>NC_087093.1:8132500-8757500 GCF_963855985.1 Ostrinia nubilalis
AGTCATTCGATTGACATCGATACTAAGTTTGAATCGATTGTTATTTACTAGCATCGAATTCTACATTCACACCAAGAAAGTCACGAAGTTTTGAGAGTGAAATAATAATTTTCGGTCTTTGCTGTCGTAACTCGTAGTGTTCAGCGTTTCTTACCTACATAATTTTGTTTTTACGCTTTAGCGATTAGGTATTGAACCTACAAACAAACGCGATGAAGGAAAGTTTAAAATTAATAATAGCTTTGACATCATTATAGTAAAAAAAAAAACATTTTTAGATAGAATCACTCTTTAGTACCTACATGACAAAAATCTACTCGAAGTGTACCTAGTGAGAGTGTGTGAGAACTTTTATAAAACCAGTAATATTGGTTCTACTTCACATGCTTTTTCTGTTTTCGTTAACTTGTCTCCTTTTTTGTGTTAACTATTATCATGTTTTATTTGTATGCATAACCATACTAACGAATATAACATTTTGATAGGTAGTTAAAAAGTACATGGCAAATTATTAATAAAGTTCAAAATTGTTCTTCCTAGATTATTAATCGATTAAACAATTGACGATTGTGACGTGTTTGATTCTTACAGCCAACACTATTAATTGACGTACGTCATTTTACTGACGTACCACAGATTAATTAACGTATTTTTTTAAAATATCATCACATTAATAATTTCACGGCTTTGGGTACAAGCTTTTTTAAGCCAATCAAGTTTTCAGTCTTCTATGATCTGAGATCAAGTTAAATAACTCAATGAAATAAATTATTCAATCAAATTCGTTCGTTTCAGCCGATAGACGTCCACTGCTGGACAAAGGCCTCCCCCAAGGCTTTACACAAAGACCGGTCCTGCGCCGCTCGCATCCAGGCACCTCCCCCGACCTTCACCAGATCGTCGGTCCACCTAGTGGGAGGCCTGCCCACGCTACGATCAATCAAATTATTAGTTTATTTTTTAATCGGTTTTATACATGAATATTATGTATTCGTCCTTAATTAGAATACCTACTTATAGCCTGACCAGGAACATAAAAACCCTGGCATAGAGGCGCGTCAATTGCATTTGATAGTGCAACACTGAGTACAGTCGTACCTGTGTTAAATTAATAGGCTAACTTTATGTATCAGGATTCAGGATTACGGGCTAATTTGATATTTTCATAAATTAACGAAAAAATATTATTATAGGTAACCTGATTTAAATAAATTAAATGAAACCATCAATCGAGCTAGTAGATTTATTTTATTATTCATCAATAATCAAATTCAGAACTTGAATATTCAACTGCAATGTCTGCTCATGAAGGCTTCAAACTCGGTACTTCTTTCCCAATCCTATAAAATTCAACACTTAGAAAGTGACAAAATTTTGAAAATAGGTAGTTGAAACAAACCACAGCTAATTTTCATAGTGGACTGTACTATACGATAAACATGTCAGTCAATTTGACAACCTTTGTCGGAAACATTATTCAATGAAAATATTGTCCAAACCCTTAGCAGAGTTTCTCATAATCATTTTTCACATTTTATCAAATGCTTATTAGAGGTTTATAAAACGTTTGATAAAAATTGTTATTCATAATCGTCATTTAGCGCTAAAATCCTCTTATAACTGTGTGATAAGTTATCGAGAGCTCGGGCCTTGTTTAAAGCTCTAATAAACCTATTTTAACCTAACTTTTATAAATGTCATTTCATATGAATGTCACTTCGTTGGTTTATTTATTCAAAATATCCTTGCTGTGATCCTTGCTTGTGAAAATGAATGCTATAAATGCAATTGTGCATTTAGCCAATAATGCCGACCCAGCGCGACGTAGAAAGCTCTACCGCCAACGAAGCAACCCATTCGATTTGCGGGACCTAAATTTTAAAATAAAATATAGGTTCAATAAGGACACAGTGCGCACCATCATAGATTTGGTGGAAGATGATCTGGTTCAGAGCGCTAGAGGTGGTGGCACGTGTCCTGAACTGCAAGTTTTAGTGGCCATAAGATGTTGGGGACGTCGTGAGGTAAGCACAAAAAAGTGTTTTATTTTATCCCTTTGTCGTGGCTGCTATAATTATTTTCATACATTTTCAGGTACAAGATGATGCTGGTGACCTCCATGGCCTAAGTCAGCCGACAGTGAGCCGGATATGCGCCAGAGTCGCGCATGCAATCGCGAATAAGGCAAATTCCTTCATCAAAATGCCTATCACTATAGGAGAGCAGGAAAGAATTAGTGCCAAATTTAGAGCAATTAAAAATTTTCCTGGGGTGATAGGAGCCATAGATTGCACCCACATTAAAATTAAAAAAACCGGAGGTGACATGGCCCAGTACTATATTAATAGAAAAGGCTATTATTCCCTGAATGTTCAGGTAAAATATATTTTGATTTTATACAGTTTACAACAGAGAAAGATTTGTTTTAATAATGTCTATAATTTTTACTTTGTATGATCTAAATTTTAGCAACATTCAACACTATATTATTGGATGGATTACCTACAGGATACTGTTTTTTTTATTTTAGGTTGTCTGTGATGCTGACCTCAAAATAATGGATATAGTGGCTAGATGGCGAGGCAGTACACATGACAGTCGAATTTTTATGGAGAGCAATATAAAACAACGATTTGAGGATAGGCAGTTTAGAGGACGCCTTATTGGCGATTCGGGCTACCCTCTTCTGCCATATCTATTTACACCTATTTTAAGGCCTAGTCGTCCAGAAGAAGAAGCATACAATAATGCTCACATCTCAACTAGGAACACTGTTGAAAGGTGTTTTGGGGTGTGGAAGCAGCGGTTCCAATGCCTACTCCATGGCTTACCAGTAAGCCTCCAAAATGGAAAAGCTGTGATCATAGCATTGGCTGTATTACATAATATAGCCATTGATATGAATGACACATTGTTAGGTAAATGTTATCAATTTGACTGTACATAAGGAATACAAATCTTTATGACAAAATGTTGACAAATTCATAATATTTTTCAGAACAACATATGGAGCAGGTCCCTGTAACTCCGCAACTTTCGACGGAGAACAGTGTTCACGACAACCGACCTTCATTGTTGAGGCGTAGGTCGCAGTTGATACTACAAAATTTTATAAATCAACATTTTTGAATGGTACTAAAATACATTTTGATAAATTCCAACGATTTACTTTTATGTAATGTCATTTGAGTTCATGAAAATGTTGTATTTTAATTTTTCAGATACTGTTCCTGGCATCTTAATGAAAATAAAAAGAATATTTGATTGAAAAATACCTGTATTTCAATTTTCAGTCCAATTTGTTACTATCACAAAAACAAAACCTGTAGTTCTCTTTAAAAAAGCAATTATTCTGCAAAAATTCAAAACAAATTACTTTATATCACTAATTTAAGTACAATTAGTTTCAACAAACTTACTTATTAAAAATCACAGTTCAATTCTTTAAAACAAAGAAATTGCTTAAGTATAAACGTTTCTATTCGGAGGTTATCAACCTTCTACATTTAAAACAAAATAACCATAATTTACACTATTATTATAAAGGCGAATGTTTGTGACTAGGCATATGTGTATTTACTTTATATCACTAATTTAAGTACAATTATTAAACTTACTTACTAAAAATCACAGTTCAATTCTTATAAACAAATAAATTGCTAAAACAGATAGATTATATAGTCTCGAATAACATATAGGCTTCTTTTTATCCTGGAAAAATGCACAGATCCTGTAGGTTACAGAAATAGTAGTCTACGCAGGCGGAGTCGTGGGCAACAGCTAGTTAATAGTAATCTCAAACTCTTATTAAGTTATGACTAGTAAACATATTCATAGCCGTCTAAATATATTGCAGAAACACAATCAAAATGCGGATTGGAACTGCATAAAATACAAATTAAAAACAAACAGAAGTAAGGGAGGAACTAACTTATTATTTAGAATCTGTTAGTACTTGAAAAACTTTAACATCAAAAGACTTATTATTCTTTATTAATGTGAGTGTAATATTTAAGTTTTTCCTGTAATAATTGATGCTCAAGATCCAAGTTTCTCCCTTTCTTCCGTTCGTTTTCCATTTGAACTTCATGCAGTTCAATCCGGCATTTTGATTCTGTTTCTGCAATTTCGGAAATCCTAACTTTGCTTAAATCAATTAAGCCTTCTTTGTTTAACAGTTTCCTTTTTTTTTTGATTGCTGGTGCTTTAAAATTAGGTTTTGCTTTATTTTCTTTTGCCTCTACTTTTTTATTTTCTTTATCTTCCAATATGCCTCTAGTAGTACAAGCATGTGTATCTTCTATTTCTTCATCAAGTACCACCAATTCATATTGGATTTCTTCATTATTTATCAATTCCTGATCTTGCGTATTTTGAGTTGATTCCTCCTCTTGAATGTTAATTAATTCACTTTTATTTGAGTCCGAGTCAAATCTGTTAACATCGACTACAAATTCATTGGGCAACCAAGATGCTATATCATCAGCCCTATCGTCAGGCACTGATAATGGTGGACCACCGCCAGTTTTAATTTGAGCCTGCCTAGCAATGGTCTTGTCTTTCTTCGCACTGATTTTTATGAGGCTCCATTGCGATTTTAACTGGGTAATGGAGCGGTTCATACCAGCGCACATTGAATTAAACCTGAAAAAGAAATGACAGGATTTTGAATTACAGGTAAAGGCAAAATTTTATATTGAAGGCAGAAATCAAAAGATGTACCAACGTTGTTTGTAAATCAGCCCAAGCCGCAACCTTCCGTTTATTCGTGTTAGTGTCTGTATTTTTATTTTCGATTGCATTTACTCTTTCTTTCACCAACTCTTTCAGCAAATACTGAAAAGCAAACACTAGGCGTCAAACATAAATAAAACCATGCTACAAAAATTAGTAGGCACTTTATCAGGCTAAAAATAAGTACTACCTTATCTTCCTCCAACCAGTTTTCTGATCGTTGCCTTTTAGGCGGTCTGTTCTCCTTCGTCATGGACATAATTAGTATCCGATGTAACTAGCCGGGTCGTCGTAAGAGCTTATTGCAGAGTACAGGGTAAGAGGTACAGAATCCAGAACATACAATCCCAAGTTTTATAAAAGTTTGATAAAACTTGGGAGTTGATCGAAAAAACCGAAAACTTTATTAAATTTTCGTGCCAAATGTCAATGTCAGTAAGTAAAACGTCACAGCTGCCAATTTTTTGTTTTTTTTTTCTGCGATTTGTCTATGATTTTACATGGTCCATCAAGTTAAATCACCAAAAAAGCTGTTTTCGTTCATTCTTTTTGTATAGTCTGTGGAAAGAAAATATTAAACTCTGTTTTAGCTATCAAAGGTTTATAAACGATTATGAATAACGTTTTTTATCAGAGGTTTATAAGAGTGTTTTAAGCCTATCAAACGTTTTAGCTAATGTAGGTTTTAAACCTATATTAGCATTTTATTATGAATAAGACCGTTAGTATTTCTCTTCGACAAATACTTTAACACATTGTGAACCACTTTTCTTTCACGACTATAAAAATATTTTAGCAATTTAATTCATAAAACCAATTGCGCACATTTAAAATAAAGTTTGTTTACACTTTGACAGCAATAGACTGACATGCAAGGTGACATGTCAATGAAGTTTTCAGTTACTGTTGCCATTAAAAGAAATTAGTACCATTAGTTTTCCGCAACATGGCGAGGGTTTTTATGTTCCTGGTCAGGCTTTACAACAAGGCATTGAAAATGGCGTTACCTAGGTACATACCGCAAATAATGAGGCGCGTAGGCAGATAATCCACTTAAAAATAAACTTTATTAGAACAAATTGAAATAATTAATTAGAGGTAAAGGTTGCCTGTGGAGTTATACCAGGCCTGTTCATCTCCGCGAGTTTACAACGAAAACAAAACACGCACGATTGCCCCCTACAAGAGTAGGTACTATTCGACAAGGCCTCACATACGAGCGAACATTGACTCACGCACGCGTATTCTTGTGTATGATGGAAAAAAATAAAGAAAATGGTGTACTAAATACTGTGCAGTATTTAACTGCCTAAATAATAATAAAAACACAGAATGTACTTTTTTAAGTTGCTTCAAGACACTGAGAGGTAAATAAGTAGTTAATATTATTCATGATAATTCATGCTAAATCATGTTATTTCCTCCGCCATTTTCTGCAGATTGGCACCTCACGTCACATCATTTTACCGAAGTCAGCCCTATAGCTTCGGTGCAGTACCGATCACTGACGTTTGTCAACAAAACTTCTGACAAACTTGCTTGACTCTTGAGACAAGCTAAATTACACCATATTGTTAATGACATTGAGCATACATTTTTTTAAATACCTTCGCGAAGTAAAACTTCTGTACGTAGTACTTATTATTATTCTGTGGTTATACTAACAAGCCTGTAGAAGAATAAGGCGACGTGGGCGAGTTGCTACTTGCTTATTTTTTGATAGAATTCTGCTCTGAACGGTCAAAGGTTAAACACGAGCCAGTGTCTATTGGGGGTGTTATTAGAGGACCCTTAGCTAAATTAGTTACGAAGGCTTGTCGAAAAAGTCCTTGAAGTGTCCGCTGTAGAGTTTCATATCGAAGTAATATACGGGAGCCAGGTTTCTATTTATCTTAAGTTGTGTAAAGGATCAACGTAAGTTTTACTAATTAGAAGTGTTTATTGATCGCCAAAGACATTAATTAGGTTTAAATCTATTTCTATAAAAGCGAAAGGTCACTGATTGACTGACATCACGAAATCTCAGAAACTACAAGTGCTAAGAGTCTTAAATTTTGCATGGCGGTTCCTTTTAGAACATAGGTGCTCACTAAGAACGGATTTTACGAAACTCCACCCTTAAGGGTAAGGGTACCTTTACCTGGTAGTGGCAGAATTGTTGCCACCATATTTTGAACCTTATTGAGAAAACATAAGGTACAAAACTAACGAAAAATATTTTTCTCTATACCAGTTAAAGGGTTAAGGGGATAAAACGGGATCCACGCGCACTGAGTCGCGTGCGGCCGCTAGTAATTTATAGGTATGTATTTGTAGATAATATTTAAATTAAAATATTTTTATAGAGTATCACATTCAGCCTCAGCTTTGATTAGCCATCATCGATAAAGATGATGAAAAATAAATGTAACAAAGGACATTGTCAGAAACCGCCTAAAAACCACCCAAAAACATTAACCCATCATAATTATTTTCTATTTTTTTTAATACATTAAGCACCCATTCATTCTAATGGACACTTAAGCATTGAAAAATTAAATAAATAAGTCTTTTAACGTTTATTCTATAATACTATTACAACTTCCGGACGTTTTGGTGCGTGGCATGGTCTAAAACCTATCAAGTTCCATAATTTTTGCCGATAAAATCTGTACGAGGCATTACCGTACTTTATTGATGGGAGTCCATGTATAGTGATGTTCCTGCGGCCATCATAGACAATAAAATATCGATTTTGAAAATAAAATAAATCGATTAAACTGCTTTGAAGACTAGATTTGCTATAAAAGCTAACTATATATTGACACTATTACAAGAAGCTATCTAAAGTGTCCAACTGGTCGAAGGTCGTAAATAAAATAAAAATAATTAGGACCATAAACTGATATTCATGGTATCATAACTGTAAAAGTGTCAGAATCCGATGTTGAATCCAATGCCAGTTGAAGTGAGAGAAACATATATCAACCTAGTATAGTTGCCAGTCTCTCATAATCTATGCCAATGAGGGTTTTCGCGATTGAAAAATCCGCCAGATGGCAATACGTAGACGTGAGGTCCAAATGCTGCATGATTGGTTATTTTTAATATGACATTGACAGATATGTCAAAATCCACCAATCATGCAGCATTTGGACCTCGCGTCTACGTATTGCCATCTCGCGGATTTTTCAATCGCGAAAATCCTCATTCATAGCACATGTATAATAATAGCTTTAACCAAATGAACTTTTATAGATTGTGAAAGAGAAGATAAAGATTTTATTATTTTATTAAAATCTTGCCACGAGGTAGTTTTTCAGTAGAAACCAGGATTGGATAATCGCTACAGGCAAGTATCAGAACATTTTATCAATATTTTTAATCGATTATATCCTTGTGAATCGTTTTAATAAATTGTCATTTTACTTTTTCAATTAAAACTTTTTCAATCCCTAGTCTTGTCAAACTGTCATAATGTCAACAAATTATAAATGTCACGTCAGTTGACTCAATTTCAGTCTTCTGTGCTTAATGTATTTTTATTTTAATGAAATAGTGCTAAAGGGTTAGTACTAAAAGTGAAAGCCTTTTTTCAGAAAGAAAACCAATGTGGTGCCCTAATTATTCATACTGTTTGAAAGTTACAAGTCAGTGATACAGAGTTGCCGCCATTATAACTCCGTGGTGATACCATACCAAAGAAGAAGTTTTCCTAAACACTTGTTATTTTTGTATGTGATCAAATAAAAAGGATTAATGCTACTGCTCAAATGGAATAACTTATCCCAAGAGACCGAATATTAAAAAAAAAACCTCTCCATAGAAATTATCACCATCACGAGGATGTGAATTTTTTTGAGAATTTGATTATGGTCCTGTAAGAAAAGTAGTTGTATTTCAGTAGTAGAATCAACCCTTCTTGTTTCATCAGCAAGAGTAACTATAAAAATGCCCTGTAGGTAGGTATTATTAAGCTGAAGATTCTCTCTTCAAATAATAATATTATTATTATTATTATTTGAAGAGTTTGTTTAGTGTCAAAGACTGTCACACAGTGTAACTTAAATTGGCATATTATGATAATGAACATAAAAACTTAAATAAATATTTATGTTAATATTTTTTCTATTTATTTATTTTCCCAAAGCTTCACAGTGACAGCTGAAACAGCAATACTGTTGTAAAACTAAACTTAGAACAAACTGTTACAAATATTTTACAAATTAAAATAAAACCGCATGTTGCTTTACTTTCTCGTATAGGTAATAAATGTAATTAATGGCTAGATTATTAATGTTACTTTGTTACCCTCAATAGTGAGGAGATCTTATAAAATGGTAACCCTGATTTTCATTGTCATTCAAGTGCTCTTTCTTCGCATAGGCTTTTGTGATTTGGCCAAGGGCCACACACATTGCGATAACATTATGCGACATTGATTTGACAGCAGCGGAGTGAAGTCTTGCGACTATGCAAAATGATACCCTGTAATCGTAGCGCATATAGACATAGACGGGGCGGGGCACATAGCTCGTAGAGCTGATGGCCGCTGGGGCAGGAAAGTTCATGAGTGGCGACCACGAGCCGAAAGACGTAGCGTGGGCAGGCCTCCCACTAGGTGGACCGACGATCTGGTGAAGGTCGCGGGAGGTGCCTGTATGCGAGCGGTGCAGGATCGGTCTTCGTGGAAATCCTTGGGGGAGGCCTTTTTCCAGCAGTGGACATCTTTTCGGCTGAAACGAACGAACGAACGATACGTATTACCAGTATTTACCAGACATTACTATTTATTGTATACTCGCCGGATTAAACGTAGGAGCACGCGCGTTACAGCTTCGGCCTTGCATTATTATAAGATCTTGTTCCGCCATTTTTCGAAAATCCTCCGTGAGGATATCCCCGCCGAATTCTATGATAAACCTATCAAAAGTCATATTCTGCAATGTCAAAATTAATTTGCCGAAATTCGCCGAGCCAGCTATGTCAAATAATATTATTAGGTGTCAAGCAGGATACGTTCAGAAATTAATATTACGATTTTAAAGATAAGACAAGACAACTTTTTATTGACGAAGTTGCTGGGACAGCTAGAAACTATTTTTTTTCCGGCACTTTAAGAAAATAATAAATGAATGTAAACTCAGCGTGGGACGTCCACCCACAAGGTGGACCGACGACCTGATAAAGGTAGCGGGAAGGCGCTAGATGCAGGCCGCTACCAACCGTGAGATGTGGAAGTCATTGGGGGAGGCCTATGTTTAGTAGTGGACGTCCTGTGGATGAAATGATGATGATGATGAAATGAATGAAAATGACAAATCTTCGAACGTGTATAATACCGTGTCAAAGTAATCATATAATTTTGGCACCTTAATAACTATTGCCGTTTTTGTTGTAAAGATCATGCAGCGCTACTTGCGGATATTATTGGAAAGAAAACTATGTAGGCTCTAGATCTGAAGCCGCTTTAACGAACACTAAGTGCTCATCCAATGCGGCGTATTTTCTTCCAGTCTTTAGTCAGGACTTTAGTCGAATTAAAACCCCGGTTGAACGTGATATAGCCGCACTAGAATACGGTGCTTTTTTGCATAATCGCAAGACTTCGTTCCGGTGTCGACCGAATGTTATCACGATGTATGTGGCCCAGGGGTTACTGTAGCCGCTAAGGTTTGAAACTTCTTGCTTAAAATATTGTAGTCTTTGGCATAGACTACGACGGTAGTCATGGAGATAGGAGTTTGTTATCTCGTGTCAGATGTTAAATGGTGAAAAGAAAACTCATGATTCGTGTTATTTTTATGCAATATGTAGGTATTTTATAAAAGTGGAACCCCGAGTGATCTCCAAAACCCATTCTATTATTATATACGATTCGGCTTCGATATCTATAATACAATAGGAGTTTATTTCATGTGTCAGATGACAAGGGTGGAAACAACCTACGATTCATGTTGTTTATTTACGTGCAATATGTGGGCATATTATAAAAGTGGAATGCCGAGTTGTATTTCTAAAACTTGTTCTATTATTTTATACTATTTGGCTCCGACTCGGCGTGACGACAATACAAAACATTTTTCGCGAATCGGTGTTCATACATTCACACAATACATTAGACGCCATGTTGTCATAAACGACATATTATAAAATCGCTGTGATTTAATATTCTTAATCATTAATTTTATGGCAAGTGTCCATCAGGAATCATTGTTCTTACACACAGAATCGTATTATTTCGCTTTCGGGTAGTAATATGTCAAAATTGTTGGTTCTTAGGCGAACAATGTATGGAGAACGAACATTGTCCATTATAGCTTTAACAAATCCAATTATCAAATTTTCGAGTGATTCAATAATATACATGCTTTTACAGCAATACGAATATTTTTTCGGTTTTAAGCGACACCTACACAATTTGAGGCTTTCTTTATTCTGTCTAGATAAGTACATTTACCTATTTTTATTTTAAATGTGAATTTTTACATGAATCGACTTGGGTTATTTACTGTGTCTTATTTATTAAATTACCTAAAAACTACTACGATTAGTATCTTAATGCCGATTTTACATGTTCTTTTGAAATAATTCATACATTGAGATGTTCGGAGAATTCGGAATTATGATGTTTATTCGCACACTGTTTGTGTTGACACAAACACAAGTTAGTACCTACAACTAACTAGGTACATGTTGGGTGCCAAGCCTTATTGCAAAAAAAAAGCGATCGCTCATATTATGCACCCGTTCCGAATCTGAGAAATATCGGTCTAAAGTAGAGGTACCAATAGTACATTCGTTTAAGAGTTTCACATATTCGATCAAATAGTAGAGTTTAATAAGTCAAACAAATTAAATATAAATTCTTTGTATGTATAGGCCTTTTTTCAGGACAGGGACACGCCCCAAATTTAGCATGCCCTACGTCTTCAGGACGACATTATCGGCTGGCGCTGAAAATAATAATACCTAGGTACTAGCTGCTGTGCTTCAGTCCCACATAAAATTTTTTTTAGACTAGTTGTAGATCAGATGCATCTTGCGTTGTATTGCAATGACTACCAGAATTCACGGAGGACAATGTGCATAATTGTTTTAAACAGTAGCGTCGAGTACCTACTTATGTGAGTGCTCGAGTGAGAGCGTAAAAGCACAGTAAAAGTCACAAGCAAATAGGTACTTGTATGAAAACTTCTTGTTCTAACTGTGGAAAGCTATGTAGGCGTAATATTTTGAATATCTAATAGGTACTTTTAATTATCTAAGGCTTAGTATTGCCATTCAGCGAGGAAATGCAGCCAGCATCCTCTCTTTGCCTCACGGACACACTTTTATTTTTGAGTAAAATAAGTTTAAAGGCACTGGGTCTCTATCAGAAGGAACTCTAGGGGTGGAATCTCCATAGGCGTGGGTTAACGGGCAAGGAGATAATATCTTGGATGGTTGACAACCACTTTTCCTACAATATAACGTTCCACCAAACTCAACACGCTTTCAAAGATAACCTCGCAGCCGCCTGCTCACACTTGACATGACACAACTCATTGACAGTTATCTTTTTCTGCGCATCAGTCGGGTGTTACGTTTAGGAATCACAAACCTTCTGCTCTACAGATTTCTACAGATAACATAATATTAAGATTGGTACTATTAATCATCAATAATAATTTGCAGCATCTGTGTCCGGCGCCGACACGGCCAGCCTGACTATCGCACGGCCTCGTGCGCTTAGTCCAGGGTTTGTCCATCTGTAAACATTCAATTTCTTATTATCACAGCTCGTCCATTCCTGACTACAGAGCGTGCGAATATCAGATCGTAGAATCACAATAAATACAGCTGATCAGGGCGTGATGACCCTGGATCAGGAAACCAAACCATTACAGCTGGCCCGGGCGCAAAGCCCGACCAGGAAACCAAAACATTACAGCTGGCCCGGGCGTGAGGCCCCTTCGACCAGGAAACCGGGGTTTAGGTAACATGGCCCGACGCGCAAGGCTTACGCCAAGGCTCCTTCAACCATTTACCTCAAACCGCACCACTACTACTGCTGATCCAGGCATGCAGCCATGCGACCAGGAAACCAGGGTTTAGGTAACATGGCCCGACGCGCAAGGCTTAAGCCAAGGCTCCTTCAACCATTTACCTCAAACCGCACCACTACTACTGCTGATCCAGGCATGCAGCCGTGCGATCAGGAAACCAACATTACACCAGCGTGGCCCGGGCGTAAACAGCCCCTTCAACCACGGCAACAGGGTGGCCCGGGCGCCCTTGGCCCGGCTCCCTCAACTCACTCACTCACAAAGGCCCTTCCAGTTTACGTCAATCACAATAGTTTCCGTCAACCTGCACCAACTTTCAACGTCTGAGTCAGCATCCTCCATGTAAAACTTGATGAGTTGCGTAGCGTAGGTGTGCATGCTTAAAGATTTATCTCCTTTGAATAGTGCCCTTCGAATCCCACTTCTGATAAAGGCACTGGGTCTCTATCAGAAGGAACTCTAGGGGTAGAATCTCCATAGGCGTGGGTTAACGGGCAAGGAGATAATATCTTGGATGGTTGACAACCACTTTTCCTACAATATAACGTTCCACCAAACTCAACACGCTTTCAAAGATAACCTCGCAGCCGCCTGCTCACACTTGACATGACACAACTCATTGACAGTTATCTTTTTCTGCGCATCAGTCGGGTGTTACGTTTAGGAATCACAAACCTTCTGCTCTACAGATTTCTACAGATAACATAATATTAAGATTGGTACTATTAATCATCAATAATAATTTGCAGCATCTGTGTCCGGCGCCGACAAGTTTATATTTTTATTTTGTTTAGAGTTAAGTTTGCCTTAGTTTAAAAAAAATCTGTTAATTGTAAATAAAGATTCTTATACTTATAGCAACTAAATAAACGATAGCTTTTTATAAATGCTTCTTTTACGTTAGCTTTAGTGATTTTAGACCACTGGTTCCCAAACTTATTTGAGACGCGCCCCCTTTCTACCATACAAAAAATTCCGCGCCCCCCCTTCTCCAGTCCAGTTATTTATTGGTCGTATCGAGCAGTCTGGAATGCATTCTCGCAGCGGTCGCAGGTTTTTTATACATAAGTACACAGATGGCCCGCGCCCCCCTTAAAGGTCTTTGCGCCCCCACTTTGGGAACCAACGTTTTAGACGAAGTATGTTCAACTACGATGCTGCATCCCATTTTATGACTCCTCTCAGTATGCAGTAGCTTAACGATTCAGGAGCTGACATTAACAGCACGGGCACTAAGACTTGCAGAACATACATTTCGATATTGTATCTTATTAATAAGAAAATCGTGATTGAATTGTGTGTTAGTCAGTTACTTTTAGTTGTTATAATTTTTTATCATACTACCTATTCAAAACGGTGACACATCGATTAACATCAAACATTTCTACGATAACTTTGTAGAGCAAAAGTATCTTTCCATTTGATGATCTTGTATGTATCTCCCTGTAGGTAACTTATTTCAGTAATAAAGACTTTTTTTGTGTATTTAATATGTTTATTCTAGTTGCAAAAAGGGAATCTTAAGTCATTATTGCCATCTTAAAAATAAGATTGTTACTTTTTGGAAGTGCCTTATCAAACAACTGATGATGCTTTATTATAGATTGTTATAATAGAGTCACATTGAAAATAGATTTTATAGAAATTGTTTTCAGGCGATAACTTTGTTAAACTCATAAAGAAAAATTATTGAATTTTATTACACAGTAAAAGGGAATAGTAAAACAATAAGTATGCTTTCATTCGTCTTTTATTTTTGTTCTTTTTCCATTATTAGGTACGTTTGTAGATACAACATTCTTACAGTATTCTAAGATACGAATTTGTATCAAATAGGTACAATGAATAGTATTTTAAAGAAAAGTTATATGTAATAAAATACAGTTGATTTCTATTCTTACAAAATATAATATGTCAAAACGGATAGAACGTTTTTATGTAAGTAGTAGGTACCTATCTTATTTTCTGAGCAACTTTTAGAAGTAGGAAATACTATTTTGTGCGTAAAATAAGATAAAAGCTAACATAAATCTACAGTGTGAGTCACGTTAAAGTGTACATATGAAAATAGATGAAACTAGACCTATTTTTATCGACAAAAAAGAGGTCAAAAAAATTTTGAGATTTTTTTTTAATTTTTTATATAATTTTTTTTCTTCCGATTACTTATTGTAAAGAAAACGTAATAACTTTTAAACTAAGCAGTATATCCTGATAAAATAAAAACAGTAATAATGCTAAATAACAGGCGATACTAAAAAAATACATACAATACACAAAAAATGCCAACAAGTAATAAAAAATGATACTTTTTGAAAAAAATCTGCTTAAAAATTCGTGTTTTTTTGGTTATTTGATAAATTTCTCCAAAAAATGCCCCTATAACAGGTGGTTTTTATTGTTGTGTATTATTTTCTATCGTATTACCTTTGTAAAACCAAAAATTGCATGTCTCTATCCCTATCACAACATTTGCTATGATAGTTTGAACAAAGGGTTACCACAACATTATTCTCCTCTACAGGTAGGGACAATTTTAATTTTAACTAAAATGCTTATTTTACTTCGAAATCTTTTGTTTTTACTTGAAATCTAACTTGTCTTTATCAAAATTACAAATCTAGAGCCATTTTCAGTTTCGTTGTTAGCGAAGCGTTGAATGGCGCGCCTGGAGAGGCTTAGTTCAAACGATCATAGCAAATGTTGTGATAGGGATAGAGACATGCGATTTTTGGTTTTACAAAGGCAATACGATAGAGAATAATTCAAAGTAATAAAAACCACCTTTTATAGGGGCATTTTTTGGAGAAATTTATCAAATAACCAAAAAAACACGAATTTTAAAGCAGATTTTTTTCAAAAAGTATCATTTTTTATTATTTGTTGGCATTTTCTGAGTATTTTATGTATTTTTTTAGTATCGTCTGTTATTTAGCATTATTACTGTTTTTGTTTTATCAGGATATACCTCTTAGTTTAAAAGTTATTACGTTTTCTTTACAATAAGTACTTGAAAGAAAAAAAATTCTATAAAAAAATAAAAAAAAATCTCAAAAAATTTTTGACTACTTTTTTGTGGATAAAAATAGGTCTAGTTTCATCTATTTTCATATGTACACTTTAACGTGACTCACACTGTATAATGGCCTGCTTGAACCGCTATTGCCTATGTGGTTGAAGTAGGCATTTTTTAAGAAACATAGTATCTAGGTACAAGGTTTAATACTCATAGGTATAGGTACTGATACTTAGACGAAAATGCGTACCATTTTAAAAGAAGAGTTAACATTCACGACTATTATTTAAATAATGTACATTTTATTATATTGTAATATTATCGACAGTAACATTAACATCCATTAGTAACACTTTACAGGCTGTACTAATTATACTATAAGGTACAAACTAATCCACATAGTTTTGGGTAGATTTTAAAAACACAGAAGAGTGAGTAATTTGACTTTATCTAAAAACAGATATGTACTTCGAAAGATAATGTAACCTACATTTTAATGGTGAATTGTAATGTTTTCAAAAATATGTTTAAGGTAGCAAATTCGACAAAATTCTTAGTTACTAGTTAAAAAAGCTAAAGCTGTTTGTTATTTGATGAAAAGATAATAGGACGCAATCACGTGTAATTCCCAAGAATAGGCCTCTCAGGCCAATGTTACATCCAAGACATTAAGTAGGTAAGAAGCTGTAAAGCTAAGATATCACCTAATCCTCTGTTTCCCGAGAGAATTTTATTCCTTTCCTTACAGATAGGTTAAATACTATGTTTAAATTTTTGCTATGCAAAAAGATCTCATGGTATTGTCTGCGTTAACATATAATTTTAGTAAAAAATAAACAGTAGCACCTGAGTAAAAGTTAGGCCAAGAAAATATGGAACAAAAAGCAATGCACAGTCATACAAGTTTAGGCTCAATAAATATAAATAGTGAAATGAGATCACGTCAAACTAGTTTTATAAAGTTTTCTTCAATGAACTATTTATACAAGCAATGATAAAGCCGTAAAAACTTACTTTCAAAAAAGAAAGATGTTCCTAATTTTATAGGTACATAGTTAAAACAAAACTTAACTAAGTATAAAAGTGATGAGAAACCCGAGACGTTTTTGTAAAAGTGAAATATTGATGGTATTTCCACAATTTTGATTAATTAATTTCTATCTAAATAATTACGTCTTAGACAATCAATTCTACAATATTTACAGTTGCACATTACCTCGTGCGATATAATAGCTGCCAATCGAAGGGAACAACTTTCTTGTTCATAATCTTTATCGATTAAAATACCTAATATAAAACTATCATGCATATACAATCAACAACTCTTTTCATGGAGATTATAGTCACTTTTTGTACGATCATTTTCACCCCTACTCGTCACCTCGACGCGGTTCCACAATTTAATTCTAGTTCTATGTCATTGAAGTTATTATAAAGAATCGAAAAAGACCCCGACGTACTGCTACAGCTTTGAGTAAAACACGTGGCAAAGGTCTCGTACGCGGGCGACGGAATGTGGAGATTATTTGCGATAGACGTAGAGCTCTAATTTTTTTGGAATTTTAATTGATGTAGCGACTATTTCGTTTGAGGTCGCCGTTGTCGATATCTATTTAGTCTATATAATACTCAGTCTCATAGGTAGTTGGCGGTAGTCATTAGCATCAGTTTAAGTCGCGATGCGATGCTTCAGCCCCCGCAGCTCGAGCACGAGGTCGCTGTCTCCGGCCACGAAGCGTTTATCGATCCTCCTCGCTTTCGGTGATTCCTGTACCCAAAAACAAACTGACGTTATTTCGATGACCATATCTATAAATAAACGCAAGTAAAAAATATTTGTGGAAAGAGAGAACAGATTTAGCTTAGATGGAAACTGCAACGCTACATGTTATTTAGTTCTGATATTCTCCCCACACTTCGATTGACCCGGCCTCTGGGCCCGCTGTGTCACCCGCCACCCCCAGCCCAGCCATGCTATTTTTAGACTTCGGGGTTTCCACGGACTTAGAGTTGAAAACATTTCAGCAAGGCTTATACTTATAGTCTTTATTATAGTAAGGTTGTATTAAAAGTACCTCAAGATTTAAGATTATAAGTATTAATAAAGATTACTGACCTGAGTCTCTGAAGTTTCGGAGTTCTTCGAAAGTAATTTGGCGATGGTTTTGTAGAATGATGGGTCTCTTTTGTTGTCTGCGCGATGATGTTGATGGGAATTTTGAGTTGGTCGCGGTAGGACCTTTTCTTTCTGGCCCAGTTCAGGTGCGGCCGTGCTGGCTGCAGGCGCTGCGGTGGTGACGCTGCGCTTGTTGCCGTTCCAGTTGATGAAGCCGTCGTCGGCGGGGTAGTCCTCGTCATCGATCCTAGGAACCGTTTTCGGTACGTGGTATAAGGGCTTGCCGGCTAAGGCCTTCAATTCTCGGACATCTTCGTCCTCGGTGTCCCGCTCCTCATCGTAATCAACAGGCGGGAACGCTGCGCGGGCATTCTCGCGTCGCCTCTGCGCGTCCTGAGCCATTTGGGTAAGGATCAAATTATCTAAAAAGGCCGCACTGACGTCATCGACGTCGTTGGATCGCCATCGGCCCGCGTTGTCGTTCTCAAACCACGTTTCTTGTCCGATAGGCAATGCGGCTAGTCTTTCCTCTTGCCTTTTTGGCGCCTCATTCGACGCAAAATGGCCATAGGGATCATAGAAATAAGGGTACTGAATTTGCCCGTAAACTTCAGGCATGCTCATTGCCGGGGCATCATAGTAATACTGTATTTTTGGGGCGTAGTAGTAATCATCGTCGGGATATTCTCTAGCCGTTTGGGGATATATCGGCCATCCTTGTATAGGATATGTTTTAACTTGCGCTACTAAATAGCCAAGCAAAACTGCCATCAGCCTATAACAAAAACATATTTTTAAGTACTTTGAAATATTCATTACTTTAGCACCTATTTATTTTAGAAACAAAGAGAAAACTGAACTTATAGTACAGTAAGTTTTCAAAAACGCTAGTATGATAGCGTACAATAAAATAGAAAAGATTATTTGAAAAATAATGAACCCCAAAATTTGAGATTGAACTGGGTGTTTATTTGTTTAATTTAATTAATTAACCAATAAATGATCTCAAAAATGCACCCAAAAAAGATTTATCTAAACACAAAATCTATCGATTCGACTCAGTCGCTATGCAAAATTAATAGTTGAACCTACCTTAAGCTCGAGAAGTACATGTTGCACATTTATTTCACTGACCGTCGTATCTGAGGGACTGCCGAGCCACGACTGCGTGGGGAGGGCGCCCTGGAGGGCTATATAAGAGTGTCGCCCACGCGCGCCGCCTACACGTTGAATGAACGTCCCCCCAGCTACCCCTAGGAACCCCCACGCCACCCCTTACCCCCAAACCCCGCGCACTCTCTATCGATCGTGTCCACAGATTATTCATCTTGCAAAACTGTGACACTGCTCGCTCAGACTTTAAGTTAACCTGTCGATTGGGGCTCGAATTTTGAGATCGTTTTCAATTTGAAACTCTGAAACAGCAAATTAGAATTAAGTGCTCATGTAAGATCTAACACCTAAATCATTCAAAATGAAATCCACTACAAGTCGTGGGCGTGAAGGGTTACCGTAGGGATTACGAATTTATTAAAATAAAGAGAACCTTTATGTGGGTGTTTATGAAATATTACTTAATAACATTGACGTTATTAACTTGTCGTTTGATAATGTCGATTTTGGGCGGCGATTAAAGCAACAGCTTATCGCACAGTTGTCCAGGATTACCCACGAAAGCTTGCACAGATAAAAATGTGACGTAATATAGTTTAGATAAAGGTCAGAGTAGGGTGGAAGTTGGTACTATTATCACCCACCTCCTGTAATAGCACGGTAGTCGGAGCAAGCGGCTAACTATAGACTGAGCTGGCTGCAATAGACAGCTAATGTCATCATATTACGTCTTATCATAGTATCCAATTCAAGTTCAATGTTAGTTAATGTTATGCTACGGTAAAGTGATGTTGTGTAATAACAACATAGTATAAATATAGAGACAATGCGTAACAAGTTATAAATAAAGATATAGCAGATTAAGAGTAGGCGCACACCGTTGATTTTTCGTCGGCCGATAGTTTAGTCGGGCAGTTGATCAGTATGGGCATGTATGAGAGTGCGCACACTACGCCGATTCGATTTGGCCGATTCTTCATACAATTTAAAATCGGGCACAACTATTGGCCAACTAAAAATCAACGGTGTGCGCCTACTCTTAAGTAAGAGCTTGCATAAATTAATCTGATTTCTCAAGTTAGGACTAAAAGTAATTAATTTTCGCCAAAAGTCTATTAATAAAAAGCTAAATTACCCAAACTTTACCCAACTTCACTTGGCATTCCTGAAAGCCTTTATACTTTATTAGTACCTAGTACTTTGCTAATTCTCGCGATAACGAGCACACATTCTACGAAGAAAATATAATTTATTCAAAGGAAAATTCACTACGTACGGACGACGGCACATCAAGGTTAACACTGTAGCACCTTATTTCGTTGTAGCAGGGGTGACTTTGGCACCAAAATGTGTAGTTTAATGTGCTACTGAGGGTAGCGTTGTCTGTCAAATACAAGCGCACGGAGCGAGCAAAGCACAAAGCCAAGCTTAATTTAAAGACTGCAACTATAAATTTACAATTAATTAAAGTAATTTAATTCCTGACCTGCCCCAAGGCTAATTGTCGTTTATGTAGTGAATTATAGTGCTTTTGAAAGCTCTAGTTTGTGTAGAGATAATGTTTTTAGCATTTTATGGCCAATTTCATAGATCATGGCCTTTAGAAGAATTATACTGAGTGCAATAACAAAATCCTCAATTAGGTAAAATCATAAAGTAATACTCATTATATCAGTCTTTCGACTTAGAAAATCAGTTCCTCATACAAAAAGATGTTACAGTAGAATCATCTATTTTAATTTGTCCAAAGTTATTGCAAGATCAACCTATCTATTACTACGAGTAGTTAAGTATTTTAAATACAGTTAGTTATCTTGGTTTTTGTGGTGGTCGGTTACATCAAATCAAGTTCAAATTCTACACCACTAACTATAATGAGCTTTTTCGTCTATTTTATGCACCAAGGCGAAAAAGCTGAGTTATATCTAGGAAAGTATGAGTACTTAGATGGATAAATACTAAATCTTTTTCTCGAATTGCATAGAAATAAATCGACCTTTTTACATTTATTTTGTTTTTAAATGTATTTTGCTACGGTAAAGTGATGTTGTGTAATAACAACATAGTATAAATATAGAGACAATGCGTAACAAGTTATAAATAAAGATATAGTAGATTTAAGTAAGAGCTTGCATAAATTAATCTGATTTACCAGTATGTATTTACAAACAGAATTTAACCCAGCATTTACCTAAAAATGGATTTGTTTATTTGTACCACGAGAACAATATTAGTATAGAAAATAAATTTCAATTTCAAAATATAACAGCTGCCACAGCATATCCAATCAAGACAGTGAAACATAATCTTCTACAAGTTACATTTAATTAAAAGCGAGAGATAAAATAACACAGCGTAGGCGGTAGCATTCTCCATAATGTTAAACATATACATTTGTACGAACAGCGACCTTTCACATTAAATAGATAAATATATTTCGTTCTGAAAGTATTCTTACGAATACTTCGTTAAAAGAATTTTCATTATAAGTAGAAGGTTTTTATTTAATTTTGTTTTACAATTCATATAATAATATTTCTCTTTGATTCGGATTGTTTGCATCACTATCTTTTACATTTATTTAATAAAATGTATATAAGCACTAGATTATTTCTTATCCTCTTTAAAACTAAAAAAAACTCATTCTCATAAAACTGATTTTATTTTTGTAAGTAGGCTTTTAAAAAGCACTTTTACACGTCCCGTATTAACCCTACCACTACTTCGGGACCTTGAATGGGCCTGTGCTTAGAAGAAGCAGAGCAAGAAATGCAGGAAACTTTATACAGAAGAGTCTTTTCTTTGCCTCGAGCTTTTACTATTTTCCTTTATTTTGAGTTATTTGCGCGGCAAGTCAGGTAAACTTTCCTTCGGAATTAACTCTGCATTTACTGTTTGTGTTTTATTAGCGATCAAACTCTACCCGACTTGGTTTTATAGGACATGAGAGGTGAATCTTACTTAATACCTTCACGTATCGAATGGCTAGTTCACATTTTTACTTCTGTAATCGTAGATAGTAAAACTTAGGTACTTAATTATTATAAAAACGGTAACGTTTTGTAAATTCAGCCACTTTAGGGAAAGGAAAAGAAAAGTACGTTTAAAATTATCCTTATAAAATTGTCAAGTTAAGCCACCAAAAACATTACGCTCCTTTTTCCTGTTGAGTAAAAGAAAAGAGCTTGAATAGACTTAATTTATTTTTAAAAGGCTTATATTTTAATGTCCGTAAACTTTTCTTGGCAGCTAAGATAATTGAGAAAATATTACTTCCTCGGCAGAGTGTAGACAGTCAAGAATTACTTTGTTGAAATTTTCTTTAAACTTCAGTTCCTTTTTGGAGTTGCTCATGTAGATATGACGAGCATATTCCAGTTATTCTTATTACTTTATCTCTTGAGCTCTTTTGGTGTTTTTGTTGCTTTTTAGGTAGACTAGATACACTTTAAATTGTGCAATTTATTTTCATGTTATTGAAACGCTGATAAATAATATGCCCCTAATAAATTTGTAGCCTGTGTGTTCTTACTATGTGTTTGTGTAATTTATTGTTTTTCCAAAATTGTTGAAAAACTTGAATACCTTACTTACCTACATATTTTATGATTTATCAAATTACAATATTATGTACTAGTAATAGTACGGAGCGGCAGGTGAAGTTGATAGGTACTTACTAGTTTTTCATGAATGCGTTAAGATTTTAAGCCTTCCGTTGTTCACGTGTCTATTTTAAAGAGCAAAAGGAAGCTTCTTTGAGCAATATCAAAGGGATGGTTCGATGCACAATATCGAGCTTTAAGCTGCACTTTGCTCAGCAGGACGAAGTCTGTTTTAGAAATAAGATACTAACATAGCCTAAGTTTTTACTAACATTATGGATCCCTGTTATCCGAAATAAATACTTTTTATTTTATTTATTATTTATTTATTTTGACATTTAAAAGCACCCAAAGCTTACCGCGCAGTACCCTGGGCCACCGGGTGGGTATAGCTCAATGGGATAGGTCGGGAGAGGGGTGACAATAGGGCTAGCAACAGTATTATTTGAGAAAGCATTTTACCGAACAATTTCGTAATAAGGCTTCAGTGGTTATTGGAAAATCGTGGAGCGGAGGGCGTTGCGTAATATTAGTTCATATTATATTACATCTTTGGAGTATTTTTCCATGAGGTACCAATAACGTAACACAGAAAACCAATTAATGCTAAAACAATTTGTTAAAATTTTTGCTGCAATTACTTTTCAATAGTACAGGTACTTTAGGGATTTTATCCTTAAAATTCATAGGCTGTGTTAACGTTTTCTAGTTAACCTTCATGTATACTACAATAGTGCGCCATGTAGCAACGCCTACGCCTGGATAAATGTACATACCCACTGACATGACATTCGTTTAAGCTACTAAGAGTTAGCTGAATAGAAGTTTCTAAGGAGATATCACTATTTGGCTATTAATTCAAACGGAAAATTTTACGACCAGTCAGTTTTATAAATCAGCATTTTAGCTTACAGTTTGTCATAAACTGTTTAGCCACTGCTGCGAGGATGTACTTACGTTTCTATCCTGTTTTTATCACAGTGATGAATGTATCGACATCTGCTGCGGTAGATCGCGGCCAGTTCTAGCAGCAGCGACAAACCGAAGATCTAGTAACTAACATAGCATGTAATGGGAAAGACTGATGACGATGATAATCTCAACCTTAAAATTTAAGCAACGAGGCTTATGGCACCCCCAAGTGTGGCTTGAAAATCTGCTTGGGGCGTTCCTGAGGTAAGGTAACCTAGATGATAATGAATCTACAATTGCTTACATAGAATATCATATTAGGTAGTTGAAAACGATGGTGATAGACGTAGAATTTAACAATCAGGCATAGGTCTAGAAAGTCGCATCAGCTCTACAAAGTCGTATAATTTAACACTTGTCTTGTACTACTTGTCTCTATTGCTTAATCTGATTGTTGCAAGTAACTGTACAAATTCTGAAAAAAAAAAACCCTCAGATACCGTTTTTGATTCCCGGCTAGTGACAACCCCTGCATCACGCGATCGTGCGGAATTCGGTGCAGTCGAATCGCATCAGTTTCGGTAGCGGAAGTTCTCGCAAACAACGGGTCGTCGACCGAACGGCGCCGTGCTGTCCCTGCAACTCAATACATCGCGTGTTACGTAACTACCTAGCCTAGGCTTCCGACTTGCATGAATGACCTAAGGGTTTGCTTTGCCAGCTCCTAGCAATGCTCGAAACACCGCGGCGGAATAATGGTCGAAGTATGAAAATCGCTCGAACTCTACCATACGATTACCTAACTAAAATAGTTGGCCGTACGATTCGATTAAATGTGGTCGGGCACCAACGTTATGTTTCGGAGATCATCACCCCGTTTGGTAAATGAAGAATTTATTACTTACTTCATAGTTGTTATTGACTTTGCATTAAGAATGGCGAAAATAACTACAAGAAAGTAATTATAGCAGAAGTTACACTTCAGTATCCAGCAAACGTAAGGTTGTAGGTTCAGTTCCTATTTTCCTTTCATCTTCTTTTAAGCTATGCACAATATAATCCATGTTATTATTATTACTTACTAGCTGACCCGGCGAACTCTGTTCCGTCTTAAAGGTAATAAATAAGCCATTGCAATTTTCCTTATTTGCTCACCGTTTAGACCTACCCTGGACTACGACAAACATTTTAAAAACCAAAATCAGCTCAATCGGCCTTGCTGTTCTCGAGTTTTAATCAGACTAACGAACAGCAATTAGTTATTATTCATTTTTATTTATATTAGATTAGATAGATATTAGATAGATTATTATGTCTATGATTCCATTATCGCGACATTACTATAAAGACGTTAAGTTAATAAATTGGGGTTTAAGTTCTGGGCTATAATAATTTAAATATTCACACATTATTGCTCAATGAATACAGCCGTACATGGCAACTACCCTCGTGTACGGCGAAACTCGTAAATGAATATTGATTTGCGCAAGTCAAAATCGTATTACGGTCGGCAAGGTAACTATTCATACTACCTACACAATGTCGACCATTCGTGTTATATTTCAAAGAAAGAAATATGATACATTTCACTAGACACCTTTCAATGTGTTTGTAGATAATGTCTGCTACTATATTTGTAAAGCTTTAGTGAAATTGTAAAAAAAAAGTATCCATCAATAGTTGTGAGTGAGTACGACCTAGTGTAGGTACTTACTTGGTTGTAATAAAAGGGATCGATTTATAATATTCAAGTATTTTTTCACTAACTTCACTATAATGCTAATTTATCATGTTTGAAAGGAACTGCAGGCAAATAGTTTTAATTATTATTAAACCCACTGAGCGACCTACTCTGAGAATTGGGAATTCGGAGCTGCAAGCTGCTCCTGGAATTCCAGATTGTGGAATTTTAGTAATTCAAACCTAGATGCCAATAGCTTCTTGGCACTGAAAGCCCAAACAATAATTCTCTGTCTCTATGCATATTAGAGCGTACTGGAATTCCACCCACCACATTGTGTAGGTTTTGACCTTTCAAAACCATTTCAATGATAATATGGTTTAAGAAAAACGTTTTTTTTTTATATCGCGTCTTTACTTAATATTCATGTTTTAATTTTTTTATGAAATTAGATTAATTTATGTAATACATACGAGTAACTCGTCCCATGGGTAGTCAAGAATTAAGTTATCCACAACGATGTATAAAATTTTAAAATGACAAATCAAAACATGACAACAAAATCAGCTGGTTTTATTATTGTGATCGCTCTTTCAAATTGGTCAATTAAGTCTGTTTAGGCTAAACAATACACTGAAACAAAAAATAAATTACAATGAAACAAAGTACCCAAAATTCATCGGAACAAAAACATTACCCTCCTTCCAGCAACACAATAAAACACTCCATTTGTTTTTCAGGTTTCGTTTGTGAATATAAAGGAAGGTATCAAAACAACAAACAAAAAAGTTGTGCGTTGTGTTCACAAGTCACGTGTACTGCAAGTAGCTGATGGAGGTGACAGAGAATCTGAAGAGTCCAGTGGACCTAGATGTACGTTCTCTACCAATTTGAGTTTATTTTAATCATAAAGTTTGTCGTCTGTCATCTGTTTTGCATTAGAGGAAATTTCGATAATGAAACAAAAATGAAAATAAAAAGAAAATGATTTTTATTCGTCACTAGCTGACCCCGCGAACTCTGTTCCGCCTTAAAGGCAATAAATAAGCTATCGCAATTTTTCCTTATTTGCTCACCGTTTAGACCTACCCTGGATTACGACAAACATTTTAAAACCAAAATCAGCTCAATCGGCCCAGCCGTTCTCGAGTTTTATTAATCAGACTAACGAACATCAATTCATTTTTATTTATATAGATAGATTATATTTATCAATAGTTACAAAGTAAGCTCCTACTATTCTCTTCTGATTAGTTTCGTGACGAGTCCACTGACACCTCCTTGGGAGAACCTTCACTTTTTGAGTTTATATTGGTAGTCAAGCTGTATATTCTGGTTGACACAGGTACAATAATCATCAAAGAATAGTCTCCTATTGTCCAATTTAAACAAAAAATGTGTGAAACATCGCCAGAAAATTATGTTACTTTAATTTGAAGTCTATACCCAAATAATCCGATTAATTGGTAGAAATTTGCCCACGGATCTACTTTGGGTTAGGTACTTTAGCCTTCGTCTTTCACAAGTTCTCAAGTAGATCTAATGCCTACCCACTCAATGTGTGAAATTCCGTACCCCAACGCCTACGCGGCTGAAGTTTGCGATCTTTACCTGGAATGATATGTTAGAGGTTAAATTTTAGGGTACACAAAGACATAGCCATGGTGGTTACTGTAAAAGGATCCATTAATTAAATCATAATACATAATAAGATATTGTAGGACACAGAAGGGCGTGATATGAAAGGTTTCAGAAAAGAAATTTGAAATAAAGTGTGTTTTAGGTAATTGAAATTCGAATAGGTTTTCTCAATTTTTGTTAATTTTAAACAATATTATCATTTATTCAGAACGACTGTTTTTTTGTTCTCGCTGTCGTCATAATCCCAAAGTAAATGTTATTCATAATCATGAGAACCCTCCTGAACATCTGGAAAAAGATTTAAAAATAATCCTGAATAATTTGGTTTATAAATACTTCTTTAAATTGTTATTATTTGTATACGCAAAAACGTGTTTTCAAAGCAGACGATTTCGAAATTCTGATACTGGAAATCAGTAAGAACTCTGGAATCAATTTCAACATTGTTCATAACATTTTTGTGTGCATTTATACGGTTTATTTCGTACTGAAAACAGAAATTTGTTTAAAAACTTTAAGAGGCTTTGAAGACTTACAAAGTAAACATTTTAAGTACGCTGCTAATCACGTTTTTAAGGATTATGAGAGGTTGTGTACTTTGGGCCAAGCTTTTTTATGGGACAGGAGGCAAACTAGCAGACGCAAAGACAGCTGGCTAGAAATTTTATTTTGATAATATTGTATCTACTTATCTTTCGTAATCATCTTGTTGGGGAATTAACTTTACTTATTTCAACAACTGCTTCATTTATTAACTTCCAAAGTTAGGACTACAAGGAGTTTCTAAAATGTCTTCGCTAGAGTAATTTCTTTTATCATATTATGTTTATTAGTTAGGCTCTGCCCAGTGACCCAGTAGATCTCAAAGCGAACCAGGTGTCCTCCAGCGGAAATCTGTGTCAGCTAGGGCATTAAACTAGGTCATAGGTTCAACTCTTAAGCCCGTTGCAGTTCCAAAGCTATGTATTATTCAGTTATAGGTCTATTCTTACACAGTTGACAAAGTATTTAGAATAGGATTTGAAATGCATTATAAGTATAACTTAACAACAGAAAAACTGGACTCAGTTCAAATACTGTCTAATGGTATAGCCAAAATAAAAATTCGTTAGTTTCAGCCAAATGATGTCCACTGCTGGTCAAATGCCTCTCCCTAACATTGGTAGATTTTAAATATGAGATAAAATAGATTTTATTACGTATGTAAATGGAATTCCTACACTTTTTATATCGATTGACGGAGAAAAGAAATACATGATACTGATTTTACAGCTCTACATCAGTAATTTTATTTTATTTAGATGTTATGTAAACTTTCATATTTACAGAACAGCCTAAAATAATCTTTAAATCGTAATATCATGTGCTTGGCAATTTTCTCTATATTAAAATGTTCAACATCTAAAGGACAATGTTCGTTCTCCATACATTGTTCGCCTAAGAACCAACAATTTTGACATATTACTACCCGAAAGCGAAATAATACGATTCTGTGTGTAAGAACAATGATTCCTGATGGACACTTGCCATAAAATTAATGATTAAGAATATTAAATCACAGCGATTTTATAATATGTCGTTTATGACAACATGGCGTCTAATGTATTGTGTGAATGTATGAACACCGATTCGCGAAAAATGTTTTGTATTGTCGTCACGCCGAGTCGCAGCCAAATAGTATAAAATAATAGAACAAGTTTTAGAAATACAACTCGGCATTCCACTTTTATAATATGCCCACATATTGCACGTAAATAAACAACATGAATCGTGGGTTGTTTCCACCCTTGTCATCTGACACATGAAATAAACTCCTATTGTATTATAGATATCGAAGCCGAATCGTATATAATAATAGAATGGGTTTTGGAGATCACTCGGGGTTCCACTTTTATAAAATACCTACATATTACATAAAAATATCACGAATCATGAGTTTTCTTTTCACCATTTACATCTGACACGAGATAACAAACTCCTATCTCCATGACTACCATCGTAGTCTATGCCAAAGACTACAATATTTTAAGCAAGAAGTTTCAAACCTTAGCGGCTACGGTAACCCCTGGGCCACATACATCATGATAACATTCGGTCGACACCGGAACGAAGTCTTGCGATTATGCAAAAAAGCATCGTATTCTAGTGCGGCTATATCACGTTCAACCGGGGTTTTAATTCGACTAAAGTCCTGACTAAAGACTGGAAGAAAATACGCCGCATTGTATGAGCACTTCGTGTTCGTTAAAGCGGCTTCAGATCTAGAGCCCACATAGTTTTCTTTCCAATAATATCCGCAAGTAGCGCTGCATGATCTTTACAACAAAAACGGCAATAGTTATTAAGGTGCCAAAATTATATGATTACTTTGGCACGGTATTATACACGTTCGAAGATTTGTCATTTTCATTCATTTCTTCATCATCATCATCATTTCAGCCACAGGACGTCCACTACTGAACATAGGCCTCCCCCAATGACTTCGACATCGCACGGTTGGTAGCGGCCTGCATCCAGCGCCTTCCCGCTACCTTTATCAGGTCGTCGGTCCACCTTGTGGTGGGTTGACATTGCAGAATATGACTTTTGATAGGTTCATCATAGAATTCGGCGGGGATATCCTCACGGAGGAAGTTCGTAACAGGGCGGAACAAGATCTTATAATAATGCAAGGCCGAAGCTGTTACGCGCGTGCTCCTACGTGTAATCCGGCGAGTATGCAATAAATAGTAATGTCTGGTAAATAGTGGTAATACGTATCGTTCGTTCGTTCGTTTCAGCCGAAAAGACGTCCACTGCTGGACAAAGGCCTCCCCCAAGGATTTCCACGAAGACCGATACTGCACCGCTCGCATACAGGCACCTCCCGCGACCTTCACCAGATCGTCGGTCCACCTAGTGGGAGGCCTGCCCACGCTACGTCTTTCGGCTCGTGGTCGCCACTCAAGAACTTTCCTGCCCCAGCGGCCATCAGCTCTACGAGCTATGTGCCCCGCCCCGTCTATGTCTGTATGCGCTACGATTACAGGGTATCATTTTGCATAGTCGCAAGACTTCACTCCGCTGCTGTCAAATCAATGTCGCATAATGTTATCGCAATGTGTGTGGCCCTTGGCCAAATCACAGAAGCCTATGCGAAGAAAGAGCACTTGAATGACAATAAAAATCAGGGTTACCATTTTATAAGATCTCCTCACTATTGAGGGTAACAAAGTAACATTAATAATCTAGCCATTAATTACATTTATTACCTATACGAGAAAGTAAAGCAACATGCGGTTTTATTTTAATTAGTAAAATATTTGTAACAGTTTGTTCCAAGTTTAGTTTTACAACAGTATTGCTGTTTCAGCTGTCACTGTGAAGCTTTGGGAAAATAATTTATTTAAGTTTTTATGTTCATTATCATAATATGCCAATTTAAGTTACACTGTGTGACAGTCATTGACACTAAACAAACTCTTCAGCTTAATAATACCTACCTACAGGGCGTTTTTATAGTTACTCTTGCTGATGAAACAAGAAGGGTTGATTCTACTACTGAAATACAACTACTTTTCTTACAGGACCAATATCAAATTCCCAAAAAAATTCACATCCTCGTGATGGTGATAATTTCTATGGAGAGGTTTTTTTTATATTCGGTCTCTTGGGATAAGTTATTCCATTTGAGCAGTAGAATTAATCCTTTTTATTCGATCACATATAAAAACAACACAAGTGTTTAGGAAAACTTCTTCTTTGGTATGGTATCACTACGGAGTTATAATGTCGGCAACTCTGTATCACTGACTTGTAACTTTCAAACAGCATGAATAATAAGGGCACCTCATTGGTTTTCTTTCTGAAAAAAGGCTTTCAGTTTTAGTACTAACCCTTTAGCACTATTTCATTGAAATAAAAATACAATAAACGCACAGAAGACTGAAATTGAGTCAACTGACATGACATTTATAATTTGTTGACATTATGACAGTTTGACAAGACTAGGGATTGAAAAAGTTTTAATTGAAAAAGTAAAATGACAATTTATTAAAACGATTCACAAGGATATAATCGATTAAAAATATTTATAAAATGTTCTGATACTTGCCTGTAGCGATTATCCAATCCTGGTTTCTACTGAAAAACTACCTCGTGGCAAGATTTTAATAAAATAATAAAATCTTTATCTTCTCTTTCACAATCTATAAAAGTTCATTTGGTCTATTATTATACATGTGCTATGAATGAGGGTTTTCGCGATTGAAAAATCCGCGAGATGGCAATACGTAGACGCGAGGTCCAAATGCTGCATGATTGGTGGATATCTGTCAATGTCATGTCAAAAATAACCAATCATGCAGAATTTGGACCTCACGTCTACGTATTGCCATCTGGCGGATTTTTCAATCGCGAAAACCCTCATTGGCATAGATTATGAGAGACTGGCAACTATACTAGGTTGATATCAGGTGATCCGTCTGCTCGTTTGCTTCCTGTCACATAAAAAAAAATATATATATGTTTCTCACACTTCAACTGGCATTGGATTCAACATCGGATTCTGACACTTTTCAACCGACTTCAAAAAAGGAGGAGGTTCTCAATTCGACCCGTATGTTTTTTTTTTTTTTTTTTTTTTTCTATGTTTGTTACGCGATAACTCCGCCAATTATGAACCGATTTGAACAAATCTTTTTTCGGCGTATAGGTAATACCTCAAGGGTGGTCCCATTTAAATTTAATAATAAAAAAAACAACCCCCAAGGGTGGAAAATTGGGGATGAACTTTTTCATACGCAATATCTCCGCCGATTATAAACCAATTTGAACGATTATTTTTTTCTTGAATAGGTATTATCAAAAGGGTGGTTTCATGCGAATTTGAAGAAAATATTTCACCCCCAAGGGTGGAAAATTGGGGATGAATTTTTTTATGCGCAATATCTCCGCCGATTAGGAACCAATTTTTTTTGGTCTCAATGTACTGCCTACCTTCAGTGGTAACATCAAGGTAATAATTAGTTAACTAAAAAGCAAGAAATAAGTAAAATTTTATAAAAAAAAATAAAACCGACTCCAAAAAACCTACACTAAAACGTTGAAAAATAATTACTAATTACCTACTTATTTATTAGGACGAATTATTAATATTTATGTAGGTATACCATGATTGATACTTTTGGAGTCGGTGCAGGCAAACTTTACATGTTTCATAATCTTGGCACCGACTCCAGAAGTATCAATCATGGTATACCTACATAAATATTAATAATTCGTCCTAATAAATAAGTAGGTAATTAGTAATTATTTTTCAACGTTTTAGTGTAGGTTTTACAGTTATGATACCATGAATATCAGTTTATGGTCCTAATTATTTTTATTTTATTTACGACCTTCGACCAGTTGGACACTTTAGATAGCTTCTTGTAATAGCGTCAATATCTTTTTAGCTTTTAACGCAAATCTAGTCTTCAAAGCAGTTTAATCGATTTATTTTATTTTCAAAATCGATATTTTATTGTCTATGATGGCCGCAGGAACATCACTATACATGGACTCCCAGCAATAAAGTACGGTAATGCCTCGTACAGATTTTATCGGCAAAAATTATGGAACTTGATAGGTTTTAGACCATGCCACGCACCAAAACGTCCGGAAGTTGTAATAGTATTATAGAATAAACGTTAAAAGACTTATTTATTTAATTTTTCAATGCTTAAGTGTCCATTAGAATGAAAGGGTGCTTAATGTATTAAAAAAAATAGAAAATAATTATGATGGGTTAATGTTTTTGGGCGGTTTTTTAGGCGGTTTCTGACAATGTCCTTTATTGTAATTTATTATAATTGTAATTTATTACACTGCACAACAAAATTGCAACTTTTGGCTGATGATTGACTTTCATTACATGATGTTTACTAATTTGACGTCGCTGATTCTGAATCTGCCGTCCATTTTTTCGTAGCAGCTCTTGTTTACGTGTTATAGCTTTCACTCAAAAATTGCTAAATTTCAGTCTTAATTCGCCGACAGTTAAAAAAATACTATGTTTTCTTTGTATAATTTAATATGGTAGCATTAAGAAGTGTTTGTGTGATTGATCTAAATCAATTTTGTTTCATTTGCGGAGAGGATATGATTAAATAATCTGTTTAAATGTGACAAAGTTCGTAAAATTGGCTTACAAAAATTAGTTTGGGGACCCAGTGGAAATGAAAGATAAGCCTTGAATTCCGCAAAAGGCGTGGAAAAGATGCGTTGAGTTTTTACGTTTATAAACAAATAAGAATATGTGTAGATTTAGGTACGAAACCGCTATGATCTGAAAGGAACCCTTGAACCATCGCGACGACTGTTATTTTTATTTTTGAACAAAAATGGTATTAACCAAAAAATATTGAACTAAATGGTAATTCCTTGCATACGTTTGGCATGTAGATGTCTTTTCAACCCTAAGAAGTCACCTGAACCTCATGTTGATACTTCACATGAGGATTTTGAGGCGAAAACTGTCAGTGTGGTAGAGACTTTGAATGTGACCCGAAATTTTCAAAACCATGTAGCTAAGATGGTTTAAACGATCGTTTTAGAGATTTAGGATCTTCAAGTCTTCCGAAAAGACATGGAATGAGTTATTTTGGCATTTTAATTTTTTTTTTTGGAAAATCCGAAAAAATCTACTATTCTTACACATCGAACAACGTATGAGTCACTTACAAACATGTTTTTTGGTTGGATGTAATATAAACATCGAATTACTCTCTCTTTGCAATCACCTGAACAATTTTATCACAACTCTTAAGGATCTAAGTGAAGAACATGGCGAGCAAATCCACCAGGGCCTTCGTACGATAGAGGGACGCTATCAGGGCCACTGGAATGCACACATGATGGCAGACTGCTGTTAAATCATTCAGAAGAGCTGTCTGCCTTCAGCATCAGCAAGGAAGTCAAATAAAAGAAAGTTTTTTCAACTTAACAAATTCATAAAATAGGATCATCTCTAAAAAAAAGAGTGTTTTTTTACAAAAAGACCCAAGTGTCATATTTTTTTAACCAGAGCTGATAAAAATATTTCAATCACAGATTTGAAATCGTCATTAAAAATTGGACTAATATCATGTAACATAACCCAATCATCAGAAATGCTGTTGTGCAGTGTTATTATTGTAATTCATAATTTATTAATGTAAAATGAATTTATTTTTATTATTTAATTTTTATGGTGCTTTTTTGTTTCTTTCTTTTTGTTTGTTTGTTTTCTCTTTTTCTATTGCGCCCCCCTGCTGCGTTCTCTCTGCTGCCGGACTTGTGGACTCCTTTCTCCTCTTGCATCTCCGTCAGCAGGGGTACGCCGTGACAACAGAGGGCCCCCGCTGAAAATCAGTTTCAAGACAAGCCCTGGCGGTCTTGATGTACGCTGAGCGGGTGCCTTTTTGTCAGAGGGGCACAAGCAGTTAATTGTCCACTTGTTTATTCCTCCCTGTTTTAATCTATGTCTTACCTGCTTGTATACCTTTCTTGCAAATAAAAAGTTTTCTATTCTATTCTATTCTATTCAACATTTTAAGTGGAATTTCTTATGAAGTCGACTGTATATCAGCGGAATCTGAATAAACCTAGATCATTCCATCATTCTTATAAAGTTATTATTCGAAGTAATTCAAAATATAGAGTTAAAAATATCTTTTCGTTAACTTTCAGAAGAAAACTTGTAGGTATATCTGTAAACACAATAACCACTTAGGTGGTAACAAGGGATTTTGACTCATAAGGCATAATTGATTAAGTTGAGAATCATTATGATCGTCGAATCGTATATATTTTTGACGGATTTTAAATCGGTGTTTTCCATGAAATACTCAAATCAATGCGTAGTTAATTTACTACTGACTGAAACTGGAAAATCAACAGCAGCTGTTTGAGTTAATGTGTCTCTCTTGGTACTCCTTGCTAACATGCCCATAATATACGAGTATATAGACATTAATTTGCTAAACAGGACGGTAGTTTCTTTATTTTATTATTGCAGGAGAAATAGTATAACGTTCCGGTACTCATTATCATATTATCAAGTGGCAGTGGGCGGGGCACATAGCTTGTAGAGACGATGGCTGTTGGGGCAAAAGTTCTCGAGTGGCGACCACGGGCTGGAAGGGCAGGCCTCCTACTAGTTGACCGACGATCAGGTAAAGGTCGCGGGAAGAACCTGGATGCGGGCAGCTCAGTACCGTTAATCACGGAAAGCCTTAGGGGAGGCCTTTGTTCAGCAGTGGACGTCATTTGGCTGAAACGAGAACGAGAACTCATTACCATACTATGGTTTCGGTGTAGTACGTCGTAGTTAAGTAGAAGATCTAGCACCCATTTTTGTAATTCAGAGCAACGCAATTGTAGTAGTTAAAGCACAGAATAATAATAAGTACTACGTACAGAAGTTTTACTTCGCGAAGGTATTTAAAAAAATGTATGCTCAATGTCATTAACAATATGGTGTAATTTAGCTTGTCTCAAGAGTCAAGCAAGTTTGTCAGAAGTTTTGTTGACAAACGTCAGTGATCGATACTGCGCCGAAGCTATAGGGCTGACTTCGGTAAAATGATGTGACGTGAGGTGCCAATCTGCAGAAAATGGCGGAGGAAATACATGATTTAGCATGAATTATCATGTATAATATTAACTACTTATTTACCTCTCAGTGTCTTCAGGCAACTTAAAAAAGTACATTCTGTGTTTTTATTATTATTTAGGCAGTTAAATACTGCACACTATTTAGTACACCATTTTCTTTATTTTTTTCCATCATACACAAGAATACGCGTGCGTGAGTCAATGTTCGCTCGTATGTGAGGCCTTGTCGAATAGTACTCTTGTAGGGGGCAATCGTGCGTGTTTTGTTTTCGATGTAAACTCGCGGAGATGAACAGGCCTGGTTAAAGTGAAGTTGATACATTATTGTTAGTCATGACTATGATTCGTTTTGAGAAAAATAAATGTGTTGAACCGAATAACAAAATGCAGCTAGACTGGTATGTATTAAAAGTACCTACTAGCACAGAATAATAATAAGTACTACGTACAGAAGTTTTACTTCGAGAAGGTATTTAAAAAATGTATGCTCAATGTCATTAACAATATGGTGTAATTTAGCCTGTCTCAAGAGTCAAGCACCATTTTGTTGACAAACGTCAGTGATCGGCACTGCGCCGAAGCTATAGGGCTGACTTCGGTAAAATGATGTGACGTGAGGTGCCAAACTGCGGAAAATGGCGGAGGAAATACATGATTTAGCCTCAGGATTTAGCATGAATTATCATGAATAATATTAACTACTTATTTACCTCTCAGTGTCTTGAAGCAACTTAAAAAAGGATATTCTGTGTTTTTATTATTATTTAGGCAGTTAAATACTGCACAGTATTTAGTACACCATTTTCTTTATTTTCTTCCATCATACACAAGAATACGCGTGCGTGAGTCAATGTTCGCTCGTATGTGAGGCCTTGTCGAATAGTATCCTGTAGGTGGGCCATCGTGCGTGTTTTGTTTTCGATGTAAACTCGCGGAGATGAACAGGCCTGCTACTAGTACAAAGCTCTATACTGAAATAACCATCTATTAAATGGATTAAAATCTATTGTAGTGCTAACAAAACCCTTTAATCACTCAATGTTTTATGCAACGCCAGACACGTTTCTGATTCAATTATAACTATTTTAATACGTATATGCTGAAGCGCTATGAATGAAGGGTGGGATACTAACATATACCCAGGACCTTTTCGGGGCTACATAGCGAGTATGCATAGCTATCGAAGCCACCTCACCCTCCGCCTGCTGTCTTTTTCATCCATGTCTAGAACGATCTAAATAGGTTCGAAGCTGCGCAGGTGGTCTTTCCTCTCGCTCGCACCTTCGCTATTCATGGCAACGATATTATTCCGCTCACGGCTTGGAGGGTAGCTGAGGCTATTTTTAGACTGGGCTGGTAGTCGCTTCAGCATTTCAGCCTTTGAGCATCCTATACTGCTAATGTATAAATAACTACACTTGAAAGGGAAAATTAATTGCTTGACTCCGTTGGGTCGATAGTGTCTAGGGCGATTGGGTCATAATTTATGGAACTGCGTGAGGTTCTCAATATGACGGTAACTATTAATTTAAAATGTTATTTATAGGGTTGAGCCTGTGGTAAAAATGTCTTTGGAAACAAATAAAATACGAAAAAGGATTAGTGTCACTCATTAGGGATATAGGGACATGTCTTAAAATCACTGCAATGCTGAAAAGCGATGAATCAAATTTCAAACTCAGCGATATTTTTCTGTCTAAAAATTAAGGCTGAAAACTGAAGCATTTGACTGCAAAGCTTACTAGGTACATACACGTACCTACTGGTATGTACCCACATTTAATATTAACGATAATAAGTTTATTTTCTCTCTTTAAAACTTGTATACTTAGTCATGTATCTTTTATATTTATAACTTTTGTGTTTGAGTTTGAATCTGAACTAAAACTATATTTAGAACTTCAAGACATTTATTTAAATTAGTAGATTCAAATATACTCCGTTAACACAACTTAATTACTTGGAATTACTATAAGTTCGACAGTTTCGTGGAATAATTCGAATTACAGTGTAGCGTTATTAATGCTGACATATCTTATAGGTAGGTACTAGTACTTCGTCGCAAGCGGACCTAATTAAAGTTATGAGAAGCCGCTAAATGCAGGCTGATTATAATTTTCCCTCTGTGGAAATCACTGGGAGCCTGCCTATATTAATCAGAGGACGTTTGTGGAATAGCTGATCCAATTTTGAACATCTTTTCATGAAAAGAAATCTTATGGTTCGACACTGGTAAAAATTTAATAACGATATCTGGCAACCCAGAAGCGTTGTATGCTCTATGGCCCCTCTCTATGGTCTCTTTTTCCTACCATTCAAGTGTGTGCACATGGTTGTAAATTATCTTCGCAATAAATAGAATATCACTGAAGTTAAGTGTCTTTTGTACCTGCCGCAACACTCTGTTCAGACACTTAATTGGTTCTCTATAAATCATAAGAAAGTACATAAAGGACAACTTATTTTTGACTTAAAATAAATAAGCAAATACAATTTTCTTTGAATCGCAATAAAATGTTTACATGAGCAGCTTGAAGGCATTTTAATAAGGTATTTGTTTTTCAGTCTGCCTCTCTCTAACAGGGTTTTATTAGAAATCACGGTTACTAAATGATGTATGTATTTACCCGTTCAAGGTCAGAATTGACTAGTTACTATAAATAAAAGCAAATTAATTACAAAAGTACCTACACCATAACACAAACTTTTTTTATGTAATATTTAAATAAATAATTACATTCCGATGATAGTCCTTCTTGGAACTCCATACCCTGCTCATTTTCCTCGTTTTACTTTTCATATATCATTTTTGTGAAAATTTTCCACGTGTAACTTCATGTTCTTAAATAATGTTAGGTACCTACAAGTAAGGATACAAAGTACCTACACGTCATAAAGATTACTTGACAAGACATTGAGTGTGATCACATTATGCCCCAGCCCCCAGCCCTTACGTAACGTCAAAGAATATAAAACAAAGTAACGACTTTTCCCCTTGTTATTTTTGCGGATCTTCGGGTCGACTTCAATGTATAAGATTTCAGGGTATAAATAAAAAGTTTCAATATCGGATTGACGTAAAATCCTATATAGAGCCGACCGAAACTAGTTTATTCCATTTTTTCTCGTAGAAACTACGAAGTTACAGTCTTGGAATTGGGTGGTTGGTACCTAGATAAGTTTTTTGAACAGAAGTTGACGTGTTGTTTGTTTTCCACACATGGGTCATGAATATAGTAATCCAAGTTTTGTGATCCGCTCATGTTTACCTTACCGGTGAAATTCGATGTGCGCTCTTCCTTGACGTTGTTTGTGTGCTTTGGTTTATCATAAAGGTGACATCTATGTAAATATACTGTTAAGTCTTTTGCTTTTGATCTTTCAGATCGATTTTAAAATATGAATGGCTCCAAAGTCACTTTTAGTGAATTAGATTCTTTGAATTCAAAGTACTCGTACAAGTGCCTATTTGAATCGCATCCACCCACATTTATTCCCTAAAATGAAAATTAATTCAAAAGTTATTTTCAATTATTTTCTTACCTATTAAGTTTATTTTTAGTAGCTCTTCTGCAACAGTTAAATGCTTATTCATAAAAATTCAGTTACCTATAAAGTCAGTATCTTGCAATTATCAGAAGTTATTTTAATATTCCAGTGCATTGACGCAAGTTTCCTATCGTTTCAGTTTTGCGTCAGCGATACCAAGGAAGGTTGTTGTTGGCAGTAATTGTTTTCATAATTGCTGCAACATTGATTGCAATATACGGTGCTTGTTGGGCTTCTGTGTGTGGAAAATAATCGAGTGGGTAGCTAAATATTATGTAATGCTGGACAGATCATGACGGTTGGGTTCCATTTCATTCATGAACACGGCTTTACGTCATCAGCGGCCCCCAGTGGGGGCGCGGCTCCCCCTTCAGCCAGCTCGAGCCACTGGAAGGGGGGGGGGGGGGGGTGACGTCAAACCTTCCATGCAACAAGTGTTCCAATGGAATTGTAATAGGTTGGTACCTAAGTATTGAGCACAGGCTATTTTTAACCAGCCCCAAAGACTGTATGAATGTACCAAGCTACTTATAGCTACAACGAAATACTAATGATCTATGTCTCTACCAATTCTGATAAGTGTATTAATATCCTAAAGCGAGTTGTTTATGAATTGATAAAATAGAACGTGATGAAGGTTCAATAAACTAATACATGTTATTTCCCCATCAGCATTTTGCCTTAGTAACAATGTATAAGTATTTTAATGGAAAAAACATCAATGGTTTCACATTAGCTTTCATGAATTAACGATTAAAGGTAACATTACCTGTATATGAAAGTTCGACAGTATTTTTGTGGCACAGCTTAATATCCGACGCAAATTTTAATACAGGCCGTTCTAGCCGATGTTTCAACATTAAAATATCGCAGAACTAAATCGTTTTACATTAAATGCTTTATTTTTTGTATATTTTTAATTATTTTTGTACCGCAGAACTCTTTGACAGCTGGAAAAATGGCACAAACTAAAAACGCCCTGTAGGACTGTAAACGTGGGCGTTCCTTTGATACTCCCACTCGCCTGTCTGACTCACAACACTCTTGGCATGATATTTCGCTGAAAAAATATTAGTCGACGCCGAGCGTGATAAATTCAGTCTATAATTTATGAGAACTTATGCTTAATAGAAAATGCTGACTCATATGTTTTATTGTTTTAATCTCTTATCATAATAAGGATATCCCAACTATATCCCAACTAATATTATAAATGCGAAAGTAACTCTGTCTGTCTGTCTGTCTGTCTGTCTGTCTGTCTGTCTGTCTGTCTGTCTGTTACGCTTTCCCGCTTAAACCTCGCAACCGATTTTGATGAAATTTGGCATAGAGATAGTTTGAGTCCCGGGAAAGAACATAGGATAGTTTTTATCCCGGTTTTTGAAACAGGGACGCGCGCGATAAAGTTTTTCTGTGACAGACAAAATTCCACGCGGGCGAAGCCGCGGGCGGAAAGCTAGTAATATTATAAATGCGAAAGTAACTCTGTCTGTCTGTCTGTCTGTCTGTCTGTCTGTCTGTCTGTCTGTTACGCTTTCCCGCTTAAACCTCGCAACCGATTTTGATGAAATTTGGCATAGAGATAGTTTGAGTCCCGGGAAAGAACATAGGATAGTTTTTATCCCGGTTTTTGAAACAGGGACGCGCGCGATAAAGTTTTTCTGTGACAGACAAAATTCCACGCGGGCGAAGCCGCGGGCGGAAAGCTAGTAGTCATATAATAATGAAATACGTTTTATAAAATAAAGTTACACACCTGAAGCGAGTTGATTTTTCCTGAAGAAAATGTAGATTTTTTTACATATTGTATGCATATTGCAGTTTAAAGCCAAATGAAAGAAGCCTAAAGAAGAAAAGTTGGCAGATAAGCTTTCCCAAATTACCTAATTAGAATACTAAAGAATACTGAAAAGACCTGTTACTCCATTTTGAGACCGAGTAAGGATGATTTTTACCGAATTTTGAGACTGTATCACCGTAATTTGCTCTTGACCCCATCGATATGCCTTACATGTTTTCCGCACAGTTTTCCGTAACAGCATACTATTCATAGATATTTATGTTACCCAGTTATGTTATCTATTTACGTCGGTCCCTTGATACATTATTCAAAAGCAAGCTAAAACCTTGAGCTTTAACGAAAGGTCACGCCATCTATCACAAGGCGCACGAAGTTAAACTCTTTCTGAAAGTATCGTAGAGGGCACCACTTTACTAGATCAATGGGCGGAAAGCTCTGTGCGAGCTTTTACTGCTAGGTTTGAATGTAAGTTTATGAAAGCCTGGTGCAGTGTTAGTTGTTTTGCACGATAAATGAAGAGGGCGCTATCTACCTGGGAATACATTTTTTTATTCAGGATATTATCATAGAAAAAGTTTCAAGACTCTTTTAATTACGTTATTACTTGCTACATTTATTTATTTATTTATACATGTTATTAATGCGTTGATATATATTTGTTTCTAATACAAGTTATACCTAAAAATGTTAAGATAATATTTTCTTTTATGGTGTTTTAAAATAATCTACTGGAATTATATCTTGTGACTAGACGGAAAAACTGGAAAAGAAAATATGTGTGTTTTGTCACGTAACTTACGTGTATTAAAATATTAGATTATATTCACGTTTTCTAATTTCTAAGGTGCTTGATTATGCTTATCTCAGAATATCTCTTTTTAGATTAAAATTTGCGATTGCACTAGTTTGTAATCGGAGGCGCAAACAATAAGAATATTAGACCGTTAATTTTAATTTTAATATAATTTAACTAACATGTACCTACTTTTGTTAATTATAGTCACTAAATATGGAAAGGAAGATTAAATAGTAGGTATATTGAGAGCTTTTGTATACTACGAAAGTTTCCACCCTTCAGTCATATTTTCCAATAAATGTACGAGTATAGTTACGTCAGCTAAATAAATAGCTTTTCATCATTACGTATTCCTAGCAGTTTAAGCAGATGAACCCAGACCACAGTAAAGTCATAGAACTAGTTGGAGTACGACATAAACCACGTTCATTGCGGTGTTATGATCGTCACCGAGCGCAGGCGCAGGGAACCGCAAATCACTCATATTAAAGACTTCAACGCTTAGACAACTTGACATATTCTACAATTTTGCAAATAACTAGGTACGAGTATGTTAGAAAATACATACTTCACACTTTAATCAATAAATATCTATTATTATTGTGTTATAAACATTAGTTATGTTTCTTAAAAAATATATTACTTTCAAAAATGTTCTTGTGCTTCAAGAGCTTCTTGGAATGGTGAGTGACTCGTATCGAACAATAAATAGTAGAATCCTTCGGCGGCCATTATCTTGGCATCATCATCACGCAGCCACAGTGGGAGCTTTCAAAGCTGCGGGGAGGGCCGGCTGGTCGCGGGGAGGGCCGCGGGGCGGCGTGAAAGCCTCCGCCCGCCAGTGCCGCGCCGACCGCGACGCAGCCCGCATGCCGCTTCCGCCGCGCGATACACCTTCACAGTGCTACAACAAAAACATAACTGAAAGTGCTACTGAATCGTGATACATAAGTGGTGATAATCGAACAACGGAATACACTGTGTGCCCTATTAGGATTAAGACGTAAAGTGACAGACCGGTGGAGATAGTGAGTGTCACGTGTGTTTACGAATGAATGTGACGGCGTAGGCGCAGCGGCGGTCGCACTCTCCGTGAGATATTCGTGCGCGCGCAGGTCGTCGCGGCCATGCTGCATACCTGAGGCGAGCGAGCGCGCGAGTCTGCGCGAACGGGACACAACGAGAGTTCCCGGCGCACGTTAACTTTCGCTGACGAGGAACCAACCCTGCAATGTTTTTGTCAGCGTCATGACGAGGATGGGGCGATGGCACGTGGCGCTGGCTGCGCTGGCGGTGCTCTCGGGCGCGCGAGTCGCCGGCGCCGCCGAGCAGATGCAGTCCCGCGCCGTCGACACCGGCGTCGACCTTCGCGTGCCTGAGGACCAGCCTGCCGGTACCATCGTCGGCAGGATCCCGACAAAACCTGGCTTCACGTACCGATTCAATGAACCACCGAAAGAGTTCATCCTGGACCCGGTTTCTGGAGAAATCAGGACTAATATGGTTCTAGACAGGGAAACCGTGGATCGTTATGCTTTTGTGGTGCTATCAAGTCAACCCACCTATCCAATCGAAGTAAGATTACGGGTAACGGATGTGAATGACAACTATCCTGAATTTCCTGAACCGAGCATCGCTGTTGCCTTTTCCGAGAGCGCAGCCGCCGGGACTAAGTTGTTGCTCGATGCTGCAACTGATGCAGATCTTGGAGAAAATGGTATCACCAACGATTACAGAATAATTGATGGAGATAACGAAGGAAAGTTTCGTTTGAATGTTACCGTTAATCCGAGTGGCCAAACATCTTATCTGCATTTAGAAACGACCGGAAAGCTGGATAGAGAAACAACTGATTTTTACATCCTAAACATATCAGCACGAGATGGTGGAAATCCACCAAAATACGGGTACCTTCAAGTGAACGTTACTATTTTGGATGTGAACGATAATCCACCAATTTTTGACCAGAGTGACTTTTCAGTGTCTTTGAATGAAAGTGTCCCACCTGGAACAACTGTTTTGAAAGTGACGGCTACAGACAGTGATTTAGGTGATAATAGTAAAATAACTTATGAAGTGACCGACTCCGAGAAACAGTTCGCAGTGGATCCTGAATCTGGAGTGATTACGACAACCAAAAAATTGAATTGTCCTAAGTATTGTACTAATACGACATGTAATATGACTTGTGTATTGACCGTGATAGCGAAAGATCATGGTGTGCCGCGTCAGGATGCACGGACCTACGTCACCGTCAATCTCATAGATGCCAACGACCACGATCCTGTTATTACTTTCACATACGTTCCTCCGACGGCGAATTTTGCTACAGTCGATGAAAATGCTAAAAATGGATCATTAGTAGCCGCTATTACTGTTACTGACTTGGATGCTGGATTGAACGGTAAAACTAGTGTTAGCATTATATCAGGCAATGAACTGAACCATTTTCGCTTAGAAAACTCTTCCAGTGTGTACATAGTGCATGTAAATGGCGTTTTAGATAGAGAAGAAATAAGTAAATATAATTTAACAGTTGTTGCTAAAGATCAAGGCACGCCTTCTAGAACTTCTACCTCATATTTAGTTATTCATGTTAACGACGTTAATGACCATGAACCTGTCTTTGAAAAATCTGAGTATTCCGCAGTTTTAAGCGAGCTTGCCCCACCTGGAACCTATATTGCTAGCATTACTGCTACTGACGAAGATACTGGCGTAAATGCAGAGATATTTTATGACTTTTATGATGGAAACCAACTGCAGTGGTTCACAATCGATCATTTGACAGGATTGGTCACTACAAAATCTATTTTAGATAGAGAAACTCAAGGGACAGTCGAATTAAATGTTTCAGCTAGAGATGGTGGGCCTAATCCAAAGTGGGCGTACACAAGATTGAAAGTAACGATATTAGATGAAAATGATAAGGCTCCTACATTTCCACAGTCTCAAATAAATACAACACTGCATGAAAATATAAAACCAATAAAGGAAATTATCATTTTGACTGCATCAGATAACGATCAAGGTACAAATGGTTCAGTATCTTATTACTTACCTTCCAGTATTGAAAGAAAATATCCTAACACGTTTATTTTAGACCCGATTACTGGACAATTAAGTACAGTAATTGAATTAGACAGAGAAAGAATCCCCATGTATGAAATTCAAGTTTTAGCAAAGGACCAAGGATTTCCACCTCAATCATCCACAGCCACTATTTTTCTAAAAGTATTGGATGTCAATGATAACTACCCAACATTTTATCCTCAACGATACATTGAAAGCATCAGTGATGATGTCCCTCCTGGTACAAACATCTTACAAATTAAAGCAATAGATTTAGATGAAGGAGATAATGCAAAAATAATGTACAAGCTTGAAAGTGGAGGTGATGGTTATTTTGATGTAGAACCATCTACTGGCCATGTAGTCCTACAAAAAAGCTTCCGTAAAGCTCCTTTAACTTCTTACACCTTAAGAGTTTCTTGTAAAGATAAAGGAAATAAAAAAGCACACGAAGATGCGATTGTAGAGATATTAAAATTATCACATCGCAAAAACATTGAGTTTGACGGATACAATGGGTATAATTTTAAAATTCAGGAAGATGAGGGAACATCTAAACCAGATATTGGTCGTTTTGTGGGAAAAGTTACTGCCAAAATATCTAGTGATACACTGTCATACTATATTTTGGAGGGCGACCCCAAACATGTTTTCAAAATTGACAAGAAAAGTGGAATTATAACAACTGATGCAAATGTAGATCGTGAAGACAAAATGACTTATCGTTTGAAAATTCTAGCCAAAAGTGGAGTAACATTTGGATTTACAACTGTAAATATCTCAGTACTGGATGTAAATGATAATTATCCAATATTCATAGAAGACAAAGATGAAATTCACATATCAGAAAATATGGCAGTCGGCCAAGAAGTATATTTTGCGAGAGCTATTGATCGCGATTCAGGATCTAATAGAACAATCTTTTATACTTTGAGTAGTCCTGATAATAGTTTTCGTATATCAGAGACAACAGGAGTAATTTATCTAAATAAACCAATTTCTGCTGAACCTGGTTATATCATAAATATTGAAGTTACAGCCACTGATAATGGAAACCCTTCTCTATCGACAAAACACTCAATATCAGCAATTATTGATGACGTGAATGATCATACTCCTGTATTCGATCACACTTCTTATGAAACGTCGTTGTTGGAGTCAACACTTGTGAATACGAGATTTTTTGGCATCGCTGCTTCTGATGCCGATTTGGGTGATAACGGAAAAATATCTTATTCAATAGTGGAAGGAAACACTGATGGAAAATTCGGAGTGTTTCCCGATGGATTCCTGTATGTAAAGAGCCCACTGGATAGAGAAGAAAAGGATTACTATTCTTTGACATTAGTTGCGTCTGACCATGGAGTGCCACCAAGATCGTCTCAAGTTCCTGTTGTTATACATGTTTTAGATGAAAATGATAACAGTCCTCAATTTACTAACACTACATTTATTTTTAAAATAAAAGAAAATGAACCACCAGATACATTCGTTGGAAAATTGACAGCAACAGATAGAGACATTGGTCGTAACGCTGAGTTAACATTTAGTTTACCTATTGCCCAAAATGATTTTAGAATAGACTCAAGGAATGGTTTTATAAAAACTTTGAAATCTTTTGACAGAGAGAGCTTGGCACATACTACTGGTCAGAACTATATTACATTGACAGTTACTGTGAGTGACAATGGCAAAGTAAAGCTGTCTGATTCAGTGAGAGTAACAATTTATATTACAGATGTTAATGATAACGCACCGATTTTTACACGAACACCATACAAAGTAGAAGTGTCTGAAGGCGCTGCTGTGGGTGCATCTATTGTGAGGGTATACTCAACAGACGCAGATGAAGGACTGAATGGTGATATTTACTACAAACTGATAAGTGGTGATAACATGGGTCAATTTTCACTGGATGAAGCGACAGGCCAGCTTTTGATTGCTAAACATTTGGACCGCGAGACAGTCGATCATTATGAATTGACTGTTTTAGCCCATGACTCTGGCCAGACAGTAAGGCTCTCTGCTACCACAACCATTACTATTGATGTCTTGGATGAAAATGATAACGCACCTATTTTTACACAAACACAAATGAATGTTTCGGTTTTAGAAACAGAACCTGTAAATAAAAAGATTATCCAATTCCATGCAACTGATGCTGATTTAGGTGTAAATAGTGAGTTGCAGTTTTCAATAACATCAGGGAATAGAAAGGAAGCATTTTTCATCGACAGTTACTCAGGAGAATTATTTTTACACAAACAGTTAGATTACGAGGATTTGACATCATATTTGCTGGTAATTACTGCAACGGATAATGGAAACCCAAGTTTGTATTCAAGCATATCTTTTACTGTGAATGTGATAGATGCAAACGATAATGCACCAGTATTTACTAATACAGCAATAGTGCGCCAGATCAGAGAAGGTATTCCCAAACATACACCGATAGTAACTGTAACTGCAGAAGATCCTGACTCTGGTTTGAATGGGAAGGTATATTATTCTATCACAAAGCAAGACCCTAATGATAACAAACGACATTTTGCTATAAATAACGTGACAGGTGTGATACATACTTTGCTGCCTATAGATAGAGAAAGCATTGATACATTCAGAATAACTGTCGTTGCGTATGATAGAGCTGAACCACCTTCAGCCAGATTGTCAGCTGAGAAATTAGTGACAGTAATAGTAGAAGATATAAACGACAATGCACCAATATTTGTATCCATGAACGCCGCAGTAATAGGCTCAGATCGTATGGGCAGAAGTATGGGTAGAGGAATATTCATAATGAATGTTTTGGCTAGAGATCTAGACTCTGGAACGAATGGTTTGGTCACTTACAAACTTATTCATGGTGGAAGTGATTTGTTTGACTTGCATAGAAGTAACGGTGCTTTGACGCTGCGGTATCCCCCGTCTGTGCCTGAGGCTAGGTGGAACCTGGTCATAAAAGCTACGGATGAAGCGGTGTTAAGTGAACAAAGAAGTACAGAGACGTATCTCAGTGTTATTATGGGTGGAACGGATTTGCAAGGTGTTACCTGGACGAATGCAAGATCCGTTTCAGTGGCCGAGAATGAGCCGGCTGGCACCGCAGTGTTGAACTTGACCAATAACTATAAATCTGGATTAGAATATTACATAGTGAATGTGACTGGTGAAGGTAGACAAGTGGACAGGTTATTCGATATCGATTCGTCGTTAGGGATTTTATCAACAGCAGTGTCCTTGGATCGCGAGACAGGAGTTGACCGATACGAGGTGGAGATCTGCGCCGTGTCATCGGGGACCCCACTGAAAACCACAACAACTAAGGTATGTTAGAGGTTTACACCATGGTTTATTTTATTCCTAGTATAAGGCCGGGTTGCAACATCCTAATTTAACTTTAAAAAACGTTAAAAATCTGTCAAACTCCATACAAAAAGCACCGGTTATCGTTATAGTTAACGTTAAAGTGATGGTTCAACTCATCCTAATTATTGCAGCCTATAGGTGCATTATTTTTTAAACTTATATCTGTCTCTAAGATCAGAGAAGTCTGTTTTATTTAAAAGTGAGGTCACATTTTTTTGCATGTTATAATGATTAGAAAGATCGATTGAGTAGTCAAATAAAATGACTGTACCAATGCTGCCCACACTTAGCAATTCCAAGCGGACAATCCAATTAACTTTGCACAATCGTCGGTAGAAGACAAAACATCGGCACCGTACTGTTGTTAAAATAAAAATAAATTCAAACGAATGCTCGTTAGTGTATGTCGGCTGGTGCAGTCTAATCGGGGGCTCTAAATTACGATAAGTCGCTTCTCGCGAACGATATCTCAACACTCGCTCTCAAAGCTTCTAAAGATTATGTACATGAAACATGACTTTTGTTTGTAACACATTCACCGGGTTAATTAGTTGTATTTTTGTTTGGTTATTGAAATTTTATGTAATGCAAAAATAATGAATCAGTTCACATATTCTTCGAAAAATTTGACAGTGAAGATTTCATCGACACTGTATTTGACTCCGAGTAACCTTAGGCCATACAACCCAAAAACCATTTGGAGCGCGGCTCTAAACGCAATTTTCTTATGTGTCTGACAAAAAATAACAAAACTACTTAAAACTGGTCGCTTGCTCGTAAAAGATCTCGTCACATTACCATTACGATACTGTCACTCACCTCTTGACGTATAAATGTTGAACTTGAGAGCGAGGGTCTGACTAAGAAGCAAGAATGTAAACTGCTGTCGCTTGGTCAATTTCATTGTCATTCCCACTTTTATTATTTAGAATCAAAGCATTTCGAGAAAAAATAAATAGATATGATAATAAACTTTTTCTTAGAATTAGATTATTTTTCATGTTATTTTTTTTCATTTTTAAAAAAATAAGAATTTGCACAGGCATGACGAGCTTTTAATAAGAAAAAAAGTAAGGTCAAATATTTTTGTGCGATAAGTTCAGCTGTCAGATTGCAGATTTAATATTGTCGCGCATCATCTCTACTGATCTAGGCGAACTGACTCTAACAAGTCAAATGCAGGTTTCGTTTAATCGCATCGCCACATTTCCTTGTTTACCAGTGAGCTAAGAAAATTCCAACTTCAGTGTAGGTACTTATCGAATATTTTTATAATACATGCAAGCTTTTGATCATCATCCACGTCACGAAATTACGACCTCTGGGTTATTGTGTGTATACGAGAGTCGTAACATTGCACAAATTATGAAGTTTGACACCACCGTTATCTTTAACTACCGCCCGAGCCAACCACTCGCTCGTTGCCAGAGCTTTAAAAGCGAGACAAATAATAAAAGCCAGTATTAAAACTCGAAACTCGCTTATTTAAATACATGAATCGAATATCTTATTTAAACTGCGAAAGGCGATTGGCCTGGGCAAGTGAGAAATGTCACATTTACTACTTAATATTTTTTCATAAAACAGTTCGTATTAAACAGCTTTGGGAATTTTACGGTAAAAGGAATGCTGACCAGCTCATCGATTTGCATTTAGGATATCTTTATATGCGACTGGTTTAATTTTGATCATCATTATTGACATAACGAGCTCTAAATATCCCTTTTTTCATTCATGATAATTGGAAATAGCCTAGTTATTCAATGCTGTTCCTTATTTTTCTGTGATGTAAGATTCCAAATAGTGTTTTAGTTGAAACTGTTTTAGTTAACAGCATAACCAACTAACAGCATGTACCTACTTGTAAATTTCCGCTCATAAAATTATTTTAAACATGAAATAAAAATAACATATTAATTTAATTTTCATTCACTTATGTTATCAATTCAGAGAATATTATCTTTCCGCTATTTATTACAGTGATGTTGAAAAACTTACGCACTTACAGAACGAATTTATTACTTGTACTTATAGCCTGACCAGGAACATAAAAACCCTCGCCATGTTGCGGAAAACTAATGGTACTAATTTCTTTTAATGGCAACAGTAACTGAAAACTTCATTGACATGTCACCTTGCATGTCAGTCTATTGCTGTCAAAGTGTAAACAAACTTTATTTTAAATGTACGCAACTGATTTTGTGAATTAAATTGCTAAAATCTTTTTATAGTCGTGAAAGAAAAGTGGTTCACAATGTGTTAAAGTATTTGACGAAGAGAAATACTAAGGGTTCGGACAATATTTTCATTGAATAATGTTTCCGACAAAGGTTGTCAAATTGACTGACATGTGTATCGTATAGTACAGTCCACTATGAAAATTAGCTGTGGTTTGTTTCAACTAACTATATATCATTTTTTCACAGACAATAAATAACATTTATAGCCTGACCAGGAACATAAAAACCCTGGCATAGAGGCGCGTCAATTGCATTTGATAGTGCAACACTGAGTACAGTCGTACCTGTGTTAAATTAATAGGCTAACTTTATGTATCAGGATTCAGGATTACGGGCTAATTTGATATTTTCATAAATTAACGAAAAAATATTATTATAGGTAACCTGGTTTAAATAAATTAAATGAAACCATCAATCGAGTTAGTAGGATTTATTTTATTATTCATCAATAATCAAATTCAGAACTTGAATATTCAACTGCAATGTCTGCTCATGAACGCTTCAAACTCGGTACCTACTTCTTTCCCAATTCCATAAAATTCAACACTTAGAAAGTGACAAAAAACTTTAAAATGGGTAGTTGAAACAAACCACAGCTAATTTTCATAGTGGACTGTACTATACGATAAACATGTCAGTCAATTTGACAACCTTTGTCGAAAACATTATTCAATGAAAATATTGTCCGAACCCTTAGTATTTCTCTTCGACAAATACTTTAACACATTGTGAACCACTTTTCTTTCACGACTATAAAAAGATTTTAGCAATTTAATTCACAAAATCAATTGCGCACATTTAAAATAAAGTTTGTTTATACTTTGACAGCATTAGACTGACATGCAAGGTGACATGTCAATGAAGTTTTCAGTTACTGTTGCCATTAAAAGAAATTAGTACCATTAGTTTTCCGCAACATGGCGAGGGTTTTTATGTTCCTGGTCAGGCTATAATAGGTATACGCTCATGTCGATCATTCGGAAATATTATATTTTTAATTATAAGCTCACCTCTTATAAATTTTAAAAGCTTAATGTCTGTTTTTACCATCAATATCTAATTTTTAAGTGACCCCTATGGTAACAGGAAATTTGTTTACATAGGGGTCACTTAAAAATTAGGGATTGATGGTGAAAACGGGCATAATTCCTATAATTTTTAGAATTCAGCTTATATTTTAAAGATACATCTGTGACTTGATATTTTAAAAGTAAAATAAATGCTTGTGATATTATAAAAAGGTAATAAGATAAAAAGAATAGAAAACTAATAAAAATCTTGAATCATCCACATTCAATAAATTGGATCTGTTGTTTTCTTTCAGACCCACGTGTCCACAGGGCTTTACGTTATGAAAGTTGTTTATGATCATAGTTCTAATTACAGTTGACCTACGATTTTGGATCGGAAGAGTGTGCATAAGAATTAGGGTTTGTACCCGGGTAATCCCGGAACCAAAAGAACCGGGAAAACCCGGGTTTTTTCGACAGCTTAAAAACCGGGTTTTAAAAATTCAAAACCCGGTTCTTTCGGTACTTTCGGGTTTTGCATATTTATCTAAAAATCTGTTATAGGTATTAGGCATGAGTCGTAACAAGAACATTGCGAACGTATAGAGAACCCAAAGATATCAGATTAGCTACTAATAAAGATTACCTACTTATTGGTTTTGTATTTTGTTTTTTTTTTATGAGATAATGTAAATATTTTAAGCATTTTTCTTACACTTTTTTTAAATCACTGGCATATTTTTGTTTGCGCTTACGCTGCGACAGGTTATAAAGAAGATTGACGAGTATAACTTGCCACTATGCTTGGCGTTCGTAGACTATGAGAAGGTCTTCAATTCGTTCGGGTCTTGGGCAGTGCTTACAGTCTCTTCAGCGGTGCCGTATTGACTATCGGTATATCGAGGTGCTGAAGTGCTTGTACAAAAACGCCACCATGTCGGTCCGAGTACAGGAGCAGAGCACGAGGACGATTCCACTGCAGTGAGGCGTTAGGCAGGGAGATGTTATATCTCCTAAACTGTTCACCACTGCATTGGAAGACGCTTTCAAACTCCTTGAATGGAAAGGATTCGGCATAAACATTAATGGCGAGTACATCACTCACCTTCGGTTTGCCCACGATACTGATTGTGGTCATGGCAGAATCGTTGTAAGATCTTGGCACAATGCTCAAAGACCTTAATCGAGTTTCCTAACAGGTAGGCCTGAGGATGAATATGGACAAAACAAAGCTTATGTCCAATGTCCATGTTGCGCCCTACCCAGTTTCGGTTGGGAGCTCAATCCTCGAGATAGTTGACGATCCAGCTAGGTAGGTCCAATTTCGAAAAGGGAGTCAATCGTCGAATCCAACTCGGCTAGGCAGCGTTCGGGAAACTACGCAACATCTTTTCATCCAAAATACCTCAGTGCCTGAGGACGAAAGGAGTGATGATTTATGGCTCGGAAACGTGGCCTCTCACTATAGGCCTTATACAGAAGCTCAAAGTTGCACAGCGTGCTATGGAGAGGGCTATGCTCGGTGTTTCTTTACGAGATCGAATCAGAAATGAGGAGATCCGTAAATGAACTAAAGTAGCGACTTTAGTTCATTTACGGATCTCCTCATTTCTATGTCAGCGGATTCAGAGGACATAACCCGACGCGGACGCAGAACTGACGGCCGATGGGGCAGGAAGGTCCTGGAATGGAGGCCGCGTACCGGAAAACGCAGCGTGGAACGTCCACCCACAAGGTGGACCGACGACATCATAAAGGTAGCAGGGAAGCGCTGGACGCAGGCCGCTACCAATCGATCAACATGGAAAGCATTGGGGGAGGTTTATGTTCAGCAGTGGACGTCCTATCCTATGGTTTAAAATTAAATGATGATGATGATGATGATATTTTTGTGTGAGAGTTGGCAACACTCCTTCTCCTTTATTTGCTTTGCATCTGACAGTCAATATATAAATAGTCAAATATATCGATAAGTTGGATGAAAAAGACTCGATTGTGGTACCTCAATTGAAAACTAATTATTTTACTTTTTATTTTATTTTTGGGAGTAGAATTTAGTAAAAATAGAAAAATATTGTAAATCATGTTTGTTGATTATTCCTAGTCTATTCAAATAAGTGTTATTTCAATAAAAAAACATAATCAAAATATTGTTTTTTTGGAACCGAAAGAACCGAAAAAACCGGGGCTCCCGGTTCTTATGACCGCCAGACCCGAAAAACCCGGTTCCTCAAACCAGAACCGATTCTGCATTCCCTAATAAGAATGTCGCCCATAACCCGCCTATAGTTTCTCTCAATGGCGCACACTTTTTGCGGCCGGAGACGCGTTTCCGGAAAAAGTGAGGGCCATTTTAATTGTGGACGCACTGAACCTTCGATTCTGCCATAAAAGTCATCGGATTGTGTGGAAGGGGACGATTTAAGGCCAGAAGGGGGAGGGGGGTGAGCTATCAACCGACACCAAAAGCGCATTAGGACGCCGGGCAGCATTCCCGGACTGATTTATGCAACTTGCACCCGCCGGCACGGCCATCGACACTCTCCTAATGAACGCACAACTTACGCTATACTGTGAAATGGGTTTCATTATTTCACGGCAATGCTAATAGTCCTATTATGTCTTTCGAGTGTCCATGCGGTGCGTTTAGTCCTCAATTAGCGTAATAACTTCTTTCTTCCTTTATATATATCAGGAAAGGGAATCGCGCTATTTTTCACTGAATCCACGCCGGGGGCTATCCATGTTGTCTAGAACGGCGCGATCGGATCAATAGTCACTTCGTAATGCGTTTATGAATGTAAAGAAATTACAGTGCAAGAAATGCAATATCGTGATATTATACCAATAGGGTTTTTAATATAAATAATATGCACTTATTTTTAAATTAATAATATTGAGTTTACTTCAGGCAAACGACGATCTTATCTTGTTTGAATAACTGATTCCTGGAATTCGATGAGAGTAAATTAAATTAGACGCAAATGGTTTAGTAATTTTAAATTAATGGAATTTATGTTATCTTGGTATATGTAAATATTCTTGCTAATGGTTTTAGTGAAGCTTGCGGACGATAATTCGCGGTGGTGGCGTCCGAAATGTTCGATCGTCACCCGTTTTAACTTATTAACGTTTCGAATTTTATCAATAAATTTATTGGTGGGCAAGACGTGCCGATTGGTAGAAAAGTTTAAATGTTTAAATCAACGGATATTTTACCTGTTACCCGAGCTAAGTGCGCCTCCGTGATAAGGAGTTGGGTGGCGCGTCCCCGAACACCGAGTAAGTTCGGAAAAAAATCACTTACGACGCTTTCCTGAGTCGGATAAAGAAGCAATTTGGCTGTATCTCCAAAACGCATTAAAGCGGTTTCCGCTCCTCTGTTTAGGCTTGATTAACAAGTTGAGTCGTAAAATAGTTGGGTGACAGCTTTGACTATGACTATTTGCCTATGAACTTTTTAAAATACCGCAAATTACGTACGGTTTATTATTCTATAAATTATAATAGGTACCTAACTGTTGTCATATCAGTATATTTAAAGTTTAAATATACTGATATGACTATTAAAATTTTAAACGTATAGTAATTAGAAAATGTACATGATAATATTTAGAGAGTCGCTATTAAGTGTCCGTTTTGTTTTCTGAAGCAAGTGAATTAATTTCATGAACATTATTTCAATAAATTAAGCTGCTGTTTTAATTAATCGATAGGTTTACATTTTTATGAATTTTAAGAAGAGTAGTTTGACCACATTGCGAATAACGGGGTCCATGCTGCAGTGACATGCCATTGTTTCCCATACACAGCTGTCATTTGTCCGGTTAGCACGTTGAGTGTGACATGTTGCAACTAAATTATTCCAGGTTAATGCACCGCAGATATTATTCAAAGCTTTATACGTAAGCTCGTATCTGTCTTTCAGTGCCTAAGTTGGAAGTTATTAGGCCACCGAATGCCGGCCCGTTAACGTGGGTACTAGGTAATTGCATAAAGCTATGTCACATGGCAATTAGCACATAGAAATGCACAGATAGGCTTGACTGACATGCTGCCGAAACACGTCGTGACTCGAACCTAGGTGTGCTCGGGGTTTCAAGTAAAATCCTATGCTAAACTACCGGAGTTGCGCAAACCGCCGTCGTGCGATGTTTTCCTCCAATAATAGATAAATACCGTCAATAAATTATAGTATTTACTTTGATAATGTTATTATCGAAATTACTGTTGAGTATCGTTTCTAGTTAAAATCACAATAAGCGATGGTTGATTTTATTTATGCTCTAATGGAATAGTGGAGAACTCGTAAAATATTACTCTACGAAAATACTGTAGTACCTACAATAAATACTACGGATAATAAGATAGACTCTTTAATTAAGTTTTGTAACCTAAAGGTAAATAATCATTTTTACATAAAAACAAAACACAATCTTGAGATGTCAACTATTGGTTGACAATCTTTGAAATAAAGATTTTACAAAAATATGTCTTTTCTGGAATAAAAACCAGTCTTGTTGATCTGTATAGTAGACTTTTCCACATACTACGAGTAATATCTGAAAAACATACATTTTAAACGAAAAAGCAACTATTATTAAGGTTGATTTACCTATTCAAATGTTTTTGAGCAAATGTATTTTTCTTGCAGTGCAGCAGTGTCTTGTGTTCATGAGAAAAACATTCTTCATAGTGAGAAAACAATGTGAACCTAGAAAGGTTTATTTTTCCTTATATGGAACGGAATGCAGAAAGCCTATTTAGTCTCGAAAGTCTCAATTTATTTCCAATATTAAAATGGAAATGCTTCTTGTCATGCAGAAAGTAATATTTAATACAATTTCTTGTTACTTGAAGTGTCACATAATTATTAAATTACCTTAATTACCTACGTACTTTAATCCTTTTTATCCTTCGCATGATATTGTGCGAGTACAAAAAGCTTTACTTTATTAGTAAACATCTTTAATTAATTCTGTTATTTTTATTTAAAATCGGACAAAAAGTTTGTTAGTTAATTAAAAACATGAACTTTGTTATCGCAAAGGTGAGAATAAACCTTGCGTGACTTGAAAAAAATTGATTAAGATATTCCCAATTATGATCTTGTTAATTAATTGATTGTTTTCTGCAAGTTAAAACTTTAAGGCTGGTGTGTAATACGCGTTACGATAATTTTAATCAGTATTAAACTAAGTAACTACCCCCTAAGATTCATTTGCCTCTTATGTAATAAAATTCAACACTTTATATTTCTATGCATATTTTAACACACAAGTATTTATTGCTGCCATATAGTTTAGATGTTATTCGTTTATAGATACAGGCTGTGATCATGAAGTTTAATATATTGCATGGCGTGGGACCAATGATTAGAAAATCTTGCGTTTGTTTGATGAAGCGTGTTAATTCGTTTGTAGAGCCATTGTGAGAGATATTATTAGTACGATAAACCTACCATTGGAGTATTGATGCTTTAATACTGGGTAATAGCACGAGCTACTCGAAACAATTGATTTTCTATTGTGCCTGCTTACACGCTTGTCGATCGCGTAGAATTAAATGAAGACCTAAATAAGAACTGCTTTCAACAAAACAAACGCCTACTGTGAGCGAATAGCGGTTTTGCAATATGTTCCTGACATTAAACATCACTTTATTGCATTAGAATCATCACTTGTCAATTATTTGCGCTGATAGAGGAAAGATTTCTTGATTCTTTTTATTGAACAGGCCCCGAAACTACTGGGCCGACCTGTAAAATTCTTTCACCATTATTTATCCCTGATGAACATAGAATTTAGAATATGGATGGAATAAAGAGATTCTATGACAGACAGAAATTAACACGGGTGAAGTTGCGGGCAGAAGCTCTTGTGTTAAAAGCAATGACGAAATCTTATCTTTTTAAAGAGTGTCTTATTAAATCTTAAACGTAAAGCAGTATTAACTGTACATATTGTTGCTTGTTTTCACAATAATAAATAAATTTCCATAAATAAATCCATAGATCAGGGCCATAATTTATCGGACTTTACGCATGATAAAGTTAAAACTGTGCATCCCACTCTACTAATGCTTCACTAAATTATTATCTGAGGCTTTTAAACATTAAAAAATTGTTTGGGATATGGTAAAAGTATCGGATACCTCAGTCGGCTTATTAATTTGTCAATTCGAATGACCCATGCTTGTAGAGAATGAATTCGAAATGAGTTGAAACCAAATACGTCTTGTTTGGATGACGAAATGTACCTAAACCTCCTACTTATTTTTCGGTTATGATGATTCGAAATGTTGAGTAATATACATATTTATAAATTATACATAATAAATGTTGGGTTCACAAGTTTTTCAAGTTTCTAGTGCGACAGGTTAAGTTCAGAGTCATATGACTCGCTTATCAAGTTATTTAATCGACTTGTCCTATGAGATATTCATATCAGAGGATTTAATATTAAAATTTTAATATATTATATGAAGATAGAGAAATACCTAAGTGCTTTTTATGAGATATTATTGTTTAAGTTTTGTTCCGATTAAGAAAGACCCATATTTGGAATGTAGAGAGTACTGCTTATACCCATTAATTACTAAATGGACCCGTATCTGAATGTTTGAACCCTGTTAATAAATTACATATGTACCTATTTATTTATTTACTAACATAAAATAAAATAATGTAGGTATATGCCTAGACCTTAAAACCCAAGAATTTTATAAGGGCAGAAATAGAAATTATCGTGCGCCTTTATAAATGCAAATTCAGATGATTGATACTTAGTGTAGCGCTTACATCGCTATTACCTATGTACGTTACATTAGCTCATGTGGAGCTCTACAAATCCAAAAAGTTCTCCAAGTTGGTTAGGATTTGCACTGAGGCCTTTGCAATATCAGCCCGTAATCATAATATAGATTGTTTCTTGACAGTCCCTCGAGTTGGCCAGCTTTCTTATCGCTGTTGACTATAACGACCACTCGGCCGTGATCCGCCCCGCCCCGCGCCGCATTCCTCCGCGGGGATCTCAACGGGGACACGGCTCAAGCTGTCACAGGCCTCGCTTAATTGGACACTTTATGTGTGTGCATTCATGTGACGTGGAACCGGTTCCCTAGTGGTTATGTTGCTTTCTACGTCATACATCGGCGTTTCTGTAGGGGATAGTTATGCGAGCTGCGCTGGCGCGTTTGTGCCGACCTGAAGTTTATTATGATTTGTGTATCATTGGCGGAGGCGTGATGGGAGTTAGCCGAGCGCGCTTGTTGTCGGTCTAGGGTTCCGCGCCCGACCGGTGCTCCAAATTATGCTCTATTGTTGTAGTGACCCTCTGTACGTCAGGTTTAATTTTAAACCAAATTACCATAACTTATGCATGGTCAATTCATTTTTTATGTTTGTCAGTTATTTTCAGCCTGAAGAGCTCTAAGTAGAAGAGCGATAGGTATTAATTTAAGTAGCAAATTAATATTAACATCATGGGAAGTACGCGGTATCAAGTTTTAAAAATAGATGAAAATAGCTACCTATCATGAACGAGAATTTATAAGCGAATAATTTTTTGTCCACATTCATCTTATTTTTAGACACGAATCTTAGGTTACTTACTTAACTATATCTTGTATACGGTACAAAAACAAGCAACAAAAGACGAAATGAATTCTTCACCGGTCAAAACTTGTACAGCTGTTACGGTTATTTGACTTGAACTTGTATTTGGGTATTTCTCATCGCTACGGTTCTCATCGTCACCTTCGTGGCAAATTTTATTTCTAACTTATTTCAACTTTTTGTAAACAAAAATTGTAGCGCTTGATGTAAAGATTGTATTCTCAGTAAATCAGTCAAATAGTGAGTCTCGTTTGGAAGCTTTAACGTTTTGAATTTTTTGATGCCACGAAAGTGATTCTGTACTTCACAGCAATAATTTTTTCAAACTTTACTACTGTAAATGACTCTTAAGTGTTTATAAAACACATATTTAGTCTTATTTTCATAGATAAATAGCAATAACATACTATAAATAGGTAACCTACTTAAAAACAAGACAAAATTTTACCGATAACGTCACCTACAAAGTTACAAGATTCTACGCAATTGGTTTTAAGGGTGACACTGGTGGCATTCTGAAATGCTGAAGAAGCAAAAAAAGGATTATCAGTACCTCAATAAAAAGAACTCTAACTGATTATCAGTCCCTCAACAAAAATATATGTTTTTATTGAGGCCAGAGGGCCTCGTATTTTTGTTGTACAACTTTTAACTCAAACTTCAGATTAAATTAATCTTACAAACAGATACACAGTCACATATACAGACATACATACAGTCATACAGACATACATACAGTCATACAGACATACATCCAGTCATACAGAGAGACAGACAACAAAAATACGAGGCCCTTATTTTTTATTGATGTACTGAACTCTACTTACCACGTATAATTTATTAGTTATTAAAATATTGTAAAAACATAAACACCAGTCACTATATTTTAAAATAAACCAAAGCAAGAAATCACTTTCGTGGCCTAAAATCACCTTCGTGTATAAAACACCACGAAGGTGATGCCACGAAGGTGACGAAAATTTTAGTTTTTTATGAATTATCCTTAAATTTGAATTTAACGGTTCAAGTCGAATACTACACAAATAAGTCTAACATGTTAAGTTTTCAATGGCCTAAGTTTCAATTAAATTGGTTAAATTTTAGAGGTAGAAAATATTGTTCAACCAAGCGACGGTATGTCTATGGATAATCACAAAAAGTTACGTATTTTTTTCGCGGAGCGACGATCGACCTATCTCACCTCCCCAATGGCCGGAGCACGACTGACGTTAACCGAATAGAACGCTGTGATTGGTTGGTGGTGTTCGGTTTAACGGCAATCTTGTATTATTACTCAAAATTTTAGGTACCTAAAATCGTGTGACCAACGTATTTCGCTTTCTCAATTCGAAATAATTGTAAGAAGATATTTTTTTGACTATTGTGTGGAAAGTTTATTTAATTACGATGATTTTAGTATATGATACACACAAATTGAATGAAAATTGTGAATGCAGTAACCAAATGTTTCATTGCAACCGAAGGTGTGACACGATGAGAACGCGAAAAATGACCCCGTTTTTTATCGTTTCATGTGATGTTTTCGTATTAGTTTTGCTTCTATTACGATAAAATTTATTTTGTATGTAGCTAAATAGATATTTTATCATCTGATTTCAAAGTTATTGTTCTAACTTATACCGTTTATGAACTATTAGTGTGTGACCATCACATTTGAGTGTAAATGAGAAGTACCCATTTTTTCTTTTATATACTAGTAAATCTATTTTCGTCCCGCATAAAACAGGTAGCTCAGCGTAATCGAGAGGATAATGTATTATTTGTAAATTAAATTAAACTTTAATCTCTTCGCTTATATTATCATCTTGTTATTGAAGGCAAGACAATAATAGAGTGTGGTCATCGGAAGGTAATGTCTAACTGCGGGATAAAAACACGTTTTGAATTGCAAGTTACGGCTACAGTGGAATTTATAACGCAATAATCTGAAACACACATTACAGAAGATTCAAACATTATTGAGGCGAATTCACAAAAATTCGGACCAATCAATATTTAAAATAAGAATGGCAAAGTAATCGAGAAGGCCGCGGAGGCTCATCGGAACCACTCCCAAACGCCAATAGCTTTCAAATCAAAACCGCGGCACCTGTAACTTAAAGGCCGCAAAACCTTACGCCTCCGCGACGTTTCGTTGCAAAATTGATTTCCTGATGCTATCTAACCTCCCGGGGGAACGCTGGATAAATAAATACTTTGCGATAATCTTCGGAGTTCTGAGACAGGCCAGAATTACACCACGCTGGAGATATTATTGCATTTTAATTCCACTCTCGACACACCTCCGCTCCGTCGCATTACGTTTGATATGATTTAGTGCGTTATTGTATATGGCACAGCGTTCAACCCTCGCGATGCATGAGTCAAATAAATTTCGGAAAGGCCGAATTGAGCGTAGCGATCTGATCTGATATCGCGCACAAATATACCTACTAAATTACAATTAAGGGCCACGGTTTTGACACATCGTGTTATACTTATTTCAAAGCCTGTGCTTTATTTGATGACGGCGATTCCTTTTAATGTTTGGAAATATTTGGATTTTTGAGTTTGCGGCTTTGCAATTACGCATATCAGAACATCTGGTGCTCACGTTAGCCTTTTTAAGCCTTCTAAATGTCAATGCATTCGCCAACAAACCATATTAAATCTCAAAAATATGAAAATTAGAGAGGGTTTCTCCTGAGAAATGCATCGACTGAGAACTCAATAAACACATGCAAGTAGTGAAGTTATTTGCAATAACAAATCGTGAAGCCTCTGCCGGTGGCTCAGATAATCTTACAAATGACATTCTACTCTAATTGATTGATTTTAAAATCACCGGTCTGTATTCCGCTGCCCGTGGGCCGCGCGTTTCCTATGCAACAACAGAGTTGCCCGAATGCCGATTAGAGAGATTTATGCCAGGAATTTATATCAAAAGTAATAAGCACAACAAGCCTCAGATAATAGGATTGAAACGTTCAAGAGCGTATAAATAAATATTTATGATGCAACTACTACTGACTACGGAATAGGTGCTAGCTAAAGCTTTATTATTATCAGACGAGAGCTTTTGTAGCGTGACGCTGTTCGATGTAAACATTGTAGTACATACTACATAATAATAAAAGTTCTTTCTAAAGTTCGTTTAACAAGTGGATAGTCAGTGTTTTGTTTTCTTCTGAGTACCTATAAAAATGCCTATGATAGAAAGGAAATTCTTTTCGCCTGAGCATCTCTAGATTTTATTTACATAATTATCTAAATACAGTAAATATAACATATATAAAATACAAAACTACAATAGGAATACATAGCTTTCAGGCGGCTGAAAACTTCTAAATGGCTTTTCATGTTGCAAAGTAAGATCCATATACCTACTGTCCATATACTAATCTATGCTAAGATCCACTTTGGATCTCTCCGGCAAGCATGTTGCCGGCACCAGTAAGATTGTATCTAACGGCATATAGCGCTCATTCATTAGAGAGGAACTATCGAATAAAAATTACATTTCTGTAATGACCGATTAAATCCTGTACGTCCACTAATCTATTTAACAACCTAGGTCATAAGATAAACTTGAGCATTATGGAATACGTACTAATTCTCGCCTTCTGCGGCTGAATCTCGTTTAGTACATCGATAAAAGTTGTAAAATGCAAATCGCGCTAGTGAAATGTTAAGAATGTAACGCCCACGCCTCGCTTTAATACCGTTATCCACCTTACGACTTATATAAGTTTAGATTTTCATACTAACACTGTTAAAGACTAGGTGCGAGTGAACTTTGCGGGAAAATTAGTGCTCTGGGAAGCAAACAAACATGAAATGGTTTTTGTAGGTTATTTTGTGTTGGAATTTGTGTTGTCTTTGTTTTTAAAAAATAAATTCCTTGTTTAAGGGTACTTAATTGCTTAATTAAGGTTGTAATACTCGTCAACCAGTTTGAAGTGGGGATAGGTTCACATTTTCTTAATCCAATTAGTTGAATAGGTATATAAAAAAGGTGTGTCTGTTGTGCTTCCACGCAGCTGTGTGTAAACTTGAATTTCCTTCATAATACATATAACAGAAACAAAAGAGTTTTTATTCAGTTAAGCTCGAATCGAAAGGCATCACAGTACCTCTAGCAGAAATAACTTTCGTCTTCGAATCGTTTGCGTATTCGACAAAATTCGATATTCAGCCTACGAATTAAACCATAACGTGACAATTTTATTTTGATTGGTAAAAGTTTCGTGGTACTATTAAATTTCATACTAAGTTCACTTTACGACACGTTCACAAGGGCGCTGTTTTAGTTTTCCTACTAAATCTTTTGATGGAGATTCGAATACGCAAACGATTCGAAGTCGAAAGTTTTTCGTGCTAGAGGTACAGACATAGTTAAGTGTGTCGTCAGGTCATGTCTTAATAAAGTTGCTTAAGACTCACTAAAAAAGTTGCTAGTGATACATTTGCCTACATAGTTCTGAAACAATGTAGCGGCGTTGTCACTGCGTCGAATCAGGCAGACAATAGACAGCGAAGGCGCTACATTTCATCGATAATTGCGGAGGGCGCGGGCGATCCAGCGCCGCACGGCAGCTACCTTCGACGAATTAGAGATGGACTGCATTGATAATATCGATATTTTTGACCCATTATGTATTGTTAACTGTTTTTAGTTTCACCTTAAAAATAACACTCAACCATTAATCTGTAGTTGGAAAAGTGTCATGTGGAAATCTTCAAAAGGAGTTTCAAGTGTTGTATTTTGATAGGGACCTTAGAACGGAGTTAAATTGTGGCGGTTCATTTCATTTATAAGCGCTACCTTTAAAACTGGTAACATGACTGTTGCACAGTTTAGAATGAGTGGAAGTGGATCATATTTTACTTGCTTGCTAAGCGATGACACTTGGTTCTTCTTACGTATTTCATTCTTAATACAATACAAGTTAACATTCGTAAATGAACAACAACTTACTAAATCTAGTCATCATGAATATTTGGATGCTTTATTCCTAATTCAACAAACGGGTTAGATTCCGATAGTTTGTCTTCACGTCGACACGCATTGACACATCACTAATTTTGAAAGGAAATGGGCCGTTAAAATATTTAATTTGGCCGGCGCGTAACCCATAATTACGGGCTACATAGATTCACGATCTACAGGTTGTACGTAAATTTGGAGTGCGATTGGCTCCGAAGTCTTGTTGATATTTATACGACCGTCTCTACCTCTGTCGGTAAATTATAGTGGATGTTAACGAAATTGTTAATAAATAGTCTTGTGATCGAGAGAGTTGTACTTTCATAAAATAATGTTATAAATCATGTAATGTTCATTTATACACATTTTTATTCTATCATCAAATTATCTTGCGTTTTTTTATTCGTAAACCTTTATTATCTCATTAATATCTGACGTTGAATCATTGCTTTATTTCTTGTTGCTAGTTTCAAGTGCTTAAACTGTACACTTGGTGAAGTCGAGTGTGTTTTTGAGCAATTATTTTAATTGAGTCGTAAGTAGAAATGGTGTCATGAGTCTTCAGGGGTCCATAGCAGCCTGGTAGAGATAAGAAACGGTAGAAGTAATAAAACTAAAGGGTTAGTCTGCTCGAGATTTGAAATCACCACATTCACACTATCATTGGATACCCACGCAACCGTGGTCAAAGTTTCTTTGTAATTACTCCACGTTTCCCACGCCTTCCCTTGTTACAATTTTAAATTATTTAATTGCCTTAAGCTCGTGTTATGTAATTAGTTATTTAAACGACAAACATTTGGAATTAATTCGTTAATTTATAGAACTGATCCAGTTTACGGGCCACTCGGAATAAATTCTCGGATAGATGTTGTTAGCGCTCACTCGGCATAACATCTTGATGTTTTTAAATTACACCTGTTAAGCTTAGCGTCTAACATTGAAATTGTTTTAAAATTACTTACATGTCGAGAATTTTAATATAGATTGGATTAAATGGCGTGGCGTGGTATGATAATAATTTTATTGTCCCTTTTTGGCGATAAGTAAGTGAATTAACAAGTTTTATGCCCTTATGCGATTCACATAAGTTTTTTACTGTCTATTTTAGGCACAAGGAAGTGAAATATTTCTTGGTTAAGGACTTAAGTAGTGATGTATGTCCAAAGGTTTAAGCGTCAGAAGTTTTTACGGATTTTGTTAAAAAGTCAAACTCATTCCAAAAAAGTGTACGATGAACGATTACCGTATCAGTGTTACTTTGTATTATATTTTGGTTAAATAAAGTAAAACCATTCTTTGATTTAGGGTCACTGATTGAAAGGATCGGCCAGCAACTAAATGCGGTTTCACAGGTGGCAATTTTGGTCATAAATTTTACTGCGCTTTATAATCAAAGGATTTCTATAATGCCCTAATACCACGATGCCACGTTGTAAAACAAAATATGACTCCCATGTTTAACTTTTTAGGACTAAGATGTTTTATGTTTAGACTTCTAATATTTTTATTACAGTGCTACTTTTTGTCGGTAAGTTTTTTTATAGTCATAAGTAGTGCTGTTCTCATTTACAAGTATCTTATTTAGTCTACCTTATCAGTTATATCTCCGCCGGTTTTAATTTAGACATTTGTATAGCCGTGTATATTCACAGACGTCGTATATTGTTTTATCAATTAGCAAAATTATTCAAATGTGGGAAATTATGAACTTAATGAGTTTCGCAGAAGCGTTTTCGTTCGTCACGAGTTTCTGTCTTGCTCCTAGTTCCAAAATTGTTTCTTATCTCAAATACCTAATAAAATAAAGTAACGTAATAGGCTATTCCTATCCAGGACAAAGACCCACTCATTCCAGTTATTTAGTATAATGGGGCGCAGTTAGCATAATCAGCGTGGTCGTTCAAATGTGTTGCCGACTTTACATGAGTAATTAATGGCGATCATTGGAATGCAATATTTTTTATAATCAAAAAGTCATTTATTTACAAGTAAACTCCTTCTTGTTTTCAAAGTGCCTTTTAATGAAGCTAAGCTAGTTTTTCTTTTATATCTCAAACTTTTGCTCTAGCACGATTTTGGGACAACATACTGCCTAGTGTTATGAATTAGGCGTAAGATTTTAATAATTTTGTTGTTGACCTTTTATTTGTTGTTTGTATTATCAACGTAAGTCAAAATTAGACAGGTAAAACCCTTGTCATTGAATTACTCATCAACTTTTTGTATTCTGAACTACCTACCATATATTTTTGCTTAGAAATATGACTAACAAGGCATCAAAAGCTGTGCCAAATACTTGCCTACCTGTTTGCGTCGCAGGACAAGTGTGTGAGAAAGAATTTATTCAATAGGTACTATAAAACGGCACCGACCACCTTTAGTAATAAGCCTATTCAACGTTATAATTCAGTTAACCGAGGGGGAACCTTTGAGCAATTCACTTTAATAGACGTCTGCTTAAGATCCTTGCGAGTCTTAGTTTTTTGAGCATCTTAATTATAGGCCTTTTAGGGTTAATGACACTGATGATCGTATAAAAAGTATAATCGCAATGGCTCTTGAATATTTGTATTGAAAGTTTTATGACACAAGCGTTTTAAAACATAACGCAAACCTAATTTTAATTAGGTAGAGCTTGAGATATGAGGAGGCAGGCGTATTTAGCAAAAGTACATCTCATTCGACTGTTACAGCAATGGTCGGTTATAATTCATTATCATTTGTACGTGCATGTTCAATCACTAAATTAATTTTCCTCGCGAGTCTGTCTAATCATATAAAATGGAAACTGGCCTCATAAGCAGGTTCTTCAGTTATGTGTAAGTACAATGATGTGCGTATAATGTGTTGGTAGGTATATTATGTGTCAATCGAGTAGTTCCTTTCATATTCATAGTATAAAAAACTTGTTCTTAGCTTTATCCAACTCTACAGTATAAATACTCTTCGCATAAATATTTGGCATTTGAAGGAGACGAACCCGAAACTAATTCTTTGTTTTGTAAAGCAGGAGCCACCGTCGAATACAACCGTTATGCAAAATGAAAGAAATCTTTGCATCTATTTAAAAAAAAGAATACTTGTAGCAGGTAGGGGCAAGTAAGGCACAAGTCATTCTTCACAAATAAAGAAACATTGGTCTTTCATTCTAGCAAACGTAAATTTCTACATATCAGAGCGAGAAAGATGATAACACTACGTTAGAGGAAACCGAAAATCTTTGTTAAGGATCCCAAAAAAATTGTTTGCACGGGGTAGAGGTGCAAAAGTGTCGAAAGACATCCTGAGAAATAAAATAATTATCCAAGAAAATCGTAATTTTTGAGGCAGCGAAAGTTGTCGAAAGTGTAAATGAAATATGCGGCTATCTTCAAACGTGCAAAGAACAAAGACGGTAATTAGGTGACAACAAAAAGAGTGTGAAAGATTGTATAGTTTAATGAGCATGAATACAATCTTTTAACGTATTACACACAGAATTATTTCTAAAGAATTCCTGTGTGTTCTCGAGAATTTTCATCACAATAAAATCATAACAACAAGTGTCTGTGGCAAAACAAATTTAACGCTTAGGCAGACGTGTTGTTGTACTAAAATTGCTATTACAGGTATTGAGCGAGGTTCACTCATTGGAAATTGGTCATTATTATTGCCTACTTGTGTACGTAGAAGCGCTTTTGGTCCGCCTTAATAACTTTGGCTTCGTAAATAAATCAGAGGCGACGTTTACGACATAGCTTCATTTAAACTATAAATAATTACGAGTTCAAGTGCTCCAGCCGACCCTAAATCAAAACAATTTATGCATGAATGTCTCTAAATTATCTTAAGCAAAACAATACCTGTATATTATGATTTTAAAATTGCAGCTGTCAAGCGGGGAAATAAACATTAACTATTATTTATTTTCATGGTTCTTTTCTTCTAGTTATTCTAATGATCTAAGAACTAATACTACTACTACAAATTTTAATGAGACCATTTGATCTCATTTAAGACTTTTGGCTTGGTGTCAGACTTTCAGAGCATGAATAGAACTCTCTCCACCAGTTCGGGGTGCAGACCGTAGCAGTGTCTTTGGTCCGTAAATCGATACACAATTACGAATCACATTTAACAATTGGTTCAAACTCATAATTTGCCTTGACATCAAATATAGTTCCATAGTTTCACATTACTACGAAATTATGTCATCACACGTTTCTACTACGATTCGAGTTGGATACAGAGCATCGAGTGCCTTTATTGACCAATTTTGAAGCTGGTGAGTGTCTGCGTTGATTAGTATACATCACCAACGTATATTTGAGAAAATGGAAAATTTGACTTCCCTTGGTAATTAGATGTATGATGTGGGATCTCGTAGCGAGTAATCTATTAATCACCCAGATGTTGCTATTTCCAACATTGTTTCAGAAATAGGTTACATACCAGCAACCGTGTCTCACATCGAAATCCATTAAACCGGTTTTTTTTAGATTCTTTCGACCGGGTTAGATCAGCAGCCGGAGATCTAAGGGCGAACAATAACGATGCTCTTTCCACGTACCACGGTTAATGATAAGTGTTCATTAGAGACAGACTTGGCAGGCACTTTATTTTGTAGATATTTCAGGTCATTAAAGAAATCTTATCTCTATCCAGCTGCGCTTGCTTCACAGGGATTCTATTGTTCAACTCTCAATTTTAACATTTAATAAAGTGCGTTTGTTGTCCAAATATAAGTTTCATAAGAAATAAAATATGTTCTAGGAATATCTATATTGGTATATTCCTGAAATTACAAAAATGCGGTATTGAACAACTAAAATGTGATGACGGAGATGACGTATCATTTAAAATCGTACGAGTATGTACAATATTGTACATGTAACGTTAGTTCAAGTTTTTTTTTATTAATTTTAAAATGCGTAAAAGTTATAATATACGCTGCAGTATGATATTCATACGAGGAAAATCTTCAGAAAAAACTTTAGCAATACACACGTAAATTCTTTTAAAATAAAATACGGTCAATTTTAGAATGCACAAAGAAATAGTTTACCAACTCGCATACGAAAATATCGCAAAAAATTTACACCGATCGCACAATCCGTCGTTGGATGCAAGTTTGTTGCACGTTGGCCGCGTGTGACAAACGTTGGCCAGCCATGGCCAACATCGGCGCCAACAGCCGTGGCATCCGCTCATCCTTACGTAGCCCGCGGCTATAAAGGTGCGCCATAAAACGGGTCTCATTTTATGACCATTTGACGAAGTTATATACGTTTTTGAAGCCATTTCTTAGTCGGCTCAACCATTGTGGCTGCGTGACCACTTCGCTGCCTCTTCATGCTATTCTTATTATTCTTAAAGTATTGCGCTATGCGATGGAATGAATTTTTTGTTGCACTTAAATCTCCTTTGCAGCGTCAACGGCTAGATCATTATAGGTTCTTATTTGAATTAAAATGCTTGATAAAATGTGTTAAAGCTGCATTTGGGAACGCGTTGGTTCGTAACCATCTAATCCATTATGACCATTGTTGCATATAATTCAGAATTTCCTGAAATTGTAAACGGATCGTGATCTCTTACTGTTAACTCAGATAAAGAACATCGTTTTCGCCTACCGGTAATCTGTGCGAGCGCTCCCATACAATGGAACGCTGCGTGAAGTTAAATGTGCATCCATTTCCTGGGCCCCGATACACTTCCACGTAGATCTAAGTCTGTCAGATAATCAGTTAATTCGCTTACGAATCGTGCGGCGGAGTGCAGGGGCGGCGCTGCTATCGCACGCCGGATCGCAGAATCAGCGATCTGCAGGGCTATATCAATATTCATGTTTGCGGTCGCGACCCCAAGTATTTGCATAGCTGCGCACTGCATTCCCTGGCTTGCAACTGTTCTATTGTTTTATGATCTAAATGACCACGCGAGATATAGTGCCAGTCACGATAAGCTTGTAAACATTGCAGTGTGTGGCTACGATTTAAACTACTAATAGGTACGCCGGTCCTATAATGTCGATTCGATCGCTAAATGTTTCTTATTCGCTGTGTGTATGGCTACTCGTGCCCTATTTAAATTGGCTCGCGGTTATAGGTATCCGGTTTTTACTTGTAAATGTTCAATAATACATTAATTCTGTATGTATCTAGTCGACTTGTTATTAATATTGAACACTATTGTTTAGCTAAAATAACAATAGAGGCAAGTAGCTTAAATCTTAATGCGTTTACATTGTTGCGCAATGAAATTTTGTGTACCTAATGAAATTATTTTTTTCCCAAAATATTTTAAATTAATACTAAGATTATGATTAAAATTGACGTATCTACCTGAAAACACACAACACTAACTTCAGTTATTAAAAAAATTAAAGCCAAAAAAACTAGATATCCCTCGTTTCTTAAATGCCTAGTTAAATATTAATTCCCTTGTGCTTCACGCTTGGTAAATGTCAAAACGTTAACCTCAGATAAGTAAGGTAATTGTGTGTTATAGAGCCGACATTATAAACTTTTTTTTTTCTGTTTCAGGTAAGCTGAATTTACAAACGCATAAATATACGGTAGCTTATCGTGAGTATTAACACACGCTGTTTTTATCCATCGCAAAGTGAGATAACTTAACTAGTTCGACACAATTAAAAAACAACAGTCGCAGCCGTGGAATACACAATTTCACGGTCTGTTTTACGATTGTGATCAATGAATTCTTGTAACTCATTCCACACCTATGAGAGTATTTTTAACTAACTGCAAAAAGGAGGAGGTTCTATATTCGTCTGTATTTGTTGATGATATGATTACGGATATAGACTTCTATTACCTTTATTTGTGTCTACCAAAATTAAGTTATATTAATCACCCTGTTTCTGTCTCTTCAAATATGTAAGTAGGTAAGTACCTAATATTATTTATACAATAGTTTCGGCTGTTAAGAAATGGAAAATGTTAAAAAAATCTACCAATAAAGTACATAGGTACCTACTCACCTATATTGGTAGATTTTTATAACATTTTCCAGTATGTACCGTCATAATGTAAATAAGAGCAATCTAAAGTAAGTCGTAGTCATATAAAAAGTCGAGTCTATCATTCAATTTTGTATAATTTATGTAACTTGATTAACGGAACAGGTTCTACTGACATCCGTTTATTCTTGTAAATATTTATACTGTCAACGATGAGAAAGGTGTAGAGAAGTCATAGATGCTTCATGCTTTTTATATCATACGAATAAAGGGGTTTATTTATAAAAGTTGTATTTTCCCAGCTTAGATGATTATTAATAATAGAAATTTAGGTATTAAAAAACAAACAAAATATTTCAGCTTTAAAAATGATAAGTGGCACCGAAAGTAGTGATAACTCCCACTGGGCCTTTCAAATCGGCACATAAATTAAATTTAACGACCGTTGTATATGAAAATTCGACGCTTTGGAAAATAAACTATGTTTTTGAATCGAAATATTTAGAATTTGGTGTAAATGAATCATGATTAAACATTTCAAGCAGGGTACGAATTTGAGTTGTAACTTCCTAACGGTTTGGGACATAAAATTGATAATTCTGTTAGCTGGGAGCCGCGACTTTTGGCGTGGGAATAAAGGATGTTATTATGGCTGTATACATTTATCAAGCAATTAATTTTGTTCGAAAATCAACAACAAAGCATTGCTCATATAAGGTTTAATAATTAGGTATTTTAACTGTGAGCTAAAAATTACTTTGTCTTTTAAATACTGTATTGATTAATTGTAAGATAAATGTTGTGCTTATGTTTAAATATTTCTATTAGATATAAATGAACAAGTAAACAATGTAGATAGCCAATTATGCAATCAAACGTTTTGTTCAAGCAATTAGCAGTAGAGTTGCAATAAATATGGTCAAACGCGGAAGACAAAGGTGTCTAGTAATGGCCAAAATAAAACAAAGCGAAGAAAATGCAAATATTTCAAGTAGCCAATTTATCGCCCAATAAGTCTATCGTAAGCCATTAAGATGGAGATAGGCTTCATAAACACTTTTGGCCAATCGACGATCTCCCGTTTTAATTGGGATTTGAAAGGTTCTACTTCTTGGTAACGTCACATGCTGTGTTTATATTTATTCATTATTTAATTTGTTAGCCAAGAAAGTATCTATACTTTATTTGAATGGTCAACTATAGCCTTCACATAAAAAATAATGGCACCTCAATGTTTTTTATTTATGTGTATTTTTTTAAATATGATGAGAAATTGTTGAACACACAAATCATATGTTTTTGAAATGTCATTCAAAATTAACATCAATTGCTAACAAATCACCCCAATCCTACAAAATGCTAATGTAGAACTGAAAAATGTAAGGTAGTACATACATTTTAATTGCTACGTATAAATGACACGTGCATACATCGAATCGCACATTAAATACATCAAAGTCTACGCGTTTTATAAATAAATGCAATTAAGTACTACGCGGGAATATTTACTCATGTCTATCTTGCATTCCTTATTCATAGTTAATTGCGATAACGCTGAATCTAAGATAGAAAAAGTTGCTAAATGGCAGATGCGATCTATCGTCACTCATCAACTGTCGAACAAAAAGTTTGCGATACATCGATTGTGTATTTAAAATTATTTCTCATAGAAAATGATAGCTTTGTATCTGATTAATTATAAATTACCTTTATAAAACTAACAACTTAGATTAAGCTCATGCAGTTGAGCACAAAAAACGGCCCGGTATCTAAATTGAGATTTTTGATTTGAGTGTGCTCTGTGCATCTTCTAGTATGAATTTTTCATATTATATTCATCCTTGAGTAGAAGATGAGCACGCTGAAGCTGGGAATTTCAATTCAGAAACCGGGGCTATGGAAAGGACAGGTGAGTTTACTTAGTTTACCTAAACCAGTGACATATTTTTAGGTCTAGGGAAAAAACAGGGCTCGTCTAGCCAGCACGGCCGACACTTAAACTTAATTGGCGCGTGAGTGGAAAAAAGTAAGTCAACGACCAGTTTAATTCTTGAGGACCACAGGCTATACTATAAACTGAACTCCTTTTCGAGAGCACTTCGAAAATAGTTACTTTAAATGCTGCTTTAATAGCATTAATAACAATTCAATTGTTCAATCATTCAATGAAATTTAAATGACATGAATATTTTGATATAAGTATTTTAAATGGAAAATAAATTTTTATTTCTGCCTGAAATAGAGTTCCCACAGTAGAAATGCAGTTAGACTCAATTTTTTTTTGTAAAACCTATGATTCGCTTGATATGCCACGCGCATACGTACTACACGCTAAAATGGATCTACTTAGGATTTTATTTTTTAAGTCAGTCTGTAGGCACTATTGCAATTTTGCTATTCTTGGCATGCTGTACGAACACTTCAATTGCTAGTATTTGCACACTAAACTTGATCCGAACATTATCAACAACTTTTTAAAACAGAGTCTAAAAATATGAACCTAATTTCACTCCTTGGCGGAGCCGCTGGTTATCATACCTGCTATTAAGACCAGGTTATAAATTAATAACTTGGCATATTCATCAGCCAACCGTTTATAATGTCATCGTGATCATTTTGCACTCACTGCGAATTATTAAAAAGAAAACATCTGAGTTTGAGCTGAATGGTTGGTTATGATTTGTTTGAATAAAAATAGACGAAGGAATATACTTTTCTATCGATGTATTTAAGTAGGGACTTGCTGCCATTGTTTTTGCCACAACAACTGACATCCATTTTTTCGTGTGAGCTTTTAAACACACTTGTGGACACTTTGAGAGCTTTAGGCATCTGATATAGTAAAATGACAGCTAAACGACGACTATACGAAGCAAGGAAGCCTTTTTGCCGTACTTCAAATTGACTAAGCTTAAAGTCGTTAATATTGCACTAAATATTTACAAACATGACTTATGTAGGAGTAATACGTCAAACTGCTAATTAATTTAACACAAATCTTATAAACCAAGCTCGAATAACTACGAGTATATCTAATTTCCTATAATATCGCGCTATGAATAAAAATGAATTTCCATGTAATATAGGTGTTAATAGATGTGTATACTGTGTTGGCAAGAAATGAAAGATATGTTTTTACAGAGATGGAAGTGTACACGTTAAGGCCGGATGTCAAACCTATTGTTATTCAATATCTTTAACAGGAAGAATTGTATAACATTTAGAAATAATCATCGTGCTAGCATAATTCAATTAAAATAACATAATCAGGTGGGTTTAGATGTATTTCCTTTTTTGGTTGATTATATAAAACGGAAACGGATGGATATAGAAACTTGACACTAAGTGGACGCTTCCGTAATAGGCTGAACTAGAAGTTGGTTGTTATGATCTCTTCATTTAATAATAGAAAAAATATCTGTTATGTTCTTGCAAGACATAATCGTAGCTATGTATGGTTTATTTTCGGAAGTAATGCACATTTTTAAGATGAAATGTAGTGTATGTTGTGTTATTACATGCATATAATAGTTAGCTTTGTGGTGAAAGGTTATTTAATGGGGTTTTGTCGAGATACCCATTAACTCCAAATTGATAAAAACTTCAGTTTGGAGTGATTTAATATACAAATCTTCGTTTTCTCCTGCTATATTACTAGGAGATTGTTCCTAGTAATAATTTATAGGTGTAACTAATCGCCAGTAAACTGTTTTCAAGCAGAATGATAGTCACGCTACACATGTAGAGGTGCGAGAGAGGTGTAATAACAGTGTCATTGTAAATCACAGAAAGATATTGATCGTAAATAAACCGGGATTTATTATATAACAAAGATATCTTAGGTACCTGCGCACCGCGATAGCCTTTGCTCTCTCTGATGGAAATGTCAGCTTTCGACTAAATAATCGCATAATAGCCCGGCTTCAGACAATGTAGCCGGGCTAAGTGGCGCGTAATAACATAATGCACGTTAGTTTGTTTTGCTATTATTCCCTTTTATGGGCGACGACATACCAAACTAAACACTGTGATTCCTTACGTAGTCGAAATAGATGCGATATTACAATGAATATGTATAGTTTGACGTACTAGAGAGCTAGCAGCTATAGATTAAACACTATCAAAAGTTTGAACGTAGTTCTCGATGATGCCTGTTTAAAATTATAGTGTTGTATGATTGAAATTGCAATTATTTTAAAGGTATTATTATGCAGTTAAATGCCAATAACTCAAATAACATGGGTGATAATGGGTTAAAGTAAAAAAGACCTAATTATTTTGATTAAAACGCAAATTAACATAGATAACTTTCTAGAAATCTTCAAATGTATTAATTGGCATTTTTTCGCCTTTGATGTTCAATCGTTCGTTAGCAGCGTTTTCCAATTAATTACCATGTATGAATTTAAAGCACATAACTGCCTAGTTTCCGACAAGATATATGTATATAAGTACTATAACTCATGATAGTAATGTTCAGCTCATGAGCGTGTATCATAAACGGATGGGATTGAAACTGTAGCATTTTATATGTGATGCCGACTTCATAAATGAATATGCTTTATAGTCGCATTTAAATCAAGACACCCTGTGTATGGAGAGGATGTTTAATACACCCTTTAATTGATATGTTGCGTGTTGAGTTATAGAGCCCGATCTCTGGACAAGCGTATACCTCAGGCATTCTATTGGCCAATTTATGTATATTGATTCTCATACAATTTCCTATCTATCTATAGATAAATCTTGCCTTCTTTATGTGCTGGCTTTAAACTATAATGACGCTATAAACGCACTGACGAAGTGACCAATATTGAAAGGATGGAGTTTTTGTGTTTTGCAATTATAATTTTTTCACCACGTCGTCGACTAAGTTTAGGTTTTGATAGTAATCAAAATAATTAGCTATGGTCATTTAGATCATAAACTCAAACTGGTACGCCGCTAATCACTGGCTTGTTCCTATGCTTGTAAATATTAAATTTAGAAATGTGTTCTTTTCTTTTCTTTCGATATTATGAATTAATCTAAATTGCTAAGTCAAATCACCATACCGATAAGTGTTTAATTGAATTTTATGATAACAATTATGTTAAATTATATTATAGCTGCTCATAAAACTCTACTAGACTTCACTTAAAAACAAAAAGCTTTGTAAAAAATATGTCAGAGTCGACTATAATAAATAATTTAAATATTTATGAAGTCAAAGTCAAAGTCAAAGTCAAAGTCAAAGTCAAAATTTCTTTATTTGTTTAGACTAATAAATAGTTCTTACAAATCGTCATTTTGCTCTTAAGGAGCCTCTACATGTCTCATAATCTTTTTACCCTACCAGCGCTTCGAGACCAACATTTGGCAAGTGCTGAGAAGAAGCGCCGCAACAAACTCAGTCACCACTGTCTGCCGGTTAATATAAATAAATAGAAATAGCAGTAGTAGGTACATTCGATTCAGGAGCAGTTCACTGAATTTACCATGCATTCTTGTATAGTGTATCTTATAAGAATGGGTATACAAAATTGCGTGGTATATTAAACAAGGTAGTGACGTGCTAATATCTAGACTTACAGATTACACACTTAAATACTAGTAGAAATGACTCGCATACATAAATTGGAATAACTTGGATTGACCAGTCCCCGAAAGCAGCGCCTGTTCACAGACATGACGAGTGAACCAGCCATCGCTTCACTCGACCATATTAGAGGGAATGTAACGACCCGCCTCACTACGCCACCACCCCAGAGACATTTTAGTGAGAATGACAATACCAAGTTATCTCTTAGAGAAAAAAAAAACCAATAATAAAGCTAAGTAACAGTCCAGATTGAGAAGCATGACACTATAACATTTTAGAAAATTAGATTAGTTTATACATTACTTTTCATAGCACGATTTTAATTCTTTTTAGTGCGAGCATGAGAGGACCATAATCCTACTCCCAGGATGACTTATCATTAAGAAAATCTCGAGTTGTATAATAGGCTTTTTTAAGCATGTGATCTTTAACTATACCTTTAAATTTATTGTACGGTAGCTCTTTATATTTATCAGGTACTTTGTTATAAAAATGGATACCTTGTCCCATAAAGGTGGCAAACACTTTATTAAGTCTAAAAGCGGGTATAGCCAATTTATTTTTATTTCTAGTATTTATTTGGTGAATATCACTTTTCTTTTTGAATTCATTAATATTTTGTTGAATAAATAGAATACAGTTTAAGATGTATTGTGAAGCGGCCGCGAGAATGCCAATTTCTTTAAACAATTCTCTAAGGGACGCTCTTGCTTTCATTTTATACAAGTATCTTATGGCACGTTTTTGCAGAATAAATATTGTTTCAAAATCTGCAGCACCTATGAGCGTAGATTTTGTGCTTCAGAGTGCAGCTTTATAATGTTGGGCATATTTTGGTATTCTGAAAACTACGCTCAATTTTTATTATTAACTCAAAGCTGTGAAAATGCTCAGTCAAATAATATTTATAAACATAAATAGAAGTTGCTTATAACCTGAGCACGCTCATGAGCGCTCGCGCACGCTCTACTCTTTAGTAGTGATGTGCTAAGTAGAAAATTAGAAACTGAATCTTTATTATTGTCTGCATGCTTCAGTGTCAATTGCTGTATGATATGTGCTTTAAGGCTGGGTTGCACCATTTTACTTTAACTTTGACAAACGTCAAAAGTCTGTCAAACTCCATACGGTCAAAGTTAGATGGTGCAACTCAGCCTAAGAACCTACGCACTTTAGTGCTAATGAAATGTAGTATCTGAACTTATCACTATGGCAAGGCTCACTTTTATTAAAATTAAACAAAATACTTTACCAAGCATTTCGCAATGACAAAACAATTGCGATCTCATGGGAAAATAAATTAGATCGTTACAGCTGAATAAGAAAAATGTTAAATCCAAAACTTTACGACGGGTGAAGTTAAAATTCTCCGAGGCCCGAGAATCGAGTCGATACTCGAGACAGGTGATACTTGCCGCTACTCTAGTCACTACAAACAAGGACAAGTTTTTTCGAAAAGCGCGCTGGCGCATAATGTTATTCAGTACACCGCGCGTCGGCTAAGCGACCAATTTGTCACGGATAAATTCTATATTAGTTTTACCGAATGTCCGACTGTGCGTGTGTTCCTAAATAAATGCAGCAATTTGTCTCTTATCTAGTAATCATAAATGAAGTGTGGGCACGTATTCTAAGCATGGAATTATTGAGAAATATTTTAACGCGCCGGAAATTTATTCTTTTGTATACCTGTGCGTAGCCTTGTAAATAATATAAGAATGTTCAGCGTTGTATTTTATTAAAGTACAGAAGTCTAGTCTAGTGACATACAAATAAAAAAAAAGACTGAGTTAAATGGACCAAAAATTCGTAATCTTGATAAGCACACTTATCAATGCTATAACGAGGAAAATGCAAATGAACTATGGTCGAGTTGCCGAATATAGATAACGGCTCAACTAAACGAACTACTTCGGGCATACTTATTGGAATGATTCTCTACCATCTGCTAGTTTATGCATATTACTATGCCTCAAGCTATGGCGTGAGAACATGCCGTGCTCACTTCCAAATTATTCTGGAAACGTTCGATTCACGTCCTTGATGCGTGTGCAGAGTCTAAAAGACCAGGCGATACACACGAATCGACCTATTAATTTAACTTGCACGTAGCCAACCGTGACCGATGAAATAAAAATGTTTCGCCTACACATTACAGTAAAAGTATTGCTAAATTATTAAAATATTAACGGTCATAGTTTATGCGTTGGTATTAGTCTGTGTTCTGACAAAGAATATTAAGTAAGACCTTATTGAATTTTAAAAGATGAGAAGATTTTGAATTTTTGATGATCTGGGGTATTATCTTGCTTGCAATGCTACGAGCATTTAGTGTTATAGCTGAATTCTGTAATAATTAAAATTTACTTTTCTGATATTGGTTTTCCACGAAGATTTCCACAAAGACTATTCTAAGAAACAAAAAGAGGGCTAATAAGCTTCTGTAAGCTTCTGCCACAGACTATAATTTTTACACTGGATTAGGTGTAACTTTTATTCGGCCATAAAAACATAATTAGACTGAATACGATCGGAAATACAGAAGAGCGCGAGCCGGGCCAGCGATTAAGACAAATACCCCGTATCGAATTCGATTACAATGCTGATTGAGGCTCCCGATGACAGAATCGAGAATGCGGTTTGAGATTTTGAGAGGGCGATGCGTATGTACGTATAATTAGCGGTACGGAAGCCGGGTAGTTAGTGCGAGGGGCGGGTTGTCCACGCGACGATAAATCATAAGTGCACAGGAGTCGCCGAGCGGACTGTGGGCGGGGCGAGTGATTTCATAAACGGTTTTTTGAGTTTCACAACGGCCAATGCACGCTTATATTCGGGCATCCTTTTCTGGCGCCTCGTCTTGGCGACAGTTTTTCGTTAATTAGGCGTACCATGATTACCACTAATTTTCCGGACAACGACATGTGCTTTCTGTCCATTTAGATCAAATTAACAAGAGACATAATGTAGATCTATTAACAGCTGCTTAATCAAAATTATGTTGAGAGTAATATTAACTAATTGTGTTTGGCAGAGGAGTAATTAGTGTGTGATAAAATTAAGAGTGATTCCAGATTACCGTCGCCTGATTGTCGCCCTACGGAGCCTAATTAATACTCCCGTCCGCCGCGAGCAGAGGTTCGTTGGCCAGTATTTTGTGGTTGCATGCTGGTTTTTGTGTCGTACAGTCTCTATTGTTCTCTGTCGGATCACAATATGTTGCCCTTAATTCGTTCTCACTGCCATATGAGGCCCGCATACTGATCAACCGTAAGGGTTACACTCAGTTTGCAATTCTTTTGTGTGATTTCATCGTTTAGATTTGACAGGATATCATCAGTATTTCAAAGCCGCAGAGTACGAATAATATTAATAGCATTTATATCAATAAATGTCAAGTACCACAATCTACATACGTTCATATATTTACCATAAAATTACCGTAGCCGCATCTTACTGTGAAGCTATAAATAAAAACATACTGTTAAATATATTTAGGATGGCGTTATGCACCGCATGCGTAAGTTGGAGTCAAATGGCAAAAATATATTATTCATAATTCATAATAATAAAGGACTTTTATTTAAATGTTCGAAATGTTATAAATGTCACTACTTTTATTATAATCATAAATATTCCCAATGTCGCCCTCATAATGTGGTTGATCCCTCAAACACTGTGCAGGCCCTTAGCAAAACAGAATTCTTCAGCTTGTGTTTTGCGTTGCTTGCGTTAGGGACTACATTTAATATTCACATATGTATGTTCCTAATAGCTGATAATGATGCTCAATTAGTTTTTTTGGACTTTGGACGGACGAATTTAAATGATTTCGGGTTGTATGTAATGTAGGAGACATTCATGATACAATCTGTGCGACGAACCTGAAATAAAATAGGTATAGGCGATAATGAAACTTATGTAGAGTCCAAAATTGGAATTTGGAATTATCAGAATTATTTTTAATAACGGCTAAAATCCAGTTCTAAACATTGAGCTAATAAAATATGGTTTGTTAGTATTTTAATGCCGGCAGCGAGTATCAAAACTTGTTTCTGTCTAGAGACTCCACGTTCTTTGGGAACCTGGTATCCTATTACGAATTAGCTTTATTTCTGAGATAGCTTTCACATTAACCCGCACACTTATACGAAATTTCTATCTGATTTATTGACGTAATAATAAAATCCTGATGTAATAATTCTAGGCAATAATTCTGTCAAAATGTTCTTAACGTGTTAATAATTTACGATGCGAAGGAAAACAAACATTTTTTCCGATAGAGATACAACATATCATAATATACGAAATGCGAGGTAATACATAAAATGGTTAGTAAGAACTGACGATCAGCTCGGGGGCGTCACTATCTACATATTGAAACGAGGTACAATTCGAAACCAGTTTCTTCTCATCGCTCGATTCTAACAAGAATTTGGGCTTGTTCAAAAATAAATACTGTCCACGAAACATGAGAAAGGTAAGATCGTCATATTAAAACATTTGCTAACTCAATTTTGATCTAATATTGCAGCAAGTAAGACTTGTTTTCGGATATACGCCGCTACGGTAGTTAATTCTATATGAGATTCGAAATGAAAAGCTATATAGCAGTATTTATTATGACATCCGACAGTAAAGTACAAAATTGATTTTATCGTGGTCCACAACATGCATAGTTTAAATTTCTCCTCAGCTCTGACCATGTTGTTGTAGGATAATTACTTCCATGCTATTAATTAAAGTTCAATTTAGGTAACCGTTTTGATAATGATTGTGTAGGTTCTTCGCGGCAACACTTTGGTTATTGTGAACGTGTAATTACACCTGAAGGCAGGTCTTCCTGACATAAAGTCCAGCAGCGATGGATGCTTAAACGGTAGAGCAAGGCCAGTAGTGAGGTAATTAACTTGCCACAAGTGGTAATTTTTAATTGGCACTATAAAACGCTCAACCAGATAAATTATTTAAGTGTGCGTAACACTGTTGTGGCTCGAGCAAAAACAATAGGAGTTTAATAAATCCAGTTTATTTAAAGACTTTGAAAAAATAGCTCAGTTTACGTAGAAGGCGCTATTTTATGCATATCATGGTAATAAAGATAAACAGTTGATAAAATATTTGACGCTTCCTCGACATAAAACCGAACGTCTAGTTATTGAGATGTCTTATAGTGATAAGATCAAAAATCTGGTATTGACACTATAGCGAACTTTTTATTCATAAGCGGTGACACATTGCAGACGATTTTTTATGAATATGTCAGAAGATGCTGGTAAGCTGTTTATCAACATGTAACTTTTATGAGTCGAATGACATTAATGAATAGGAGGAAAAAATCGTATAAAAGTTTTGTATATTTAGTTTTTACAGCTTATTAAATTGCAAACGAATCATGCCAATAAACAAGTGCTGTGAATAGTGTACGAAACCTAACCTGTGATAAGGATCCAACAAGTCTTTTTTACAAACGAAAGTAGGGTTGTCTAATTAAAAAAAAAAAGTTAAAATAAAAAAAAAACACGTAAACAAGTGATTGCTTGTTCTTTTTAATCGAAATGTAAGTTGGTTATTTTGCACTTGAAGGAATCAAATAAGGAAGTCGAAGCTTAAGTAGAGGTTTTATTTTTATACGTGTATGTATTGTACCACGAAGCTTTTCCATACCGGTTTTGTCGAAAGATAAAATGGTGAAATGTCCTGTGCGTTAAAATATGTCTGCAATCCTGTTGATTGATTGCAATATTATGCGACAATGCCCCAAGTTAACTTACTCTCTAGCTAGTAAATAAACACTTGCTTGCTATCGGACAAGGAAGTTTACGAGTATGCTTATTTCTTGACAACGATAAAAGCCTTAGACGAGTTATGTGCGTCATTGAAATGTTAAAACTTTATCTGTCAGGAACAGCTCTGGCGGGATGTCCCTTGAGTAATCTTCGCGATAGTTGGTATCTCACCTGCGCACTCGCCGCGATTTTTACGGCCGCACAGGGCTATAGCCAAGTCTTTATAGTTACTGGTACAGCGAACGACGCCCAAAGGGTCATTTTTTATGGATAGCATTACCGGCTAGTGTCTTTTAGCCTCTAAACAGTGTGGCGATAAAAGTGCATTTGGGCGTCTTTTTCACCTCAGTCTAAACGCTTCTGCTATGACCACGACTATTAAATTTTAAACAACGCTTAAACTCGTGTGAAAATTGAAACTAGATAGTCAATTCTTAAAAACAAACTTCACTGACCACAGCTGCATACCATCCGGTGAAATATGGCACTATAATTTACGGCACCGATTGTAGGAAACTTGTAGTCAATTACAAATATTTCTTCAATTGATCGTTCCAAGGTCCAGTTTGTTTATGAGCAACGTTAACTATATCTCCGGATCCGTTATCTTTATGGGGCTTATGACTTTATAGGTCTCCGTAATGGTGTCCGTGTCTCCATTTAGAAAACGAGAAGAAAAGGGTTCTAATGGGATCTTTTTGAAGTATGCTTTATTTACTGAACACTTTCTAGGGCTTTAATTTCTGTAAAACGTCCGTCTAGTTTCCTCAGTGTTAATTAGTGAACTTTCCATTGGCATGGTCAATCACAGACACAAAATACAGTCCTAATAAATCATTTAGGCCGGTACAAACGCTATAACTCAAACGTCATTTTATTCTTACACTTTGCTGGCACTAAAATGCGGGCTATTTTAGTGGAAGGTGGACAATGGCTGCGCAGGCGCGGGCGACGCAGGCCGCGATGCGCACGCAGAAAAAAGAAAAGCTTCAATAGTCCTCCACGGCCCACACGCCAACCTATGGCCACTCAATCGTTCGTATTCCTCTAGCTACGCACATGAGCGCCATAGAGACGTATCAGTCACATTTATTTTTACTAAAGCTTGTAAATTGTTGAGATTTTTTAAAGATAAATTTATGGTGCAATTTCTATCGCACCTGAAAGTAAATACAACTGTAAAGAAATGAATAAGCGGATGTGGATTCTGTGCCTCTACCATGAGTTGCCATCGAAAACTTGTATTCGTATACTACAGTCGATAGAGTTTAAACGTGGATCGATGAAGTTTGCATTAAAATCATACCATGAGTTCAATTACCGTATACTTTACTCGCCAGCGATAATTCGATGGTTTTGTGATGTAATGTTGGTGAGCATGTTAACGTATCCAACTTCACACTCTATGAATGGATGAATGAAAGAACGAATGCCGCTCCTTTCTAACTATATAGAAAAGATAGAGTAGGAAATAACAAAAATGTCAAAAATAACACTGCAAAATTTAAGTGTCCTAGAACAGTGCTTAAAGCTGAATTAACATGATGATTTTAAATTTTTATTGTTTATTTCTTGTCATTGCGACTTTGACGCAGCTGTTGTCATGACAACATATAACAAAACATGTTTTGTTGAAGGATTATTGATGAATAATTTTCCACAAAAAATTGGATTTTAACCACGATAGGAAAATAAGAACCTGCGCCTATCCATTTAAACCGATTGTAGAATTTATGGAAAGGTAAGTTAAGTAAAAATAAACATACTATGTAGTGGAGGAATTTCGAAATTAAACGAATAATTTTGAGCTGGTTTTTTTGGAGAAATACAACCTTTCCAGCATAACTTCCACGTGCCTAGCTAAAATTCAGTAATATGAGTGCTAGATTTATATTTTCTAGATACAATAAAGTTGTTTTTCTATAGATATGGCGATCTGAGTATGCCCACTGAAGGGCCCCAAGAAAGAGCCAACAATAGTCAACGGTGGGTGGAACTAACGGACACGCGAACGTGAAATGCTGATGCCACCGGCGACACGAAAACTACTGAGAAATTGAGAAAAGTGTGTATAAATACCTACTACTTTATTCATTTTGATTGCTTTTATCTTATTTCGTCATTATTATTTGTAATGTTTATTTGTTAAGGTGTGGAGTGACTTTAAGCAGCAAGAAGAAGGAAACTCGCATACACAGAGCTGCCAAGGGAACACTGGACTGGTGGCGGTCCAGGTTCTTCCCTGAAGCCAAAGGATTTAGAGCAGAGTGCTTGTAAATAACTACTTGTAAATTAAATCCATAATAAAGACATAGGGTAACTGGATGGATATACCTACCTTATTATTGTAAAACTTAAGATATTATAATTAATTAAATACATTATATTGTTTTAATCTTTCATGGTCACTAAACATACATGGTAGCAATCTCGTCAGTATTAATAATTAAGTAAATACATATCCTACTGATATCCTACTTAATATTGAAAATGCGAAAGTTTGGATGTCTGGATGTTTGTTACTCTTTCACGCTAAAACTACTGAACGGATTTTGATGAAACTACAGTATTATTGTTTATAACCCAGATTAACTTATAGGCTATAATTATGACGATCTGTGACAAACTAAATTTCACGCGGACGAAGCCGCGGGCAAAAGCTAGTTGAAAATAAAATGATTAATTTTTATTGACTATTTATTTCACAAAACCTAATAGGTACATAATACACAGACTGATTAAAAACAAAAGTCAACTTATGAAAATACATATTCATTTGATTGTCGGATTAGCTTTCTATCATGATCTCCTAAGGTTGCGTTTCCACCAGAGATGTGCGAGGATGCGTAGCGAAGGATGTGTTTGTAAAGAACCAATAGAATCGCTTCATTTACCTCGCCTCGGTCAGCACATCTCTGGTAGAAAAGGCTCAGGCTGTACAACACTAATGAGCATTTTCAAATCTCTGCTACACATCCTCGTACGATACATTTTCCTCGCACAGCTTTGGTGGAAACCCGCACACATTTTCACAGCACAGCTAGACATCTTCGCACGACACAATTCCCTCGCATATCTCTGGGAAACTCAGCATCCTCTCCCTCCCCCAAGGATCTCCACAATGTGCCCGCATCCAGGTTCTTCCCGCGACCTTCACCAGATCGTCGGTCCACCTAGTGGGAGGTCTGCCCACATGCTGATAACATGTTCCATCGTAATAAACTTCTTTCCGACATAATTTAATAAAGAAAACACCTAAAATGACCTAAATCCACAATTTTATTTTGCTTTTCACACGTCAATAAGCCAGTGAGTTACGTTACTGTGACAGCTAAGGTATTTTTCGATGACATCTTTGAAAATTGCAACTCATGGTAAGTTATTTGTATGAAACTTAATAAAAACTTTAGTCGCTATCGTATTCATTTAGATAGGTTTTTTACCTAACGATTTGAGATGAACTCATGGTAGTGTTTTTAGTTTTGCTGTGGTTCAGCTACTAACCGCTAGAGGCGCTGTACAATTTGCCATACATTTTTTTACGCCCTCGATAGCGAGATGCTCGGTAGGTAAACTCATGGTAGAGGCACTGTAAATATAATTCACGTGAAGTAATGGTGAAAGAAAATTGTAATGCTGCGTTTACACTGCGCGGAAATTAGCCAAGTCAAGTCAAAAAAACAGTGGAGTGGGGATGAATTATGAATGAATTTCATCCCCACTCCTCTGTTTTTTTGACTTGACTCGGCTAATTTCCGCATAGTGTAAAAGTAGCATAACAAAAGATGTACACAGTTATAAACATTGTTTTTGCTCGATATTGTTATTATCCATGATTATTGGGCTAACCATATTAACTTACATATTTGTTATTCTATCTTTATTTTAGTCACTAGTCACTACACATGATTTACTGCATTTAACACAACATCTTTCAAACCTGAAACCTTCGCTTCGACTCCACGGTTCTCTGTTCCATTTAGTTCGAGCAATGACACAGCGCTAACTCAAGAGGTACTTTGATTCTTTAGTTAACTCTGAGCCGGGTCTGGCTAACGAGTAACGATTGACTTGAGTATTTCCAAATGTTTTTTGCATAGCTGACGCTTTATTTATATTATTATTTTATATGATCATCTCTTACGAGCACTCTGACATTCCATTATCGACCCTGTTTACAGCAGCATAAAGTTCACTTATCACTGTAAATTGGTGACTCTACTTGGATGTATGAACATAATGTTGTTATCGAACTTCGTTATTAAACTTTCTGACTATGAGAATTTATTTCAATACATCAACAACTCAATGATTGATGCCAATAACAATATACTGTTGTTACTTTGTTAGCGCAGTTTTTATTTGTTTGGATGCATTTGAGGTTCTTGTGGTTACGTTTTCATAAAGAATTAATCAGTTGAAAATACTAGCAAAAACTAAGTTTATGATAGAAACTTTTTGTTACCTCCAGCGCTGATTAAATAATTGAATTCAGATAAACTTCATAAGTAACGGTTATTGTTATTAAATTTGATTTGCGGCACTGAAGGTGTTTCTTCGCATACGTAAAGTATTTCAAGTAGTAGGTTTTAATGAGGCGCTCATTATTTCTTACTTCTTGAGTGTTTTATATTAGAATTTCATTGGATCAACATTATGATCAATTTTATTTTTAGATACAGACTGTGTTCCGAATATTTCAGATATTTGTGTCATACAGATTGTAGGCGATATTATATCCCTTGTTTCACATTGGTGACAAGGCAAATAGTCGTTTACTATAATTAATTCTAAACAGTGACTGTTTCATAATTCAAGCGCTTGAATTTGGAACGAGAATAAGTAAGACACTCCTACTCAGGTTGAAGGAGTTTCCACATTCAATTCAAATAAGGTGTAAAGGGTTATGAGACGCACGTATGTGTGTATACTGTATCTTATGTACATATTTAATTTTGGAAATATTGTTAAGTGAGCTGTGATCATGTTGTTAATAGTAGCTTAAACTTTTATTTCACATGCTTTTGAGGCGATATTTTAGCATAATATAAAAAATTAAATAATAATGTTAAATATTAGAAAGTATTATCCTAGAGAGGTTTAAACCTCCATCCATTGCTTCATTTTGCCATTGATGCGAAGATAAATGTGCGCTGAGCTTTAGACAGTAAAGTTTTTATACGCGCGAGCTTAAAGTATTCTGTTTGTCCGCCAAACAATGCGTTTCCTACGCGACGTGCGACTCTACGGCTTTCAAGTCAGATTAACTTAGGAAAGGCTTGTTATTAATAACGGCCAATAACTTAACTACGGGTTGAAATATCGAAGTTACTTTTGCTTAAGCGACGGTCATATATTATGTGCTCTAAGAATGTGTTTCCGGATCGAGAGGGTTTTGTCATTGACTGCTCGGGTGGGATTTATTTTTAAAGTGTGGAATCATGTAGTGTCTAGAATGTCACCGCCGCGGCGATCGTGAGTCTTCAACTTTTGTTTGTCTGACTGGCACGTAGATGACTTAAGGTTCGGACAAACCAACGCGTGCAGCGATGGCGATGGCGATGGCGACCACTGCGCGTGCAAAAGTTGTTTCACACTGCCGCGACCGCGATGGCGATCACTGCGCGTGCAGGTTGTCACTGTCACCTCAACTGTCACGCATATTGTCACTTTCGCTTAATGTCAATCACGCCTATTCGGCAAAATGGAAACTGAAATAAATGATTTGTTTGAAGCTTTTGATGCAATTGAGACAGTGGAAACACTTTTTCACTCAAGTTTATTCTGGCGGCCACATACTATAGAGAGAGACAGGATTACATGCGGTATAGGTAGTAGGTATTGGTTACTCATAACCAAGCTATATTTCTGGCTTCGTTTGTAGTCCCTAGAGCCCTAACAATACCTTTTAATTAGATTTAAAGAAAGGTTTGATAGGAAGGAGGACTGCACTAAGGCTTTTTTGGCCTCAGTGGGGGAAATGAAACACAACGTGGACGGTAGATATCTGGTTTATTACTGTTATGCTATTGCTATATACAAGATTTACATGTAAACAATTCAATATGTCCAGTCCAATGTGCCGTCGGTGTAGAGTGCCTACGGTGCACGTTCGTTCCAGGGTTCATGGGCCAGTCGGCTAGTCGCGGTCGATGCTGACGTGCTCGTACAGTATCCTTGTGGGCAAGTAAGATTATAACCAATTCATATTTTTCCTTGAGGGAAAAAATTTGCCCCCATTACCTTTTACCATTGTCGTCCTTATCGTTAAATCGCACAAAACTACACAGAACTCAACAAAACATCTATGAAAATCAATTTTCATTTTCATTTTTGGTGCAACAGTCATCTTGACATTTACTTTTTTTAAGGCAAAGGAATTACATTATGCACCCAAACCACAGAGTACATAATAGTCCAAATATCTTTTTTGTCTTTAATAATAACTCAAAAATACAAAAAGACATCGGTTTAGGTCAACTAGGTATTTCTAGTGGCACTAAATTAATGACTGAGACGTTTGATGACTCTAATTAGGTTTTCATTTATGGCATACTTAGAATTGCTCTAGGGCCTTTGAGAAAGCTGCAGACATTGTACATTCTCAATTATTTTGTTCTGCAGATAATACCTATCCCAATTTTATTTATGAAGTTGAAGAAGCAGGTTCTCGAGAAAACTAGAATAATTTGTTTAAAGGCACTGGGTCTCTATCAGAAGGAACTCTAGGGGTGGAATCTCCATAGGCGTGGGTTAACGGGCAAGGAGATAATATCTTGGACGGTTGACAATCACTTTTCCTACAATTTAACGTTCCACCAAACTCAACACGCTCTCAAAGATAACCTCGCAGCCGCCTGCTCACACTTGACATGACACAACTGATTGACAGTTATCTTTTTCTGCGCATCAGTCGGGTGTTACGTTTAGGAATCACAAACCTTCCGCTCTACAGATTTACAGATAACATAATATTAAGATTGGTACTATTAATCATCAATAATAATTTGCAGCATCTGTGTCCGGCGCCGACACGGCCAGCCTGACTATCGCACGGCCTCGTGCGCTTAGTCCAGGGTTTGTCCATCTGTAAACATTCAATTTCTCATTATCACAGCTCGTCCATTCCTGACTACAGAGCGTGCGAATATCAGATCGTAGAATCACAATAAATACAGCTGATCAGGGCGTGATGACCCTCGATCAGGAAACCAAACCATTACAGCTGGCCCGGGCGCGAAGCCCGACCAGGAAACCAAAACATTACAGCTGGCCCGGGCGTCAGGCCCGACCAGGAAACCAACACATTACAGCTGGCCCGGGGTGAGGCCCCGCCGACCAGGAAACCAAAACATTACAGCTGGCCCGGGGTGAGGCCCCGCCGACCAGGAAACCAAAACATTACAGCTGGCCCGGCCAGGAAACCAACACATTACAGCTGGCCGACCAGGAAACCAGAGTTTAGGTAACATGGCCCGATGCGCAAGGCTTAAGCCAAGGCTCCTTCAACCATTTACCTCAAACCGCACCACTACTACTGCTGATCCAGGCATGCAGCCGTGCGACCAGGAAACCAACATTACACCAGCGTGGCCCGGGCGTAAACAGCCCCTTCAACCACGGCAACAGGGTGGCCCGGGCGCCCTTGGCCCGGCCCCCTCAACTCACTCACTCACAAAGGCCTTTCCAGTTTACGTCAATCACAATAATTTCCGTCAACCTGCACCAACTCTCAATGTCTGAGCCAGCATCCTCCATGTAAAACTTGATCAGTTGCGTAGCGTAGGTGTGCATGCTGAAAGATTTATCTCCTTTGAATAGTGCCCTTCGAATCCCACTTCTGATAAAGGCACTGGGTCTCTATCAGAAGGAACTCTAGGGGTGGAATCTCCATAGGCGTGGGTTAACGGGCAAGGAGATAATATCTTGGACGGTTGACAATCACTTTTCCTACAATTTAACGTTCCACCAAACTCAACACGCTCTCAAAGATAACCTCGCAGCCGCCTGCTCACACTTGACATGACACAACTGATTGACAGTTATCTTTTTCTGCGCATCAGTCGGGTGTTACGTTTAGGAATCACAAACCTTCCGCTCTACAGATTTACAGATAACATAATATTAAGATTGGTACTATTAATCATCAATAATAATTTGCAGCATCTGTGTCCGGCGCCGACATGTTTATTACATAAAAATAAATTCTGATATTGATACTTTATTCTAAAACCTTTTTTATTATTTAAGTAGGTCAGACTAGAGGTATGTTTATGATTAATTCATTTTTAATTGTGTAAAAACTTTTTAACAGATCCTACTTACTATTTATTACATCGATTTTAAAAAACAGAAACGTCACAGTGACAAATGTCGCGATGATCGCTGATCGCTGCGTGCAGACGCTGCATAGATCGCCGCGACCAACAGGACGCGTTGATGTGAACACATCGCTACAAATTCATACATGCTGTCTGGTCGCCATCGCCATCGTCATAGTGCACGCCGGCTGCACGCGTTGGTCTGGTCTAACCTTTATGTGTGAGGTGATTACTTACTTACATATGTCAGTTCTTTATTACATCTTTTTAAAATTAATCCAGAGTAAAACATTCCAGACAATTATTATGGACTAGCGGCCGCCCGCGACTTCGTACGCGTGGATCCCGTTTTACCCCCTTCATCTATCTTACGCGGTTTAGATTTTTTCATACAATTTTTTTTTCCGCTAACTCCCGTTCCCGTGGGAATTTTGCAATATCCTGTTGTAACTAAGCTTTAAGTTTACTAAGATACCTGCATGCCAAATTTCAAGCGTCTAACTTAAGCGGTTTAGATTTTTCCATACGAATGTTTTTTCCCGCTAACTCCCGTTACCGTGGGAAATTTGCAATATCCTGTTGTAACTAAGCTTCAAGTTTACTAAGATACCTGCATGCCAAATTTCAAGCGTCTAACTTAAGCGGTTTAGATTTTTCATACAAAAGGATTTTCCCGTTAATTCCCGTTCCCGTTGGAATTCCTAAGTATACTATAACCTGCCCAGGAGTATGAAGAATAATTGTACCAAGTTTCGTTAAAATCCGTCGAGTAGTTTTTGTTTCTATAAGGAACATACAGACGGACAGACAGACAGACAATAATTTTACTGATTGCATTTTTGGCATCAGTATCGATCACTAATCACTTTCTGATAGTTATTTTAAAGATATATTTCATGTACAGAATTGACCTCTCTACAGATTTATTATAAGTATAGATTCGTTAAATAGGACAAGTTATACTCTCATCATATTGAGATTAAAAATTATGGTATCAATGACACTGCTTTTACATCGCTCTATGTTTAAAATAAAATAAAATCTCATGGTTCACGCTTAGATGTTTCGTAAAAAGTACATTCACACCGAGGACACACTTAACGCGACCGATTTATTGCAAAAACTCGGATATTCCGAGGCGTAATGACCTGAGAATGCGAACATTTTAAGTCGAATACCTACTGTAAAGAGCTTATAGCTATTCGGAGCGGCATAACGCCGGTCGGAGGATATATATTCGAACGGCGGTTTTAGGAAATGTGCATAATAATGCGGTAATGTGAAACACGTTTAAACAGCGTTCGAGCACAAACAAAAAGGTTGATCCAATTCAACTTGTAAGGTTGTATTCGAACAAATGTGCGGGTACGGAGTGTGACATGGGTCGCTCATTAAATATTTTGTGAACAACTCTAAACATGAGCCCTAATATTATACGCGTTTGAGGCCGCAGTCAGTGGGCGCACATTAATTTGTTGACATTTGTGAAAAAACGCCTTTTAATTGCTTAACTTGTTTGTTTAAAGAAGTCATTTAGTACAGTCGACAGCACACCAGACAACTTTTTTGTTGCAAAATAGCACCTATTGCAACTCCTTAAGATGCTACAACATATCCAGCTTTATTTATTTGAAAATTGTTTAGATGTATAATTACTTATAATCATGTTATTTTGCTTAGCAATTTCTTACACGAAGTGGTTCACTGCTCGAAAGTTCTAATATTATAAGTAATAGGTTATTACTTTGGGTTTTATGTTTATAGGATATCTGTGAAGCGCAGCGTTAAAACTCTTTTCAGTAGTGGATAATTATTGTTTTTAATTATGTACCACTTAACACTGAACGGAAACGGTGAACGTGCGCCTTTTAACTGAGAGATATACGGGTGTGCAAAAAGTTACCGACGCGCACCAACACTTAACAGAAACCTGCGCCGGAGTGTGTCTACAAAGTGCTAACACAGCCGCAGTTTGTATATTTCAATCCGAAAATGTTGCACTAGTCAAACGACCCGATTTATCTCGGCAACAAAAGCAACGTAGATAAATGTATTTATGGCTCGCCAACGTATCGTCCAAAGGATGTAACCACTTTTATCTTCACTCTGCCTTAATGCCTTGCCTTCGGAAAAGCTTTTAAAAGGCTCGCTCATCCCTCGAGCGACCGAAGCTCACATTGTGAAGGCTTATAATGTTGTGTTTTGTTTTTATAAGTACTGAGTTTCACTTGAATTGTGAATGGTTTTGATTGCAGCATAGCAGTGCCCGCGATTTCAGAATAAAAGTTCTGAAGAATTTTATACCCGATATCGCATGGTACGTTAATGTTTGACGGTTGTTACTGGTGCCATGGTGGTTTACGTAAACAGGCTGAAAATTGTACCTACCTATTGTGGTTAGAAAGCTAACCGTTTACTACATAAATATGGAGTAAATTCATCACAGTGAGAAGAAAAGACAGATTAATAATGTGTCCAAAAACTCAGCTGTTTCATTTAGAAACTCATCGTCAAGATTTTCTTGATACTAAATTACAATAGGTTTATTTAACTAAGAAAAGGTTTTCTTAACTTGCAAAGAGTAAATAAAGTATTATGCGAGCTTTAAAGCTTCTAGGAATTTTTATATTTTTTGTGCTATTCCATTCCATTACGGAAGATCTAAAGGCACTTTCCTTTTGTGAATTTTATGACTGAATTTACCCATCAGGTTGGTCTCGACAATCTCGGGAAGGTCTTTGTCGGCTGATGTACTGAAACGGTTGTCGTGTCTAACCTTGGACGTGTAACAAGACCTTTGCTTTTTTACTGGTCGTAGATTTATTACTAACAGCTCGGGACGTGCTTACTAACACTAGGGAACATCGGCTTTAATGACCGTGAAGGAGAAAAATTGCGGTGCCATTTGTTGTTGCTATATCGAAAGATACAGTTTTTGAAAGCTTTCGAGATTTTACTGATTGTTTTTATATACCAGCAGCATAGATATTCCTCTTTAGCTTAAATATGGTTGACTTGAAAGGGAAATACACTATGTATTTAGGTAGAGACTTAAATTTTGTTTAAAAAGAGACTTACTTACTTTTTTCAAACCAAAGAGAACTTTCTAAACCAAAATTACCTTTGTTTTACTGTAACGAATTTGTACCAAACAAGAGAAGGCTTAACTTAACTTGCCTTTCTTGTTTTATTGCATAAAAACTGTCGGAAGCGGTTTTTATCAAGTAAGATGAATAGTTTTCACGCGATTGAATTGTCGCGGTCTAACAGCTCCTAGGAAATAATCCATTCGCAGCTATAGGCGTGTCAACTCTTAGAATTCACTTTCAAAACCAGATATATTTCTTTTACATTTTTCTTGCAGGCACGCGTTCAGAGTTCTTTCTAGTGGAATTTCAAGTATGTGTGCACTGTGCTGGTATGATATAAACTGATACTTTTCTTTATTGATGGAATAGAAAACTGTATTTTGAGACACATAATGGCCGTAGGTTACAACGGCCGTACGTGAAACGAAAGGAAAACTTAAATGTTATTGTTTTAGAGTTATCAAAGAAAGATTGCCGCGCCTCCCACATACTATATCTCTAATGTTTTATCAAAGAAGGTAACATGTCCTACATTGTTAAAGTTACCAACTTTCGGATGACGCATTTGAAGGGTACATAAATTGTACTGTCAACTCTAGACTCACTTTCAAAAGTTATGCAAGGTTACTTGAAATACAATAATACGTCTAAAGTAGGTAATTGGAGTCGGTAGCCATTGAAAGGGCATTGCTGATATTGTTTAGTGTCTTGGTCTCGTGTAATTTTCTATTTATATCGTATGAATTTACAGTACGCGCTAGAAACTGGCAATTTCGTAAATAGAGTATGATAGAAATCAACTTAAACAGGGCCTGAATTGTTTCAGTATCCTTGAAATTTAATTGCGATCAATATGGGTTTACTCATATCACATAGACGCTCGGTATCAATGTTTTTCAGTTATTTTTTTTTACCCACTGCAGAGAAACTCACTTGGTGGCCTGCATCCGAATTGATGGAAAGCGATGATCAGAGTAATCGGCAGAAGAACTGCATATCTTACCTCCAACTGCTTAGGGTGACTTGCACCAACTTACTTTAACTGTAACTATAAAAAGAACTGGTGTTTTTTGTATGGAGTTCGATAGACTTTTGACGTTTGTTAAAGTTAAAGTAAGATGGTGCAACTCAGCTTTAATTTGTTGGAAAATTTGACAGTTTCTATTGAACTACAGGGTCTAGTTTTGATGTAATTTGCTATTTATATCTGCGTATGGATTTATAGTGGCCAGGATCGGCGCCGGCCGTGATTTGAATGGCGGGCCATGATTGGCGGGCGCCGGCTGCGCGGGCGCTAGTGAATTTAGGTCGCCGCGTGGGCCGAATCTAGCAACAACGTAACTATACAGGGCTGTTTTATAATCATTGAAAGCCTTAACTGGTCAGAGCACTAAAACTACTTTCAATCGGATTCCGACGAGGAAATGTGTGGAAATAATTTATTCATAAAATTGGAGTGTCCACTCGGCCTATTATGGGCATTTTATGAAGTGTTGTGTCCCATTTTTCATTGAGATTTTTTAAAATATGGGTGTGAGTATGTCGATTATTTATTTAGAGATGAGACACTACTCGTATAAAGACTGTTTTAAATTACAATATGCTTGTTGTTACATGTCTGTTTCATTGAGACTTCAGTTTCAGGAAGAATGCGTCAGGACTACTCACTAAGACGATGTTGTCTGACTCATTCATTCTAGAAACATGGAGATCCGGAATTACAAGTTTAAAGCGGTCAACAGTTTCTAAAGAACGTAGTCAGAGTTTGAAAATTTTAGAGAGCTTTGGGTATCAAAGGACAAGTTAACATAATTAAAAATAATACCAGAAGGATAGGTAATACCAAAAGGATATACCTATAACTACAAAGCATTTTATTATGTATGATAACTAACTTTCCTCTCTATCAGGCGTTTCATGTGTTTTGCATATAAACGACATAAATGAAGTAGGTTGCATAAAAATGAGTATCTAGGATTTAACCGTAACCGATAATCGCTTCTTACCAATTTGTTAAATAACTGTCTTCTTGCTCTTCACATAGCCGCATGTCGGGTAAATTAAAAAGATGCCATTAGCAGAAACGTGATCTGTCTATGATGGAATATAAATTCTTGAAATGCAGCGTTGATGGAGTGTGGACTAAACCGGTTCTATTTACGTGGACAGTTTAAAAAATAACTTATTATTGCATCCAAATACCTAATTGAAAAACATGTATCACCTCAAAACCACAAGTTTGAAATTCCAGTCGTTTGGCGTCGGAGATTTAACTTGGCGAACAACTGACTCATTTCATCTATAGGCCGTAAAATCTAATCTTAAAAAGGGGATTTCTGGAAGTGCAAGGCACTGAAATAATCATAGGAGGTCTGAGCACAATAGGGCTGGCTCGTCTCAGCTCCGAAGGCACGTATGCTCGTAAATACGAGTCCCTTATTATTAGCAACCATTGTTCGGATTGCGCGGTACAGTCGGGACAGCGCAGCTCGCGGCCAAATAGCCATCGGAAGCCTAAGCAGATAGCCCATTAATTTGTTTAGCAAACCCATAAATTATTACCACAACCGAGTTCAATAATAAATAAGTAAATTATAGATTTACTATCGTGGGAGTTTAATAAAAAATAAATTCAAAGACCGGAATGAACTGCGCTGTGATTGCGAAGAAATCGTTGTGTGTGGAGGTAATTGAATATTAGACGGTGAAAATGCTTTTGCTGACTGTACTTCTAGCGAGACGTCGGATATCCGACACTCGTAGTTTTAATATGCAGCCCTGGTTCGCCCGACCATTGCACAATTCAATCCTAAATAAACGCAATCCCGCCATAATTAGCTATGGCATTGATGAATTCACGATCCGCCATTTTGAATTTCTGAGCACAGCTTAATTAAAAACTGTGTTTATAGCATTTTTTCTATACGATTGGCGGTTAAATATTGAAAGTGGATTTAGAACGAGATATTTTATCTTAGGTAGACGAGGGTCGCGGGACGCCGAAATCCGTCCATTTATCTTAAATCTGACATTTACTATTGAAGAGGTAGTCCTTGTGTTAGTGACTATTCATTATTTCCCTCTTTTTGTGCATGCATAGTTATTTAGAGGTATTGTGTTTGTTCGAGCTGGTTTTATGTTACTCGTGATATTCCGAGAACAGTTTTTTTAAGAAATGAACATGTTAGAACATGATACGTTTCAAAGTTAAATCTACCAATGAGTTAATGCACTTGTTAATTTATTGTTTTTTTACAAAAGTAAATAAATTCCTCGGAGCGACTTCCAGTATAAAGCAGTCGATTAGGACCCGTACAAACGAGCAACAAAAGTGTTATTTTAACATCGATCCATCAGCCATCGGGCCCAGATAAGGGCTTATACCTGTCACAGTCATAAGTATTAAAGTCGACTCATACAATAAAAAAAAGTTTGTTACTCTCATATAAGTACAATTGAATGCATTTTATTTACAAAAAGGTTGGTATCAGGATATTATCTAAAATTGTTCATGATAAATGATGAATCTATATTTAAAACCGTTACAAAAACTTGAATTGTAACGCCCTTATTAATATAACGTTACACCTAGGATGAACTCTGGATTAAAATGACATTTCCACACTAAGGCTGAGTTGCACCACCTAACTTTGACCGTAACTATAACTATAACCGGTGCATTTTGTATGGAGTTTGACAGATTTTTCACGTTTGTCAAAGTTTAAATAAAATGGTGCAACCCAGCCTAAAATTGAATGACAATTTAAGCCTCTGGCTTCAACTAGGGTGTAACTTGTGATTAAGTTTTGTTCAAACTTGTAGTCCCAAACACTTTTTAATTGTTTAATTTTATAATTGTAGATGGATAAACTATTATACAAGCATTCACGAATAGACAAAAGCTCCTTTTTACACATTAAATATTATTTAACAAATAAATAAAATGTAACAGTTGTCAATTTAGGTCTCATAGTTAACGAACTGTTGAAAAAAAAATTAAGCACAGTAAGGTGATTTCGGCATTTCTGATGGATCTGTCATTTGACTAATGAGTGAATTAATATTGCGAGTTACATCCAAAATACATAACTTATTTCAAGTCTGAAAATAACAGATGGCGTGTCGTAAAAACGAAACTTTATTTTTATATACCGTCAGCTGGACTGGTTCCGCGCCACCTTGATACCATTATGGTACAGTTGCCAGCGTCTCAGACTCTACATTTTAGCTGAAAAAGCGCATCAATTCCAACTACATAAGATGGTTTAAACTTAGCTTGATTTGCCGCCGTTCGTACCATCTCGTAAACTGCGGGGAGTAATATTTTTATTGCAGATCCCTAACTAGCATAAATATTGTTCTTCAAAATATGCGATCCTTATTTTTTACATGCTGCATACCATTTTACATGGATTGCACTTTCCGAATGCAGACGTATTAAATGCTAATATTATTGGTTTTATACTCGTCAATAAAGGTCAAATATGTGAATTGCTCAATAAAACAGTTTTTCATAAGTTGAGAAAAAACGTTAAGTGCATGCCTTAGATCTAATTTTAAAGCAATCTCTTCAAAAGGATATAAATATCACTTTCAAAATATAAAAGCATTCAAACATGCTAAACTGTAAATTAATAATCGAATTGATTACTTAATACTTTTGGTTTTGATGTATAGTAGGTACTTTATGAATGTGAATACTTAAATTAAAGCACCTTTTGGATTTATTATTGCTGAGAATTACGAGTAGTGCATATTAATACCGTTTGATGAAATTGGTATTATTCGACAGTTTAATTGGGACTCATTTCATGCCTGTACAGAACATATATTGCGATAAGTTAGTCTTTAATTTGTTATTATAATTTTATTGGCTGCGACTGGCATCTCTATACTTTGTATCAGAAACAGCATGCTGTCAATATTAGTTTTTTGACAGACTTTTTAGATAAAAAGGCGTGTTTAGATCACGTAAGTTAACAATAACGATTTCGGAGATGGACGAAGAAGAAAACGAGATAAAAAACTTTGGTTTAGTCTAGTAAATCATCATTATTGCCATTATAAATATTTTTTTAGTTTCTGACTGTATAAAAACGTGTACCCGATACGGATCTTGTGCGAACTTGTAACGTTTGCTAAAGTGAGCCTGATGCATGTCCCGCGATACCGGCCGGTGACAAGTGGTAGCGACTCCTTCAACGTACGCACCAATTACTCACGGTGAAGTATTGCCTTCACAATTACACGCATTAGGTACTTATTATTTAATGTCCTAGCTTTAATAGATAGAGCCGAACATATAGACTGCAGATCTAATACCCTGTCTAAACTTACGAGTATTCTAACTTACGAGTTATATTTGAAATTTGTGGGGTGCTCTAACAATTATCCATATTTGAATCCAAATTGGAGTCATGAAGTACCACGAAGCCACTTTGGCCCAATCTAGGCAGGTCGACTTGGAAATAATATAAAAATTTGCAAAGGCTAAATAAAACCTTATTCATCGCACTAACGTATTCAATATTAAACGTCATTTTCCAATCCCGATCCGGCCAAATCAGGTTTGAGCGAAGGGGATCAGTTTAAAGCATACATATTTATAATACATTATTATGCACTGATCGCCAAGATAAATTAATTATCTCTAAATGTATGAACAGAATCTAATTCAATAAAATCGTTAGTCTGAGGCAGTGCTCCCCACCAGCAGAAATTGCATGGCATTTTATAATTGGGGCCATGTCGTCTATTACCTGAGTACATCTAATTTATGAATACCATCAAATAATATAGTTTCACAATCCCATTTTACGTCCGCCCGAGTGTGGACTCCGCAGTATCTGCGGCCATAAAATCGAAATTACCTAATGAATAATACGGGATTAGTTTAATAGCTCTACGCACTCCTATGCGACTCTTGTTATTTGCTTTCTCATAATTATGGTAACACACTGATTCAATCGGATCATTTATATCTCTGATAACCCGTACATCGTTAAACGTCCAATTTTAGAAATATATATCCCAATATACATACTCGTATATAGCCTATCATCAAAACGTAAAAAATGTACTCAAGCAGTTTATTATTTATCTAAGTATTAGATAGGATAATTCACAAGATTCAGATCATCTAGAATTTCAATGCCGGTGCGTAAAATTGATTCCGATGGCGTAATATTCAATGGTACCCATCGAGTTGATTAGGTCTATTCGAAATAACGACGCAGACTCCGATTGCGATCTCGATTTCCTGAATTCGATCGGGACATAGGCGCGTCAAGTGTATGCGTACATTATGCCTTACATTTTTATTTTCCTTTTCCATCAGTAATTACGAACGGTGAACATTAAAGTTTTGCTGGACGGCGGCAGCGAATATAAATCGGGTGTTTCATGAAATATCGAGTCGCTGCCGTGGGCTACGCGCCACGAACGCGTCGCCCGCCCTTATCTCTGTCGATACGATTTTATACGATATTCGATTTTTCTTTTTCTGACTTTTATGGATCGGTTGAACGCGGTGTATCGATAATTCGAAATCGGTCTTTTACGTTATAATTCCTATACTGGTAGCTGCACTGATCGCGTCTAAAACATTTCGATATGCAAGCGTAGTTAGTAATAAAATGAGAAGTCGCTGGCGCTATTTTAAAATTCCTGCGTATTTCAAAAATTGCTCGGGTTACGTTGGATACTTTTTCCAATAAAAAGCGTTAAGCTATAAACCGGTTGCGAGCGTCGTTCTCACAAGGCACCTCCGCTTGCTTCATAACTGGCTACTTTATGCTATTGTAATGATCTAGGAGCAGCTACTGCTAACAAAAAAGCTCGCATTGTCTCTACACTCGTTACCGTATACGGTCAAGTATTTTATCACCTCGCGCGCCGGCCGCGACACTTCCGAGGCACAGGAAAAAGGTGAGATGATGTTCCAGCTCAAAATGGGTTACGGAATATTAATCTAAGGCTTTTGACAATGAATTCAAAAACGAAACTTGTCTGCCTTGTCCGATAAAGTAAAGTGTTTCGCTTTAGTTTGCTTAGGCCTCCGATCTAACAACTTAAGCCCTCCAATTGTATATGTGTATTTTTGTATAATTACCCAAATTTTACCCTTACTCTTATCACGGCGAAGTCGGTTAATGAGCATAAAAAATGGACTTGCTGCTTATGAATTCCTGTTGTGTACACAGTTTTCGAAAAAGTTGTGCAGACGAATTATTCATAATGAGTATCAGAGGATAAAATTATTTCAACGAATTTTATGACTTATTGCCATGTTATTACGACACTTTTCTGGTTGTGGATTGTCGCGCCCATGTTCGGAATTTATATAACGTATCGCTTTTAAATTTTTAAAAATACCGTGTTTGTTGCTCGAGGGTTGGGGTACGATCGATTGAGTTTATGATGGGTATTTTTATTATTTTATGTTAATGCACTAAATACGTAGTTACACGGGTATGATTGCATGTCCCGTCTTAATGTGCGTGCGCGAACTACCTACATCTAGGTCTGCGGGGGCTTTGTTGCGAGTGCTGTTTTTATTTGTGCAATTAAGAACAATGGAGGTTCTTCTTTACTCTCGTCTGTAATTACTGCTAAGTGCACATAATAATTTATGCATTGTAAATAGGCATAATATCTGAACTGTACTTTGGACAATAATATAACTGTTGATATTGTTATTTCACTTTTATTCACCACAACTGTATCCTTGTAATGCTTCTGGGTTGTTGTTCAAAGCGTTTGTTCTTAGAATACAATAAAAATACCATTATGTGCAATATTCATGATCTTAATCGCCTTTGCACATGCTGCATCAAGCAAATAAAACGTGTTTTGTTTCTTATATTGTAGCGCCGCGATGGGGCTCGGTTCTCAGAAACTGTAGTGTTAGGAATACTAATAAATTAATTGGCTAGCTAGTCTAAGCCAGTGAACATGAAACAGAAGTAGATTTAAATAAAACAAAGTACAATTTTAAATATGTACTTATTTGAACTAGATTATCAAAACCAGCTAAATGAAATCACTGCTGGTGAAAAAACTACTTATTCCTATGCCAGTATCTATATTTTAAAACTGTCTCCAAATAAGATATTAGCTAAAAAATCATAAAAATAAAATAACACAAGGAGGTCTAATGCGTTGATGTCTTTTGTACAAATCCGTTGCGCTCTACGAAATTTCTACGACAAGCGTGTTCGCGCTACAAATATCCGTAGCGCTAGATGCCGTATAATATTGATTTGCCGTAGCTTATAAATATGAATACAAATTGTGGACGGTTGTATCCATACGTCATTGCGCTGCAAAAAGTGACGCTTACAGGGGTTCGTGGCAGAAAAAGGTAAAAAGTTATCACAGGCAGTGTCGGGGCTTATTGTCATGTCATAACTTGTTGTGACGAGGTTCGTTACGCGGTAAACGACAGCAACCCGACACCCGTTGCGTGTTGCGTGCGGTGGCCGACGCGGTGGTTGCAGATCGGGTGCTGGATACTCTCACAGATTTGAGTTGCACACTTGTTAATAGAGACATTGACTCAGTGTGTTATAACGACCGACCAGTATATAACGTGTTACCGATCAAAATGAAGCTTTTAATGATAACGATCTCTATACATGTCTAGATACGAACCAATATTTTTATTTTATTTTATACATAGCACAGTTGACAATAATTGGTTCTCTAAATATATATAATTCAAAGGTGACTGACTGACATATTATAGTGATCTATCAACGCACAACCCAAACCGCTGAACGGATCGGGCTGAAATTTGGCATGCAGGTAGATGTTATGACGTAGACATCCGCTAAGAAAGGATTTTACGAAACTCCACCCCTAAGGGGGTAAAACGGGATCCCCGCGTACGAAGTGGCAGGCTGCCGCTAGTTTAATTATATTTTAGGTTAGAAGCTTATAAATTTATGAGTGCAATACAGAAAATTAAGTACATAGCTGTACTTTAATAAAATAACTTACTACTCATGCTGTTTCAAAAAGTATGCCTACGCTGTTAGATGATTTTGATTGTAATTATTTACTGTAGAATGTATAACTTTATCCAACAAATCATCACACAAATGCCTTTATCGCTGATTGCGGGACACACAGCTGAGCATTGTATTCAAAGCTCTTAGTTCATCAATCACTGCGCGATAGAGTCAATGTTGTGATTCCTGATCCCCTATGACTCGAATAATCGTGGGTGATTTTTATTCCTTTTGTGAATGTCAAGTCAGTCTGAGATGTTAAGGAAAAAATATAAACAAAATACTTTGATATTGAAGTCATTGTAAGTTAAGGCGACTGGATATCAAGGTACGAGTATAGTTGTTGCAATTCACGAAGGCGAGTGAGCTTCACATGTGTGGTGGCTCACTACTAAAGTTTTGATAGACATTACACTATCGTTATGTGCATGTACACGTACACACGAAAGTAAAGCTCACTCGCCTTCGTGAGTTGCAAGAGCTGCACTATAATTGTTTTAAACTCAACAATAACTTAATTACAATTTTTCGTACAGAAGCATGTTTAAGATAACCATGTCCATCAATTTATGTTACGCAACATTCCATAAAATATATCTTTAAATATAACACCATAAAAAATCTTTCGCGTGGTTCTGGGCGTGTGCAAAAAGCATAAAACAGTTTTATTCGGACGCAAAAAGAGCAAAACCACTAAGTTGTGTCCGTTTAAAACGTATCTTTATTACGGGTTGCCTAGCAGCGATCCCATAATGCCTCATTATGCTCTATGGTGCAGGACCAGCCGCAAATGCGTTGTGTTCAGGGTTGCCTGTTGCCTCAATCTGCATATCATTGCTGCTTAGTTACTTAAATATTTATAAAAAGTAAAGAATAAGTCAGTCGTAAGGAATATCTAGTGGTTGGAAACTTAAAACTTTTGGACTCTGAGTTAGATTTTTACTTGAAGTAGGTAGAAAATAAAAGTGGAAATTAAAAAAAAACTTTGAGTTACTATCAATTATTGTTAAGATTGTAATTTCTACCAGTTTCATAATTACACTTACAAACAAAATTGCGCATATATCATAACGTCAATATCTTAAAATACTTAGTAGGTATATAGGTAGGTTTTCTATGGTCTTATTAAAATTTCATTTTTTTTTGTTATCGCAGCCCTAAGTCTAGTCACAGCGAATATACCTTCATTTACACTGTTAGGGACAGTATATTTGTCGCGGGGCAAGTATACAGCAGTATCAAAAGCAGATTAACATAATCTACAATAAAATGACTCTTATAAACACAGTAGTAAAACCGTCCAACCATTTAATTTTATTTCAAAATACTTATAACAGTTAATTGTAACCATACATTACCGTTAGGTAATTTGCTACAGAAACAACAGTCTCGATTTAGAAACATAACCTACGTATGTATTTAACTTCTGATAATATCAATACAAAAAGTCTCAGACCGCATAAATAGTTCTGTGAACAAGTAACCTGTAGGGTCTCATTTATCACTTATTGGTATTAAACCACAAAACGTTAAAAATAACACGGCATAACCTTCTAATCGTATCGCTTTGCCCCCGTTCCTAAATCCACCATGCGGCGGAATGCCGGAGAACAAGTTTTCTATCCGTCCTTCTCTTCTCTACGGTGTAGATATGCCTGTCCTTGTCAGTCGCTTGTCATTTTCTATAAGTTTTTCTAACATTCCCCGCTCTCGCCGCCCCCTCCGTTTCGGGCAAACGCCTGTCTTTTGAACGATAACTATTGTTTGTTCAACAGTTATGACTATTGTTTGAGACACTGATGTTTGTTACGCTCGGTTAGGCACGAGTGTTTGCTCGCCTTTAATGAGGCTCTATTACCTCGTCCTTTTGATGATACTTTATTATTTTAGATTGAAGTCACTTGCGGCAACACCTTAACCGTCAATCGTAATTGAAATCTAATTGTCCGGCGAATAGTGGAATAAAAATCTTATCAAACAATTAACAATGGTGTCGGTTAACATAAATTAACAAGCATTCCAGATAACGCCGGTGCAATAAAACACGACAATGTTGCAACGCTCTTTGCCGCGGCTAAAATCTTAATCTAAGCATGCCTCGTCCACTGGCTGCTTAATGCTAACGAGTTACAAATTAAAAGAGACCGAGACGTGTGCCAAAGGTAACTTTATGGGCTTCGCATGTCTTATATCAATAAATTATTAACTACGCTCCTTGTTTGATTTCACATTTATACTTACCATTTGTCACTTTAAAATGTGCTTTATGTCTTTTATTGATAGTCTAAAATGCTTTATAAGACGACCGTGATCTGATGTTGGAATTTCATCCTTAGTTCTCAGAGTTAGTACTTACTTTGTGTTGGTGATGCAGGGGATGAGCAGTTACAAATAGTAGCAAGTAAGCAGGTACTTGAGCATGAGCAAGGAGAGGCGAGAATATTTAGTTTTAATTAATGCTGTGGATCTAGGCTCTGGGTATTCGCTATTTTCAATTAGGCCTCGGCGCCGGTAGCGTGTTTTGAGCTGTGTGATTTAATGGGATCCAGCGTTTCCCATACAATTATTGTTGTATCATGAATTTCACTCGAACCTAGGTCAGTTCATGACACGGGCATAAATAATTTACTATGCCAATAGCAGGCCTTCGGAGATTACGGTCATGCGATCGCTTGTAAATAATTACTGTGTAGTTGATGGCTATAAAGGTCTAGGATAAATTGCTTGAACCTAGGGACGAAATTAATTGCTCGTGTTTTGTTTTAATTGTGAATGCTTTAGAAACTCACATCACATAAAAAAGGTGTTAAGTTCGAACGGTCAGTGTTGAGCTTAAGTTAAGCTTCGTACGTGTAATGTGTCTCACGTTTTTCCCACAAACTCGCACGTACAGTACGAGGCATGACGCTTTATTTTTCTCACTTATTATTGGTGTGAATTTCGACACAATGAAGCGTCACTAAAACTGGTTTGCATCACGTGCATGGTAGAAGTGAGACATGTATATAAAATATGTTCTCGTAAAAACAATTTAAATGTGTATTTTTCGTGTCTTGATGAATCTGTTTATTTTATTATTCATAGCGCTGTATAAATATTGTCAAATTGTTTATTATAGAAAACTAGTTACCCGTATTAAATTTCTTAAGCTATCCGTCTTATGCTAACTAGTTTGAGCCTACAGTGTTGTATACATATATTGATTAATTGACGATAATCTTATGTACATATATAATTGTATTGTAAATTCAAACCAAAATATATGAGGTTAGTGACCTCATGGTCAAGTGGGAAGAAAAGCAATAAACATTTTTATAGTCGGACCAGTCTTTTCGAGTGGTGTTCGCTTACCAACTATTTTTTACGTCTTATGTCATAGTGCGCAGCCTTAATGCCTTTCTAGAAGCAGGAAAATTTTCTAGTGCACCTTTAACGATTCTTATCTCGTGGCAAGTGTGCTCTTACACGTATTTGGATATACATTTTCGCTGCATATAGTATTTTTAAGAGGTTTGAACTTCTAAAATGTGCCATTCCCAACGAATAAAATTTAAATTGGTTTGTTTTAATGTTTTCCAAACTCTACATTTGTTCATAACATACACTGTCTGTATTTTCCGTAAATGTAGAGGCATATGTCCTAAGAATATACACTTGTAAACAAGTTAGAAATCATCGTAACATATTCGAACTATATGGGGTTTCGAGATCACTTTCACAAACGTGTCCGCGGCCAGGCTGACACGTCCAGCCGCCAATACGACATAATCACCACCTAATCAAAAGTAAGCCAATACTTAACTCGAGAGAACTAGCAGTTACTGTCGGTTAGCGCGGATTCCCAGCTATCGGCTTCCGGCGCGGCGTGCGCCCGCGCTTTCACAAAGCCTATCGAATTGCCTATTAAAGCGCATTCATAAATTATACATAACATTTTACTGATAAGTGCTTCCGTGTTTTTATTCGAGATCGAGACACATCTATTGTGCTGCACATTGTAATCTCGCCGCAGATATATCGTCATGTTTACGCCACTCGCGAATTCTATTGGAGTAAGTAGCCGGCGCGGTAAGCTTGTTATAGTGAGTAAGTTCTGCTAAAATGTTTGCAGATTATTTCAATGTTGGTTCAGGCTTGTTGACTTTTAATTAAGGATCGGCGTGTTAGTTTATTTATGGTGGAAATAATATTTGGAAAAACTACCTTTACATCAACTTCAACTTAGTTGCGTGTACTACGCAATTAGGCAATGCCTACCTGGAAAACTGTGTTTATTTACAAAAACCAGAGGCACAAGGCAAATATCTTCTGCCTTCCTCGAACCTAAATTAATGTCCAACTCAGTAGGTATCCTAAAACCTAAAGAATCGTACCTGCGGACACTGAATGAGCAATTTATAAAATAAGCTAATTTTGGTGACAATCCGTATCTGTATTATGACATTAAAATTATATGCTGCTTGTTACAAAACGAGCAAAGACACGTTCCCCGAACACCAAAATTGGTTTTTTAATCAGAATGCTGGGTCATTTCAGAAATTTATTGCGTCGTCAATGGTTTAGTATTTGTTTCCTGCGCTCGCGCAGGTAACACATATTTCTCGAGGCAGCGGGGGGTGTCTGCGGGGCGATGGAAGTGGTGCCCGGGAGCCTGCAGCCGCCGGTGGATCTAAGTATTTATTATTTACCGATTTATACACGAGTTTCTACAAACTACTAAGTAAAGAAGTAACTAAACAGCGAGGAGATTTAACTCTACATACTCGTATTTAACTTTGCCAGTACACTTAGGCTAAGTTGCACCACCTTAATTTAACCGTAACAATAACAACAGCCAGTGCTTTTTGTATGGAGTTTGACAGATTTTTTACGTCAGTCAAAGTTAAAGTAAGATGGTGTAACTCAGCCTAAAACATCTCAATGTTTTACATAATATCTTCGGCACTGCCGTTTTATTAAGATGCTTTTTATACGTTTTCAAACCACGACTCGTCCACAGACATGTACAGTAAAATGAATCAATAACGTTACTGTTCGCTAATCCAACCGACTAACTATTCAAAATGATTACAATTTTACAGTTAATTAATTGAGTTAACATTAACTGCTGTGGTGCCTATTACTGGTTAAAGGTGTCAACTATCCAATTAGCGAAACGATGCTGTATAATTATGTATAACTGTATACAATAAAACTACATAAAATAAAACTCAAGCTTTACAAGTAGGCTTGTGCGATAGAAACCCAAAACACTTTTATGGCCCTATATCGGCGTTACAGGTCAGCTTTTCTTATCTAAACAGGATTTTGGGGAGGAAATGGTTCGGGTATTATGTAAAAATATGCGAAAGTCATTAACCGTACAAGACTTAATTAAGGACACTATAAATGTATAATCATGATTGAAATAATCACATTCGTACACAAGTGTTGAAAAAAAGAAAAATCTTTAGAAGTGTCTCTCTTCTACACTAGTAAGCGAGAGCCCATAAATGTCATGGTTTAAATAAATAATTGAAGAAGAAATAACCTTGAAAATATTTATCGTCTTTCTTATTTAAAAATACTTACACTGAATAGAGAATACTGTTTAGTATATATTAGTATGTAATAACAAACATACCTACTTACTCGTATAAATAATATCCGGTGTGTAATTTACAAGCATATGGAAGCAACAAGCAACATTAGTATCGCCTGCGAACGTTTATAAGCAACCGTAAGCAGACACTAAGGTAAATGAGTTTTATTGTTGTTGATAAAATCCTATCAGGCTTCCAACACTGCAAGTTTTTATGGTAGAGCCCCTCGATAAATTATGTTAGGGCAGGCCTTACCTGTGGCTTTACTGTGGAATCGATTAGACGCGTTTCGAATGTTAGCGAGCAGGGATGTGCCTGCCCAAACTTATAATGATGATCTAACTGTGTTTCAAAACCTTTATTCCCAGTCGTGTGGGCTGTTACAACCCTGGTATCAGGTTATAATGACTAGTTAAGTCATTAAATGCGTCTGACATGAGATACCATACTCAAGAGACTGTGCCTTTCTAATCTTATGTAGAACGGTTTACTTACTTATTTAAACAGAAATTACCTACTGAACGAAATAGTAGTTTCAAATAACAATATCTCTTGAAATTCGGCCTATTGTGGTGGATTTATTCCTGTATCAGGGCACAAAAAATCCAAACCAAAAGTTTACGGTGATAAAGGTTGAATGAAAAGGTATCGGCATAGTGTGATCCAGCCCAAAGTCTGATGAACCATATTACACGATCCTATGGTGAACCCCACGATGACTCGCGCAGCCATTGTGTCCTGATTACTTTTTGATGTGGCGACGAATGTGACTTACGCGGTTTGGGCCCACATTCGTCATAATGACCGGTTGGCGCATTTTAGGCGGAGACCGTTTAATGTGTGAACGTTATTATTATCTTTTTTAGCGTCTCCTCGATGTGCCGGATAAGTGTAATTTGTGAATGCATGAAAACTGACTGTTTATAGTCGCCATTAATGCGCTTTGAATGTCGTTAGTTTCAAGTGGCACGAATTAAGAACTTACCATGTTAAAATGTCATACGCTTATTACTTGTTTAATGTTTATAATGACATTTCTATTTATTTTATCATTTTCCTATAAACTAAACCAGTCAGTGTGCTCATTTATGCATGTTGTATTTATGAAGATTGGTTAACAATGTCATCGACTAACGAAGTCTTTTTAATTGCAGGTACGCATCAAATTGCTCGATATAAAATTGTATTGAACGGTGAGTACAAAGTAATAAACAATTCGCCATTTAATGACACGTCGGCCGCGCTATTACATTCTATATACGAGATAATCACAGAACACTTATCAAACAAAAAGAATTTTAATTTACCGAAGGCAAGGCTCCATTCCTGCGTGCCAGCATGCCCTCAGATAGCTCGGCTGAGGCTAGATCGCCGTTGGCTAAGAAGCATTCAGCTACTAGTCAATCTTGGGCAGGCACATGGCGGCCATGTTGGATGCACAGGCGACCTGACAGACGGACGGGCGAGTAGATGCTCTGCCTGTAATTGCAACGCGATTCGCCGCCGGCTGTTTTTCTAAAATAGTGCGATGTACACTGGCGGCAGGTTTGCCACTCTTGTGAATATCTTGATTGTTTAATTAAATTGCAATGAACGCAATTTAATTGCGGCAATTTTACTTTTTATGTAAAACTAGGTTTAAAGATTAGATTTGAGAATCTGCGGGATTGCAATTTCTCAGACATGTCGTTCAATAATGACATAAAGACTGAGACATCCAGCACTTTATTGACATGAACAGCTTGCGTGACTTATGTGTGGTTTCAACTCAAGTTTTGCTATAATGATTTATCTATAGCAAGACGTATGTTGACGTGAATTGCAGTTCTTTGAACTATTAGGAGCGGAGCAGAATAATTTTACAAGCCAATAATACAATTATAAATCAATAGTTTCCGCCCCGCAGCGCTGCCCACTGTTTTCACGTCATTTCTTAGGTCTCGACGTCATGGAACAGAACACAGGACTAGATTTTATTATCTAAGGCCTAAGTACGAATATATCTAAGTAAAAGTATCATAATTGTTATTGTTCTACACCGTGTTACTTTGCATTCTTGCCATATTCACAGAGATAAAAGTAGGGACCAATACCTATTATTTAAGATAAACAAGAGACTCCCATAAAGAAAATACACTGAGTTTTTAGTAAATTTGGTTTTCCAGTACAAATTGGAATAAACCAATTTTGTCTCGCACTTTCTACAGGTGCAAGTGGAATAAACCTAGTGGGCGTGGCCTAGTTCTTATTAATCTGTGATGTTTTATGGCTCTGGGTACCAGCCTTTTTATCCAGTCATAACAATTATTTTAAAATACTCTTCAGTTGATTTTAGATTTTCCTTTCTACTCTCAGTTTCTACTTTACGGGCTTAGGACCGTCAAAAATACGTAATAATAATTAGGCTTTTAATTAATTTATAACATTGTTCCCTATTTTTACAGATTAATAAATTAAGTATGAAATGAAATCACCTTATTCACAATTAATTATTTATTTATGAGTTCCTACTTACAAAGTTTACGTACTGCGAAGCAAGTGTACAAAGTGTCCTCCGTTCTGATGAAGGCACAGTCTAGCACGGCGAAGCGTAGGTATTTCGCTTTAGTTTTCGCAACACATAAACGTTTTGTCTCACAGTTTCGCTGAAGCAATCCTTTCACGTAACACGTTTACACTTTTTATCTCTTCTGAGCATACCAGGTCGTTTCAAGTCACTCCAAAAATAATAGTCCATTGGTGTTAGGTCCGAGGATCGTGGTGGCCAAGCTACTGGACCCCCTCATCCAATCCACTGTTCACCAAACGTATTATTCGCGCACTTGACGTCCTTATTGTGGGGGAGCACCATCCTGCTGGTAGTAGAGCATTTGGTGTAACGCTAAGGGTAGGTACGTCATCAAGCATTTCGTTTAAGACGTCTTGCAGACACTCCAAGCACCATTTTGATTAAATTATTCGTTGTTTGAATACACTTCAATCATTTTTGTATTATTTATAACGTGATTTGTGATTGATGGATTTCTCAGTTTTTTACAAAAGTGTCAAAAAGACATTTTAAAGACAATAGATTGCAATAGATATTTAAAAATACAATAAAAAGTAAAAAAGTCTCCATCGCCATCGCTATAGATGACCCACGCTGAACTGTCCCACCAAACTCAATGACAGGGGGGCGCTACCATCGTTCAACTATATGGTTTCCAACATGGCAAAAATCGGAACCAGCGTTCCGGTATTGACGGTGGCGCCCTACTGTCAATGTCATGCATAGGACAGTTCAGTATTTTGGAACTATAACATAAGTGATGTGCATGCGTTACGATAGTTAGTGATGTGTTTAACAGATTGTCGATAAAATAAAATATTCAAAATTAAAAATCAAAATTTTCGGGAATTATTTTTTAACGGATTTGTGTTCAGTATCAGTAATATAGTTACCTCTGTAAATATGGCAAGAATGCAAAGTAACACCCTGTATAAAACCCTGTGAACTCTGGACAGAGTACAAGCCTATACAACGCCCATTTCCTTTGTGTCGTCCATTTAACGGTCTAATGCGAAGTATGTACACATGATTTTATGGGAAAACTATCAATAAAACGGAAGATAACATTAGCACCTGAAATTGGGTGTGGTTAAATCTCAATACCATACCACCTTGTTTATTACCTATTCTATTCCATTTCTCCAAAACTCACTCGAAAATAGTCCTTTGGTCCACAGTGTAAGGCCTAGTAGAGCCGTAATAAGTCTCACCTTCGAGAAAGTAGATAATTGTGCTCTATTTTATTAACACCTAGCCGGCCATTCGATTGAAAAATCGATACTAAATCAGAAGATCCGTTAGCTGTGCACATGAGGCACAAACTGGCTGAAGATTTAGAGTTTCTCCGAGTATTTGACGTGAGAAAATAATTTTTGCATCTTTGTAGTGCAGCGGAATGCTGCGGTCGGCTTATAGAAAATGTTAGATTCAGCCATTATGTTAGGCACGTAGCACCCGTAAATGGTTTGTAATTGGAGGCGCATGTGAGGAGGTTTTTGCCACCGTGATTACTGTCACGACGATCTGACACCAGTTTTTGCCAGTTCCCAATGATATATTACGGCCTATTGGCCGCTCGTAGGAGTTAGGCGATAACGCCTGCGGTTTGAAGATACGCTTATTACTGAAATGAAGAGGCGTGGTTGGCATAAAAATATGCAAAGTGACTGCCTACACTAATTATAATAATAGAGCATGAAACTTACACTCATGGGTGCGGTCTTAGACTACGAGTAGGTATGGTATTTCTAACTGCTTGTTTTTTCAGCAATGTATACAGCTTAACAAGGACAAAGTGTCTCAGGTAAACTAATAACTTTCAACATCTTATTTTATAATTACTTCATAGAGCGAGATTTGAACAGATGATGATCCATGATCTGTAGGTAATCTAACTATACATGAAATGGGCCGCACATGAATTCTATATAAGTTAGTAATTGATTGCTATCTTATTCTATGAGCCCCAAGTTACCTAATGCTTGATCAATTAACGTGCCTACCCAATTCTAATCGCGCTGCTACCAAATATAGAATCAATAACTTTCGAGCTTTTCCTGGACACAGTTGTGGGTCTACTTTTACCAATAGCGAACTCTAAATTAAGATCACCGATACATTTATCATGTTACTCGGAACAATGAGAGTTGAAATTTATGTGCTATGCTTTCCTAGCCCACACGAGACTCGTATTCGTAATGTGTGAGACATAGATTTTGAGTCTTTGACATTATTTATGACGTCTTCTCTAGTATGGAACGTTTCAGTACCTCTAGTACGAAAAACTTTCGAGTTCGTTTCGTTGCGTATTCAAAGTGTCATCGAAAAATTTTGTATGAAAAATTAAACAGCGCCCCCTAGGGCGGCTATAATATAGGGGGCGCTGTTTAATTTTTCATACAAAATTTTTCGATGACACTTTGAATACGCAACGAAACGAACTCGAAAGTTTTTCCTACTAGAGGTACAGATAGTTTATTGATATCGAATCACAATGTCTCTACGAGTACAAGGATACGGCAAGTAAATTGATATATTCAAGTATGTACTCGTATATGATTGACCTTTAATACATTTACGAGTATTAATTGTATTATTTACGTATCGAAAATGCTGATAATAAAATATATTATTTCAATAATTTAGTCATCCAATCAGTTACAAATGGCATAAGTTTAGTGTAATTTTAAATAATTTAGCCATAATATTTTTTTTATACTTGCAGTAACTTTAATAAAATTAATCACCGAAGAAAAATGTTAAACATTAAATATTATTCGTAGAGCTATCTAAACTGCAATCAAAATGTAGTCTTATGATAGCAATAAAGATTATCAGTTAATAATTTCTTTAATAAGAACGAACAAACGAATATAAAGGAAACGAACACATAATAAACTTCTTGTTATTGCAATACTTTCAAACATACTCGTAATTTAGTGACCACTTTTCACAATCGATTATCCGCGTCACATGGTCTTAAATCGTCGATAATTAAACGAAACATTGTAAATCTAATGGATATATCGATTACGAAGTCAATCACGACCTGAACCTGGTCACATTGGAAAGTCTTGTCTTCAAGCGAAAGTGATATTGGATGCTTAATTGTTTAAAGGAAGTGAGTCGTTACATTTGGGCCAATAAAAACTAGATTTTTGTTTGTCGCTTGTCGCTCCTAATTCTCAAGTAAGTACCTACGTTCGTTTGTTTTGAGTCATTTTTGTGCAGCTGCGGATGTTGCGGGCCAGTTTTCTAACATGTAAAAGTAACACGGTTCGACTGTGAGAATAAGTAGCTGATACAGTTTGCATGGGAGGTCCGCCACTTGATTGATTGAGCCGTTTAATCATGCGTTTAACTTTATCAATGAGTTAATCAAAGGCCATATAACAGCGGAACGTACAGCTCATTAATTCCTAATTGCCAAAAGCTAAGAGCCTGCAATAATTACTTTCAGTTGGCAAAACTAGTTTTTCTTTTAGGATAACAGCTGACAGAGTATATTGCTTTATCTTGTTTAATAGAGTGCAAGTTCATTGACAAGCTTTTAGATTTCTATTAAGAAATTAAACACGAATAACCGTGTCCCACTATAAAGCAAACATGTATGTGTTCTTTTTTGTTGTTAAGTAAAGAGTGTACACTAATGAGTCAGCATGGTTTATTTTAGACGTCGAAAAGAAATATTTGACGTGGTAACCCGAAACTGTTTTGAATATTTTACGCAGAGCTTCGGGGCGATAATTTCGATACAAAACCTGGACCGTCCTGGCCGGCTAACGTGGCACTTATGATTTATAATCCGGCCCCCGACGGGTCCTCTTCTGAGAGACAGCGGACTTGGAAAATAATTTTGATTTTAAATTGGAGGCAACTTATTAAACCTCGGTTTTATGTTGGGACGGGACATTGTATAATGATCGGAGCGCGACGGCAGAATTCAAGTTATAGTGAATCGTTTTTCATAACGATATCTCATAGATCGTTATCATTCTAAAATTAGTTTTGCATTAAGTACAACCTTATTCATATCGATGAGGTCTATTACCAAACATAGCATAACACGACAAGCGCTTTCTCGCCACCTAATTACGACAGTCACGCTTCAACTAAGAAAATCTTTTGTGCTCTTTTCCCGAGCGTTAAGAAATGTAACAAAACGGGTCGAAGATGTTTTTTTACTCGAAATGACTTTTAGTGTCACGGCTTCGAACGGTGACGGTTTAATGAGAAAGCTTTGTGAGTGCTGAGCCACTCGGTTCTGTGTCGAATCGTCGCCGAGATGTTCTTTAAAGTTTTATTTTATAAGGACGGAAAGGGCTCAGAATTCTCGTGACATTTAATATTTTAATGCAGAACTAAAAGGTATTAGCTTTGTATGTTTAGGCAGCGCTAATTATGAAAATAAACTCGTCTCAAAATTTATTTGTTTGCCAAAAGTGTTCGCTGGTGATATTATACGCATCTCACGAACAAAGATCTTTATTGGTGTGAAAAGTTTCTTTTGTCCTTATTCAATATTTTTCTTTGATATACAGAGTAGGTATACTCTGGAACTGTTTTCGCATGTTAATATGAAATATTTTTTATTTCTCCCAGTTAATATAATCTATAGTTTCTTATCAATCATCTCAATTTTCATAAAATCTCAAGATTCATACCTAGGACATTTAAAATCCTTGTAGCAAACAATTAAGACACCTTACACTCGCAAAGTCTTGTTAAACGGTGTTAAATCGATCAAGTTCTAGGGTTGTAATTTATTAATCGTATTCCTGATCGGCTATTTCTCGATTTCGCTCGTTACTCGGTGACGAGTCGAGCAATCTAATAACCTAGGCGGCGGGAGGCAAATAATTAGCATTACTATTAGCGTGGAATTGGAGCAGGTAACTGGTAGAACACAATCCTACTAGTGTCCTCCTAACCAAAACCTGAATCCTTGGGAAACGGGAACCTTAATGGCTCTAGTTTCTTTGGTGTCGTACAAGGGTTTGCTGGAGTAGTATTTACAGTTTGCATGTTAAGCTGGTCATAATGACTCTTAAGTGTTAAGGTTTATTTTTACACTTACTTACCATCTCTTCTGCATAAATTCAAAATTTGAATGTTTATTTATAAATATTTATTTAGCCGCTACCAACCAACCGGGCAACATGGAAAGCATTGGGGGAGGCCTATGTAAGGCAGTGGACGTCCTATGGCTGAGATGATGATGATGATGATGATTTAAAAAGAATAAATCTTCGCAATAAAAGGAGATGTTTGATGTACAATGACATCACGTCAAGATAAGCCATCTTGCTTGTAATAGATACTATTTAGGACCAAAAAAGTGTACTTAGTCTGATTGTTGTCGACTGTACCTACACTTTGATTAATAACCTACACTTTATTAATCTATGACTGTACACGATTCCCCTAGATATTGTTTTGGTCTTGCAAGTGGTTCTTTCATCGATATTTTAAATATGCAGTACGAAGTGACACAGAATGCGTAGTATTTTAATGAATAACCCGACATAGATACGTCGGAGCCTTGTGTCCGTAGGAAATTTATTGGCCACAATGACGTGTGCTAATGGGGAATATAGCCATAACAGGTCTGTGACCCCGCGGCTTATAATTCGTTACGATTAGAAACAGGTTAATTCAACAAATCGACGAAACTTATAGTATTTTTTGTTATTTTTTTGGACTCACCGTGTTTATAGTACTTATTAATTCGTCTACTTCACCCTTTCGTGTTAAATCTTCGGTCGCGATTTTAAAAGTACAAGTACAAGTAAGTAAAGTATTTTAAAAGTGAAGCAAATAATTTATGGACCACTTTCAAACTACATATAAAGTTTGACCATTCAAGGTACCTCAAAGAATAAGGTTAAAGTTGAACTTTTAAACTTATCAATTAATGAATAGGAAACGCATCAGCCACAGTGACTCCAATTCGTGAGTTCTGACTGATCGTCGCCCGTGACAAATTGCCTCAACCGTTCAAAAACTGCCTCTTCATCTTGAAGCAAAAACAGCATAAGCCACGGTGTACAACTCACCAAATGTTTATACGCTCTGTAGCAGAGATATAATTTTCTGTACCTTTTTAATGCAAATTTTGAGGGATTTATGACCTTGTATATAATAAAACTAGTTCTATGTTTAAGTTAAGCAACGGAAGTTTGACTCGAATTAATGCCTGGGGCTCTTGTTTGGACTTTTAAGCCCAGCAAATAATTTTTCGAAATAATAGGTAAATGGGTATATGAGCGGACACTAGCCCATGTTAAAATATGCATATAAATGGTATGGTGAAGTCAGAAAATTGATATCATCATTTTAATTATTTTAATTTTTATACAAATCTGATGTTATAAATTTGATTTTGTATGAAAATTAAAAAAATTATATTTAACACCCTGTAATTATATTTAACACCTTAATTATACCTAACACCCTGTATAATCTTTCAAAAAACAAATGCAACATCAATTTTTACCTCTTTAAGTTATGATATCAGTAAATTAATTAATTTACGGTAACATTTAATTGCAACGACTGTTCGGGAATGTTGATTACAATTGCTGTTCGACCCATTTCGTAAGCGAGTTAACGGTTTTCACTCGGAATCCATCAAAGGAGAATTATCAGAAATTGTCTATTGTGCCGGTTGAGCTCATAACTCGGAGTGGCTTGGAAGGATCGCTCTTTAACCCCGCCCGCTCGTGATGTCGCCCGACCCCGGCAAATCCATTTTGCCCATCATAATCGCTGCTTTCAATTTACGGTGGCTATTCTATCGGTTGATGTATGGCGCTATTCGTTTTCGAATGTTGGTTATTGTAAAGATTGTTCAAGCGGCAGTTCAAGTGTTCACTGCCTTTCAATTTTGACCAATAAAACCCTTCACGGAATATCATTTTCTGATGAGCAGGCAATAAAGCACATATCCGTTTACGTATACGACGCGGATAAACGCGCGTACACATAGAAATTACATTAAATAAACTCAGGAGCATTCCGATACACACGGGAAGTATGGAAACCTTATCAATAAGGCGACGGGGAGTCCGATCATATCGCTCGTTGAGCGCAGGAATATCGACTCGCTGCGGAGCTACGAATGTACGTGAACACGCCGATATTTCACCACGGTGATTTAGTACATCACACGATTTGATTTTGCTGATGTTATGGACGCTATTGATTCTACTATTATACATTTCCATACATGTATACAGCTACTTATAGGGCAACACTTTATATCATCTGTACTTGATTGTAATCTACCTATTTATGGGAATCAAATCACCTTGGGTTACAAAAATCTCATCAACAGAGTTTTTTAAATTTCACCCACCCATTGTTTTAAAGATAAACCGTCCTATTTGGTTGCATTAAAGTTTCCTAAATCTGTGGCTAACTGAATCGTGAACAAAGATGGCGACCGAGAAATAGTTATTGGTAATGGTTAAGCCCGAGCGGACTACCGGCGGGTACCTGGGTTGTGATTCATCAATTTTTGGTCCGGCACATTTCTTGAGATACTTCGCTAGAGATATGATAGTGTGCTTTGCAGCTTTGTAATTTTGTATTTGTAACCGAATCGAAGGGAATATTGATACCTATAGATTCTTGTCGCGCATTCATTTGTGCTGTTAGTCAATCGTAGGCTATTGTTTCGTAATAGGTAATGAAAGTGGGAAATGTTTAAAGGGATGCTTGAGTTTCTCTCGGTGCAATGAAACTGCATAGCAGCGCTGAGCCCAAATTGGCGAGGCAGCAACCATCTATACCAATAATAATGTTTATTATCTTTTTATATTGATGCAGGTACAATTTATTTTGAAAAACATTTTGTTAAGTTATGGATCATTAAAATTTCAATGGATGAATCTGAAAATTTGTAGTTCGTTAAAGCAATTTAACATCATTAAAATCAACCAAGAAGCGCGATTTTTCACAAAAAAACATTTTTAACGAAAATTATACAGTAAAGAATAATGGAAATATTATTCCAAAGTGTTTTTAAAGCACCTTAAAATGTGACTTATATTAAACTTAGTCATTTATTTTACACATTTTGTACACCATTATAATATTACCAATAAAAAGCTCTCAATTAGACTTTTTTCAGTAAAAATAAAGTTCATTATTTATTCCCGTTATTCCTACTGTCTAGCTTTATGGATTTAATGCTTGCTTTTTCACAAATAATTATATGAATACTTATGCTTGCGAGTAACTTTTACTTTGTTATCACTGAAAACAATTTTGATGTAGCGAGGCATTATCAAATCAAAACTCTTCTTTGGTTGGACAAATAACTGCTATTATTAGGCACAGCTTTTCAAACATACACGCTCCAAATCCATGCCACGCTTACTTTGTATGGATAGTTGCAATTATTCTACGAAATTTGTTTCCCAGCAGTTATTAAGCAGAGCTTTTATTCATCAACAACTTTCAAGAATATCATGGTTAATGTGTTAAATTGACATAATAGCTTAATTTCCCATTCATGAGAAGGTGAGGAAACGTTTTCCTCGAAAATTACACTTATTTATCGATATTTAGCGTGACCCAGTTCATGGAACACAACACGGCACGGTTCGTTTTAAACGGGACATAAACACTGAACTAGACTCTTGAGGAATGTAGTAGATACATACAAAGTGGGTATCTTTCTCTTGTGTGTTACCAGGAAAGCAATGGTTGAAATACGGGCCTAAGTTCTGAGCGATACGCGATTATGGTTTTTTATTTTTAAATAGTAGTACAATTCAGAATCAAACTTAGTAGTAGTGTAAATAATTTAATACAAGTACAACAATTTATTAATATTTTATACTTGTATTATGAAATGACTTCCAAAAATCGCAAAGCAGTTAATTGATCCAAATTCTAATGCAAACGATGGAATTAATTATACCAATAAGTAGATAATAATCGCACCTCGAAGGCATGCATTGCAGGTTGTCTGAATTCGTCAACACTGACGTCATGAATTCCACTTCTTGGCTGTATGAATTTAAAGAATGTGGTACAGCGCTTTTTGCTGACTCTATCTACTTACATTAGATATTTTTATAGCAGTTATAATAAGCAAGTTGGTATTATACCAAAACACAGTTGCGTTTACATAGTAATTACCTTACAACTTTTGTTGCTAGGAATTTGACCGTGTTGGTGTAATTTGTCATCGCAATCTTTTTATTTTCACTTAAGTATGGCGAGGGACCACAGAATGCACTTGACAAACATTCTCTATCACTGACGAAGCAAAATCGCCATAAGTTTGTACATGAAAAGCGGATATCCAAGCAGAGCTTGTCGTGGCAGAGTTCACACGCCACAGCGCTATCACGAAACCTATTACTACCGACACACTTCTGTCCATCGCGGATAAACAATGCAATTATTTACCTATCCCAATTGCGAACAATCACTCTCTGATTCAGACCAAACGTTACCTTACTGACTCAGTACAATTACACTGATATTTAATTTTAAACTCGGTTTATACGCATTGAAACATGAACCCCGATTTCACGACTTTGTCTATTTTGGGACCGTTTGTATAATTATGTGCGGATAAATTATTTACCTATCCCAATTGCGAACAATCACTCTCTGATTCAGACCAAACGTTACCTTACCGACTCAGTACAATTACACTGATATTTAATTTTAAACTCGGTTTATACGCATTGAAACTTGAACCCAGATTTCACGGCTTGGTCTATTTTGGGACCGTTTGTATAATTATGTGCCGATCGCGTCGTAAAAATAAATTATGATTTTCACTGCCCCAAGCCAAGCTAGCTACGGCAAATAATCGTTTGAGTAAGTATATTTTTATTTCTCCCTCTATGGAAATAAAATTATTACTCGAGACATAAAATAGTACTTAAGAACAAATCGAGTATTTTAAATGATAATACTTGAGAATACGCTCGTACTTTATGATAATTATTATTTTTTAAATTAAATAAGTGTGTGCAAGCGTTCAGATTAAGTGATTGATGGTTGTTTTGTTGTGTTGTATAGTATTTTTTATCGTCAAAGCCTTTATCAACAACTTCGCTCACGTGGATTTTGGGTTACCACAAAAGGTATCATCCTGCGATGAAAAGACAGACTGTGATTAGAAGACCGAAAGCATTTACACATATTTTTGTTCGAAAGGATAAGGAAAACAATTTAATTTACGTTCGAAACATTTGAAAGTAATTGAAAATGAGTTTTTTATTATAACAATATCAAGGTCTAAGTTATCCCCATCGCCTAAACTGCCGGGAGGGCGAGCCTAGGTAATTCCGAGAGCTCGCCGAGGGCCCACGGGCTAGGCTTGAAATTAATCACGCGTTTAGTAAAGCTTCCTTATAAGGGTCTTGGCTAATGCTTTTTATGGTGTAATAATTCTGGATAGTATAACTTGGCCATCGAAAATAAATCTTGACGCCTTCGGTTTAATCAAAATGGCAACTCTCTGTTTATATTTGAGTTTACCGAGTATGATTTCGTATTTTATTCGGGCTAGCGGTGAATTTCCCCGTAATTTGGAATATTTAGATAAAATAATGAAATAATCCTATAACATTATACGTGACAGCCCTCTCCTGACAACGTAACAATCGTGAGAGTTTAAAATTCAAAATTGCTTCGCGGTGTTTTTTTGTACTAATTTACTTCTGTCACAAATGTTACGTTTTAAACACAAAGCTCCATAAATCTACTGTTAGTTAACTATTAAAATGAAATGTAAAAGCGACACATTACCCTGTTGCCTATTACCCACAATCATCTGCATTCAATGATCGAGCAAATAAGCGGCTACGAAAGTGTTTAGTTTTTACTACGTGTTATTATATTATTGATAATGATTATAAAATTGCTAACCGCAGGCCTTGTTGCGGCCACTTTTTTATTTTCGATCCCGTGACAGCGTTGCGTGATCGCATAATATTGGGAACATTGAAAGATGCTATAAATCCAACATCATAAGAATGCGGTTAAAAATAATAACTCTAAAGAGCGATGTTTGTATGATTTACCCTTAATTGATTAAGACTTGACGAGTTAATTATAAAATTGAATTGTAGATTTATTGTTGATAACTTTCAATTTACAGGTTAAGTCATTTTATTACTGAAGATAGCATAAAAATCATCACCATAATAATCAGTATAAAAGAAGGGTTAAAAGTTGTAGAAGGTAAATCAGTCTTTTGTATAATATTACAATAACTTATTAAATAGGTAGTTTTCTGAAATGTTTTGAATGAGCTATTTCCAAAATACTCGTATGTATGTATTCACATTCCGACGGTATTCTCTACTATTCTAAAAACTTTATTAGACCAGCAACCGCGGTACGTGAGATCGGGATCACTGACTATGTAAGTCAAATGACGTCACCAATGTTAGGTTAAATATAGCGCCTCAAACAATACTTTGTATATGCAAGTGGGAACTAAAATGATTAAGGCACAGACGACGGCACAACAAGCTATACACAGTGGCATCTTATGCCAGACGTTATAGGTGATATTTTGCAACAAAATGATGAGGTCGAGATGAGGCTACCATAATAAAATGGAGAACAGAATCCATAAAGCTCTAATGAGAAGTTATGGCGCCGTTTAAGTAATTTCATGAAGCTTTTGATAAGTAAGGTACGGCAATTTGGAAATTAAAACGCTTATGTCTAATTTTTTTGTGGGAAAAGTATCGCACGATGTAGCTACCTGATTTATTTTGATTTACGATCAGATAATGCATGGTTATATCTATCACAAAGTATCTAACTCTTGCTAACAGTCTTGTCGTAGTCTACTAAGTATATATTTTTCTATAAATCATGGCTCTATACAAATGACTTAACTGTCTTATAGAGACTAAATCAATCGCATATCATATTATAATGGAGATTGATTAATCACAAACAAGTTTTATTCGTAACAGATATACCATTGTTGACATATTTTGTAATCAAAAAGTAATACAACGATTAAGAGACACGATAAAGATGATAGAACTCATTTAAAACAACAATGTTACAAGATTTTTAGTTTAATTAACGAGAAACATCCGTTACTTATCTTGTTTGTACTCGAACGTTACTTGACCCGATTGGAAAACCGTTCTCTTGATCAAGATAAAGATATCGCGAGAGTTTTTCTATGGCCACAGAATCTGTGCTGCCCGTGATATGGCCGAGGGTCCCTCGGCTACTAAAAACTTAAATAGAGATTGTATATTTCTTATAGAACTGGAGACTTTTTATTCGCCCAAAGAAAGTAATGTAAGTTCATAAGGTATAGTATCTTAGCGTGTGACGGTAAAAAGTTAGAGAAAATTGAGAATTAACAAGCTTTTTCATTGACTAGTCTGTAATATGACCGAGAGGTCTCACTACGACTTTACTAGAACAAGTTAATACTTAAAATTGTAATCATAAAATCTTATTTGACTGGAAAAATTATCGGATTTTAAAAGGTGTTTATTACGGTTTTGCGGTCAAGAATTATTATAAGTTTACGATATTTATATTGTAATTGGAAAAATTATCGGATTTTAAAAGGTGTTTATTACGGTTTTGCGGTCAAGAATTATTATAAGTTTACGATATTAATATTTATTTATTTATTTATTTATTTATTTATTTCCACACACATTATCACTATCTTTACAGGTACTTAAAACCTAATGCGATAGCATAACTTAATATATTTTATTGTAACATGTGGCGGCAATAAATTAGAAAATCATAAATTGACAAGCATTCGCCTAGTTTGCATTTTTGCATTTCATCATGTCATAATGGCCTAGTACTTCAATATCAGACAAGCTCAACGCGTTGATCGTTTATCTCGAATTAGCCCAGCATTTAGGGTAGACTAAGTGGGAAATAGTGCATACTAGTGAGTCATACCTTAAGATCTCAATTTGTAACTAGTTTAGGTTTTAAACCAGTTTGATTGGTACTAAAGTAGAGCCCGACACGATCTGCGCCACATCTCTATCCATTCCGCGATAAGTAAACGTAGAGTCACAATTAGGGACCGCCCTAACAAATAACCGAGGCTCAACCTTTAGACTAGTGTTGGGAAATATCGATTCACTTAGTTAAATACTTATCAAAATGCTTCCTGCATTCTATAATAAATAATAATAATAATATCCTTGGACATTTTACACTGCGCTTCTAGTCCCAAACTAAGCAAAGCTTGTACTATGGGTACTAGACAACGGATATAAACATACTTAAATACTTTTTTATTTGTAAATACATACATATTATACATAGAAAACACCCAGTCCAATACAAACAAATATGTTAATGCACACAAATGTTTGTACTGTGTGGGAATCGAACCCGCAACCTCTGGAATAGTAGTCCGTTTCAAACCACTACACCAAACGGCCGACAAAAAGACATTCTACGTGCTTGTATTCTACTCATCTCTCTTGAATGTGGAATGTGTGATTAAGTTACAATCGTAGTAAAATGAAACATAAAACTTTTCAATTAAACGCTGTTGAAACATTGTTAAACAAATAAAATAAAATAAAATTAAGTAGGTACAGTGGTGTTTCGAATATTTGAGTATTGACTCGTACTTCAATATAATTACGTTACGAGTAAGACTCGTGAAATAAAAATAAATTGTTTACCTAAAATGTATTAAGGCACGAATCGTTTCGCCTCTTAATTTCTCGACACAAAGGCTAATTGTCAGTTATTTGACACAACCTGGCACGCCCATAAATGCGCAATGGGAATGCAATGTCGCCTCGAAACTATAAATGTTCTCTAACAAAACCCGTTAAGCGACGTTATCAAGCACAAATGGTCCTTTACACCTCGCGCTGTTCATTATCCACGAGATTTTAGTGATGTGCGGAGTCGATAGTTTTGAAATCGAGTGTATCAAAGCTCAGGATACTTGTTTTATTGAGTAGTGGTTTCAATTGTTTTATCACTTCCTGGTTAGAAAGAATAAATACCAACCTAACTTTTGAAATGAGTTTCGATAAAAAGGCTCGTACTTAAACGATGGATTTTCTATTCACAACACTAACGGTAGGTAATTAAATCTCGTGTCTTGATTTGTAGCGTTATCAGGATGTCCAGGGAGGCACAAATTTACGGCCGCGTTTAAACTTGGTAATAGTTAGAGACACTACAAACTAAAACATCCCACTAATTGAAATCGTTGAGGATAAGGAAGTCAATTAAAATTATTATAAAGATTAATGGGTCTCAGCCTGGGTTTAATATTTTAACTGTTAGTTAAGGCACATTATCCTTTAATAGTTAACGTAACGGTTTCAGTTGGTAAATATGGTTCTTATGTATATCTCAATATTCTGGAATCGTACTTCATAAAATTAATGATGAAAAAATGAAATACTCTGTGAAAAACTTATAAGGAACAAGAAAAAACGTAAGCTGAGTTAGTGGGTAAAAAATCCAACGATGATAATGAATATAAAATATTTTAACTGCATTTATCGATATCTAGTCGCCTCACAACTTTAGTTTGGTGAGGTAAAACGCTTGTTAAACCCATAAAACGCACCCAAACCATCGCATCATTAAACCATTATTGTTTCCGCGATCCATGGGATTCCGAGTCAAAACAAGCAGCAGATGATATCTGGCTAGATTCCAGGCAATCTGTGCAGTTGAATGGCTAACGGGCGCATCGGTTCGCGAGCGCTGACGGGCCTCAGTCTGCGCTGTCCGTCAATCCGCCAGATCGTCCGCTAACTGTACAGTGTACAGCGGCACTGAACAAATTTCGCATTGCAATAGCAAAATATTGCCCCTGTCCCACGGCGGGACTTAACATCAGCTGGTGATGGTGAAATATGGTAGCTGTGGGACTGAAATCATTGCGTCGGGCTGCGCGTATAATATAGTGATGGAGTTCTTGGTGCCGTCATATTTTGAGTTTCCAATGTTGCAGATTGCAGAATGCAATATCGATAAAACAAAATAATATTGTTCCAATATGAATGAATAGTTAGATTTCAAGTACATACCTAATTGTTGGAATAGTAATAAATACTTATTGGCTGGAAGTAGTAATTCGTTTATTATAAACTAATTAATTAAATTATTAATGACGTTAACGCACTTAATTTTCTGCATTTTTATCTCGAGATAAACATTATCGATTTGATAATATGTACCGATATTCTATCTGTTATCAGGTGAATGATATTATCAATTTAATCACTACACGCATCACAATCATAGTTATTTTACAGCTGAACACAGAACACCCTCCTCTTCCCAATGCGTGCCATTGAACCCAACCTTATTATCTTAAACGATCCTTAACAAATGCTAAATAAAACAATGAAATTCAAAGACAAGATGAACGGAAAGCCGAATAAGCGAGGCATATCACGTATCAAACTCCATTAAAAAGGCGTCCCATGAAAATAAATAGCTTGACGCATTAAAAATTACATGCTGCGATGTACACTGGATTTATGGGAATCGCTTTACCCAATAAAGTAAGAGACGTCTCGTAAATCTATGGGGCCGGAGTAGGAGGGCTAGGACACCTCGAGTGGGCGCGACCGTTAGACGCGCCCGGGGCAGCCAGGATTACAGGGATGCATGCGCGTACGGCGCCCACCGTCACGAGTCGGACTCATGAGTTCTGAGTTCATGACTCGACTTCTTTGGGTGTGTTGCAATTGTTTTCAAATTCGAAATCAAGGTTTTTGAGACAAAATAGACATTTTTAGTGCAATTGAGCCGTTTACGTGGCTTTTTGATGTCGAATTCAAAAAGTGTGCATTTTATCACGGTAATGCACCAATTGAAAGGAAATTTATTTTCTTATCAATTTATGGTAAGCCTATAATATAAAATACGAATCTGTATATCATATTGTAATAGTAGCCCTTCTGGTAAAAATCGGTTACGTGACTATGGCATTTTCACATTCACAAAGACATCAACAGTCATCCTCTTTTCTGTGTTGAATAATTATAGCCTTCCATAAGGGACCATGCTGAGGGTGAAGATAGCTAAAGGTGCTATGCACAAGACTGATTATGCTCTTACCATTATGCAAACTAAATTAACTAAATTTTAAAGATAATAATCGGTCATTAACCGACTCATTAAACTTGATGTTATACTTAACTACCTACTGTACTTTATTAAAATAATTGTAGTTATTTACCAATTATTTTAGCACACAGCTATCGATATCGTGTCACTGAACTATCAACGAAGACAACTATTTTGAAGTTAATGAAAAATTAAGGCAAATTATCGTGCTTTCGACACTTTGCCAGGACAGCTTCCAAAGTAGTAAAATTATTAGGTACTTTTCGTAATTATATTTTCTTGCGAGACTTCACGTCGCAATCTGTGACCTCTGTGTGAATACCACAGCAACTTTAATTTCTGTCATTAGCTTATCGAGATAGAGTCTATTGGAAACGTTGATACAATTTAGGTTGAATACCTACGACCGGATAATTATTACCATATTTTTACAAATTAGGCAGTTTGTACCAAGGTATGCAGCAGACATTTATCCATTATTTATTTTGAAACTATCCTAAGAACGCGCCATGCCTACGCATTATGTGACCGCAGCCTTAACAAGTTCATCTTAGACTTGACCATTCTTGAATCAAACTGTCGGCCTAGAAATGCGGGGTATCATTTATCTGGTGTGGAATAGCACGCGTGTAACCTTAACTGCGGGCTTGAACGGTACAAATAGTACGAACCGCGCGCAGCCGCCTGCGTCGACCTAGTATCGGCTGGTGTCGGGTAGCGGGCCATAGTTCAGCCAGGTCGGGGATAAATCAATGCGTGGAAAAGGATATCTTGGTTATTTTTATCAAAATACTAGCGGCCGCCCGCGACTTCGTACGCGTGGACCCCGTTTTACCCCCTTAGGCATTGAAAAGTTGTAAAAGGAACCCCCATGCAAAATTTGACACTCCTAGCACTTCCAGTTTCTGAGCTTTCGTGATGAGTGAGTGAGTCAGTCAATCTGTGACCTTTCGCTTTTATAGATATAGATTTAAAACTGACTGATATTAAATCGATCAATTTTGCAACACAGGCAAGCAATATGGGAAAATAACATTTTCAGGTCTTATTATATGGTAAAGTAGGTTAATGACTTTACATAATGTAGTTGGAATAGCATAACGCAATTCATAATAACCGATGCATCAAAGATACGTAGGGTGTTAGAGCCTAGGCTGAGTCGAAGCAAATCCATCCCACGCGAAATCTATCCAATAAATATCCAAAAAGCTTGTTCTGCAAACATTTCTCGTCCATTGTGTTCCCCGCAGATATATCTTGCGTAAGGGGCTTGCGATTCTCGTGTTGGTCTTTTGGCTCTACCCACGCTTGGTGTTCGTCAGTATCGATTGTCAAACTATCCATTACTCCGTTGGATAGGGGCTAACCGGATTCGATGTAAGGTAAGCGGTAGTGGAGGAACGGGGTATTGTGACGTCTGTCGATGGGAGCTGTGTCGGTCAACGGTTACCTAATGCAGTTGACAAATCGCTCAATTGTCTCGGCTTGGTAGCCGTTGGCTGTGTGGTCGCACAACCAGTTGGGTGGCGAGTTGCTCAACTCTCGCCCGCTGGACTCCGTTTGATGCGTGCCGGAAAACGTCCAGCTTTATTGTGCTTTATTGCGATTGGATGGTGGTAAATAGCTGACAAATTGTCTAAGTGCAATGGCCGGCATGGACAATGAACAAACATCCATGTTTGGTTACTCACTACGGCAAATCACCACCAATAAGTTACTTCACACCTAAGTTTAAGTAAACAATATTTATTGACTCATATCGTCTTGTTTTAAAGGTAAATGAGATTCCATTTTAAATCAAATCGTTCGCATGTTTGAACAAAAATGTGTAACTTATTTGGTTTATGCAAATATTAGACATAAAGGGAAAAAACGTCTCAATATTTTCTTAAAATTTATAACATAAGCATTTGTCAGGTATACTCGTAGCAGGATACCCCGATTTGCGATTTAAGTGCCTTTGGCACAATTTGCATAAAAATCAAAATGGTTACTGAAACAGATTATGAATGTTGTTTGGTTGTTCCAATTGGATTTAAGGTATGGAAAAGTCAACACTTATTACTTCGACGTGCTGGCAAAAATAATAAGGCTCATTATAAACTCAATATTTTGCAGCTTCGGGCTTGGTTTTCACGCTATTTACTTCTCTTGTTTTAATATACACATATTTCTATAAATATGATCTTTGGCATCTGAAAGATTACCATCAATTACACACCTACGCCCAATAGGTACTGGAAAGGCCTTAGGTCGAACCCTGCCTTAGAGCATCTATTCCTGGAACTCGATTTGCAGCAATATCAATAGCAATTTTCCGATTGATTAATCCAAGATAACGTCAACTGACTGTGCGAAGAAATAGAGTTGTTTTAACTCGGCGTTAATATAAACAATCAGTATAAGTGCTACATTAAAGTCAGATTTATGTATATCTCGTACACCCATAGAGTTAACGTTGACAACAATGTATGGACAATCCAGAAAATACACAACTCGCAAATCGAGTTTGGTCTCTATATCTAGTTAGATAAAAGTAGTGTAGGTTGATGTTTTCAAGGAGATAGGAGTAGATCACACTCTCTGAACGTTCGTGCGAAATGTAACTTACGGCATAGATTAAATAATAGCATAATAGGAAAGTCAAATTGATGTTGGGAACATTGTTTATTTTGATTGTAGTATAGAATACTTCTGATGATTGTTATGAAAACGCTTTTCATAGTCTAAGTGACTATAATAGACTAAGACTGAGTTGCACCATCTGACTTTGACCGTAACTATAACGATAACCGATGTTTTTTGTATGAAGTTTGACAGAATTTTGACGTTTGTCAAAGTTAAAGTAAGTTGGTGCAACCCAGCCTTAGATAGAAAACTTTGCTCAGGAACAAAGTTTATCATACACGGATGTTCTTTTCCAAATTCGCATCCTTACATTTTATCCTATTAACCGTTTTGACCAACCGAAAAACCGTATCGTGTGTCCGTAGCCTATAAACGTTGAATTGGCTATTCATTCGCGTTACGCTTGCTTGTAGAATCTGCCACGAGTGCCAGACGCTAACGAAATGCTAATGAAGCGAGCTTATCGCGAAGGACTTTTTATTTGTCGGATAAGCCGTAATGTGTTTCAAAGATATGTCCACCTTTAAGTTTTGAAGTCGTTCTGCCTCGCCTTTTGTACCTACTTTTTTCATCTGACGTAAATGAGTCTGGTTTCTGCTTTTACGTTTTAGTACATGTCATTATTCCCGAGAATAGACTGGTTATAGCTTGAATTGTACAATGAAGTGGAAAATATCGTTATTTTTGTATTATCTAACCATTGAATCTTTGGAAATAAAAAGTGTGAATGTTAATAAGCGCGGTGCCGGTGATTATGCCAGATAAGGTAAGTGCCCCCTACTTCGGTATATTAAGGCTCTTACGACTTTAACATTTTATTTAAAAATAACCAAGCATGATATCAGTATGAAAGCTTTTGTATGCTAAACTTTGGTCTTTTGACAGTAAGTTAATACATAATTTATAGTTATATAGTTTGAACTTTTTTTTATATTAATTGTTCTGCGGACCTCTAGTTTGGATCCTGTTTCGTGACAAAATTTTGCTCTGTTTCTAAGTTCGTGAACTCATGTCCCCTATTTCGGGATAAGGTTTTATGCATCCAGTTAGGATATTTTACTAATGATTAAGGGTTTAATAAATTTAAAAACGATAATAAAAATTTAGAATAAAATAATTATATGAAATTGTCGATATTACTTACCTGAAATATTCATAAGAAATAATGTGTCTAGTATAATACAATTTTGTTATTGTTGTTGTTATTTCTAACAATATGTGAAAATATTTATATACCCATTAGAAATGTAGGGGGGGGGAACTTAACCCCCCCCCCCCCCTTCGTACCCATAAAATATTGATTTGTTATTTCTAGCGATATGTGAAAATATTCATATAACCATTAGAAATGTGGGGGGACTTACCCCCTTCCTGCCTTCGTACCCATAAAATTTTGATTTGTAACCCCCCCCCCCCCCCTTCTCCCCATAATCCCACCCCTGGAGCTGTTTCAAGTGAAAATAATCCCAGATACGCCAATGACTCATAATAAAAAGTAAATAATTAATTTCAGGTAGGTATTAAAAACTAAAAAATATGTCGATTTATTTGATGGTATGTGTCATAAAAGTACCTAACACCATACATTCAAATATCACGAACTTGGAAAAAAGTAACAATAATACGGTATCTTGTTTCGTGATACTGATTATTCCACATTCCCCAAGTAAAATTCATGGATTATTATCAAAATGTGTCAATGAGGATCATTTCGATTTTTAGCTGTGAATGCAGATTTATAGGGCTAAGAAATCCTTAATACACAGTCCAAAAAATTTTGTTCTACGATAAAAATTGACGAAGTTATGGCCAAATTACTAAAAAAGTTCACTGACCGCCCGGCGCGGGGACGATGACGTCACTATATCCGATCCGAACGCTGCCGGCGTACTGCGTGGATAGAAAATATTTTTTTATAGCCAAACTATCAGTTTTAGAGAAAAACTTGTAATGACATTTATTCATCAGAATAAAGTAAGCTATCGATAGGTAATTTTTAAAAATAGAAATTGTGAAAAATAACGCAAAAAATCCATACGCTCATACGATTCAATGGAACGCAGAGACGCGATTGGGGTCTCCGCGGTGGTATATTTGTCGATTTATTCAAATAAAGTGTTCATAAGTGTTGTTAGTCATATCTTCTTCCAAGTAAAATATAAAAATGTATAGGTAAGTATTAATTTATTTACTTCTAACAATAAGGTATAGCTGAGGCAGATACACTCTGCCTAGGCTACAAGACATTGCTATGAAGATCATTTCGATGTACACGCAAGACCTACCTGTTATTTAGTTTTTCTGAGTTAAACCTACGTACCTACCTATCTATTCGCCGTTCCCATGGGCGGGCCAGCTGCTGCAGGATAGGACAGCTGCTCCCTCCTGGAAATCTATTTAATCTTAGCCTAGAAGCTGGGTATGACTCCCCCGCCCCCCAGTCCATAGAAACTGGTTATGACATGACTTGACCCCCCCTCCCCCAGGCCAGAAGCTGGGTAAGGCTAGCCCCTTCCCCCAGTCCATAAGCATAAGCTAGGTATGACTCCCCCTCGGCCAGAAGCTGGGTATGACTTGAAACTGGGTATGACTTGCCTCTCCCCCCCCTCCCACCAAGGCCAGAAGCTGGGTAAGGCTTGCCCCTCCCCCCGGGCTATAAGCTGGGTATTACTTATCCCCCCCCCCCCCCCCCCAGGCCAGAAACTGGGTATTAGCATCATATTATGTATTATTATGTTCAATACAAAGAATCATTAAGTTACACTCTCACCCCAACCGCGTCTCCGCATTGCATCGAATCCTATGAAAATGTGGTTTTTGGACATAGCGATACTTATTTTTATTTTTAAAAATTACTGGTCGATAGGTTACTTAATTTTGATGAATAAATGTTATTAAAAGTTTTTTTCTAAAACTGATAGTTTAGCTGGAAAAAAATATTTTCCATCCCAATAGTACGCCGGCTGCGCTCGATTCGGATATAGTGACGTCACACGGCCCTGCGTACGTTGACTTTTAGCGGCAAAAACGGCCTATGTTTATTACTTAATATCTTCGTAAGTAATGGTCCGATTTGGATAATTCAAAAAGATATATCTTTCTTATGTCTTAAAGATTAACGTAGATACTAGTTTTATTGAATTTTCTACAACAGTACTGATCCTCATTAACTATTATCTATCTCATATACAATACAAATAAACAAAGATAAATAAAACAAATCGAAATAAAACCAAAATTATGCTGGTACTACTTATGCTAATTTATCTTAAAATTGGTCATATATGTGAACTTCAAACTCGTGCCATATTAATTCTAGTGAACGAAACATATACCGAATTTAGGTCATGAGAAACTTAAATAAATGCATTATTTGTTTCATAACTTACATTTAAATTATCATAAATAATTATTTAAAAACCAAGCATCAAAATGTTATCCATAATATCCTTGAATCGGTAGTGTCACGAAATAGGGGACACCCGAAAAATAATATGCACGCTATTTCGTGAGTCAATTAATCGCAATTTTAAAGGAATTCTACGTTTTCATATAACTTTTTTCTAAGCCAAATCAATTGTCAAGGAACACATGAAACCACTATTACAAGTTTTATTCAAATGGACGTTCCTTCGCCTTTTTATAAGCTTAAGAAGTTGGAGCGCTAACCTTACGGTGAGAGCAACCTTTGCACGCCGCACGGCTGTTTTTGGCTCTCTGAGAGTTTGAAGCTTCGTATTGCTCTTATTTTTGGCGCCACAATGTTGGTACTTGGTTTTTTAGATAGCTTAAATACTAGAGTTTTTGTAGTAATGAAGAATTTTTATAAATAATATTCCATTTGCTTATTATTTGAGCTAGAAAAAAAACTTACGAACTTACGTACTATCACGAACTAGTAGCCGTTTACCTTACGCATTATTGGATGGACGTCTTGATTTCTCGGAATCCATTCAGCAGTAAACTATTCAAGAGGTATTTACTATCACTTTTGCGCAGTAATGTCTCGAAGTGTAAATTAACTTAACTGTTTTTTGTTTAACTTGTTCATAAATAACTGTCGCGTAAATGCGACGGTGCATAATGCATTCCACATACGCCTGATTGAATTATTGAAACTTTGTAATTTTGTATTAATTAAAAAGGAATCTGGGGGCACGGCAGTGCCCCCACCAAGTCGAGGAGAAAAGCGGCACGGCCGTACCATCCTTTTCTCGAAGCAATTCAGGCCATTTTCGACCGCCTGTAACTTCGTTGTGGATAAAACTAGAAGGCTGAATTTTCATTAGCTATGCAGGCATTGTAAAGACACGGTATATTTAAAATTTCATTCAATTTGAACCAGTAGTTTAAGAATTATAACGGGTCAAAGTTACTTAATTTTGTCACTCACTGACTCACTGACTCACTGACTCACTGACTCACTGACTCACTGACTCACTGACTCACTGACTCACTGACTCACTGACTGACTCACCGATCATCAAAATTCTAAGGCACTTCTAGCAGACCTAGAAGCTTCAAAGGACAATGACCAAAAATGTATGGAGTGTGGTCCAAATGTCCACCACTAACGAGACCTATCTAGTAAAATAGTCTACTAAATACTGATTCATTATAACCAAACCGCAATCAAAAATATGCTGTCAGTAAAAAGTTATGACTGAATGAAAAGTCATGTTTTTTACCTTTTCATCCGAAAAATGTTCTTGATATCATTCTATCCATCGCACATTTTGGATTAATCTATGCATGTTATGTCATGCTGCTTAGTGTGCCGTGTTAGATTCTCGCTAAAAGAAAAAAAAATAAGCTCAGAAGAAAGACATCAATATTGGAATTATTGTCGGGTGGTCGCTGCTCCGCCCCTATTGGTTTTAGGGTGATGTTATATAACCTAAAACCATCCTTGATAAATGGGCTATCCATAACAGAAATTAATTTTTCAAATCGGACTAGTAGTTCCTGAGATTAGCGCATAAACTACTACAATTTTTCATACGGTCATAACTTTTTTCTGACAGCATATTTTTTTTTCGTCCCATACTGAAAGTTAATCTCTATTTAATGGACTATAAGCCAATATAGGTCTCATTAGTGGTGGACATTTGGACCACTTTTGGTCATTGTCCTTTGGAATATAAGTAGTGTTTGGTGTATGAATCAAGGAATAACTAAAATATTTGGGGGCACGGTAGTGCAACCGCCAAGTCGAGTAAAATTTTTCAATTTCGGTCCAGTTTTCTAGATACATAACTGCTGTCTACAAAATACAAAAAGAAATGAGATTTGGGGGCACGGTAGTGCAACCGCCAAGTCGAGTAAAATTTTTCAATTTTCTAGATACATAACTGCTGTCTACAAAATACAAAAAGAAATGAGATCCCATCAAAAACAATACTTGTCAAAAAAACCAAGTCTCGCAACTCAGTTGTTCTACGGTAAAAAGTTGTGAGATCCATGTAATACCAAGTCCAGGCCAGGAAATCTTTAACGTTTTACATAAATATATTGACTTGGCCATCGCATGAAAACACGTGTAAATTAAATTATTTAGTGCGATGGCCAAGTCAATAATTTATGTAAAACGTTAAAGATTTTCTGGCCTGGACTTGGTATTACATGGATCTCACAACTTTTTACCGTAGAACAACTGAGTTGCGAGACTTGGTTTTTTTGACAAGTATTGTTTTTGATGGGATATTATTATCGTCTACGATCATTATTTGTTTCGGGACTATTTACTTGATCTCTTGTGGCAGATATGCATGGTAGATTTTTTTTATGATTTAAGCCATTGAAGGTGAGTCAGGATAGGCATTCTTTTCCATCCTATCTGTTTAGTGATTTGTGAGGAAATGCTGATGGGAACACATTTAATTAAGGGTTTCATTTTTCGGCCGGCCGTTTGGTGTAGTGGTTCAGAACGGACTACTATGCCGAGAGGTCCCGGGTTCGATTCCCGGCCGGGCAGAAATTGAAATGATGAATTTTAATTTCTGTGACGGGTCTGGGTGTGACTATGTATAATATGTATGTATTTAAAAAAAAAAAGTATATCCGTTAAGCTAGCACCCATAACACAAGCATTAAGTTGCTTACTTTGGGGCTAGCTGGCGCTGTGTGAAATTGTATAAAGATTTATTTATTTATTTGTTTATTTTTTTTTTAAATCTTGTGGGGAATCTTAAGTGTAAATGGGACTATTTTAAACTGTTCCTATTCCGTTTGTTTTGAACAAAACATTTCTACTAATAGCGTGTCAAGAAAAGCATTTTAGAAATAACAAGGAAGCACGGAATGGCAAATCAGTTTGATTTGGAGTAGTTACTGTTACGCCCGGAGCCCTGCCCATACGTCTTCTCGGAGCAGGAAAGGTATTCTGAAGTCAATCATCGTGGTGAATAGGTACCTACCGATAAAACCTTTATGCTATTTGCGACTTAAGATTGCATATACTTAGAACTACAATATCTTTGATCAATGGATTATTATAATGCTCAGATAGTTTTTGTTTTACGAAAGCGCTTCAAAATAGAGAGGAGATAAATGAAGACTGTTCAACAATATCAGTCTGATGTCAATAAAAAATTGCTTAGCTTCACTATTTCGAGATTATTTCATAAACATAATCAATTGTCTCCGCCCACGAATGTCTCTAATAGAATAGAATAGAATAGAATAGAAAACTTTTTATTTGCAAGAAAGGTATACAAGCAGGTAAGACATAGATTAAAACAGAGAGAAATAAACAAGTGGACAATTAACTGCTTGTGCCCCTCTGACAAAAAGGCACCCGCTCAGCGTACATCAAGACCGCCAGGGCTTGTCTTGAAACTGATTTTCAGCGGGGGCCCTCTGTTGTCACGGCGTACCCCTGCTGACGGAGATGCAAGAGGAGAAAGGAGTCCACAAGTCCGGCAGCAGGGAGAACGCAGCAGGGGGGCGCAATAGAAAAAGAGAAAACAAACAAACAAAAAGAAAGAAACAAAAAAGCACCATAAAAATTAAATAATAAAATAATAAAAATAAATTCATTTTACATTAATAAATTATGAATTACAATAATAATAAATTACTATTATAATAAATTACAATAAATTTAGATTTTAATTATTAATTACATAATTAAAACACATTTAAATAAAATAAATTAGATTTAAAATACAAATAAATTATTAAAAAACACCATTCCTTACTTATCTAATTGTTGCCATTGATATGTGGCCATAACCATAAGGCCTCAAATTATTTAAAATCAATGGTATAGCCTGACCAGGAACATAAAAACCCTGGCATAGAGGCGCGTCAATTGCATTTGATAGTGCAACACTGAGTACAGTCGTACCTGTGTTAAATTAATAGGCTAACTTTATGTATCAGGATTCAGGATTACGGGCTAATTAGATTTTTTCATAAATTAACGAAAAAATATTATTATAGGTAACCTGGTTTAAATAAATTAAATGAAACCATCAATCGAGTTAGTAGGATTTATTTTATTATTCATCAATAATCAAATTCAGAACTTGAATATTCAACTGCAATGTCTGCTCATGAACGCTTCAAACTCGGTACTTCTTTCCCAATTCCATAAATTCAACACTTAGAAAGTGACAAAAAACTTTAAAATAGGTATTTGAAACAAACCACAGCTAATTTTCATAGTGGACTGTACTGTACGATAAACATGTCAGTCAATTTGACAACCTTTGTCGGAAACATTATTCGATGAAAATATTGTCCGAACCCTTAGTATTTCTCTTCGACAAATACTTTAACACATTGTGAACCACTTTTCTTTCACGACTATAAAAAGATTTTAGCAATTTAATTCACAAAATCAATTGCGCACATTTAAAATAAAGTTTGTTTACACTTTGACAGCCATAGACTGACATGCAAGGTGACATGTCAATGAAGTTTTCATTTACTGTTGCCATTAAAAGAAATTAGTACCATTAGTTTTCCGCAACATGGCGAGGGTTTTTATGTTCCTGGTCAGGCTATAGAAAAGTGATTGAGAGAAAAAAAAAATATATTAAAAAAAAAAAAGAAAGAAAGAACTGTCATTTACTGTCAAGTGTCAACGACCGACATGTGCACGAGATGTGAGAATAATTGCCACGTAAATTGATTAAATGTGGTACATTTAAAGGATATTTCAAGAAAGCAGTGCCAAATAATAAAACCAAATTAAGAGCAATCCGCAGCACTACAATCACACGAAAGGGAAGGTGAGTAACATCCAGCATTGTAACCAATCTTATGCAACAACTACGGATTAATAACATACAATCATAATGCAATGCAATACCATTATACAAATAAATTAAAGAAAATTGGTAAGAAATTACTATCAATATCATTAACATTTAACAATGAGCAACGATAAAACATAAATTTACAATTCCAGGACAGAAGAATACACTGAGTACCCACAGATAACAGCAAAAAATAAATAAATAAAATAAACCCATGTCAAGAAACTAAACGGAGCCAAGTGGATGAGGACTGCACACAAGGTGCTGGAGAAATTCAGGTGAAGCTGGAGCTGGAAGTGGACCTGCCCCCAGGCGTGTCGTGCATACATTTAAGGTAGGATTTTTTCCTTGACCTGTTGTGAAATAATGAGGTGTTTTTTAAGTGTTTTTTTAAAAGTGTTTTTTACTTGTAGGGCACGCAGAGGCGGTGGCAGGTCATTCCAACATTTAGAAGCAGCAAACCTGAAGGAGCCTCTAAAAGCTGCAGTACGATGTTTAGGGGTGTTAAAGACATGGGTGCATTCTCTTCTGGGATATCGGCTCTGCTCACGTGCCCACTCCAGCTTCAAGAAAAGGTACTTTGGCTTGGCTTTACTCAGAACACCAAACATCATAGTAGCAAGATGAAGCTTCCTACGCGCATCCATCTTTAACAAGTCTGCAGCATTGAGGAATGGCGTAACATGTGTACGAGGTGGAATTGTGAAACAAAACCGAGCGCAGGCATTTTGCACTCTTTGGATAAGTTTAGCTGATTTTGTCAAAATACATGGACCATAAACAGTATCGCAATAGTTAAACTTGCTGAGAACCAGTGATTCGCAAAGAGCAATTCGAATCTTCTCACTTAAATATGGTCTTAGTTTGTATAGAAGTTTCAAACGGTAAAAACTACTTCTAGCACAATCAATGATGTGATTTTCAAATTTCAAATGGCAATCCATGGCCAATCCCAGATTTTTAACTTTATCAACCCTAACAATAGGCTGACCCACAATATTTAAAGTATTAACATTAAATCTGGCTATGTTCTTGGGGGTACCCATTACAATAAATTGTGATTTTTTAGGATTAAGAGTAAGACAATTCAGTAAGCACCATGTATTTATGTTATTTAGGTCTTGGTTAATTTTATTGACAGCAATCACTTGGTCGGCCGGGGCAAACGGTAGATACAGTTGCAAGTCATCAGCATATAAGTGATATTGACAATTCTTTATGCTGTTTACAATGTCAGCGCTGTACAAAATGTACAGAATTGGGCCCAAAATCGAACCTTGGGGCACACCACGAGAGACTGTACTCAGCTGAGAACGCAACAGAGTGCCATCCGTCTGTTTCAGCTCAACATATTGACTACGCTGAGTCAAATAACTATGAAACCATTTAACGGATCTGCTATCAAAACCATAGTATTTTAGTTTGGATGAGAGAAGAGATGTATTGATTGAGTCGAATGCCCGAGAGAAATCAAGCAATGTCACAATTGTTACCATGCCACGGTCCTGTCCAGCCAGTATGTTGTCAACCACGTCTGCCAGTGCAGTGGCCGTTCCATAACCCTTCCGAAACCCAGATTGACAGTGTGGAAGAATATCACAATCCTCAAGGTATCGAGTGACTTGGTCGCACACTATCCTCTCAAGGATTTTAGAAAGACATGGCAGGATGCTAATGGGCCGTAGTTCCTCTACTGAGTTAGGGTGGCTTGTTTTAGGAATAGGTCTCACAATCGATATTTTCCAACTCTCAGGGAATGTGCTATCTAGTATAGACTGGTTGACCATCGCAGTTATGGCTTTAAGGGAGTAGGGTAAGGTTAGCCGGAGCATGTCCAAAGATAGGCCATCATGCCCCCGGGCATTCGACTTCATTCCTCTGATGGTCTTAAGAACCATCTCCTCACTGACTGTGTGCAGAGTAAAAGTAGCTGCATTGTTATGCCTATGAAACTCAAAGTAGGTCAGTTGAGAAATGGATACTTTATCCTCACCTGGCACTTTTTTAAAATGTGCATTAATAAGATCAGGATTGTTAAACATAGAGGGTATAATATGAACTAGATTTCAACTAAAGTATACTTACTTTAAAAATAATAATGTAGGATGTAAAGAAAGTCAGTTTAAGTAGAGTAATGCCCATATAAATATCTAGAGCAAAAGGTCAAACGCTGTCGTCATGTCCGAAGCGAGTGTAGGTATGCACAGAGTTTAATGTAATGAGACCAATATTACCATACAATAAACATTGTCATGTCGCTAGTTAATTGAAATCAACCGTAATTTAAATCATCTACGAATCTGCGTTATACAATTAAACGAGGAAATGAAATCAACCCGGAATAAGCGATGTGTGGGTGTTGGCGGTCAAGCTTACTGCCCATTTATTTGATTGCGTTGATTTCTTTGAATAGTTACCTGTTTTGGTGATTATAGAAATCTAATTTGACTATGTTGTGTGTACGGTAATAGTTGGAGATGTGATTTGCCCAGATGACGTAAGTTACTTATAATATGACACTGTAATGGATTATTTCTTTACTGGCTCACACAATCATCCTATTCTTATCGAAAGAACAAAGTTGTATGATAAAAAAACTTTGACTGTCTGAAAAGAGGACTATAAGGTTCGCCTGAAACATTTAGTATCACAAATCTGCTTTAATACTTTAGTAAAGAACACGATTGCGATAAAAAAATCATAGATATCTAACAGAACAGAATGAATCGTGTGAAACACAAAGAAATCTACGAATCTCTAGGCGAACGGTCGGCGGCTATACACCGCAAAATATTTGCCAGATACATCGGCGCGAGCGCGATGCGCCGATATCTCGGAGCGCGAGTTGGAATCGTCTATCGAGTCTATGATCGGCTCAGTCGAGAGGTCACGCGCGTTAAACGTAAATCAACATATCTCGCGACGGGAGATCTAGCCGGCCAAGCCTGACCAACAAAAACTGAATTTTATAGCCGTAACACTACACCCGGGAAAAAAGTAAATAAATTGGACGGGATCGAGTGAACGACCCGCCGGAGATGCGACACTCCTATAACTGCAGCTGGCCATAATATTATCTAGTTTACTGCCTCGCATCAGGGTATAAATATATATGTAAGGTGTTCACATGAATAATAACTACCACTAATATCGGAGACGTTTAGATATTACTTGTAAATAAGCACTGGAAACTCATTATAAAATATTACTAATGTTTCCGTGGCACCTATTGCCACCTTTGTGTCCGTCCAACAACCATTTCTGCAAAGCTTCTGAGTACAATGGTATTGCGTTAAAGCATTTATGTGAAAGCTAAATGCCATGAATGCCAAGATAACTGTCATTTTGTCTCTGGCATAAAACAAACTGTTTTTGCTAAAAAAACAATAAGTAATACCAGTGCTGCCCAGCGTTATCCTGGACCGTATCAACTAGTGTTTATTTGTTCTTTATGACCGTCTAAATACTTCTTTTGAGTTTATTTTTTCGTCGATAGTTCCGTACATGTTAGCAATAATCATCAGTTAGCGTTTTGCCTTGTAATTATGTATGCTATTCTCCGCGAGCTACTGAACTCATCACAAAACCAATTTAGCTTTTATTGGAGCTTGTATTGGCACTTTAATTGGATAGGATTTCTACTTTGCTACCACCTTATAATGATTTAATGCCATTGCACAGGTTAGTTAGATTATGATAATTTAGCAGGTTGAATTCAAATTAACTCGCGAAAGAGAAAGGGGATCTATAAAAATAACTAAGATCAAAGAGTCATAGAGATGGTATATTATGTAGTACGTGCAGTAGTTATAAACGACCAATAAAATACTAACCCTAAGATAATGTTGATATAGTTAAATTCCATCGAAAAAAATTCAATATTACAGTACTTATTAGGTACTAATCGCAATTAATTATTGTGATACGTCCTTGGGATACGTCATAATATAATATTACACTGTACAATATTACTGAAATAGAGGAATAGTAATGTAGAGTAGTGAAAGAATTAAAACAAAATGCTTATACCAAATTCATAATTCAAAAGGCTTTCCACTTACCTACCATGCAGATGGATATAAAAACTGCAAACTGCTCGTGCTAAATGAAAAAATATGAAAATGCAATTTAAGGTAGATATTGTCACATTTCCACAAAGTCGTTATAAGATTAAAGTAAATAATCATGCACTTTTATTTTATCAAGCATTCCTCAATTTCTTGACGGTACCTACTTGCCCTTTAGAACATTATTTCATTAATTCGGTTACTACTGCAATAACATTTTTATTATTGCTTGTTCTCATCATTTTAATAAAATAAAGTATCTGATATCCTATTAGGTGGCAAAAAATTACGAGAGTCATAATGGATAAATTATACGACGAAGTGTTGGTTTACACTATGGCCCAAGCTATAAAATTCTTAACTAATACTGGTATGCAGCCATTTTACAATATGCAGATATCTAGCTAAGTGCTCGTGGGCCAATAGAGTCGAAGTAATATGAAACCGCTTGCCAGGGCTAGCTAAATATCTGTTATTGCACAGACAATACGGCGAGCTATCCTAATTTGTCGCAAGGCGACGTTAACACTGACTACAAGGTTCAGAACAATTATTACGCAGAAATACTACCGGTTTAATGACGCTTTTAAGTGGATAGGAGTTTATAAATAAGTAATGCAATTATGGGCCTTATTATGTGCTAGTTAGGTTGTATGAATTGAGTGCAGCTAGCTCGCTTTCTCTGGAATGTCGGGCAACTGTCCTGCGATTCGCACAACGAGACGCGATCGAGTCGATCTGTATCTGCGCAATTGATTCTTATCTGGTCAGTTTTACGCGCCGTGTCGCCTTGCTCTCCAGGTGCATAAGAACGCATAAGAGCAACGTGTTTCGATTCCTTGTAAAATGAATTCTTTAATCGACCCATATTTTTCTCGCGTTAATTGATATTTTTATTGTTACGTCTTTATTTTGTTGTGGTTATCATAATAAGTAATGAGCATGACTGTAAATTTTAAAGGAATTTCTGCGTCTTCTCGTCATAATTGAATTGCATGTAGTCTCAATTGAAATGAAGCTTACATAGTTGTAAGGACTTCTCATATACATCCTATACATAGAAGGGTTTTTCATGCTGGAATAGCATCCACTGACACTAAGCCTGTTCCTACTAAGGGATTCTTTTTAAAACTTAGATAATAATTAAATACCTATCTAATATTAGTGTTAAGTTTTATTTTATGTCTTGGGTTGGTCATTTTCTGGAATTGAATTCCTCCCATGACATGTTTTTATAAATATGCTGGCTTTCCCCTCATTTATTTACATTCCGATGATAACTGTATTTATCTAGCAAATTATTTCTTTCCGAGCCTTACTTCTACAATGTTTGCTTACTGCGCTGGGATAAACTTATTACGGTCCAACAGTAAATCCGAACCACTATTGAACTTAGTTACGAGACATGGCAGTCTCCGTAAAAGGAAGGATGACGTGGATTATCTTGTAATTTCATTTATGAACACTAATCTACAGAATCTCTGTATTAAGATAGTTTTCATTTTGCTTAATTCCTTGGGTTCGTTGATTCAACATACGATAAAAATAATGTTCATCCGTTGGGTGTACCACCGTCACAAATTGAAAATAAGTAGGTACAAAATAGTTTATTTCTAACGCCTAACCCACTTACGTCGTGAGCACACGACGCTGTAACGTGACGTGGTGACGAGATCGACCTAGGTGTTATTTTAGATGAACATTTTCGATCTTATATTTTAACCTTAGCATTTTCAGTCAAAGCATCAATTTGCGACCTTTTATGTTTGAAAATTAGTTCCTTGAAACTCCTGAAAATCACGAGCAGTTAGATCCAATCTTTTAGTGCATTTGTGCTTCAGAAAGGATGCTACTTATACAGCTCGTGCGAGAGGCGGGTCGGCTATGACCCTTAGCTCTGTGAATCGCTGAATTAAAACACCTTGCTGTTCAGCCCAGTACAATATGTCACCCGCAAGGTCGCCTGTCACATTTTGTCGGCGGTCGCGACTTGTCAGCGAGTTGTCAACGGGCTCATGTTTTGGCCCGTTCACTGCATGAATTTGAATAACAAATTGTCGGCACCGAATGAAGATTATACAACATTGCTCTCCACCTGTGGCAATATTTGGCCGTCAAACCAATAAAGTAATATGTTTCCCATCATGTTGTCATGATTTAATGCAACATAAGTTATGTCGAGGCACTTTGAAAAAGCTTCTAGAATTTCGAGTCAACTTGACCTTAGCATTCCTTGGACGTATGTTATTGTTCATTTGCGTACAAAGTTGACAATAATAATTATTTACATTAAGGCTTTAATAAATGTATTATTTATTATTTAACATATCAAATACTCCAGTCTTTAGTTAGATTCACTAAGCTTTTTTAAGCAAAGCTTTGTCTCTGCTGCTCTTTGGTTGACAGTTTTAGTTACTTCTGAAAAATGTTTTTAATTTGTTAAGGAAATGTAATTTTATTTCATCTAAATTTTAAGATACATGTAAACACTGTTTATCGGCTACCGCCGTCATCCATTTCAGAACCAGAGTTAGGTCGACAGCGTTGACTAGTTTGTCAATTAAGATGCAACGTGCGTTGCTTACTTTATTGCGCATGTATACTAATTAACTAGTGGATTACCACTCCAATCTGGTGAAGGGACAAACGGATAAGCTATTTGAGTAGTTGGGCAACTGTAGCAATCACGTGGCTAAAAGCATTGGCAGATAGCACACATACATCGCGGCAATCGGGTGTAGTGATAGCGCTAATGAATCCATGTTGCCGTCACTGAAGTGGCACGCTTTGAGAGATGGCTCGCCATTAGAGGGAAACTCAAGGCCAGCCTGGACAGGACAGCGGGCGTAATTATCTAAAACAAACTCGACCGGCGGATAAGGCGAGCCGGTCGCCGCTCTTAACCTCGATCCTGGCTCGAGACTTCACGCGTTTCTAACAGGGTCGTAGTAGAATAAACAAACTTTATCTCCAGTTTGTAGAATCTGGGAAGCATGTATATGACTTCGAGAGCGAGATCAAAGCGCAGTTCAATGTACTACATGGAACTAAATCAGTTCACACACTTCTGTGATTCATTTAATTCATTCATCAAAAGATACGGCATTTGATCCCACGAAACACCCGCGTAAAACGTCTCTGTTATTGTAGAATACTGGGGCAAGTGCACCGTATTATGCATCGTAGCACAGGCTGCAGCAACCAATTGATTACATACAGTCCTAAAATGCTTATATTAATTTATACAACTGGTTAAAAATGTAAATATTGGATGGACCTCCTGACACGCTCTTTTTAACTTTTTTAAACGTAACACAACAGTCACTTGTACCTTCCTAGAGTCTATAAAACTTATCTTTTATTTGTTCTGTCGTCAAACTTATTCATACAGACTGATGTGGGCGAGCGTATCAACTTGTTGTGACATGGCTTTGTGTTGGTTTGTCACACGCCACTCTGACAAATGTGTAATTAATTTCTATAGGCTGGACATATAATTAAGCTTTATCGATTGACTATAAGCTTTAGATTACATTGTACAGCGTAAAATAGCGTCTTGCTCCAGAATCAGCAACAATTCGCATAACCGTACCGTAAAGGTTAGACCAGACCAACGCGTGCAGCCGGCGTGCACGATGACGATGGCGATGGCGACCAGACAGCGTGTATGAATTTGTAGCGATGAGTTCACATCAACGCGTCCTGTCATTGGTCGCGGCGATCTATGCAGCGTCTGCACGCAGCGATCAGCGATCATCGCGACATTTGTCACTGTGACGTTTCTGTTTTTCAAAAGCGATGTAATAAATAGTAAGTAGGATCTGTTAAAAAGTTTTTACACAATTAAAAATGAATTATTCATAATATACCACTAGTCTGACCTACTTGAATAATAAAAAAGGTTTTATAGCCTGACCAGGAACATAAAAACCCTCGCCATGTTACGGAAAACTAATGGTACTAATTTCTTTTAATGGCAACAGTAACTGAAAACTTCATTGACATGTCACCTTGCATGTCAGTCTATTGCTGTCAAAGTGTAAACAAAGTTTATTTTAAATGTGCGCAATTGGTTTTATGAATTAAATTGCTAAAATATTTTTATAGTCGTGAAAGAAAAGTGTTTCACAATGTGTTAAAGTATTTGTCGAAGAGAAATACTAAGGGTTTGGACAATATTTTCATTGAATAATGTTTCCGACAAAGGTTGTCAAATTGACTGACATGTTTATCGTATAGTACAGTCCACTATGAAAATTAGCTGTGGTTTGTTTCAATTACCTATTTTAAAAAAAATTGTCACTTTCTAAGTGTTGAATTTTATGGGATTGGGAAAGAAGTACCGAGTTTGAAGCGTTCATGAGCAGACATTGCAGTTGAATATTCGGGTGAATATCCCAAACACGTTTTTTACGCGGCGGAGCTGAGAATCGATGGGAGAAATGTAACTAGAGCGATGATTTTTTTTCTGTATATAGTTTATACAGCGTTTTACACGATAGCAAAGTCTTCAGGACAATAGGTAGTTATTTTATGTACTAAAAAAATTTTTAAAGACCCAAAATCTAATAGCGGTGGCGCGTCCTAACTCTATTTCTACTCATAAATTGTGTTATTCCTTCTTTCTCGGGGATTCTAGTAATTTAAAAATAGTATAGCCATAAAATACATTAAATAAGACTTCCAAATGATATGAAAGAAATGTGATATTTCATATTTTAAGTGTTTTAAATAGCCTTTCAAAACTGTCCCACGAAAAAAAGCAATTACAGTGGCTCAATTTCGACACTCTCTTACTTCTCCAAAGAAGCTTTGAGAGACGTAGAGTTCTTCTTCCCTGCATCACTCAACTGTGTCCTCCTGATCGGGCTATAAAGACTTGCGACTTGTGGTATTGTTTTTCCAGCAGACCCGTAAATATTTGTATCAGCGGCACAGGAATACAAAATTTTTCAATTTCGCTGGCAAGTGTATGAGTGAAAGCTACTTACTTAGATGCTAAACGATTCTTTAACATGATTAAAGTTTGGTGTTTTGTTGTATCTGCATACAGAAATTATTGATCAGAATTATAGTTTTCTTTATAATTTGAATTTTGTAACAGTTTTTCAATTCCGGTGGCGCAATTTCGGTGGCTCCGGTGGCGAATCTATTGCCGGAATTGGTCTTATTGGCTCTGGAGCATTGTACCTAGGTCTACTAAGGTCTCAGTCATAACTACAATATCGTCAGTGAATCGAAGTTGTGTAATGTACTCGCCGTATCTTGATACTGAGCTCGGTCTAGCTCAGAAGCTTGAAAACCTCTAAGTGGGAGGTAGTGAAGACTTTAAGAGATTATGGTGTCTCCAACTCTGAACCCTCGCAGCAATCAGATAAGTTTCGAGTTCTGATCTTGGGGGAGGGCTGATATGATGAAGTTTTCATACAAATACTTCAGAAGTTGCATGTATCGTCGACAGTCAATTTGACGCCATTAAAGAGACTGTAGCACAGCCCAGGTCTTGACCGAATCGAAGAAGGTACAAAAAGGCCAATAATAATGACTGATTATAGTCCTCAGTCTTCTGCATAATTTGACGCAGCATTAAATATGTACGTAGTATTACGAACGTCTTTTCGAAAATGAGGTTGTCTGGGAGACTGGATGTTGGATAGCGAGAGTGTCATGTTTCAGGAAAAAGCTGCCTCACCTGACTCTGGACCATCGCCAACGTCCATTCCATTCCAGTCTCTAGCACCACCACCATGTCTTATTTTTTGGTTTATCGACCAATAAACATGGTGGTATTTAAGAGAACTTTAGTACTAGCATTCCATCTGATTTCATAAGCTCAGTTGTGATTTCATTATCTCCTGGTACATACCTTGTTGTTTTTAATAGGGCATTCTAATCTCACTCAAGCTAAAGTCTAGGATATCTTCGCTTAAGTGTCGGAATAATCTCGATCTTCAGCCTAATTACTAGTAGTGCTTCTTAATCTCTCCTAGCAGCTTAGGCATTTACCAAAATGGTTCTGCTATCCTCGTTATTCATGTTGGTATATTCAATTTGGTCCTCGCAAATACATACTTTCGATTTATTACAAAAAATCGTCTCTATAATACACTTTGTATCAGCGTGGGGACTTGGATAGCTATTTATACATCGATACTAAGCAGAATCTTAAAAACAGATGAGAATAGTCCTGAAACAGCTAAAATTTCCCTAGTCTCGTAGGTTGCAATCTATTCTGCCACTCGAGATGAAAATTCGTGGGGCTATGGAGCTGGATTGGCACTGGTCGTGGCTTAGGCTTCATCAGTCGACAGCTTTTGGTCATCTTTTATTCGGCATTCTTCTATTTCGGTGATGACTTCTTCTTCTTCCTCGGTCCCTCACTGATGAGGATCGCAACCGCAGATAGTGTTCCTTCATAGACTGCGGTCATAAGCTGTGTGGTGATCGGAGAATGCAAATGTGATTAAATTGCCTGTTCGTCTAAAAATGATTACTACATTTTGATTTTTGCAGTACTATTAGGGTGCAGCTCAGTACGCTTTTACAGTTCTGGCATCTTTTGCTAGGCCTTCTCTCTCTATGAGGCTGGCTGGATTTAGTCCTCCGTTTCTTAATTGTACTACTTTCATTTAGCTCATTGTCGCTAGGTTTGCATAGCTTTCCGTTAAATTACCCTGTCACAAATATGTAATGTGTTAGTTCAGTAGCTGGTATAGATCTAGAAATATCTTCATACTTAATCTCCAGTTCGCATGGTCTTTAGCGAATAATTAGTTGCGTAATTCTGAGTATAGGATAGGTATGATACTCGTACCATCATGAAAACTTGGCTAGCCTGGACCAATATTTTTACTTATGGAAGATAAACCTAACACCAACCTGGGGCAGTTGGTCGCCCTCCCGGGACTAGAGTTGGTTTCTGGGTTTGAGGGTCATGTATGATGTCTTTGTGATGACTCTAGAATAACGGGGCTGTTGGCGGCTAGAGCCAGAAAGTTTTGGATTTGTTCTCTATGGAGGGATTTTGCCGTTATCACCATGCTTAGCAGGCTGGTTGGTAGTTCCAGTATGGTAGTAAATACCCGGAAAGATGCTGCAGCCCACCCTCCAGTATTTTGATTCCTTAGTCGGCTATTACGACTCACGTGGGAAGATTTGATGCTTTTTTAGGGTCACAACACAGGCCTGAATCTTGTTTTTAATTATAAACATCTTTACTGGATAATAATACTTAATTGATTACAAATAAATAAGTAATTTGAGACAATCATCCGTAACATTCCGAAGTCCGCTGTATAAATAAATTTCGGTGGATTGGTTCTTAATTCCGGTGGCTCAAATACAATTTCGGTGGCTCTTGATAATTTCAAATTGACATATCTCGAGAAGTATTAATAATATTTTGATCTCTACCATATCATTGAATAATACAAGTTATTTACTATTATTTCTGCCACAAAAAAGTTTTGGGAAGTGGAAATTAAAATTCGCCACCGGAATTAGGCAAAAAACGAGTTTGTTGATATTCACCCATTCAAGTTCTGAATTTGATGAATAATAAAATAAATTCTACTAGCTCGATTGATGGTTTCATTTAATTTATTTAAATCAGGTTACCCATAATAATATTTTTTCGTTAATTTATGAAAATATCAAATTAGCCCGTAATCCTGAATCCTGATACATAAAGTTAGCCTATTAATTTAACACAGGTACGACTGTACTCAATGTTGCACTATCAAATGCAATTGACGCGCCTCTATGCCAGGGTTTTTATGTTCCTGGTCAGGCTATAGAATAAAGTATCAATATCAGAATTTATTTTTATGTAATAAACAAATTATTCTAGTTTTCTTGAGAACCTGCTTCTTCAACTTCATAAATAAAATTATCTGCAGAACAAAATAATTGAGAATGTACATGTCTGCAGCTTTCTCAAAGGCCCTAGAGCAATTCTAAGTATGCCATAAATAAAAACCTAATTAAAGTCATCAAACGTCTCAGTCATTAATTTAGTGTCACTAGAAACACCTAGTTGATCAAAACTGGTTTTTTGGGTTATTATTAAGGACAAAAAAGATATTTGGACTATTATGTACTCTGTGGTTTGGGTGCATAATGTAATTTCCTTTGCCCACAGATCACTTTGCCTTAAAAAAAGTAAATGTCAAGATGACTGTTGCACCAAAAATTAAAATTAAAATTGATTTTGATAGATGTTGTCACGGTAATATCACGGTAATACTATCTATACAGTATTCCAACTCGGGCATATTTTTGAAATAAATGTCAACAGCCCCGCGGTACGTCACGGTATGACAACATGCTATAGGGCTGCCCACCTACAGTACCCATTCTAATTACATCTGTCTACTTAGAATTTCTATCTAGTTTTGTGATTGTAATTTTTATTTATTTATACAAACAAAATACTTTGTGAATGGAATAGGATAAAAATGCGTGTTGTTTTGTGTTAGTAGATTTAATTAAAAAAAATATACTAAAATAATTTTGAATCTACTAATCATAATGAGTACTTAATGACCTGTTACTTTAATTTCAGGCGGATGAAGTCATGGGCAAAAGCTGGTTTAATACAATATAATTTTTATTTCAAATCAAACTGACTGAAAATGACCATTTTTGACTGTCAATAACTTGTTTTTGACAAATTTGACTGTAAATGACGGTAGTCAAATTCAATCACCTTAGTCATTTTCAACACTAGCTAGGCCATCGACGTCCGTTCGGCACATTCGCGACACCCCTAACCCTAACTTTTGGATTTCGACCGCGTCCCGAGATTTGAAATTCGAAGGAAAGCTCGCGTTTCGTCGGTTTATATGAAGTTATAATACTGTATGATATTATTACCGTGGTAATATTATCATACAGTATTGTAACTTCATATAAACGGACGAAATGCAAGCTTTCCTTCGAAATTCAAATCTCGGTATGCGCTCGACATGCAAAACTCGGGGGTGTCGCGAATGTGCCACAGTAATAAACGGACGATGTGACAGTAAGCGCTCTTTTTTTATAAAAATAATTACAAGTACCTATTTATTACAGTGTTAGGTAAATGGGTTTATAAGCCGACACTAGCCCATGTTAACATATGCATAATTATAAATAGTATGGTGAAGTCAGTGATAACATCATTTAACTTTTTTAAATTTTCATACATAAATAAAATTTATAAAATCAGATTTGTATGAAAATTAAAATGATTAAAATGATGATATCAATTTTCTGACTTCACCATATCATTTATATGCACATGTTAACATGGGCTAATGTCGACTTATAAACCCATTTACCTAACACCCTGTATAAATAGGTTCTTGTAATTATTTTTATAAAAAAAGAGCGCTTACTGTTTAAAAACAAGCATTTTGTACTCCTCAGTCGAGGCGCATACATTTTACGGTCGCAAATTTATAAGTATTTGTTACTAAATCTTAACACAAATATATTTTTTTAATTAAATCTACTAATCACAAAACAACATGCATTTTTATCCTATTTCATTCACGAAGTATTTTGTTTGTCAAAATAAAATTAAAAATTACAATCACAAAATACACTCACAAAACTAGATAAAAATTCTAAGTAGGCAGATGTAATGAAAATAGGGTCTGCAGGTGGACAGCCCTATCGCATGTTGTCATACCGTGACGTACCGCGCGGCTGTTGACATTTATTTCAAAAATATGGCCGAGTTGGAGTACTGTATAGATAGTATTACCGTGATGTTGTGTTGAGTTCAGCCCCCCTAGACAAAACGCACTTTTTGATCGAATCGAAAATCGAATCCGTCAAAACTCCATACAAAAAAGGGGCTTTTCGACCACTTTTCGACTGGTTTGCGATTATAATTTGCACTTTGTCTAGACCCACTGTGTAGTTTTGTGCGATTTAACGATAAGAACGACAGTGGTAAAAGGTAATGGGGGCAAATTTTTTCCCTCAAGGAAAAATATGAATTGGTTATAATCTTACTTGCCCACAAGGATACTGTACGAGCACGTCAGCATCGACCGCGACCTACAACATGCTAGCCGACTGGCCCATGAACCCTGAACGAACGTGCACCGTAGGCCCTCTACAATGACGGCACATTGGACTGGACACATTGAATTGTGTACATTATGTAAATCTTGTATATAGCAATAGCATAACAGTAATAAACCAGATATCAACCGTCCGCGTTGTGTTTCATTTCCCCCACTGAGGCCAAGAAAGCCTTAGTGCAGTCCTCCTTCCTATCAAACCTTTCTTTAAATCTAATTAAAAGGTATTGTTAGGGCTCTAGGGACTACAAACGAAGCCAGAAATATAGCTTGGTTATGGGTAACCAATACCTACTACCTATACCGCATGTAATCCTGTCTCATTCTATAATATATGGCCGCCTGAATAAACTTGAATGAAAAAGTGTTTCCACTGTCTCAATTGCATCAAAAGCTCCAAACAAATAATTTAATTCAGTTTCCATTTTGCCGAATAGGCGTGATTGACAATATGCGTGACAGTTGTGGTGACAGTGACAACCTGCACGCGCAGTGATCGCCATCGCGGTCGCGGCAGTGTGAAACAACTTTTGCACGCGCAGTGGTCGCCATCGCCATCGCCATCGCTGCACGCGTTGGTTTGTCCGAACCTTTAATTCATCAACTCACTTTCTACGTTCACAAGATATCTTAAAATTAATTATATTTCGAAATAGGTTATCTAAGTTTATAATGAAGTCTTTAGTACGGTTCCGTTTAAGGGCGTCCGTCAATTAATTTATAGCGATCGCTAGATATTTATCAACGTTGTAAATGTAGTTCGTCATAGTTCGTTATTAGCATGTCACGGAACAGTATTCCACTTCTGACGACCGTTTTACGTGACCAGGGTGAAAAGAGGCACTTAAACATGCAATTTCTAATACATATTTTCTATGGACGATTAAATCGATAATACATAAATAAGACGCGAGAAAACTCTTCAGGTGAGAAATGTATAGTGGACAAACCAGATGATTGGGCCCTACAGCGGTGCAATAACATTCAATGCTGTATATTCATTTTAAATAAATACTTTTGCTATTTGTGAATTCAGATTTAATCTGTATCTTACTCTGTATAAATACCAGTAATGTTTACGAATTGCTTCGAGTAATTTGCATTAACAATGGACTTTTATTTGTTACAGGTATGGCACGAGAAATAGCACAGCGTAAATAAAACACGAAATCGGACTCTCAATAACATAAATACAAGTTGTAAGGAGGTGGTAAATTAACATCGGTTTCATGATTCAAGTCATCTGCAGCCTGCTAAAGTCTATAACGATTTTATAAGTGCGTAAAATAATGACAGCTCTATATGTACACTCGCATTCGCGTACTAGAGACATCGATATTATAATCTCGAAGGCATAAAGTATTGCAAGTAATGTGAAACTGCGCGAACGGACGGTGTAAATACACACGTAATATTTTCATCTCTCGTATGCAAAAATGATTAAAAATGCACGTCTTAAGGTCAAGCCTGTTACCATAAAGTTGTAGAGACACACGTTTCATATAACAGTAATACATTCATTTTGCAAGACCGTCATGGACACGATTTCTCTGTAAAGTTAATTTTAATTATGCGAAATTTTCTTTGTGTATTAAATTGTTGCGATAGGCGCAGGATCATAACAGGCTAAAAAATATTAGACGTCCTAGAGTTAGATATTAATGCAATGAATCAAAATACTATTTCGTAGCCTCTAGCGAAATTTAATGCCTCTTCTTATAACAAAAGAATCAAGGTAGCATAGCGAACTTCCCTTTAAAGGAAGATTGAACGATCCTTAATGAACTGGCTAAGCCCTAAGGTAATATAATGCAAGAATTAAGTTCTGTTCATACGATTCCGACCAACTCGTATAATCTTTCAATTGTGCGGGCGGATACTTTAGATGATTGGTCTAGTTATAAAGCGATGTAATATAATCTCGTTGTTGAGATAATATCACTTGTTATTCAAAATTCTGACTATTATTGCCGATTTAGTACTTTCATATTTCATAACTCCAACTACAAACAACTGAAACTTAATAGACTGTTTAATAAAAGGTCGTGCGAAAATGCCTCTCTGATACAAAAACAAACAATTTACTAATTCAACATTTAAAATGAAACATAATTACTTTTTTACATAGGTATAACAAACTCATATACTGGATATTATAGCTAAATTCTCATGCGATTATAGTAAGGATGTAAATTACGATTAATATCGAATTAAAGATTTTATCTCTGATTAGCAAGACTCATTTTATTGTCGCTTTTAATATGGAAGTATTTCTGTAATAAAATTCAAAACCTTGTACATAACTAGGAATATTGCTTATTATGCATTATGCGTTTTACGAATCGCAAATAATGCCATGTAATTGTAACCAATTAAATAAATATCCAATACCAAGTGTTAAATGTCTAGCGCGCATTGTAGGTGTAATATAAAACAACTACATAGATACTGTACCCGCTACTTCGTATGCGTGAAAATAATTTTAATATTATTTTTTTCCCCATTTTTGTAACATTTCGTGATGTCAGCCTATAACTTTAGCTCTTGATAAATAGTTGGATCCAACACAAAAAATATTTTTTTCATTTTAATTGTTCCGAGCTAGTAAGCAAGTTCCTGACATTAGCGCATTTAACAAAACAAATAAAATAAAATTAAAATTAAAATTTCATAAAATTCATTTATTTTTGCAAATAGGCTTTTAAAGAGCACTTTTACACGTCCCAATATTAACCCTACCACTGCTTCGGGACAATAAATGGGCCAGTGCTGAGAAGAAGCAACGCAAGAAACTCAGTCACTATTGTCAGTCACTTTATTGGATAAAATTCTTTAGCTTCAAGCATAAAGGAAAACATTTAAAAATATAGAGTAAAGATACATCTGTGTGCCTACCATGAGTTTACGTTAGGTGTGCTCGCTAGCGACTGCGTAAAAAAATGACATTCAAATGTATGACATATTGTGCAGCGCCCCTAGCGGCTACTTTCAAGAAATAAAATCTTCATAGAATTTTTTGACGTATTCGCTAGCGAGCTCACCTAACGTAAACTCATGGTAGGCACACAGTTAGCATAGATCTATTCCCATGATCAGGGGGCGTAGTGTGAGTCTACATCAATATTCGATATCGAGTACGTCAAAAAAAATCTATGAAAATTTCAGTTCTCGAAAGTATCTGCTAGAGACGCTGTACAATCCAACATACATATAATGTAATTTTTTTACGCAGTCGATATCGAATACTTTTAATGTAAACTCACACTAAGCCTACAGTTTGAGTAAACTGTGTAAATCTTTTGTGTCGAAACGTAAACTCAGGCGCATCATGTCGACAGGCGCGGAAACCAATACTTTGCGGGCGGTTACGTGAAAAGCTGATCACGATCCTCCGCCACGAAGCTCGAGGATCAACACTGATCGATTGAAGTCTAATTTTTTATTGAAAGTGGCCTACCTGTGGCTGCACAGGTAAATTGCCGAGTAACACCATAAATTAAAGGAACAAACAGAAGAAAGCCATCAACAAATGCAACTTGTCATAGTATACGAAGTCAAACTCTTCCCTTCTAAAGTTTCCATTAAGCACTGCTCTACCATCCAAGCTAAAACTAATTAGGATTCTCAGTTGAAAAAACGGCATCTGTCGATACAATCAAAGTAACCGTCCCATAGTCCCACGGTACCCTAAAACGGTATTTAGGTAACGAGTCTGAAGGGCCGTTGGTTAGCCTGAATTTCGTCGAACGGGAACCGAACCCGGGCCCGCGGCCGCCGTGGCTGCGCAGACAAGATCTCTCCCCATTGTGTGCTTTGAACCACTCGATAATGTTCTACTTTGCCGGTAAAAAGAGAATTTTAATGAAACACCTCACTAAACTTTCACGAGGAAGGTATATTTTAAAGTTTAAATATGCAACAAAGAAAAGGTGTCTTACTCGTGGTTTATCTCATCTTCATGTCACGGTAATACTATCTATACAGTATTCCAACTCGGGCATATTTTTGAAATAAATGTCAACAGCCCCGCGGTACGTCACGGTATGACAACATGCTATAGGGCTGCCCACCTACAGTACCCATTCTAATTACATCTGTCTACTTAGAATTTCTATCTAGTTTTGTGATTGTAATTTTTATTTATTTATACAAACAAAATACTTTGTGAATGGAATAGGATAAAAATGCGTGTTGTTTTGTGTTAGTAGATTTAATTAAAAAAAATATACTAAAATAATTTTGAATCTACTAATCATAATGAGTACTTAATGACCTGTTACTTTAATTTCAGGCGGATGAAGTCATGGGCAAAAGCTGGTTTAATACAATATAATTTTTATTTCAAATCAAACTGACTGAAAATGACCATTTTTGACTGTCAATAACTTGTTTTTGACAAAGGACAATGGGCAAAATGGTACCCGGCTCCAATAGATATGTGTCTAGTATCGTTTGAAAGGTCTTACCAAGATGAATAACTTTTACTATGACCACCAGCCTCAGATCTGGTTGTGTACGTAGATAAACATACTTCTTTGCAGAATGGTACCCGGCTCCAATAGTTATGTTTGTAGTGTCATTTGACAGGTCTTACCAAGACGAACAACATTTACTATGGCCACCAGCCTCAGATCTGGTTGCGTTCGAAGATAAACATACTTTTTGTGTAACCTAAGTATCATATAGGTAGTATGGAAGGCAGACGCGCTCGGGGCAGGGCACCGACGAGATGGTCGGACGCGGTGAGGAAGACGGTGGGCGGGACTTTGCATCGTGCGGTCCACACAGCTTATGACCGCAGTCTGTGGAGGAACACTATCTGTGGTCGCGATCCTCATCAGTGAGGGACCGAGGAAGAAGAAGAAGAAGTATCATACGTGTCTATCGTATGGTACTTAGTTTATGCGAGGCAGGAAGGGTTTACTGCTCCAGCATCCTTCCTTAACTCTATTTGAAGAACTACTACCCCCTTATTAATAAAAAGTTACACCTAGGAAGAACCTTGGATTAAAATGACATTTCCATACCAAATGACAATTTAAGCCAGAGTTCAACTAGGGTGTAACTTTTATTAATAAAGGTGTTAAAATTTTATTACTTCTTAAGGGTTTTATTATGGGTTGCTAAAGCGAATAAACCCACAAGACCCAATAAGTCCACCCACAAGATGGACCGACGACTTCATAAAGGTAGCGGGAAAACGCTGGATGCAGACCGCCACCAACCGGCCATTGTGGAAATCATTGGGGGAGGCCTATGTTCAACTGGACGTCCTATGGCTAAAATGTTCATGATGATGATGATGAAAGCGCATAAAGGGCCAATAGCTTGGGTACTTCATCGTAGGTATAATCCTTTCCTTTTCAATGCTTCTTTTAGTTATATTAATAGATTGTAGTCATAATACATACTCGTATACATGGATGATTATGTTATATTTTCATTATAATACTTAGTGGAATTACTGCTTTCAAAACGTGAATTAGAACTGGCCCCATAGCAGACATTTTCCTACATCTAAAGGCCTTTTAAAATATATATTGGTTATGACTATTGGAGCGGGTACCACTTTCCATACATTTGTGCCCATCATCCTTTGACTGCAAATGACGGTAGTCAAATTCAATCACCTTAGTCATTTTCAACACTAGCTAGGCCATCGACGTCCGTTCGGCACATTCGCGACACCCCTAACCCTAACTTTTGGATTTCGACCGCGTCCCGAGATTTGAAATTCGAAGGAAAGCTCGCGTTTCGTCGGTTTATATGAAGTTATAATACTGTATGATATTATTACCGTGTTCATGTAAAGCAATAAAAGTCAAAAGACAGCCGAAGATTGATAAACGAATGATAATTGATGTTTTGACATAATATGACCACGGATATGACGTCGAATGTGGGCATGTGACGACTACATATCTGAAATTCAGTCGTGCTGTGCTGCAATCCTTTACAGCGGCAGCAAATACAAATAAATAGTAGGTGTTTTTCGTTTAGTTTTTAATTTTGTGACTGTCCACATTTCATACCTAGAAATATTTTTTATCACATTTTCAACAGATCTTAATTTATTATTTATTAATTCACGAGATTATTTTTAACAAAAACATAAATCACCCTATTACTTGAGGAATTCACCTAAATGCTTACAGTGTTATCTTGGAATTGATAAAATTATTCAGAATGGCAATAAATTTGGTTTTTCAAAGTAACATCCGCTTGAACTCTGAAAGTGGTTCCCTGGCTCAACTTGGAGCTATAATCCATCAGCTCGACAGCAAACATAGAACGATCGCCAATTGATTTCATATGCGAAGCATTCATTATACTAATGGGATTGTATGGTCGATAGATAGCAGGTTTTTTGTCTTACAATAATAAAATAGTGGGTACATCCATTAGCAACTGTCCAAACTAGATGTCGATGACTTTTAGGTTTAGGTGTGTCATGCAAAGTAAATAAGAACTTACAATTATGATTTGCAAATCGCTGCAGGGCGTTAATATTATGCGCTATTTAACTTTATAATCAACTGAATCATGTTACCATTAAAATTATAAAAAAAATCTTTAACATTAATGCACTGGTCTAAAATTATTTTTCAGTGTTTGTCTGGCTTCAACTTTGCAGCATTAACAGTTCGGTAGGATATTTTCAAATATTTTATGTAATTCTTTTGGAAAATATGTTCGATTTATTTCAAAGCGCCTTGTGTCCAAAAATGCATCCTTTAAAGCTGTACAAATAGCGTACGAAGTCACGGGAAAAGCTAGTGTCTGTCTAGTCTAGTAAATATATAAATCTTTAAAAGATATTGCGATATAAACCAAAGCAGCGACACAATATCAATAAAAATACTCTTGAGTAAACGATAAAAGTTTTCTGCAATATATTGACAGGAAGCAAAGTCCAGTTTTAAAACCGATAAGTTATAGTTTTAAAATAGGCTCAGGTAGATTTTAAACACGTACGCCGTAGAGGTATGCACATTATTATTCATAATATCTTCCAATCGGACGCTCGAACGAGTGTTCAAGTATTCAACTTCTCACATTATAATTTTATAGCGCCACCATACACGTACAAAAATATATTTCATGATTATTTCTCATGAGGTCTATTGTAAATGTCAACCTGGATGATATTAGCGCTGCTGTGGACTTGGCAGATTCGGCGTTGAATATTCTATTTGCATAATATAGATATTTGCCAGAGGCAAAATGGTAGGTAGGTACCTAAACGTCATGTATTTTTTCAAAGGTACTTATTATAATTGGATAGATATTATTAATGAAAGTAAAAGAAAAATCTTCATAATTATTAAACAATATTACATAGCTTACGGCAATCCAATGTATAATTTACAAGCAATATCCAATTTGATTATCATACCTCTACATTAGCATGTCTGCTTTTGTTAGGTAGAGTTTCTCATTGGATAAATATAGAATAGTTACCATCTGCCTACTGTGCCTAGAACGAAAACTGGTACCAATTGGTAGGTAGGTACCTGTAACTCTGAGTAAATAATCCCGAGATGAAACCTAACAATTTCTGGATTAAGCGTGTAAACAAATCGAATTATAATATGAAGTATGCTGTATCATAAATATACTTAAATAGTGGTTGCTTACCATGGGTTCGGATGCTAATATTAATAAAATATGCTGTCTATTTTGACGGTGCCTATAGCCGTAGCGTGGTTTGAGAGCCTAGCGGGCGGTCCCCGGTAGGATCCCGCAGAAGGTACACTCTCGTATATTGCGCCACTCCGATCATATTACATGACATTTGCAATTGGTGATTATATGCTGGACAAACAAGACCGCGTCTTTCAGTATATTTACAACACAATGCTCTTTGATAGCGTTTACGTAATAAATCGTACATCAGCCAAAGTTTTTTTTTTTTTCAAATTTTGGTTTTGCATTAGATAAGCCACCTTAAAATGTTTTTGTCGTGCTATATTTGGATCATAGGTATGAGTAAAATAGCTTAACACAATTGATTTCGACTTTGGACGTGACTTCGTACCGTATCGATCCAATTAGATACTATTTCTACAAACATGGGTACTAGAGGTTAGGTTGCATCTACGATAATTTAGTTTCTTAAAATTCCTGCAATAACGGGGCACTTACCATGTCACCATATCTTGTGTCATATTTATGTTTTTCCAACCTGTTTATTTTTGCATAATAAGTATCTTTTCCAAAATGGGTTTTGCCATTTATTATGGCGATACATTTAAACAATACACTATCAGCGTTTCAGCGTTATTAACGACTGCTTGATAACTTCATGAAACTCGTTTTCCGTGTATTTATTTACAGTCTTTTCTTCGTTCTTTTGATAAGTTTATCCAACAGTCAAACAAATGTAATAGGCCATTAAAAGGCAATGAATGTGAAAGGTCGAGATGAGTTGTACCGTCGTATCGTGCTTACTTCAGATGATTATAATAAACCACCGCAGTAATAGGAAAAGTTAAAGAAGGGTCATCCACTATTGCTTGTCCTTGTGGCTTGTCCATTACTTATGCTATACTTAAATCTACATAGCTTTGACTGCTGAGGCTCGATTCGACCAAACTTTTATCCGAGAATAACTCCTGGTATAACTGGCACATTGACAGTCTCTGTATAGGAAATATGTCAAAATGTCGAATTACTGACGATTTATTCTGAGATTATTATTTACTCTTGTTTGGTCGAATCCACCCTGAGTAACAGAAAGCCAGTATTTGGTCTATCTAGTAATTATAATTACAACTTTGAAACATTTTCCCGTTGTAACCATGCGACGATTTTACCTTTTTGTTTTGTTCAGATGAGTCTACCTACTGTGTTTGCAATTTTCCATTGTGGTACGACACAACGTCGTAGTCATGGTAAGACACCATTAACCTACCGTTTTTGCCTTATTCACTTTTGTCGTAACATTTATTGAAATTCCCATGTTTTTCGAAACTAAAAGGATGTAGGTATAAGCGCTTTAGAAAATTGAGTTCACTAGTTTAAAATCCACTATAGCAAACTTAATAAAATTGTAGGGATTGCTATATTTGGGACACGTAAGTTCCCTGAAAAGAGACAACTTAATAATTAAATTTCAATTCTTTCCAAATTCCTAGAACATTAACTTGCAAACTTAATATGATTTCATCCTTAGTTTACCATCTTATGTACCATCACAATACCTTTATCTATAAGGAACTTGAAGCTCATTTGCTTACAAGCGCCATTAAAATTTAATATCGCAACCGATACCAGGATCACTGTAAACGCAGCCGATAAACTTGCCGGGTACAAATCGCCCTGCACCGAGCTAAGCTGAACACGAGTAAAGCAACAATAGTATCGCCCAACATGGAAAAAGTCGTGACCGACTCATGGCCGGGTCAGGCGGGACGCTGCGGGCGTAAATAATGCCGACGTCCGATCTTAATTATCGCTCCATCGTTAGAGATGACCGACGGGCACACCGAAATCGGCGAGCGAGTTGCGACATCGATTCCCTGACGGTCATTATCGAGAGGCCGCATCGATAAATCGCCGATACCACCTGCGAGACGGCCGGTGTTATTGTGCCGTTTTGGCAGACATTATAATTCCTTTGTTACTATTGCTATTATTTTCCATCTGATGACTAGTGATTTTAGTATTGGTATATTACAGATAATATCAGACAAGGCACAAAAGTCGTTTGTTTTCGCGCGCGCAGTTGTAAAAGTTGATATCATCGTGAGCACCGCCGAAGATTAGGGTTTTAATATGCTGTCTACGTGACTTGCTTGAACATTTTGTTGTGCCGTTACTAAATTTTTGCACAATTATTGTGTTTTGGAAAGGAGTCTGCATATGAAAATCTTCTAATTTGGGAGTTATTTTATTTTTGTAAAGCCTGTAAATATTGTGTAACCCACCCCCAATGCACGCGTTTGATATAAATTATCGTGCCTTAGATCGTATACAGTACGTTTTTTTATAATAATAAGTTGTTCATGTGATTGCCTTCGGCAATATTAAGCTCGGTACAACAGTTGCAAATCGGAGCATTATTTCAATGATATCGACGTAGGGTAACCATTTATCCAAATCCGATTTCTCAAATCAAACAAAACGTTCGAGAAAAAAACACGATATGCTCTCATTTGGTTTCAGTTCGTTAATCGTTAGAGGCTTTGTGCTCGCCGCTGCGCCCGCGCGATCTCGATCCGAGGGCGACGTTGAAAAATTCAGAGCTCGTGATTTTCGTTCGGTGCTTCATTTATTTGCGGACTGGAAATATTGTTTACTGCAACCCTAGAGGTTCCGGCTTTCACTTCGACATTATGAAAATCATCTTAGATAATATCAAATCATTTCCTGCTATTTTGTTTGTACAAATGCACATTGTTGATACATTGCAGCTTTCGTAATAGAGCTGTTTCGTGATGCATCTTACTTCGTTACTCAATTATTAACGTACATTTTATTAAGTTCGATCACAATCTAAACATTCACAATGATACCTTGAGCAAGCTTAGGAGTATTATTCAAACAAAAAGTATTTTTAATCACACGAAATATGTGAGCAATTATTGAAAAAATAACCTAATTATTTTTGATTCATTTAGAGGATCGAGCTCTCGCGGCGGCGCTAACGAGCGGCGCGTACGCATATTTATTGTTGCTGCGTTCAATAACCAAATGCAGTCAATGCCCTTATTTGTGATGTATTTAACAGTAAATCATTTATTATAACGTACCTAGTAACTTAACATGTCATAAGTATTACACCGGTCTTCATTTACATTACCTACTTATAACTATGATATTGAACGCTGGGTAAATTCTTATTTTATTTACTCTATGCTAGTAAAAGTTACAATCAAAACGTGTGGTCTGATATGTAGGTATTGAACTTAAGAAATTAATTTTAAGAACTTCTAATTAACATTAAATAATGTATAAGCTTTAGAACTGGCATATGACTCTCCTAAAGGACTCAGTCCCATTATAAATGAGAGGTTAGTTTATTAAAATGTAATAACTACTTGATCGTGAATTAGTATTCACGAGGCCGACTCGGGAAAATGATTTCCACGCGTACGAAGTAGCAGGGCTAGTTGTATAATAAATCATTAAATAACAGGAATGCCAATGAAGTTAAACGAAATCAGAAATGTTGGCCTACATCAGAGAGATTTCGTGAGTTAGATACAAATTTTACGGGATACTTAATGCAACAAAATAAATTGTTGTTACTACGTTTCGTATTGTATTAGAAACTTTCACAGACTTGGTATTTATTTTTCAGTATCCATGTGTAAGTTATTCGACTGTAGTCAGATATTTGACCGCAATCTTATTAGTTTATTTGATAAGACCAATTAAGTCTACGTTTGGTACCTGCCTGCCTAGTGAATATATCTAAGTTACTTACCTATAATCATTTCTCGCAACGGTAAATATTAGTTTTATTAACTTTAAGTACCTAAATACACTCAGTTTTGATAGAATGACAACTGCATATCTTATGATCATTACCATATTCATTTTGGAAATTTTAATCGAAATCCTTAAATCTCCTTGCCGCTTATCTGATGTGGTTATTCTGAAGTTTTTCCAAAAAATATGTGAGACACGCGTAGTTATTACAAAATTATACTATCGATCAAGCAATAATACGTGGATAGCGCCCTCGGGTGGCGAATTTAGGAGAAATTGTGGGTGCTCGCGTGCATTCCCCGGAGCTGTATAATCCTTGCATGAATACTAATATATGTTATTCGGCCGAGATCATATGGCACGGAAAGGAATCAGAATATCGGCATGTTCGGATCGTTTCGGTATTGTGTAATGAGTAGCGTACTTCTAGTTATTACTTTAAGATAGGTTTATATTCAATGATAGGCAAATTTTATAACTAAGTAATGTGCAGTCGCAGTGGGTCTTTAGGCGCCTTTACTCGTTATTTAGCTACGTTTAGTACATTATTATGTAAGGTATAATATACTCAATTATGAAGTAATATAACAATTTTGTATGGTTGCCACTCACTCACCTAATGTACTGTTGAGATCTTTGTTGAAAGAAGTTGTGATAAGTGTTAAGAGTTATTTCAGGCGACTCAACAATAAGCAGAGGTTTTCAACCAACTCAACTATTTGATGGTTACTGGTCAACTCCAGCGCAATGAAGAAGAAGAACCTGGGCATAACCGGGGACATTATTGTTTTCCAAAAAGACATAATCATCAAGACGCTAAACCGGTGACTTTAAATTTCTGGCGTTTTCGGTAAACACAGGGCCGAAAGTTCCCCGCGCTTGCCCAGAGCGATGCAAATTGCGTCGCCTGTTATCGGTGCACTTTATCCGGGGTACTTTTGTGCATATTTTACATATATTTGCGGGGATGCGGCCGATAGCCGACGTGGGCGGACCCCGCGCCCGCATGCTAATGCGCGCGGCAAACTCAGCCGCAGATGCGCACTTAGGTAAATCTTTAATAAGGATCTGATTATAGTTTTTTCTTCCTTACTTTCGTATGTCGCAAAAGAAACACAACAGCACCCATTTTGCGCACCGTCTTCGAAACGTCAAGTACAGTTTTTTTATTTACTGTATAATTTCAATCTCGCGATAGTAAAAGAGAACGTCCTTCCGCTTTTGTTAAAGTCATAAGAAATGCATGCTATTTTATGCGCGCAAAACAAGATAGGCATAAAACAAATAGCGGCAATAAAGATCCACATCGCGTCTTCCCACTAATCTCTGACACCGTAACATAATTGTGTGGAGTCCCGGGGGTATAGCGGCGGGGGCGCGGCTTGCGGTCACGAACCGCTCTAAACATAGCGTCTAGCCCTAAACGATGCCACCATATCCGTCGGCCGACAGCATCCACTCATAAGTCCATGTTGCTTTAGCTCACGGCACCGATTTACTATAATACCTATTTTGTCAAGTGCCTCGGCCAGTTGGTATGGGTACAGGGCGCGAGATGCGGACACTTTGATGATGTCACAGCCGAAATATGTTATGGAGAAAAGTTTAGAAGATAAATCTGTTTTATACAAATCTAATTTCAGGAGTTGTAAATACTTAAAGCAAAATGTATACTGAACGACACGATCTCTTGTAATAATATGAACTGTCTATTAGCATGGTCTTCGTTGATATCTACATATTAATTTCATGGGTACTGAGGAGGAATAATAGAGGACAAAGTATACAACGATTTTATTTTTGTCATGAAAAACGGTTCATAAGGGCATCAGTGACAGCTCTACATACTTAAAAAAGGAGTTCACAAACACAACGCTACCTAATGTATATGAGAAGCGCTGTAAAATTACATTAAAAAATGGAATGAGGCAATAAAAGGAGTGACGTCAAAATTTCGAGGTAAACGACTGGAATGATTGATGCTCGCGAAATTACGCCGTTTCCAAAACGACAAGTGTGCGGTCATTTTTCAGACTCCAGCACTTACAGAACTCTGAGACTTCATTCTTACTCACAAATAATGCAATCAATTCCCAAATTACAATAAAAATGGGACCGCATTCAATTATAATCACTATCTTGCCTGCCAGTCAAAAATTATACCAAAACTGGGATCGATAAGATCTTAAAATAATTTAATTATAAAATTCTCAAAAAGTTAAACTACATTAAAATTACTACTTGCAAATCACTGCGGCTCCTCTCATGTGGAATTTGGTTTGTCACATAATGCACGTATCGCCACAACCGGGTACAAAAGTACCACTTATTTTATGAAAAATATTTTTAAAGTTCCCGTAAATGTAACGTTTTTCTGACCAAAGACCATGATTAAATTAATATATGTTTTTACAATTTAATATAAAATATGTTTCAGAATTTTACTTATTATAAAAGCTTCAGTGTCCATCTGTCTGTGGCAAATTACAAGTTGTTGAACTAAAGTTCCACAGTATTCCATTAATGTCGTCTCACTTACATACAGCTGTATCTGAGATAATTATGTGAGTGAGACAACATTGTTGCATTATTATTAGATAAAGTTGGTCTAATGATTGAACCAATACGCACAAGTATGAATAACTTAAGAAAAGCTTGTTTTAAAATCATTCTTTAACTTCATTTGTTTCAATTCATAATGTTCTCGTACGTGCTCGCACGATGCAACACATTCCGCGTCTGAAGGCTAAAACAAAACACAGTCTAGACAAATGATAGTCATTTGTTGTAATCTACAAATAATTTTCATTTCAATAAAATCTGTGTAACTCATATTGTGTGACATAAATCATTGGAATTTACACCGAGGTCTTGCCTGTGAACTTTGCTATACTAGCTGAGATTGATGACGTTATTAAAATCTTTGCAAACGTATTTAACGAATGACAATGTATAGGTTGCTGTAAGTGTGTAATCTAAGCTTGAATATTACATTTGCAAGGCATTTGTTATCATCGTATAGATAGACAGAGGAAAGACCATTTGTAATGCTTTTAACGAAGTTTTAATAAAACTTTTTGTTATTACTTTATTTTAATCATATCTATCAAATGTTAATACTAACGGCTAACGGAACAAAAAACAATTTATTTTATAACAGTCTATTTGATGTTCACTCGGAATCACACGCATCTAATTTAAATAATGATGCAGACTATTAAACTTCAAGGCACCGATTTCTAATGTTGACGATTTTTTGCTGGAGCCTAATCATTACTCATTGGAGGGGTACACGAAAACATACATTATTTCTTATTAATCTAGTAGCGTACGGCTATCAATTATCGAAACTTGACTAATCGCCGAACCCACTAAACCGACGTTCTGTCATTTCTCTTCGCTTAATCGATTACTTCAAGCGTGAACTGTAGGAGGTCCGCTAGCGTAAGGGTAGAGTTATGCACGAACTTTTTTTGTACTTACTTGAATTTTTTTCTTACAATGAAACAAAATCTGGTAGATTGCTGCGATCCAGATCTTTATAGATAAAGGACAAATTAATCTGTTCGTAACAAATATGTACCTATCATACTTTATTCAAATTGATCTTTCACATGCTATTTTTATCTACTTATTCATCGATATACAATAACAAAGACAGATAGAGACAATTATCTTAAAACATTGTCATTTCCGTTCGTAACATTGACTGGGAACTTTTACAGTTACAACAATAAAGTAAATATTTACAATCATACCGACGGTTTCTCATGCATTCTTATTTTCTGAACAATAAATTTTATTAACACACACATCACAATTTATTTGTTGGAGGTGCACGGTCGTACAATCAATGTTAATTGCTGCTTCTCTTACGTAAGGTTCCGTGGGCGTCTCTTCTATGCCGGGCAAGCGTCGGGCCGGCCCGGCACCCTCGCGGACAAAGAAACGATTGAGTCATCACAACAAATGCGCAGCCTCCGAGGGCACGCAACTCCACAATCGGACTCCTCTTATCTGTGACGGCTCCGATCATTGTGTCCCGAATTCTTCGTGCTTCAGAGTGCGGATGACGAAATGCTGGCCCGTTTTAGTATTTTACCTCTCTCAGCTTTTGTTGACTTGTCGAGTTGTTCCCGAATGGCTTTTTGTAAACGTTCGCCGACCGCGTTTGTAAAGCTCGCTCTGACTGACTTCATAAATCTTATCTAACATATCGCATTGAGCGAGGATTAAACAGTACCTTCGTTTAAACCGTCCAGACAAAAAACTGACAGAATCGTCTTAGTAAAAAGTCAATTACATAATACCTTTTTACCATAAAGCACATTATGAAAAACTATCGTTTCTTGATTGACGATATTGAATGTATAATTATATCGAGACGTAATCAATCTTTGCAAAATATCACATAAAAACTCATCAAAAATACATAAAGCGTGTGACAAAAAAATTGGTACCACCCTAACTAAAAAGCTGATATAAAAAATTTAAATTACAGGAAAGAAAATAAAAATGAGTCCATTAATCATATTGATGAATGCACTTAGGATCACATATACTAACGCTGCGCGCTGCATTCTGCTGAATTTCTTTCGATTCACTCACTTTGGGAGTTAGGATGCCCGAAAATGATTCATCGAATTTGGAAGACGCACTAATGTAGGTATAAGCAATTTCGATTACATGATGCAAGATAATGATCGATATTTATAAGAATCATTGTGTTCCAGTGATGATTGCCGCATTGTCTACCTTTCTGTGATATTTGACAGTTGTTAGTTTTTTATCAGTATTGATGTTAGATGAGATTAAAAGTTTAGGGGCGATTTTTCATCTCCAGACACTTTTATTAAAATAATAACTTGAAGTTTTGACATATTCTTGAGATAAAAACTGGCTATTGAGAATTATTCATCAAATCATTATTCAAAACTGCGCCGTGCCGTGACCTCGAAAATTAATGAGGTATCTTAAAATTCACGTAAGAAAATTCCTTTTAAACCGTTATCTGATCATAGAATTTAGTCTGCGGTCACATTAGGCTTTATCGCCAAAATCGATCATGTGATCCCGAAGCGTATCAAACAAAGTCGGGCGCATTTTGTCATCGTGGCCGCGAGCGCCGAGCATTTGTCGACCGGCGCGGACCGACAGCTGCATTTTTAGAATTATTAATTTGGCCCATGTTCTTGTACTGTGTTAAAGTATCCGATTTTGTGGTAGCCTCATAAATAAAACATCACAAGACTCCACTTGCGACTGTCTCAGGAATCGTAGCTGGCTTAAATGCGTTATTGTGCAGCCACATTGTTTTAAGTTTCGCGTTGTTTATTGTTGCGTCAGTAATTCTCGCTACTGTAAAGCAGCCACTGAAAGATATTTTTTGAAGTAAGGGGTCTATTTTGGCCCTGTTAAATTGCATGCATCTGTACGCCTGTAATTTTAACCTCTTTTTAACGGAAAACATTTTCTAAATTCAAAGTCCTATGAGATTTGCACTCTGCAGTTACAAGTTTTTCATACACTTTAACACAACTAATTTGTACCTACATACTAATATTATTTTACTAATCACATTATTTCATTTTCAGGTCGAAATCGTGATACTGGACAAGAATGACAGCCCACCGGAGTTCAAGAACATACCACCAGCTTATATGGCTTCGGAAGACCTAGCACCGGGACAGCTCATCGTGACCATCACCGCTGAAGACCCTGACACGATAGGGACCATCACCTACAGTATACAGTCCGAAGAACCGACGCCATTCTTGCTGGACTCCCGTTCGGGGGCGTTGACCCTCAAAGATCCCCTGGACAGGGAGACCATATCAGAGTACCAAATCGTGATAAGAGCCGACGATGGCGTGCAGTACACAGACGTCACAGTAGTTGTCCAGGTTAGTTTTTGTTCCACTCGAGTTGCGTTATAAAAATAATCTGTTAGATGGAATGTTTAGCTGACGTATCTTAGATGAGTACACGCGAGGAGAAAAATGCTGCGCTCATTGAAGAGGTGTACGATTTGTATTTATTATCTGGAGTAAGAACCTCTTCATTTTTCTGTAGTGTGTAATAAAAGCAGTGATGACATATTTTATAGAAAAATAAATAAGGAAGTGATGAATAAGTACTTTAAAAAGAACTTTAACATCGAATTTACTTTTAAAGTACCTGTTGTCTTTTTTTAGTTTAAAACTATACTAAAACTTAAACAAGCGAATGTGATAAGTCATTTTTGACTTATAGAGCTTATTTACCTGAATAAAATAAAAGAAGTTGAATATTATTCTTAGCAAAGTGCGCAGGAGTGTCCTATATCAGAGCACACGTCTCGCGCCGCCGACTCCGATCTGTCGGGCGCGCTTGAGCAGCCTACTTCCACCTGTCACTTCGTCAAATAACAGCCTCTGTTATGTTCAGGCTTCTTTGCCCGGAATTATAACGAATTATTAACGTTTAACATTTTTGGGGCACGATAAAGGTGATTTGAAATGCCCTATATGAATATTAAGTATTGTAAATACTTTATAAATTGACATTGATGAAGTTGCAGCTATTGCCGTAGTTTGTGTCTCAGCTCATAAGTATTAAGTCACTTTTCGTGGTAAATAAAGCGAAAATTAAACACACTACCATTTTAGTCTCATCCCTGAGGACGCAAAAAAGTCCTTTTCGAAATGGTAATCGGTCGAATTTCATTAACATGATTAAATATTCTTAATAACTACCTTTCAGGTTACTGACACCAACGACAATCCGCCAGTGTTCAAAGAAACTGCGTATTCCTTCGACATTCCTGAGAACGCAGCGCGGGGTTCCATAGTGGGGACCGTAGAAGCCGTCGATTTGGACTCGGGTGCCAATGCCCAGTTGACGTACACCGTCATCTCCGACTGGGCCAATGACGTCTTCTCACTCAATCCTCAGACTGGAGTGTTCACCCTGACCGCCAAATTGGACTACGAAGAGGTAAGCTTTTGGTATAACATAGAGCTAAAAATGCTTTATACTTTGCTACGAAAGCAGGTTTTGTTTAAAATAGCGCCGAGTTTTGCCCTTGTACGCCTGTTGGTAACAACCTTGCCTCTCCATTTGAGGCGTTCATCTTTCTTCTTTCTATAAATAACTTTCGAAATTTTTATAATTTAAAAAGTTTGTGATTATCCCCCTTGCACGTCTGTCATTTGGTAGTCGTCTATTATCTTTTTAATAACCCTTTCAGCACGAGAGAAAAATTTGACGATTTCTAAAAAATCGCGTTAGTTTCTGGGGTCTTTAGGATCTTAGTAAATAGAGAAAAATAGCGAAAAAATTTAGGGGGTGACTTTAACCCCCCTAAACCCCCCCGCACGATCGTATCAATCCGTCATGAACCTATGAATAGCTATTTCATTACAATTACAATTTAAACTAATTAAAAAAAGACATTTTAGATATAAGGAGCTTTATTATTTTTCATAAAGACATGATATCGTAATTAGATACTAATTTCTGCAAAAAAATTCAAAAATAGCTCATGACCCTAACCTAGAACTCTGTCAAAACCTGAATTTTGGGGGTAGTAGCATCTTAAAATTGAACATGAGCTTTCGTTTTTAAAAATAACTTATTTTTTTTGAATCCCAGATGTCGAGGCTATTATTCAATAACACATGGGGTTAGATATTTTCATAAAAGGGATAATTTTGGTTCATCTATTGGTACTAGAATCCTGGTATCCTCTCGATATTTTCACTGGTGGCTGTATTTTCTACAGCGGATTTGTACTATTTGGTGGTTATGTGTCTCGGAGACATTCTTGAGTTTATTCTAGAGTAAATCTGATGTTCAGGCCTTTAAAAGATTCGAAAGGTTTCCATTACTTACATTACCAAAAATTCAAACATCGTCCCGACATGCACGCTCGTGCTGTAGAACTTTAGGAGTACCTGGTACTCGGTTACATCTAACTTTTTATTAAATTAAAGCGAATTATATTTTTTAAGGATATAATTTAAATTAATACGCACAAAATTCATTGAAATCCACAAAAGAAGTAATTTAAATAAATTAATACTTTTCACGCCTCCCGTAGTCAGGTACACGTCCGTCTTTGTCACTCAACACAGCACCGACTGAACGCCATTGAAAGTTTTTGTATGAAAAATAGCAAATATATCGAACCGTACGATCGATCGGAAGCGTCTTGGCGCGGTAAAATTGATTTACCAATTCACTAGATTTTTTCAAAGTCGAACGCACTTTCGTATGATTCTGTGCTGAAAGGGATAATAAAGTTTGAACGTACTAGGTTCATAAACCTACATCTGGAGTGATTGCTAGTAAAAGCTGGTGATTTTGTTAAGTTTAAGTCATAACTTAACCGATTGTGTGCAAATGAGTCATGCCGATGTTCTCACCGGTTCATGTTATAACTTGACATTTGAATTACTTTGCATTTTATAGGGCATCGTTTTACGACTATAATACCATTTTTATAAGTACTATGCACATTCGCTTCGTGAATTTATAACTGCCAATCCAATTAATATTACATAAATAAAATAAGACCAATTATTTTACAGACACTTCTAAAATTGGTTAGTAGGATAAGGGTAGAATCGACACTACGTACTATCGGGGACTCTTCCGCCTGACCACTTTGTAGAAATTTTAGCGTAAGCGCATCGCTCCGGTCACGTGCTCACCCCGTCTCTAATTGGTTACGCATTTTACTATATTTTTACTACGACCAATAAGAGACAATCAGGGCTTAGGTTGCAATACGAAATACCATTGTGCACTTTATTGTCATACGGTTAAGGTTTAAAACGAAATGTTTCTTTTTCTTCAATCTTTCTTAGTTTTAGGCTGAGTTGCACCACCTAACTTTGACCGTAACTATAACGGTAACCGGTGCTTTTTGTATGGAGTTTGACAGATTTTTGACGTTTGTCAAAGTTAAAGTAAGATGGTGCAACTCAGCCTTAGAATTTTAAGAATAGAATTTGGTTACAAACAAATAGATATGTATTTTTTTAACATTCTGTTTTTATACGAGGTCTGTCTGCTTTTTGCTTTGGCGAATTGTCGACATATTCTCTCCTTTGTTTTTTTGTGAAGTTTTGTGATCAATAACCGATTGATTTTGTTTTGTGTTGACCCGTGCTAGTAATTGGACAGTTTGATTGCCTTTTTATTGACCTCCGCGCGATTACTGAACCATGCCTCTCAAAATAATTCTTAATTCTTATATTTACATACTTACAAAGTTATCTATACATTGTTAACTGTTTAAGTATTATTTAGTTTGAAGTTTAATTGTTATTGATTTAAGACCTTGTGTAAAGACACTATGTGCAATAAAAAATTGAATCTATATAAATAAAAATGAATTGCTGTTCGTTAGTCTGATTAAAACTCGAGAACGGCTGGGCCGATTGAGCTGATTTTGTTTTTAAAATGTTTTTCGTAGTCCAGGGTAGGTCTAAACGGTGAGCAAATAAGGAAAAATTGAGATGGCTTATTTATTGCATTTAAGGCGGAACAGAGTTCGCCGGGTCAGCTAGTTTGAAATAAAACTAACTTAATATTATAATATTTACGATAACCAATTACCTGGATCATTGCTACCTAGTGCAATATTTGTATTAAATTGTAATAACGTAGATAAGTGTTTCTTTAAAACGGAAATAAAAGTTGCTAATGTATTAAAAATAAATAGAAACCTATTATAGGTTTTTATTTACATTCAAGGATTTAGGAAAGTTATTATGTAGCCAGATCTTATAATACCTAATTGTTTTAAGCCACAAATATTCCTTAACTCTTTACTAATTAATTCAATAACATAATATTGTTTATAAATTATAAGTTCCGAATAAATTAAATACCTATTAAATAAGTAAAATTCGGAAGTAACTGTATGATTTTGTATTTCTCGCCTTAACTAGCTAAACTAGTATCATGAGATTTGCACTCTTAATATCAACAATAATTATAGAAAGGGCTACTTTTTTCTCGGGAAATTGCACAGTTACCTCGGAATGTGCGATACCAATTTTGTGAACCGAGCGGGCAATCGCTAGTTCAAATTTTACACGAAGCCCCATATAATATTTTGTAGCGATTCTTTATTGGGTTTCAAATTGACTAAAATGCGACGTTGCCAAACGAGCGCTACGGATGCGGGTAATAAGCAATACTCAATCCTAAACGCTTTACATAGAGCTTGGTTTGCTAGGGCAAACATCTACAGTGGTGCGCCGACGCTGCTTAGACCCGAAACATGAATGAACGGGGGCGTAGCATAATCGAGCGTGTGTGTGCAAACAATTTAGGCCCTTAAGGTGTCAAGGCGTCCGAGTCCCCGATAGTACCTATGTTATTAAACATTCTTCATAACGTAAATACTTGGTAATCAAATTTAGCTGAAAAGGTTTAGGAACATTTCTATTTCAAAACCGAGAAAAAGCTTTTTATTTCGACAAACAAAAATGTACGAAAAGATTTACACCCATTGAAGATTCTACAGAAAATCTTTGTCATCTATAATTGCCTCCTGTCAGTAATATATCGAATTACCAGTAACCCTGTAGATATATATTTTTACGTAAACGACGTGGTTCGCAATATTGAATAAATTATTATAAATAAATAATTCATTATTCATGCGAACCACCTATGCAGGCTAGTCATGTAACATGTAAATAATTAACTTTCTAGTTGAATATGAATACCTTATCTCTACACCCGGGAGCAGATTACTTTAGCCGGTTTGGACGATTATATACGAAGATGGGGAAATATAATTAAATAATCATTTTATGTAATTTAGATACGTTTTCAGTTTTATCAATGCATTACTTAACTTTTTTCACTTCCTTAACATGAAATAGGTGATAATCTGATTGAAAAGGCTTACGGTATTTTATTTTATAACTTATATCGTCTTTGCTGTAACATCCTAGTGCCAAAGCTTATAAGCTGCTATGATATCTGCCAAAGCTCGAGTAGTTTAATACATATTAACAATGCGTTAATAATAAACAACAAATAATAAACTGTAAGGTCTCGTAAAATCGCGCGACATGCTCGTAAAAACGAACGAAATGTGCAATTAAAAACACTTTAAATAGGTTAAGCGATTACCGCCGTAATGATTGCGACAAAACAACAACCGAGTGGTTAATACTCCTTGGCATATTCATTTTGGTCTGAAAAGTATTTAAATAGTTTTCTTGTAAATGACAACTGAACAGACGGCCTTTCCGTGCCTAAAAGTAATTCAAGTAGTCTTGATTGATTCCACTTCGGCTCTCGAATTATCAGCAATAAATTATGCTTGTTGGATTAATTTTTTTATTCCTAGTTGCTACCGCAATTGAGTTAAAGATAAACCTTTTGATATTAGTGATCGACTATAAATGTAATTTACTTTACAGCGAGTTAAAAATGCAAATTAATGCATGTGCAACAACTTAGTACTCAATTAGACTAACTTCGAGATGACGTATCTTTGACTTATTTTAAAACAATTCCAAATCATAGAATATAGAAATATTGACATAATTGTAAATAAATAAATATCCTTGGACATTTTTACACTACGCTTCTAGTCCCAAACTAAGCAAAGCTTGTACTATGGGTACTAGACAACGGATATAAAGATACTTAAATACTTTTTTTTGTAAATACATACATAAATGGGTGAATTTCAACAAGTGCATAATTTTGCCTAATTTTGGTGGAAATTTTTATTTGTGTATTTTTATTCTTTAATTATAGATCAAATTTATTGGAAACTTATACTGTTTCTAAAATGATTAAGACATTAAATTTTGTCCAGTAGTTTTTTAGATTTTCCTTACACCAAAATTAAGAGAACACCAAAATTTATATTAAAGCACCAAAATTAGAAAATATGCTGTCAGTCGGTCATATCTTAGTGCCAAGCTCAAGAAATGGTTTTAAATTTACCAGCACCGACTCCAAAAATATTAATCATGGTATATTGTCCTAATAAATAAATAACGACGTACTTATTTTCTACTTTTAAGTGATTTTTGGCGTCGGTATTAATTTTTTTGTTAAAATTATTTTTTTTCATGCTTTTTAGTTGATTAGTCCTTGTTATTGTCACTGAAGAGGGACAGTACCTATGTTTAATGTGATTAAGACTATAATTTTCCATTTTGTAATGGAAAATTATAGTCTTAATCACAATCCAAGTGTAAATAATCTTCCTAGCAAAATACAGGCTCCCTACTTTAAATATCGGCAACTAAAAAGTATCCATGTATCATGTGTCAATGTATGTATCAACAAATGAGTATTGAGTATCATCTAACTCCTAACTTATGTTGTTTGACCTTTCATCATCAGCTCATCTTAAATACCTGAAATAATACAACTGTATGTACATACCTACCTAAAATATTTAAAGAATTATCCTCCAACTCCTAAGCGTTAAGGAGTTTTACCTTCCATCATCACCTCATCAACATTAGATGATGACTACTTGAATAACTTTAGAAAACGTATTGCATTCCTACAAAATTTGAGGTTTACTCTCGATTTCCCTAGGATCCCATCATCAGATCCTGACTTGGTGACAATGGGACCACCACATAAGTGTACCCTATAGAACAAAAAAAGAATTTTGAAAATCGGTTCACAATGGACGGAGTTAAGTCGGTTAAAAATGCTTTGGTGCACCACCAAAAACACCAAAATTGACTCACCAAAATTAGATTCTCGTTGAAAAAGCTAAATTATATGAAATCTGTTTTAAATATAACAATAACATTTTAACACATGGTATGAAAACAGTTCCTTTACATTATACGAGGAATTCAACTAAAAAGAATAGCTTAAAAATCTTATACAAAAAGACACCAAAATTGCAGAATTGTTGTCCGTTTAAAAAAAACGAACACATTTACGTTTTTGGCGGGAAGACGCAGAGGTCTTGCACCCGTCTGCCGTCACTGCTCGCGGGGGCGGTACTAAACCTAACGAATGATGGGAGTGTTTAAATCCTGTTTGATCTTTAAAGAAACTGACGAGCTATTTCATTATTGACACCAAAATCATAAATTTTTCGCGGACAAAACTTAAGGACGTGACTTAATCACAGTTATTTGGGAAACTTGCTTAATTTGGTAATCTTAGATAATAGATAGATTGTATAATCCAAAAATATACTTTTTCCCTAAGTTCTGTTTTGATCTTCAGCTAAAAAAATACATATTGTAAGAAATTAAGGATGTGGACACTGCACCAAAATTAGAAACGCTTAGTTCAATTATTTTTTGTCGAATTTGTAAAAGAAAATACTCATTAATAATGTTGTCCTCAAAATGGAACCTCTGTATATTTTCGTGGAAAAAAAAAAACAAAGTTCTATGTCATAAAAAACATATGATTTTCAGCTACGCCGCTCAAAAAATGTGTTTGGGAAATTGACCCATATACATAGTAACACCCAGACCCGTCACGGAAATATGATAGAGCCTTCGATTATGGTTTTTGGGACTATTTGACTGCAATTTTTTGTAACTTTGGATTTGGTTGAATGGAATGAATTGGATTAGTAAATCTGGTGCATTACCTACTGTAGGTAATGGTTGATAACCGATCTGGAAAATGTGGATGTGAATTGATAACAGTAACTTTCCTTGGGCGCATTCGTCAGCATAGTTTACGATCGTGAGAGCGCGAACTGCTCGAGCTGGCCCAACATTGTTGGTGTCAGACAATGTCTAGGACAGCGCCCGCTGGGTACTAACGTGTCGTCTTCCATAGCGTGAGCTAACAACCCTTTTGTCGGACTTTACGAGAGGCCATACAACATCTCCATACACTAATATTATAAATGCGGAAGTGAATAACTCTTTCCGTCTATCTTTATGTTTGTTACATTTTCTTGTCGACGTTGAGAAAATTTAGATGTTTCTTGGCATAGTGAGAGATAAAACTTAGTGAAATTATAGAAAGCAAAAATCAGATATTTTTGCCGATCGATAATAACAAAACTGACAATTAACAGTTTATATTAATACTGTAGTAGAGAACACGGTGAACAACAGCAATATAAACATAATAAGCGAATACTCGCTGAATAATATTTAATGAAATGATTACAGTTTCATCTGAATATTCTCATTGTTTTTATTTTGAACACAGAGCAAGGCCATGCGCAAACAATATAACCTGGAATCACAGTAGCCGAAGGCACTATAAAAACTTTTTGCTGCTAAGAAATTACAAAGTAAAGACCTATTCAGATTCAAAAAGCAATACGAGATTTCGCACTGTATACTAGTCAGCGATATGCTCGAAACAAAACTCTTTATCGTTTAGTTAATAAATACGATGTCATTGTTTCCAGCTCAATCGTTTATGATGATGAAAAGAACCGTGCATGAACAGATCATGTCATAACTCATCTTGTGCTTAATGGTCATCATCAGGCTTGCATTTCCAAGATTAAATGGACGTTATTTTTAGTGTAGGTATGTTCGTCTTTGCCTCCGAGAGCTCGCGGGCATACTCTGCGGCTGAAAGCATTATCGCAACATAGATCTAGAGGCGGCCGATGACCCGGCGTACCAGGCTGCCTCTACTACCAAATAGTTACAATGAGACGACTTGTTGACTTTGTTGTCTTGTTCTGCTAATGTGCTGTTGATACATAATCAATCATATGTTATTTATACGTACATAGAGAGGAAATAACTACCTACACTTAGGATGCTACTTTAAATAAAACTGTTTTTTTATTTGATTACCTATTATGTATTTTTTTCTTATCTCATGGAACGGCTCTTATTGTAAAGGTATCCTAGTCCACTTTTTGAACTCTTGTAGCGATAATTTTTAGATGTGTAGTTTGTGTGTATTTTTAGATAATCTAGGATTAGGATTTACTTTATTAACTAAGAACTGTCAGATTTTATTATGCTGATGATATTATGCTTAGATGTTACATGTGTGTATACTATATTCTACCTATTTATGAATAAGTAACGAAATTATGTTAATCTCTGGAAATACAGTAAGGACACCGGGACAATTACTGCGTGTATAAAAAAATGTTACGAGTCACTTACTTGAATGCCTTTTGGGCGTAAAATAACATACGGGCAAGTAAAATTTATTACTTACTGTGTAAAATATTGCATGTTGTAGGCAAAAGTGCAAAACAAAAGACTGGCCTGTGGCCCTGAGCGCTTTTTTAACGCTGTAAGTAATACTGCTATAGGAGTAAAGAGCTATTTACATACATGAGGGACTACCCATTCTACCTAGCCACAAGGAGATTAAAATCATAATGGAATTAATGCATCGTATTTTTATTCATCTCAGTGTGTAGTTGTATAATGTTAGCTTAAGAAACGGCTACTTTGTTTGTTGATGGAGACCGTTGGCGGTTTATTAATGAAATGATAAACAAAAATAACATAAAATATAAAGCCATCGCGGTAACATAAGTTTTATATGAAAATGTAACAAAATGTGTATAAAAATATATCGATGACAATACTGGAGTAAGCCTAGAAAAGTAACTTTCTTTATAAAAAAAAAAACATTATAAAATATTCAAATTGATTTTAACTTTATCTCTACCTCATGTTGTAATACTTATTGATTTTTAAATATAATTTCCTTAGTCACTGTTCGAAGATAACTTTCTCTACAGCTTTAACCAGTTTTTACGGAAAATATGCGTAGTTATTTTCTTATTGTAATATTCATCAATGCAGCAGGAAATTGGCAGAAGTCTTTAAATATTCTCTAATAAAAAGTGCGATATGTGGCTATTTATAAAACTAGAAACTAGTTATACAATTATCCCTTATTATGGTAGATCCTTTTTGTGACACTTAATGCAATTGTAATGCAAAGGGACTTTAAACTGTTCTAAAAAGATGCCCATAAAAGTTTCCGTCACACCCAAAGGTATCAATACAAATACTTCACCTTTATCACAGCTTAATTGTTATTAGCAGGTACAACTTATAAGGTTAATGTCACTTAAACTTACAATAAGATCAAAAAAAGGGTTCCATTGTCTCATAAAAATGAACAGTTCGTCTCGCCAGTCGTATTTGTGAAGGCGAAAACGTCGCCATACTGAAGCCGTAAAGGCGTGGACGCGCAGCCGGCTCATCAAGTCGCCGGCTCTTCTAATTAGTAAAAACAATTCGCTCCGTACATTCGTTTTGTCGACCGCCCGCCAATTCCTCGTAGCCCGCTAGAGAGCTGCTAATTTCATCCCGGTACAGTTTTTTCGCGTCGGGCATCATATTCGGCATTTGCCCACTGGATCCGCCATCGAAATTAAGGGCCGAACAATGTCGGACAAAGCGGCCGTCCGCAAAACATCTCCGGCCGGATTCCGCGACCACTGCCTGTTTTTTAAATCGCCATCTCGCTTCACGATCCGCGAATGAGGCAGCTTGTCATAGCTGGGAAGCTTTGGAGTCCTATTATATGGAAAATCTGAATGCCGAGTCCGTTCGTAAAATATTACGGTCGTACTTTATGCAACGCATTGTTTTAGTCGGTCGCCGTTAACTACCTCGTTCGTCGCGCTGATGCTGTAATTAGGTTTTTCAGCTGTCAGATTTTGCTTACATCGCTTTGAAACCACAACTTTGTATTTGAATGGTTTGGATAGTATAGTAGTTATGCGGCAAACACTCGACCTTTTGTAACAGAACATACAAGTACCACCAGGTGGCTTTCAAACATAATTTTTTACATGACTGTATTAAGTTATATTTTCTCAAAAAATGATGGAATTCGTATACTAAGATCGCTTGCATTATAAAACTAACCGCCAGAAACACTTTTTCAAATAAGAAGTGTTCCTAAAAAGTCCACTCTATCATTTTGCAAGCGAACACTATTTGTAATACTGTTATTTCTTATTACAGACGCAGCACTATATTCTTGTAGCGCAAGCTCAGGACAATGGTCACCCATCATTGTCTGGCACAGTAACGGTTTACGTGAATGTGGTCGACCTAAACGATAACGCGCCCATATTTGATCCTATGAGTTTCTCGAACGAAATTTTAGAAGATGTGCCTATTGGAACTTCTGTTGTGACCATCAGCGCTACCGACATGGATTCTGGTGAGTTAAACACCAAGGTTAAATATTAGAGACGTAATAGTAGGTACCTAAGTAGAATCAGTTAGATCCAATTTATGTAAGAAGAATGCATTTTGATTAACAATTTGTCTTTTTCTGCTGCTAATTTAGGAGGAAGGTAAGACACGTAATGATGCATAGCAAAAATTGTAAATAATACTCTAGCATTTCATGATTGTGACCAAAATACTTTAATCAATTATAATGTTTCTCGACTTTTCAGGCCTCAACGGCAAACTCACGTACAGTATTTCGTCAGGAGACGATGCTCATGATTTCACAATAGCACACAATGGCACAATTTTTACGGCAAAGCTCTTGGACAGAGAAGTTCTTCCAGTGTACAACCTCATAGTGACAGCCAAGGACTCTGCCAAGCCGCCAGAGCCACAGCTTTCTTCAACCGTCCAGGTAATGCATTTCACACGAAATATCGAAATAGTCCTTTATTTTTTCACGTCACCAAAGTTTGCTCTCGATGCGTCTGGCCCAGGAGTACGTTTACTTTAACAAGGTAGTGTCACTTCTAATGATCGCCTACTAACTAGTTAGTAAGAAGCTACGTAAAAGAATTCGAAAAGGTTTTAGAATATTGTAATACTCGTATATTTATGAGCTGAAATAATAATGCCGATTTATCGGTAAAACGATTTGTAGAGAATCAATGTTGTTATGTTTACATTTATTATGATTATTTTCTTTTCTAGGTGACCATTCAACTAAAAGATGTCAACGATATGGCACCAGAGTTCATAACCCCAAACGTTACTTCAGTATCTGAAAATATTCCATTGAATACAGTGGTAATGACCATCAAAGCTGTCGATAAAGATGAAGGAAGAAATGGTTATGTTGAATACTTCATGACTCCTGATCCAGAAATCAATGGATATTTTTCGCTGGGTAACGTTGATGGAGTGCTAAGGGCCACTGGTAAACTTGACAGGGAATTAAAATCAAGCTACACAATAGTTGTAACAGCCAAAGATAGAGGTGATCCACCAAATGTAACCAAAACAAAAATACAAATAAATATTTTGGATGAAAATGACAACAGCCCAGTATTTGATCCCAAACAGTATAGTGCCTCTGTTCCTGAAAACGCTAGTATTGGAGCCAGTGTATTGCAAGTAAGTTCCATGATTAAAATAACTAATCCTGTTTAATTTGACTAACTAATTTCCTCGTTATAGCGATTAAAGAATATTTTGTAATTAAGTTTTATAATTTGTTTGCAGGTTTCGGCTACGGATGTTGATGAAGATGCCAATGGCCGAGTTAGGTATTCAATTGCATCTGGTGATGAAAATAGAGATTTCAGTATCAGTGAAGACACGGGTGTCGTACGAGTAGCTAAAAATCTTAATTTTGAAAGAAAATCTCGTTACGTTCTAACTATCAGAGCTGAAGATTGTGCTAAAGATGATATTCGATTTGATATAGCTGAGATATCAATATCTATTCAAGACATAAACGATAACCCGCCTACATTCCTGGATTCACCATACTTGGCATATGTAATGGAAAACGTAATTCCACCTAACAACGGATACATAATCACAATTCATGCTTATGATGCTGATTCACCGCCATTCAATAATCAAGTGCGCTATTTTATAAAGGAAGGAGATGCAGATCTTTTTAAAATAAATGCATCGTCTGGACAAATCTCTTTGTTACGAACATTGGATCGAGAGGCTCAGGATGAATACACATTATCGCTTGTAGCAATGGATACTGGTAAGTTAATCTTTTTTTCTAACAAAAGTGGATCCGAGTGGTTTCGTGATTACATAAATTATTATGATTATATTATGAAATCTGCGGACTTAAATGGTCCGAATTTTAATTTTAATGAATTAATAAGAATTTTAATTTTAGTGCTTTTTGTATAGATTTTGACAGACTTTAGACGTTTGTCAAAGTTAAATTAAGATGGTGCAACCCAGCCTTAGATTTACCTTTTTATTAACTTGGTTTAATGAAAATAAATTATGTGGCTATCCAATATTTAATAATAAACTTGTATTTATTAATTACAGGTTCACCACCTTTAACTGGATCGGGAACTGTGAAAATTATAGTGCAAGATGTCAACGATAACAGCCCCGAATTCGAGAGACAGAGCTACAAAGCTAATGTCAAGGAAAATTTACCACGTGATACTGTGATTTTACAACCCAAGGCTACAGACAGAGATCTAGGAAACAATGCAAAAATCAGATACAGTCTTCTTGGTGACAAATCTGAAAGGTTCCAAATTGATCCAGCCACAGGAATTATCTCTACAAACGCTACATTGGATAGAGAAGAATGGGATGTGTATTATTTGATTATTATGGCTCAAGACTCTTCTACAACCGATCCACGAACTGCTACAGCTAACCTCACAATAGTAGTGGAAGATGAAAACGATAATACTCCAACATTTTCGAAGCCCGTGTATGAGACTCACATCTCCGAGCGTACTATGAAAGGTGATTTTGTGTTTGGAGTCAAAGCCAAAGATAACGATATTGGCCTAAACAAAAAGATAATTTATAGCCTAAAAGGTGAACATGAAGATCTATTTACTATGAATGAAGAAACGGGTGTTATCAAAGCAAAAGAAAATATACAGAAATATACTAATAAAAACATGGCACCGTTCAACCTGATAATAATTGCCACTGATTGCGGCGCTACTCCTAGGCACAGTACAACTGAATTGATTTTAATACCAAAGTCAGTAACAAATTTCCCAAAATTCAGCGCTTCCAATAAACTAACATTTACTTTTTCCGAAGACACTGCAGAAGGAGTATTAGTAACTAGATTATCAGCAACATCCCCTAAAAAAGGTCTAACAGGCCTCCTGCAATATGCAGTAGCAGGTGGAAATGTCGGCGACGCTTTGAGAGTAGAACCAATTAGTGGAGAAGTGTTCATTACTGGAAAGGGCCTAGATTATGAGACTATGCCCCTTTATGAAGTTTGGTTTGAAGTAAGAGATTCTGATATTCCTCCATTGAAATCTTTTATCGAAGTTGAAATAAAAGTTACTGATGCTAATGACAATGCACCAGTGATTGAAAATTTATTGTATAATGCATCTGTACTTGAGGAAGAGTATCCACCACAGTTAGTTATCAAAATTGAAGCACACGATGATGATTCAAACGAAAATGGAAGAATATCATACAAACTTGTGGATGACTTTGATGAAACCTTTCATATTGAACCCGAATCAGGTGAAATCTATACTAACATAGCGCTAGATAGGGAGTCTATAGCATCCTACGAAATAATTGTTGAGGCTGCGGATCATGGTGTTCCACAATTAGTTGGGACCTCGACTGTTATAGTTACAGTTCTAGATAAAAATGATAATCCACCCAGATTCACTCGCCTTTTCAGCGTGAATGTTACTGAGAATGCAGAAATTGGATCGTTTGTAATAAGAGTAACAAGCTCAGATTTAGACATTGGTGCAAACGCTAATGCCACGTATAGTTTTGTTGAAAACCCGGGTGAAAAATTTGTTATTGACCCCATTAGTGGGAATGTAACAGTTGCTAGACCATTAGATAGAGAACTTCAAGATGAGTATATCCTAAAAGTTGCAGCTATTGATGGAGCTTGGCGATCAGAAACGCCGCTAACTATAACGATTCAGGATCAAAACGACAATGCACCAGAATTTGAATACTCATTTTACAGTTTTAATTTCCCAGAGCTACAAAAGAAAAACAGTTTTGTTGGACAAGTTATTGCAACGGATAGAGATAAACAAGGACCAAATTCTATAATTTCTTACTCTTTACAACAAACTTCAGATTTGTTTTCTATAGATCCAGCAACTGGTGAAATACTAAGTAAATTCGTGATGAATTACAAAAGAACTTCCGTTAATTTGTCTCCAGAGAATACTTATTCTGTAGTCGTAGTTGCTACGGATAACGGAAAACCACCAATGTCATCCGAGTGCTTGGTAACAATTAATGTAGTGGATGCGAACAACAATGCCCCTAAATTCAAAGATCATGAAAAGTTTGTGCCTGTACCAAAAGATGCCACACTAGGAGAAAGAATTATAAAACTGACAGCCGAAGACACTTTGGACTTCGGAATAAATGCAGAGATCGAATATTTTGTGTCTGGCGGCAATGGTACAGCTTACTTGACAGTTGACAAAAATGATGGCTGGATAATTGTTAACAAACAGTTCCATTACCTAGGACAATACTATGAATTAAAAATAAAGGCAGTAGACCGTGGAGTCCCACCCCAATCAGATGAAACTGTGATTATATTTGTAGTTACAGGAGATAACGATTACACTCCTAAATTCACAGCGTTGAGTTACCAGGTTATAGTGCCAGAAAATGAACCTATTGGCTCATCAATACTTACAGTCAAAGCAAGTGATGAAGATGATGGCCCTAACGGCATCGTAAGATATTCAATTTCTTCAGGAAACACAGGCAAAGAGTTCAAGATTCATCCCATTTTGGGTACTATTAGTATTTTACGGTCTCTGGACTTTGATACAATTCAAGAATATCGTTTGAACATAACTGCACGAGACCTTGGATTTAAACCTAAAGAAGCAACTGCAACCCTAACAATAATACTCACCGATATAAATGATAATGCCCCGATATTCAACAAGAAACAATATACAGCGTATTTACCAGAAAACTCACCTGTTAACAGTTTTATTTACAAAGTAAAAGCAATAGACATCGATTCACCCAAAAATGCAATTATAAAATATTACATTAATAATCAAATGACATCATTATTTCGCATTGATTCTAACACTGGAGAAATTTTCTCAAAAGAAGTGTTTGATTACGAAGAAAAATCCATTTACAAGTTGGAAATTCTGGCGAAAAATCCTGATTCTATTATGCAAAATACCACAGAAGTAATTGTTCATATAACTGGCGTTAATGAGTACTATCCTAAATTCATACAGCCAGTATTCCACTTCGATGTATCTGAATCTGCTGAAGTTGGCACAAATGTAGGCGTAATCCAAGCCACTGATCAAGATAGTGGCGATGATGGCATCATATATTATTTATTCGTTGGATCTAGTAATGACAAGGGTTTCAGTATCAATTCCCAAACTGGAGTTGTAAGAGTCGCTAGATACTTGGACAGAGAAACCCAAAATAGAGTAGTCCTTACAGTTTTAGCTAAAAATTCTGGTGGTATTCGTGGTAATGATACTGATGAAGCCCAAGTTATTATATCAATTCAAGATGGCAATGATCCACCAGAGTTCTTGAAACATTATTATGAAGCTTCTGTGTCAGAAGGTGCAGCTATTGGGCAAGAAGTTATTCAAGTCAAAGCCGTTGATAAAGATGTGCGACCACAGAATAATCAATTTAGTTTCTCTATTATGGGTGGCAATACTAACCAAGACTTCAAGATTGATCCGCAAAATGGTAAGATTGAGGTAGCTCGACATCTAGATAGAGAAACCATACCAACGTATAACCTGATTATTGGGGCAATAGATACAGGAGTTCCCCCTCAAACAGGTACAGCAAGTGTGAAAATAACATTAACTGATATTAATGATAATGGACCTACTTTTGATGTCACCAGCTTTGAAGGTGCAGTGTATGAGAATGAACCTCCCAACACGAGTATTGCTACCTTATCTGCTAATGATCCAGACCTACCTCCAAATGGAGCACCATTCTCATATTTTATTGTGGGTGGGAAACAACAAAATTACGTAAAAGTGAACAGGCATACCGGGGTTCTTTTAACTACACGAAAAATCGATAGAGAATTAACACCCAATCTAGAAGTAATTATTCAGATAGAAGACAGTGGAACTCCTGTGATGAAATCAAACTACACAATTTTAATTAAGGTCTTAGATAGAAATGACAATCCACCTACACCGAGATCGGCTCATGTTTTGGTTTATGCATTCAACAATAAAGTCCCAAGTGGAAAAATAGCCGACGTGAAACCAAACGATCCAGATATTGTTGGCGATTACAAATGCAAAATTATCAAAGAATCTACCTCTGAAAATACTCTTTCCATATTGAGTATCAAGAAATCGTGTGATTTATACACAAGTGCTGTAAAACCTGGACAGGGCTACTCATTTTCTGTGCTAGGAAATGACGGAATCCACAGAGACGTCATTTCTTCAATCAGTGTGGAATATTTCTCATTTGATAATAACACCGTCGAGCAATCCGTAACAATGAAAGTTCTAAACATGTCTGCATCAGACTTTCTTACACAATACTATGGAAGCTTACTAGAGACATTAAAAAACGGACTAGTAAATAAAGAAAACGTGTATTTATACAGCATTAACGAAATTGGAAATAATTTAGACTTAACGATGGCTACAAGAGGAAACCATACTATTTGGAAAAGAGAAAACACCGAAAAATATTTAAAAAGCAAAGAAACTGAAATATCAAAGATGTTGAAAAGAGTAATAGTTGTCCCTTACTACCCTTGTGCAAGCCACAAATGTGAAAATAATGGTGTGTGTACAGATTCTATCAAAGTATTAGATGAAACTAAAATAACTGAAAGTTCAAGTTTGATACTGTCTTCGCCTTTGGTAAAACATGAATACAGTTGTCACTGTACAGATGGTTTTATGGGAACAAACTGTGAAAAACGACAGGATCCTTGCTCACCAAACCCTTGTCATTTCGGTGGACAATGTAAGAAACAGGGCCATGATTTTATTTGCAACTGCCCAGCGCGTCGTGAAGGAAAGATGTGTGAATTAGAAAGAGATGATGTTTGTAGTAGCAACCCATGCAAGAACGGCGGATCATGTAAAGAAAGTTCGGACAGGAATTCCTTTTTCTGTCTATGCCGTCCAGGTTATAGAGGCAATCAATGTGAAGCTCTTGTTGATTCGTGCCGACCTAATCCTTGCATGTATGGTGGTATTTGTATCAGTTTGAAACCTGGCTACAAATGCAGCTGTACTAACGGTCGCTATGGTACCCATTGCGAGAGTACAACATTTGGATTCAATGAATTATCGTACATGCAGTTCCCAGCTCTAGATGCATCTACAAATGATATAACAATAATTTTTGCAACAACAAAGCCAGATGCTCTTCTCCTTTACAACTATGGTGCCCAAACGGGTGGAAGATCAGACTTTATTGCCATTGAACTGCTTGGAGGAAAACCAGTATTTTCTTTCGGTGGATCAAGAACCTCTATTACATCTGTAGCTATATCTGATCCTCGCAAAAACCTTGCTGATGGAGGGTGGTACAAACTGACTGCAACCAGAAATGGAAGGGTGATATCACTGAGTGTTACATCTTGCACTGATCATGGAGATGTCTGCACAGAATGTGAACCAGGCGATGATTCTTGCTACGACGATGACACAGGCCAGGCTGGGTATGTATAAGTTTTATTTGAAATGCATTCTGAGACGTTAATATTGTGAGATTATGAAGTCAATAAAAACTCACGTTAAAATCTTTGAAATATTAATTTTGTAATGTGATATTTAGTTTGTTGTGAATAGTAATAACGTATAGTATTTTTTTCTTTTCAGTACACTGAACTTCAACAACGAGCCGCTTCTCATCGGTGGACTACACAAGGCTGATCCAGTGCTAGAGCGTCCAGGACAGATACACTCTGATGACTTCGTTGGATGTATGCATAGTATTTCAATCAACGGGCGCATTCTCAACCTGACTAACCCAATACGCTCTCGTGGAGTAGAACCGAACTGTGAAAGAACTGAAAAGGGCGCTTGCTACAAGAAAGATGTTTGTGGTGCTGGAAAATGTCTAGACAGATGGAAGACCAACTTCTGCAAATGCGATGGCCACTTTTTGTCTCCTGATTGCACTTCCTCTCTTCAATCCATATCAGTAGGAGAAAATGCTTTTGTATCTTTTATAATGTCCGAGAAACATCGAAGAATGCAATTGCTTGAAACGTTTTATGGCGGCAACACTGGATGGGATAAGAAAAGTAGCAAAACATCTGCAAAAGTTGTTCCAAAAGTACATAGCCCAGCAAAAACTTTATCTTTCTTCTTTAGAACTCACAGAAAAGATGGATTATTATTTTATGCAGCAACCGACAAATACTACACCTTGATTCAATTACTAGGTGGGAAAGTTAGCTACACTTCTAAACAAAACACTATCGTAAATATGACGCAAGAAGAACAACATGATGTTTCTGATGGTAACTGGCATAATATTACCCTATACTCATTAGGAAGAAGCATTCGAATAATAGTGGACAGTGTGAATGTCGGTGAAGAACTGGACGCTGCTGGTGTTCATGATTTTTTAGATCCGTACCTCACCATTATTTCCTTGGGTGGCGTGAAAGCAGAGTGGTTGTCGTATTATAACAAGTTTGAAGGCTGTTTGGCAAACTTTACTATAAACAACGAAGTCCAACCTTTCAATGGCAATGGAAGCATATTCAGAGAAATTGTCCGAAGTGGCAAGATCCTATCTGGATGCCATAGTGCTTTTGGTACAGGCCTAATACAAAATCCAGATCCACTGAGTATTGGAATCACTCTCGTCATCGTGTTCTTCATTATACTAATAGTAGCCATTTTGGGATCTTTCATTTTCTTCCGTCTTCGCAAGCAAAAGAAAGAAAAAGGCAATGCACCCACTAAAAGTAGTATGGTCCATTCAAAGCAAAATGGAGGACCTGCTATGCTAAATGCACCTAACTTAATTGCTGGAACGAATGATAGCATAATGAGCCGAAATCTACATAATAACGAAACTAGCCTAACAAGTTACATGTCAGATAATGCAGATATAATGAGAAACGTCGGACATATTGTGGGCCCCGAGCTCTTGTCTAAGAAATACAAAGATAGAGAAATAATGAATATCGATCCACCCCGACCCCAACGACCCGACATCATTGAGAGAGAAGTGGTCGGCAAAAGTCCTGCTCTAAGGGAAGATCACCATCCACCTCCACCACCTTCGACAAATACATCTCATCACACTCACGATCACCCGGCTGGAATGGATTTAAATTCAGAAGTACCAGAGCATTATGATCTTGAAAATGCTAGTTCAATAGCACCATCTGACATTGATATTGTATATCATTACAAAGGGTTTAGAGAAGCAGCAGGTGTGCGAAAGTATAAAGCTACTCCTCCACCTATAGCTGGCTATCACCATAAACACCAAACGCCACAGCATAGGCATTCACCGCATCATCCAAGCGGGTACCCACCTAGAGTGCTGCCTCAAGCTTCACAACCACCACCACAGACGAGGCAACATCAGACAACACCTCTAGCTAGACTATCTCCAAGCAGTGAACTAAGTCAACAACCAAGAATTCTAACTTTACATGACATATCAGGAAAGCCATTGCAGAGTGCACTACTAGCAACAACATCCAGTTCAGGTGGCGTCGGGAAGGACGCATTGCATAGTAACAGTGAACGCAGCTTAAACAGTCCAGTCATGTCTCAGCTTAGTGGACAGAGTTCCTCTGCTGGAAGGAAAACTCCAAGCGCCCCACCACAAGTACCTCAAGTCGTGTCAGTCGGATCAGGAGCAGTCGGGCTCACCGCTGAAGAAATAGAAAGAATGAACGCCCGACAGCGAACGTCTAGTTTAGTATCAACTTTAGACGCAGTATCAAGTTCAAGTGAAGCACCAAGAGGTGGAGGAGTCGGCCATCACATGTCACATCGACATCATTCGCCACAAGATGACAATAGAAGCTCCACCGGCTCCGACGATGAGAGCGGCAACGATAGCTTTACATGCTCTGAAATAGAGTACGATAATAATAGTATTAGTGCAGATAAGCCAGAAGATGTTAGAAGACAGAACGTTAGCGGAGGCAGCAACACTAAGAAACCCATATTGCCACCTCCTTACGAGAGCTTTGATTCTTCCTTTCGGGGCTCTCTTAGCACTCTAGTCGCGTCAGATGATGACTTAGCCCCTCACGTAGGTTCTGCTTTGTATAGGCAAGCAAATGGATCCCCCGCTTCGGCCACATTAGGCTGGGACTATCTTGTTAATTGGGGCCCAAATTTTGAAAGTATGATCGGCGTTTTTAAAGATATCGCAGAACTACCTGATTCTGTAAATGGACGAATGTCTTCCTCATTAAGACTTCCAAACGGTACGCCAAAACCGTCTGAGGAGTATGTTTAATATTAATTAAAAACCTGTAAATATTAATTTTATTGTTGTAATTTAAGAATTTGTACAAATGTATTGTTGCGATCTTGTATCAAGGTCTCTAGATTCAATCCTCTTGCCATATGATTGTTGTGTTAATTGTAATTATTGTCTTAAATTACTTGAATGTTCACGATTTAAAATGCTTTTTACTTCCATGTACATAAATAGGATTGGTATTCGTGCTATCTTGGAAAGTAGGTATTGTGTAGATAAAATCTTTGGATAACTAAAAATTTATGTTTATTCCATTCAAAATTTCAGTTTTTACTCGTAAGAGCTCTGTCTGTTTATATTTTCATCTCATGTAAATAATGACGTAAATTATACGCTTATTTTATACATATAGTTATAATAAATTATTGTGATTGTTAGTTTCTTGTAAATGTATATTTTCCCTCACATGTAACATCTATGTGAATGCTGTAGTATGCACGCAGAGCTCTTAGAATAATTGTTAATGGAAAAGTAGCCATATTATTTAGTGAACAAAGTGCCAAAAGCGTCTTCTGTTCAAAAGAACTGACTAGATAATATTAATGTATATTGTATGAATAATAAATATAATTTCAAATTACTTACTTGTGTTTTATGATAGAGTGGCCCTCAAAACGCTAAGTAGTTTTAATAACATTAAGATGGTCATTGTGACTGAAAATCTCTGAATACATCTTCATCTGAAAATGTAGCATCTGCTAATTTGAAATTAAATCAATAAATTCTAATAATTCATCATCAATTAATGAACCAAAATATAAGTATTTTGATAAATTGCTTTACATTAAAAAGAGATACCTTCTACAAGGATTTATTTTGGCTAGAGATGTATCAATATGCTGCTATAAGCTAACGGCTAAAATATTTTCTATAAAAACTTTTTACGCATAAATTAATTGTTAAAACAATTTGTTATCTCTTACCAAAATATCGTAAATTAAAAACCATATTTGTACCTAATTTCCGTCTTAACCGTTTTGGCCTTGGTAAAGCAGCAAGTTAATTTAAAATATTTATTTTAAGGTATTCAGGAACATTACATGACCTTACACTACATAATTACACTTACATAAAACACATTTTCAGTCCAAGTTCATTGAATAGATAAAAATGAAGTATTTTCTAACCAGCTAGCCGGAACCTGTTTCATTTCATTTGATAAGACAACTTCATTAAAAATTTGTCACGACTCTACTGGAAAGAAACGTAACTCTATTCTTCCTACCTATTACTATTGTAACTCAGTACTGTTATCTGTTTAATTTTTATTATACAAAGTACCTGCCTACATAAGTGACCTATTACTTTTAAATAGGAGATCAAAATAATGTCATGTAATAAGAAAATCCGAAATATCTCTTTTCATTTTACATATTAAATCTATTTTCATGGCTTACACAAATGTTTTATACATCTAGGTTTGTTTCAAGACTATTAGATAGGTACATACGTTATGTTATACATACTGTATAATCCAATTTGTCCAATGGTACGAGTAGTAAAGGATTGATGTCTTCGAATGATATCTTTGATTGGAGTGAATCTTAGGACCCAGCGGATATTGCTTGCGTATTAATTAGCTGGAATAATGATTCCGGAAGCTTTTCTTACTTTTGAAGAAGTTTATGGGTTCAGGACTGGGATCGAATTCACTACTTGCAGACAAGAAAAAGTAAGTAATAAAAATTAGAGACGCTGCAAAATATGAAACATAGGAAATATAAACTGAGAAGAATAAATAAAACCACATTTCCTATTCTACAAGTTTACCTATCTTATCAAAACGACGCTTGTAGCAAATACGGTAGTGCCAATAGTAATATTAATTTTAGGTATTTTTTGTAAGGAAACCCGACGGTTTAAGTTGTACTGTGAGTACCTTCGGCGTCAATTAAAATTGATAACGACTCGGATATTATGCGATAGTGACATTTCAGTCCCACTCAGTTCGGTTTAGTTTCGTAGGAATGTAGCTGAAACGCGCGGATGTCTCCAGCTATCGAAAATTTTGTCATCGCCGTTTAAAAAAATATTCTATGAAATATTTTGTGGATGTCAAAAGTTAATAGTTACGAAGATACAAATGGATCTTTACATTTTGATAACATATTTTTATTTAGTAGGTAAGTGGTACTAGTAACTTTTTTAATTTCTCACTCGTACTTAGCATAGTCTACTTGGAATCTCATAACTTAGTTTTATTCTTTGCTAGATTTAGTTGATGTTCTTCATAAAATCTAGTTAGGTACATCTTTGATTTCCAATGTGTGTTCATGTGAGTCCTCCAAAACGATAGATGAGTTTTGGTAAAATTATTAATATCCAACGTACTCAAGCTATGTAGTTCAATTAACTAATCTATGATAATAATTAAAACTATTATTTCATCACCTAATTCTTTCATAAGAAAAATTACAATGCTGATCACACAGTTTAGTAAGTGGATAGGTTAAATTAAAGTCTCTAAATAGGTAAATACGTGGGTCATCTATGCAACCTTACATCTGGGGTTGTATCTAGTACAGTGCTGTTTGATTTTACTTCTACCTTAAAACTATTGACGGAAAATATAAAAAACTATAATATTTTCTAGCAAGCTGTCACCTTTCTACATAACATCGTGTGGTCGTAGCCTATGTCATAATATTATTAAACATTCTTTATTTAGATATGTAAATGAATCCCGTAGCTATGCTGGTAGCTTTTTTTAATTTAGATTGACTTGCTCTTGATACCGTGTCACCTAAGGGGTTATTGATGAGATTTGTGATAGAGTTCTGCCAGATGTCTATTCTCAAGACTAAAGGCCTTTAAGCTATGTTGGATGTTGGGTGTTGTTTTATTCAAAGAATTAATTTAGCATTAATTTACATTAGAGAATATCACCACAGTATTTCAATTACCATGGGGGAAGTAAGTAAACACAAGAAAATAAACATTATCTTCATTAGTTTTCCGCGATTCCCAGTTGATATTGTATTTGCTCTCTAATAGAAGCGTACTGTTCGCCTTGAAGTAAGCAAATGTAACTTGTTTATTTGTATTTATTTATTTATTTATGAATAGAACAGTAGTACGAATTACACTATTCAAACAAGTAACAAGATTCAGAATAACATTTAAATACTTATACACAATTTAACTTAAGAAAACTACATAAATCAAATGCGATTATTTTCATAGTAACCCAGACATTCTGCTAGTAACGCACTCCACCCCTCTGCAAATACGTCACATATTGGGTTGGGTATTGTTTTCTTATAGTTAGATCTTAGATCATTATCTATGGTTAAATCAAACAGCAGCAAGATTATTATTTTTCAATTGACGGTATCACACCCCCTCTCCCTCTGTTTGTGTATGTTTGTGGCTTTAACGGACTTCATGTTCAAGCAATTTATTAAATCCAAAAGGCGGATATCATATCACTGCGATTAATCTATACAGTTGGGTTTCCTAAAGATTTTATTGGTTTTGCTGAAAACCGTACAATATAGCCAGTGGCATAATTTAATGATAGCACGTGTTCCTGCTTGTGTTCGTGCATGGTTAATTATGCATTTACATGGATAACCGTCAACAAAACGGTAGGCTCTTATCGGGAACAAGTTTAAGCTATTGACTTGACAGAAATTACCCGTAATTATTAAGATAGCGGCATCAACGTCATATCTAAATTTCCAATTAGGATAATTATGATAATTTTGAATGAAATTTCGCATAAAACTTTTGGGATTCGTTTTTGTTAGATGGATGATTGGACAACAACAACACCCACACCAATACTGAGTTTAATGCCTATTATTAGAAGACTAACTGACCTGGCGAACTTCGTACCGGTTTTGAAAATATTACATAGCCTTTGGTGATTTTTATGGGTGAAAGATTTTCTCAAATCATTCCAATAGTTTCGGAGCCTACTCAATTCAAATAGCCAAATAATCAAACTTTCCATCTTTATATTAGTGTAGATGTAGATTCAAAACTTAAAGTAAAATTCATTTAAGTACATATTATTAAAACCATTTTTCTTTCTTTCCTTCATTTCAGCCCTTACTTTAGGTGCAGAGCAATCAGGACGTAGTTCTTGCGTCACACCGCCAATGGAATGTCCTAACAAAAATATTACCTTTTGGCTGTACACAAAGTAAGTGAGACCCTAAAGGGCCATAAAGGCTGACAAATTATAAGGTTGGCAGGCTTTTAAAACAGGTGTGTTATTAAAGGTCCAGGAAATTCCATCCCAGTGCATGTGCACGTACGAAAGTTATTCATCTCATGAATAAAACCGAATTAAATTGATTAAATAAACAGCCGCAAATGTAAAAATCAGTTTTAAAACTTTTATAAGATCAAGATTTTTATTTAAATAGAGCTTTCTGTTTGTATCGATCGAGAAAGATTTTCGATTCTGCACTTTTCAAAAACACATTTGAATAAAAATCAACTTTAATAGTTCAAAGTAAAATCCCTACTCGTAATTTTGTTCAAAGCTACACGGAACCATTACCATCACTCACAAAAACTACTTTATCATTACCAAAAAGATTTTTACTTCTTAACTGCCAGTGTTACCATATAGTTTCGTAACTATTAGGTAATCTGTGGTTTCGCTTGTATTCTAGAAGCAACCAGGATGGCTACCAAGTGGCGGTGAACGACCCCGAGTCGATCAGCGCCGCGCCGTGGGTGAGGGATGCGCCTATCAAGATCCTGGTCCACGGGTACACGGGCCACCGGGAGTTCTCGCCCAACACGGAAATTAGGCCCGGTACTGAAACCGCAAATAGATTTATAGATAACACTGTTTTTTTGCGATAGCGACAGGTATCACGTAGGTTCATCAACGAGTAAGAGTTCAACTCGCTTGAATGTTAGACTCTACACTAGGACGTTTCCGGAACTGAAATCGTAAATAGATGCGATAGATTAGATATCACGTGCTTTGATCAATGATCTAGAGTTCAACTCGCTCAAACGTTTTACACTAGGACACATTTTTCAACACCCTGTATTATTTCAAGAGTTTGATGCACTCGTAAGTTCTGGACTTTACACTAGAACGCAACTAAAAAAAAATTGGAGTTAAGTACTCGTGATCTCCGATTTGTGTTTGGATATTGCTATCTGGGATCACCCTAATTGATAGCTTTGCATACAGGACTACAACGCCAGATGCAGTTGCAGGTTTGGATCTCGCCAGGGGCAAATGTTAGTGTGATTAGCATAATCATTTAAACGCGGAGTCATAGACTAAAGTATGTACTACCCATAATGTAGACAATATATTAAGTGTACCTAGTTATATCCGATAGAGCAGCCTTATTACAAGTTCTGCTAGTTTGGGCCTATGTTATAGTGTGACAAAACCGTTTTTTCTTAGATTTATTTTATTGGTTGATCAGATAACAGAAAAATTCATATCGATATTATGTCGCAGTTCGATCGAGACATTTAAATCTTGATATGACATTATGGCTTTTCTAAGGAGTCTAAGGAAAAGTGGTAATTTCTAAACACCTACGTTCAATATTCCTGCAACTGCGTTTCCTACAACATTCACTTTTAGCACTCCTTTAACGCGCCGTAGATCTAATATCAAAACTATGAATATATAGATATCGATTACTCATTAAAATATTTGAATCGCTCATATTTGCTGCTGCCTAGTTAGGAGTAGATCTTGTAGAACTGCATATTTTATTATTATGATACTCGAGTTTCTCAAGCTTTTGGCATAAATACCATCGATGATAAACCGTTTTCAAGTCTAGTTAATTTTTACATATTTCAAACTCGAGAACTAGTTGGCCTAGTTAGGTGTTACGTGATACCTAACAACAGTAATTATAATATTTCGAGTAAATGAACTACTTACAAAAGTCAAACAGAAACGACCTTGCCACCAACAAATAAAACCCTCTTTTCAGTTGAAGATGCATTAATTTTCTTGAAATTATAACTTTCAATTCGTAATAATCATCATCATGAAGTCACTCATTGCGGTCTACGTTATTATTATTAGTGTCAAGGAAAAGCTAACCACAAGACATTTAACAAAACTACCTGTCTACATCATGAAAATTTAATTAATGTAGCTACTGCGACTGCATCAGGCCTATAGTAACAAAATGGTGGAAAATTGTGGACGCAATAATAAAAATAACTTTATTCCAGCTTACATGCAGTGCTGCAACTACAACATTATTTCGGTGGACTACAACCCTATAGCTCGTGAGCCATGCTACATGAGCGCCGCTCACAACACTGAGCTGGTTGGCAAATGCACAGCTCAACTGATCGACGAGCTGGTCTCCGCATATGATTTTGAACTCTCAAAGTTCCATGTCATAGGATTCAGTTTGGGCGGACAAGTTGCTGGGTTTGTTGGGAACTATTTGACAGTCGGCAGATTGCATAGGATCACGGGTAAGAATTCTCTCAGGGTTTCGAATACCAATCGCGTTTAATCGGGCAATAAGTTGGTACAGGACCAGCACTTATATTTTTGTTGCAATTTCGTCCCTTACATGAGAATGCTGTATTGTCTATGAAACACGTGGATGTGAAAATTACAAACTATTTTTCTTCGTGTTTTTCTTATGCGCTTGGTTACGTAATTGCGAGATGTATGATAATGAATTACTTATTAAATCTCGCAATTAGGTAACCAATAAAAGGTACTCCTTTTATTATCTCTTACAGCACTAGATCCCGCTTTACCATTGTTTGCGACAAACGACAACACGAAAAAAGTAGACCCCAGCGACGGGTTGTTCGTAGATGTCCTACATACTAACGCTCTGGAGAAAGGCAAGCTGGAGGCATCGGGCCACATCGACTTCTACGCCAATGGGGGAATGACTCAACCTGGCTGCAAGCCCACTGCTGAACAGAGTAAGTTTTAGTGCGAAAGCTACCTTTCGCACTATCTGTGTTTTAGTATTTCACTATTTACCTAAGTAGTTCATTGCCTTTGCCTATACGTTGTAATATGATTGCTTCTTATCAAGAGTAATTCAATATTAAATCTGCTTCACATTACAAAACATGGTAGTTTTTTTCAAAGGGATATTTTAACTTTGTTATAAATAACTAGCTTTCCGCCCGCGGCTTCGCCCGCGTGGAATTTTGTCTGTCATAGAAAAACTTTATTGCGCGCGTCCCTGTTTCAAAAACCGGGATAAAAACTATCCTATGTCTTTTCCCGGGAATAAAGAAACTGTCTATGCCAAATTTCATCAAAATCTGTTCATTGGTTTCGGCGTGAAAGCAAGACAGACAGACAGACAGAGTAACTTTCGCATTTATAATATTAGTATAGATAGTATAGACTAGTATAGATTTAAAAAATAAAATACCTATTTATCTATACAATATGTAACAAAAACACCGTCCGATCCGAAAGGGTCATAAAGTAGCTTTAACAACATTACCAAAACAAGTATCAAAATTACGTAATTAATAAAAACAATTTTTTTATCGATTTTTAAAGTCAATAAGTTTAGCAATGATTTACCCTACAACGGGGAAATTTTCAAAAAGCGTTAACACTCTGACGGCGCGCGGCTTTTTTTAAGACGCTGGGGGTCATGACCTTATGACGTCGCTACGCGTGCCGGCGCATCTCTACCCCTCCCGCGTACCCTCTACACTGCAGTTCGGATTGCCATGTAAGCTATTTTATTTTTGTAAATTTTGTATTTATTTTTCATGGGGTATTTTTTTTATAATATTTTATGAAAATTATTACACAAATGGAATCTTAACTCGATACCTATTAACACCTTAATGGATCGGACGGTGTTTCCGTTACATATTGTATAGACCGTGGTATAGATGTTTCCAATCATACATGCGAAACTTTACTATCATTAGGTATAAGTTTAAACTACAAAAATCTTTTGATACGTAACCTATGTAATGTCTGTAAAATGAAAAATCGTACGGTTTACTCGTACTTGACCTCAAATTCATACAAATTAAAATGCAGTGACATCTGTGAGGTAGCACTCAGACCTCTTGCCTTAACATTTTGCGTATAACGAGGGGAACGTAAGGAACCCCTCTAAAATATAATGCGCGTCGACTCTCACAGATGGTAGCACTGCTCGTTCAAACAGCGGGGCCACTACGAATCGAGATATCTGCTTATTCTGCTCTACCTGCTTCTTTCACCCTTGCGAGCATCTCACGATGTGTGAGAGAGAAGGTTAGAACTGTGATACGGCGTTGTGTTATAGAGTAGCCCCTTTGAAGCGACTCCAATATTGTTTCCCCTTATCAGGTGTTGTGGATGCTCTTTGGAGGAACAATATGTATGGTTTTTTTTTATATTATAAAGCTACAATAGAACTAAATATGTTAAAAATTGAAATCTGAGCAATTTTGATGTCGGATTAGATAAGTGTCCCTATATCATTGTTTAGGCTCTTTTCCTCCAATATTAAATTATAGGTACTAGCTTTTCCCATGACGTTACATGCGTAGATGTTTATTGCTAGGGTGATCCATAAAAATATAATCGAAAGATATTCAAATATCTGCCTTAATTTCCAGCAAAATCCGGCTGTGACCATGCTAGAGCTCCTGCATACTATGCAGAGTCCATCACCACCGAGAATGGATGCTACGGCACCCGGTGCCAGACCTGGATAGCGTACATGATCGGATGGTGCGAGATGGTCCACTCTGAAGACGTGCTGTTCGGCGAATATGTCCCTCATAAGTATGATTCAATTTATATCTAATCCTTTCCTATCCTAAACGCCTACTATTCTAACTTTTTCAGTTGTGTGATGTCACAGCTCTAAGATTAGGTCTATTTATATTTTTAACGACAGACATTTATGAGGTCTTCAAAAATTAAACGTACTCGTACATCCATTCCATTCAAAACAAGTACTTCTTAGAACCAGTATTTTGTTACCATCTTAATATACGACAACTTCCGGGATTATGTAAAATCTAGACTCTAGAATCGCCATTTAATGTAGCCTCTGTGGTTGAGGTGAAATAAGTAACTGTCTTTAAAAGCCAAAGTTAAAATGACCCAAAATTCTGGAGTTAATAAGATATCAGATATGTCTGTCGTACAGGTATCGCACACTGATTGTTGAATCAAACAAGCAGAATTTTTAATCAAGTCACTGTCAGCAAAGTAACGACACATAAAGGAACTTCTCTATGGTCTAAACAGCTTTATTAATTAATCTTAAGACAATTAAGTCAAGTAATCCTTAGAATGTTCTTCGAACAAGTGCAGGCAACGGAACACTTCCACTTTCACCGTCCGTTTCCCCTTTTGATTCGGCCCCACTTCCACCGACCTATGTTATAATTGTTACCTCACTCGGTTACAAAGAGCACAAACCTGTATTCAGCACATTGTATATTCAAAGGTGCCATCAGAGAAATGGGCACTTGTCTTCGTATTGTCTTTGCTATCTCTGAAATGTATCGCATTGTTTCAGTTGTCACATATTTGTCTGATAAAATCGCGTTGAACATTAATGATTTCTTTAATAAACATACAACTATTTTTAATTATTTTCATTTATGCTTAATGGTTCTCCTTTCCATTTTTTCATGGTACAGACCATTTAGTGTTGTGCTAATTTAATTATTTTTTTTATTTCAGTGCATCAGGAATCTACTTCTTTAGGACCAATTCAGATTCTCCGTACTGCAGAGGCCGCAACAAAGGTTCTTCGTACTCTGAACAAAACGACAGACGATGACATGAAAACTATGAAAAGCTTTAATAAAATAAAAAATATTTATATTATATCGCATAGCTATGCCTGTGAGAGTTTTTAGCCTATTAAATGTAAAATACTAATATAAGAACTATATCTGTTTGTGGATTATATTCCACGACCACTAGGTTACCTCGAAAACGATCTACTTATTTATAAGTTACTATCTCTTTGTGATGTTTTATAATAAAACAATAAATATTTGCTTTGTTCGACATAAAGTTCTACTTCCTTGTGTACGTAAATGGCATAACAGTTAAGGCTTGGTATTTCTGCTAAAGTAGGTATTTCGCGCTGTCAAAATCTGCGCGCGCAATACTTCGCCGAAGACAGCGCGCCAAAGAGCTCTCGCGGCTACACAGTATAGAAATACGCAGTTGGTTAGGTTAGGTTGACTTCCTTCCGTTCAAGCGTCACACTCACAGCACTTTCTAATACAAATCATATCCAAGAGATACAAATTAAAACAACTTTCAAAATTTTTGGGAATATATTTTAGAATCGAATAAATATAGAATATAACTGCCAAAGTAAAAACGGTTCAAAGAGGCGTGGCGTCACCCGACCTTCCGGAAGTTCCGCGCCGGCTAAAAGGATTTCAAGATTACGTCACCCGATCTATCGGTAGATCCTCGGGAGCTTGAGCAATTGGAAAAACATTTTATGATCAGTTACTCGTAGTAGCGATTATTTAGAGCTTGGATAATAAATTATAGTTGTTGCAATTCACGAAACTTTGCGAGATGGTTAATTTCATTAATCAGTAGGTACACGCATCAATTTTGTTCAGTCTTTTTGTTTATTAATAAATAAAAATATCATACCGATACCTTCAGGTTCAATTGTCGTATAAACCAAAACCCTACTTTTCAGGAGAGCCAAAAAACGTTTTTTTTTTTAATAAAAAATTCGTAACTTTTTTATTTGAGAAGTTATAAAAAAATGTCCAAGAGAAAACATTTTTCAATTTTTGCGATGAAAAAGTCTAAATATTTAAAAAATGGGCATCTTCAGTAGTTTTAAAGATAGCTTGGAGTTACGTCGTTGAAAAAGGCACTCGGTGGTTTATACGACCCATTATATTTGACCTAAAAATAACTCTTTACGTCGTATTTGAATTTTTTGTAAACACGAGACTGAAATTGATGGCTTAAAGACCATAAGATGTATTTTTTTTGGTTTATATACCCATTGATAAAGTGATTTATTCAAATGTATTATTAAAACTATGTATGTAAATAATGTATTGTTTACTATTTCCAGGCTTTTGTTGTTTAGAGAATTTGCACAAAGATATTTAACAGTGTAAAAACTATATTTGGTTGAGGTAGAAATAATAAATTTGCTTGCATACGAAAAATAACATTTTTTTTTACAATTTTGCAGGAAAATTATGGCAAAACAAATAATATTTCTAATAATTCTAAACAAAACTAATCACCATAAATTTTGAACAAAAAATACAATTACAGCAAAACATTAAGACAGCTTTCCTGGTTCTCTGATTCTGATTTCGTTTGGTTATGATAAATTTTGCATGAAGAGAAGAGTCCCAGTATGCTCAGGAGAAGGATTTGTAATTTTTTGAGATTTTCTCTAAGGAATTTATATCTTTACAAGAAACCCAAATTTAAATTACAGCCAAAAGTAACCACTACTGGCAACAATTAAAAGTTGGAGTACTTGTAAAGTAATAAACTATTACAGAGCATCTCAAAAGGGTATAAAATGAGCACACTATGGCTTGTTTTCTTTGTTTAAAAGTCTTGAATTCATCACATTTAGTCGAGATCAATAGGCTAGATGACAAAATTTCAATTATTTGTCCGTCAAACAGATAATTAGAAAATATGAGACTCATATTTTTTATTTTCTCTCATAATTTAATAATATCAGTGCTACATCGAGTTGAAATGGCGCGATACGTCACGCTTGAGTAGAATTTTTACTCAAAAGTGACGTCACGCGACATTTCAACTCAACATAATACAGTAGTTCTTCGATTATGGGAAAAATTAAAGTATGAGTCTAAATTTTCTAATTCTCTGTCTGACGGACTAAATAGAGTTTCGATTTCATGACCCGGTCATCATTACTATTCACGGATGTACTGGACCTGGAAAGCAACCTTATATATCTAGTTATTATCTTTAAAAGTAGAAACAATCAACTTTCTTTAACTTTATAAATAAGAAAAACTTACTTACTGTACATACATACATATGTGATGCAATAAATAAATGAATATGAATATGAAACAGATAATTACCATATTGAATACGTGGACTTACGACGTTGAATCTAGACATAAAACGCCATGTCTTTAGGCGTAAAAACCATTTTCAATTACGAGAGAGTTTTACGTCTTGGCTTAAAAAAATGTATGGTTGATACATCTTAGCAAAAATACCAAAAACAAGCGTTCGGTTTTTACACTGTTTATAAGGTATTTATTTATCTTTTACGCTATGGTTTTTTGGGGCGTATAAACATTTTTTTAGCGAATTTTAATATTTCGAATATACAGCTCGATAGAGAAAAAAATTCTGATTAAAATGGTATATATAAGGTGTTATTTTTTGTACTGATCATACTTTACCAACGCATCTAATAAAATCATACAAATACAACCCAAGTGTTTTAAAAAAAAAATTCAGGCTAGTTTTTGTTTTTACTTTTCCTAACAAAAAAAAGATATTATTTTTACAACCATCCTGTCTTCACTCACTGCCTCTCTCTCTTTCTTTACTCATTTCATTCATACGAGTACGAACAATGGCCGCGCGCATTCATTCAACGTTCACACACATAAAGGTTAGATTACACTAAACCTACGTTACCAAAAATTATCACTCGTGAGTATGTACGATGTTACGTCATGTTAATAGGTACTACGCGCTGGGAGAAACAAAATCTAGCTACATAAGTAGGTAAATAAGTGTATTTTCATTAGTGTAATAGCGGGGGACTTTTCCAACGAACCGAGGCGAATCATCCGCGTTAAACTAGAAATTTAAAAAAGGATAGAAATTGGAATTCAATATCTACGGTTTCGTAATGCCTACGCAATTTATTTAGAGACGTAATAAAAAATTGATAGGTACATACCTATTACTACTTCGCTTCGCTTCAGTGGAAATGCACCCTAATATTGAATATGAATAGGTGTTGTAAATAAAACTCACTGATCAATTTTCCTGGTTTTAATTCCTAAATTATGATTTGCCATCACACTTTAGATTCATTGATTTTACTTATTCACACATTTACCTATTTTGAATGTTGTTATTTAAAGTTCCTAGGTTATTATTACACTAATCACAATACATTTTGAACGTCAAGCCTTTGTTGAATGTTCACGTAAACACTGTCTTGCACTGTCTAATCTAGCCACGATCGAATTGAGGTAATGCTTTCGGGCTGCACACTTGCTTGCTGTTCACTAGACACCACGTCGGATGTTGTATTCACAATTCGCGCACTAACTTTTTTACGGAAAAAGTCCCTTTCGCGTAAACAAGCACTCATCTGTCCAAATCACACTGTAGGTATGTACCTAGGTAGACTTCCGCAATAACCATCGATAGAACTAGGTCGCGGTCGTGGCCCTCTGGCAACAACTCCTTGATAAGGCATTCCGTATTTTTACGCAAAAGCCGCCGTCTGCGGCGCTCGCATCTGGGTACCGCCAGCACTGTGCCGGTGATTGAAATTGAAATCCAGAACTTCGTCCTCGAAGCGCACGGAATCTCGTCAAGTCAGGATACGGCTGCGCTCCCTGAAGCGCTGCGCGGCTCCAAACAAGCAAGGTATGAAGGTTTTCGACTCGTCAATGTTTCTCGTCGGCCAGTTAGTGTGCCCGAAACATAATTTCACCTGCGTTTTGTTATTGATCAAGCGCGGCATTGTAATAAATCACACATACACTGCAATACGTTTGGGCGCATTGGACGGACTGGGACGATTATTTATGTTGTTGCGCTCCCGCATGCCGATCGGCGGCTCGGCGCGGGCTGTGGGCGCGGAGCGACTGGCAGCGAGCGATATCAATATGGCCGACTCACGCGGCGCGGCACGTGGCAGTGGTCGTTGCCCTCGGCCGGCTACTACGATAGTGCGTACAAACGAATACTCACCGCGCTCAAAGGATGATTTATTTTTTATTTTTTTCGAAACATTCTTTGTCGTTTTACTCGAAAACTAGCCTGAATTTTTTTTTAAAAACACTTGGGTTGTATTTGTATGATTTTATTAGATGCGTTGGTAAAGTATGATCAGTACAAAAAATAACACCTTATATAACTCGATTTGGCCAAAATGGTTTATACGACAATTGAACCTGAAGGTGTCGATACTAAAGTTGCATACATATTTGTTTGTATTGGTCTGGGTGTTTTCTTTCCATAATTTATGTATAACGTATGTACGGGGCTCTGTATCGAAAATCACTATGAGCAATGAGCATCACACACGGTTTTTAAATGTTGCAAAATTTTTATAAATGTTGTGCTTTAGAGAGTCGAGAGTATAGCAGATAATTAGTCCATCGTGAGCAGAAATTTGTCCACTAATAGCAAAATTCGTTCAAATTATAGTTTTAAAGTTATTAGGAAAAAACAGATTTTGCTGGGGTAACGTTTCAAACATTACCCTGGCAAAATTTTTTTTTGAAAGTCGTTCTATCCCGGAACCAAATACATGGATAGATAGCTCTTGTTGCGTAGTAATTTGTCCACGAATAGCAAAATTTGTTCGTGTTCCGGTTCTCAAGTTATTTAGAATTTTGCTGGGGTAATGTTTTGTGATGTCCCAGATCTCGTAAATGGCTCAACGCAGAAGTTTGAAAAATAATTTACATTATAGATAACAATGAGAGGATGACATTGCAAGGTGGTGCCAGTCCAGTCTTAAATCCGTTAATATATGCTGCATCTGCCATGTTTTTGGCTAAAAGATTCTTCTATCTTGCAGCTTAGACTTTTATTACAGACCTTAGACAGTATTTTTGGAAAACTTTTACGCATGGTGGAGGAAGGGACGCTCTAGAGACTCAAGTCTAGAAGGAGTCACATGAACTCCAAGTTTTAAATCCGTTGACATCTGCTGCATCTGCCATCTTTTTGGCTAGAAGATTCTTCTATCTTGCAGCTTAGAGCTTTAGCTACAGACCTTAGACGGTATTTTTGAAACATTCTTACGCATGGTGGAGGAAGGGACGCTCTAGACACTCAAGTCTACAAGGAGTCACATGAATTCCAGTTTTAAATCCGTTGACATCTGCTGCATCTGCCATCTTTTTGGCTAGAAGATTCTTCTATCTTGCAGCTTAGACCTTTAGCTACAGACCTTAGACAGTATTTTTGAAACATTCTTACGCATGGTGGAGGAAGGGACGCTCTAGAGACTTAAGTCTACAAGGAGTCATATGAACTCCAGTTTTAAATCCGTTGACATCTGCTGCATCTGCCATCTTTTTGGCTAGAAGATTCTTCTATAGTTCCAAAATACTGAACTGTCCTATGCATGACATTGACAGTGGGGCGCCACCGTCAATACCGGATCGCTGGTTCCGATTTATGCCATGTTTGAAAGCATATAGTTGAACGATGGTAGCGCCCCCCTGTCATTGAGTTTGGTGGGACAGTTCAGCGTGGGTCATCTATATCTTACAGCTTAGACCTTTAGCTACAAACCTTAGACAGTATTTTTTATTATTTATTTGTGTCAGTGTGCTCTTCTAAAGAGTGTAAGACGATTGTATGTAGGTACTATTAAAATGTAATTTTAACTCATTGGTTTTGTCTCATATTTGAGGAATGTACTATGTATCATGAGTAGAGTCTTCGTTTAAAAGGATGCGAACGATTTAAATTTCAATAGGTAGACAAAATTGATAATTCTTAATTATCAAAAATTTAAGCTTTCTCCAGTAACACTGATATTATTATACTGTGACTCATCAAAGTCATCATTGTCAAAAATATTGACAAATCGCGAACTGTCACGGCCAAAAAACTGACACGCGTCCGTCCTCCGTAAGCGCCACCGCGCGACTGATTGAGATTGTCCAAGCCGTCATGGACGATTTTTTCCACATTTTTTAACATAGTAACTAAATAAGACGCAATATAAAAATTTCATCCGTTAAAAGCCCTCAAGTTATTTCTGAACTTTAGTTTAGTAAAAGATTTAGAATCTCAAATCGCTTATTTTAAAAATAAAACCATAAATAGAAAACGAATAGAGGTAACTTTGGGAATTTATTCTATCGAGTTAACTTCATCAAATCGTGTTTCCATCCGTTAATAGCCCTAGAAAATATCCTCAACTATGCTCAATAAAAATCTTAGCCTTTAATTTTACTGTATAGTACCTCAAAAATGAAAAATGAAAACCTCATTTTCGCCATTTTCTCTGCTACCCGGCCTTCCTCACAGTCGGATAAAAACATGCTTACCTTCATAAAATAGTGAATTGTGGATTACGAGTTAAAATTCCGTCAGTTTCAATGTTGCATTATTTTCACGTATAAGTTCTTCGATTTTGAAACATACCATGACTGTTTCGCAAGATGTACCTACTTATATTTCTTTTACAAAATCGAATAACGTCCATTAATCATGAATGACACTAAAACCCTGACCTACATTAATGGTGTCTCTATGTTGCATAGGTATTAGTGAGCTACGTTAAGCTGCCTTGATAGTAGCTGAGTTGGTTTTATAAATATAGGGTCAATTATTCTCACTGAATGTCAACGGAACCTATTTGTCGTTTGGAAGTCAGCCCTATGTTTTACGCTCGGCAACTTTCCCAATATCCTTATGGACATCCTTACCTCACAATTACTGTTGCAAAATGCCACAACATTCGAGTTGTTAGCTCGTTTAGCCTTATTCGCTTGGAGCTGGTAGATTGGGCAACATAGCGTCGTTTTGTCGTTGCGGCAAACCCCATTCTTCCACACTATGAGCATTTATCTTGAATTACTAAGAATGTAGAGCTTAGTGGTAGTACCACGATTTATAAAACGAAGTTCTTTAATCATTCATCAATAGCAATGCCTGAAATAATTTCATCCTTATACACCTCAAAGCAGCAAAGTTATATGCCTAAAAAGCATTCGTATATTTATGTATTTTTAAAACTTCGCGTTACAACCTGAAAACCTATTTAGAAAACTGAGTAACCGCATATTATTACTATTGTAAAATACAAATACGCAACTATTGGTAATCTTTTGACGTCTAAAGTAAAATGGTAAACAAATAATTTGCATAAAATAGTGAACAATGTGCGGATGGAAACATTTTGTTTAAGTTAGAAAATAAACGTTGCATTATAATGTTGTAAATATTCTCGCAAAAATGTGTCAAGAATACATAAGAGAAATTAAATACGTCTTAAATCTTGTACATGGGTCGAATACAAATGAGACTACATAATTTATAGGAAGGTGTATGCTTTAATATTTCGTGTGTGATTCTTCGGTTCCTGCTCGCCTTCTTTTTGTTATGCTGCAAGCGTTATGCAAGGCGTCTCGTATTGACACGGATGCATTTAAGGAAAATACTCGTAGTTACAAATGAGACTAGGCACAATTTATAGGAAGGTGTAAGCTTTAATATTTCGTGTGTCATTTTCGGATCCTGCTCGCCTCCTTTTTGTTATGCTGTAAGCGTTATGCAAAGCGTCTCGTATTGACACGGATGCAATTAAGGAAAATACTCGTAGTTACAAATGAGACTAGGTACAATTTATAGGGAGGTGTATGCTTAATATTTTGTGTGTCATTCTTTGGATCCTGCTCGCCTCATTTTTGTTATGCTGCAGGCGTTATGCAAAGCGTCTCGTATTGACACGGATGCAATTAAGGAAAATACTCGTAGTTACAAATGAGACTAGGTACAATTTATAGGGAGGTGTATGCTTAATATTTTGTGTGTCATTCTTCGGATCCTGCTCGCCTCCTTTTTGTTATGCTGCAGGCGTTATGCAAGGCGTCTCGTATTGACACGGATGCATTTAAGGAAAATATGTAGTTTGCTCAACCATGCTGCTGCGCAAGATGAAGACTACTTTCGGCTGTCCCATTCACAATGCCTCAGAATGACAGTTCGTAGTACATTGTTTGTGAGATTGCAAGTAAGTTATGTAACAGGAACTAATTCTTTCCTTGGCTTTGTTTGTTGTAAGAGCTTTGACCGCGGCTCTACCTATCATCAGTCTTATTTATCTAAGGTAGGTAATGCTATAGTATTTCGCGTGAGTAATAATAATCTAGATACAAAAGCCTTAAATCGGACTCAAAAATAAATAAAAAGAGAATAACAACGAGTATGTTACACCCTGCCACTCTAAGGGAAACGCCTACGAAGTACCAACCTAGATTTTGGCTAAACAAGTAATTGCGTCAATCGGCGACACGAGGAGCTGCGTCGGCAGAACGTGATGCACCGAGCCGCCGCGTCCCATCGCGCCACCGCCACATCGATCACTTTGGTTCCAACATCGAACTTGGTCAATCGCTCTAGTAATAATTAATTTGTAATTGTAATTTCTATATCTTTAATTAAATTAGTTTAAAGTAAATTGGTTTTTTTTGAGACTATCGCTGCCGCCGTACGTATTTGGCGCAGTCGGTAGGATACTCACGGTCGGGCTCGCGCTTCATCGAGAAGACTCTAGAAGAAGACGACCGCGTGGCTATCAAGTCGCATCCTGAGTATCCTGAACCTACGACGTGCAGCAGCGCAGGCATCCAGACATCGATACCAATAGCCAGAGAAAACCAAGATTATGAAACTGTGAGTACATTTGAATCTTTCATGTGTTGCTCTCCTTTTACTGTGTAATCCTTTTTACCTTTCCTAGTGTAATTATCCCTTTCCAAAATTTTTCATCCTAGACGATCGGGGTCCGATTCCCCTAGGTTAGATAGGATTAATAGGCTAGACGCACATAGGAATATAGAGGAAGTAATAGAGGAAGAAGTCGAAATAATGTCTGATCCCGTAGACAACATCTTTAAATCCCTTAGATTACTCCCGGAATTTGACGGGAACCCCAACGTGTTAACTCGTTTCATACATTTGTGCGATCAACTCGTTCTCAGGCACGTTAACACAGGGCCGGGACACGAATTGGAAAACCAGGCCTTATTAAACGGCATTTTAAATAAAGTCACAGGGCCCGCCGCCCGTCTTATAAATTCACATGGCATTCCTAGCGATTGGCAAGGCATAAGAAATGCGTTAATTAATAACTTTGCCGATCAACGCGATGAAACCGCGTTGTACAATGATTTAGCATTACAGTCTCAGGGCCATAGCACACCGCAGGAATTTTATGAGCGCTGTCAGACCCTTTTCAGCACTATAATGACATACGTAACTTTGCATGATAGTGTTCCCACTACAGTAGAGGCCAAACGTCAGTTATACAAAAAATTTACCTTGCAATCATATTTACGCGGCCTCAAGGAACCGCTGGGTTCGCGTATTCGATGCATGCGGCCCGCATCTATAGAGCAAGCGCTAGAATTTGTACAGGAGGAAATTAATACCTTATATTTACAGCAGAGAAATGAGCAATTGCCCGATAGAAAATCGCAATCTTTCATTTTACCTCCACCTACTAAACCAATTTATAGCCCTCCTAATTATTTTCCCATGCCACCAATGCCATCTTCAAAGCCTCTAGGTTTTAGCATGCCAGGGCCATCTCGTCCTCAACCTCAACCATTCCGTATACCCCAGCCGTCCCAGCAATGGCGACCAAACCCAGTTCAACCACAACTGAACCGTGGACCGACACGTACCCAGCAGATGTTCAGTGCTCCACCTCCAAATTATAATCCACAAAGTCATGTGTTCAGAATGCCCAATAGGAATCCACCCGTTGCTAATTATCAGGCACCCAAACCCATGAGCGGCGTAAGCCACTTTGTTAGCAAACCTTTACCACCTAGTGGTCATGATTGGCGTAGGTTTGGTAATCCACCACCAAGTAATTACTTTAAAACGCGAGAAATGAATTTTAATGATTGCTTGGATTATGAATACGGACCTTATTTCGATGGCTACTCAGATTACTATCACGGCGATAACAGCATGCCCTATTGCGAATACATTGACTATTCTAATGATATTTTTTATGCACCCAATTATAATTATCCAGAACTATTTAATACCGAACCCGTTTGTGAAATTACGGAAGAAAGTCCTTCACCTAGCAAGGCCGAGGATTTTCAGGAGCCAGCCCGCTCAGACAAACCAAAATAGAATTAAACTTGCAAACTCAGAGACAACTCCCGTATGTTCAGATATTGAACCCACCTTTAAAATTACTTATAGACACCGGAGCTAATCAGTCGTTTATAAGTCCGGAGGCTGTCGAAAAATATTTCTCGAATTATGAATTAAATTACGATCCGTTTGAAGTCGTCAATGTACACGCAATAAGCCGGTGCGATTATTCTATTACGCTACCGTGTTTCTCGGAATTCAATGACACGACCGATGTTACACTTTTTGTGTATAAATTCCATAATTATTTCGACGGTTTAATTGGGTCAGATTTATTGAACAAATGGGAATCGTCAATTGATTTTAAAAATAAGTTACTTATTACACGGCACGCTTCTAACCCGATTCATGTCTATGATTCCCGGAACGTTAACCTGTATGAAGACATCATTCCAGGGCGTTCCTCTAAATTAATTAAACTACCTATCAATGTCAGAGACGGAGATGCGTTTATCCCAGAACAGGTAATATCTAATTGCATTGTAGGAGAATGTTTAACCAGCGTTAAAGATAATCGTGGATATTTAGAGATATCAAACCCAAGTCATAATGACGTCATTTTTTCCGTCGACCGCCAGGTTAGCGCAGAGACCTATAATGTAGAGTCCACGCGTACCGAGCGCGAACTAAATGCTACGGAACTTACCTATGCTACGAGCGAATTACGTCACCCTCATACTACGAGTAGTGAACCGCGTGACCCGCGTCATCAAAGCGTTACGAAGCTATCTAAACGTGCTACGGACGTTCTCTCGCGTCTACGGACTAGCCATTTGAACGCTGAAGAGCGCGCGAACTTACAAAATTTATGCGCTCAATATGCAGACGTATTTTATATCGAAGGCGAGGCTTTAACTTTTACAAATCAGATCAAACACTCGATCAAGACTACTGACGAGCTACCAGTTTATACCAAGAGTTACCGTTACCCGTACATCCATAGGGAAGAGGTTAGGAGCCAGATTAGTAAAATGCTAGAACAAGGTATCATCAGGCCATCCAGTTCAGCATGGAGCTCACCTATCTGGGTAGTTCCCAAGAAAGCTGACGCTTCTGGCAAAACTAAGTGGCGTCTTGTCGTTGATTTTAGGAAACTAAATGATAAAACCATCGACGACAAGTATCCTATCCCTAACATCGCGGATATCTTGGACAAACTAGGCAACTGTCAATATTTTACCACCCTGGACCTTGCCAGTGGTTTCCATCAGGTAGAAATGGAACCCTCGGATATACCTAAAACAGCTTTTAACGTAGAACACGGCCATTTCGAATTTCTCAGAATGCCGATGGGTTTAAAGTGAGTGAGTGGAGTGACGTCACGGACGTTGACAGCTGCGTGTACGTTAGCGTTCGCTGCTCGAATTTAATATATTAGCACTGTTAATATTTAAGTAAATCTCGCGATTTCTTGCCTGGAGGGACTCCTAAAGTGTGTGCATTATATGGGTGGTAAATTCTGTGACGATTTGAAACAAGGATTAGTACATCATAATCTTTAATCTGCACACATACCCACACGTTTCAAGTAAACAAAAACAATAACTTCAAATTACGTGAATAAGTGTAAAATTGAACAAATAAATAGATACCATTGCAATGGCTCCGAAGTGCAACGCCTGTGGAAGATTTTTGGCGGCGGTCGAGGCGGTGACGTGCCCGAAATGCACCGCAATGAGTCACAGGGCCTGTGTCGGTGTTCCCCCGTCGGCACAAGTGGATGGCTCGTGGCTGTGTCCCGAATGCAGAGCCAGGATGCCGAGGGCCAACGCAGACAGCACCCCTGTGAGACGGGCAGTTGGCATGCAGATGCACAGTATGGACGTGTCGTGCCTGGAAGACCAGCTGAACACCACTGCACTGGATACCACCATGGAGATGCAGACGATGCACGATCTCTGCCTGGATGTCCGCACTTTTCGTGAGGAAATGAAGAAGGCCAGCGAGGAATGCAAGGTGTGGAAGGCGGAAATGCTGGAGCTTCGGTCATTTATGGCTACAATGGGAGACAGAATGACGCAGCTAGAGGAGCGGATTGGTGTGATTGAGAAGCAGGTGTCGTCTCAACAAGCAGATGAAGGTGCCATAAAGTCACTAGAGACTACCGTTTCGCAGCTGAAGAGGGACCTCAATGAGCGGGATCAGGAGCTGTTGCTTAATGATGTGGATATCGCAGGAATACCAGAAGAAGAAGGTGAGAGTGTCCAGCATCTTGTGTTGGCCAGCGCCGCCAAGCTGGGTGTCTCTCTGGACGAGAGGGACATTGTAAGCTGCAGGAGGGTGGGCATTATCAGGCTGCCAACAGAAGCTGAGCCTCGTCCTCGTGCCATCACGGTGCGGCTGGCACGGCGTTCCACTAGGGACCAAGTGCTAAAAGCAGCTCGTGTCCGGAGAAGCCTAACCACTGAAGGACTAGGTTTGCGTTCGCCTCCGCGGCCCATGTACATCAACGAGAGGCTAACGCGAGAAAACCGACTCCTATTCAACAAGGCTCGGGAGCTGGCCAGGAAGACCGGATGGCGGTTTATCTGGACGCGGGAGGGCCGGGTCTACGCCCGCCGGGAGCACGGCGAGCCTGCCAGGCGCATCAGGTGTGAGGAGGATTTGAAAGGGGTTTTTGGAGGGGGACCCGTTTGAGAACCCTAATCAGACCCTAAATGCCCTAAACGTACTTTTTCTATTTGTCTTTCCATTGTTGTCGTGTCCATTCAAGTTGTATTGTTTTTTGTGCTATTTAATTTCAAACTACACTGTTGCTTCCACTTTTAGAACTGAGCAGTGTTATCTTTATGCCTACAAATGCCGCGTATTTTATATATTTATAATTTCTATATTTATAATTTCATTTAGCCTATTACATCCATTCCGTTTTATTTACTCAGTCACCATTCATATTAAAACTACAGAACACAACTTATACACCGAACCGCACTCGCGAAACCGGTTTGTTATTTCATCTCACTCGCGTCGCACTACTGTTCGACTTTTGCCTATTATCCACAGCTCAACAGCTACGTATCGAATATCGTACAAAATACGACGTGTGCCGATCGGTACACACTCATTTTATAATTATTTTAATAGAATCAGGCGCAAATAAACAACGTAAGCTACAGTTAGGTTTACTTAATGCTGGTTCTCTCGGTACACGTCACGACGAATTCATAGTAGCTGTGGAAAAGCATCACGTCGACCTACTGGCAATAAACGAGACGTGGCTGCGTGAGGGACAGGACGCGCGCGCACCGGCGGTGCCGGGATACAGACTGAGACACGTTCCGCGACCGAGCTCCGTGCGCTCGCGCGGCGGTGGAGTGGGTTTTTATGTACGCCTAGGAGTGAGCGCGCGGGTTCTGCCCCACCCTCCATCGGAAAATGTCGAGCAGATGTGGTTATGCCTAACAGTGAGTGGAAAGAAGATAGTTATAGGGACTGCGTATAGGCCGCCGTGGCTGAATATTGATATATTTCTCGATGCGGTGTCTTTGTCATTGGAAACGTTTACATGGTGTGACAATGTTGTATTGTTGGGTGACTTTAATGTTAATATGCTCAGTGTACATGATAATAACTGTATTAAGTTAGGTAATTTTTTGACATGCAATAGATTGGTTCAATGCGTACATAACCCAACACATTTTACGTCACACAGCGAAACATTGATAGATTTAGTTTGTACGGATATCAAGGGATGTAATATCTTGATAGATCACATACAAGACTTGGGTAGTCACGCTTTTATAGTGTGTGAGGTAAATATTAAGAAATTCAAACCAAAGCCAATCAAATTGAGACGCCGAGCTATTGGGGATGTAGAAGGGGAGTTATTTAGAGAACATATAGTAGGTTTAGATTGGAGACGTATATGTGAATTAAGTGACGTGAATGAAATGGTGAAGGAATTTAATTGCTATATAATAAATATTTTTGACATACATGCGCCACTGAGGACTGTAAATATTAAGTTTCATCAATATCCATGGCTCACATATTATAATATTAAATTGATGATGAAACGACGGGATGAAGCTTGGGCTAGGGCGCGTCAGTCTGGACGCGTCGAGCATAAGGAATATTATAAGGACCTTAAACGCTGTGTCGATCGGGCTATTGACACGGAAAAACGGGTATATTTTGATCAATACATTAATGACAAAACTAATGATCCTCGCGTCGTATGGACGCATATAAAACAACATGTGCGTTTAAAAACAATGCCTGACAACCCAGGCACTATTTGCAGTGACCCTAACGTAGTTAATGGTCATTTTTTAAATGTTCCTGGTGATGACAGCGTGGACATATCCCAATTGACTTTTTTTGAATATAATTGCATAGTTTCCAATCAATTTAATATACAACAGGTTAATGAAATCGAGGTTCTAAAAATATTGAAAAGTTTAAAATCAAATGCCGTAGGATTAGATGGTATCTCTCTTGACATGATATTGTTGACTTTGCCACAATCCCTTGCAACAATAACGTCAATTGTAAATGGGTCGATCACCACAGGTGTTTTCCCTAAAGACTGGCAGAAAGCGCTGATTAAACCAATACCAAAGAAATTGTTGCCGACCTCTTTGTCTGATTTGCGCCCTGTCAGTATTCTGCCATGCTTATCTAAGGTTCTAGAGAGAGTTGTGGCAGATCAAATGAAGATATTTTTGGAACAAAATGATATCCTCCCTCAGAAACAATCCGGTTTCCGTAAGGCCCACAGTACCGCAACGGCGCTGCTTCAAGTGGCCGATGATGTGTTGGCTGCTCAGGATAGTGGGGAGGGCACTTTGTTGGCTTTGTTGGACTTCTCGAGAGCTTTCGACTGCATTAGCGTCCCACTACTATTAGCAAAGTTGCATTATTATGGTTTCAGTCCATGTGCTGTGAGATGGTTTTATAGTTACTTTGAGCACAGAACTCAATGTGTAGGGGTGTCAGATGATGCTGGTGAGACAAGAGTATCTGATCACTTGGCTGTTAATCGAGGGGTTCCACAGGGTTCAATTCTGGGTCCACTTCTGTTCATTATTTATAGTGCGGACGTGGTTGATCATATACATAATTGTAAGTACCACATCTACGCTGATGATATACAGCTGTACATTTCGAGTAAGCCGAAAGATGTTCACGAAGCAATTACGTACCTCAATGAGGATCTTGGACGGATAACAAATTGGGCTAAGTGCAATTCCCTAGTACTAAATGGAAATAAGTCCAAATATATGGTGCTGGGTTCTAGGGATCAGATAAGAAAAACCATAAACAGGGGAATTAGTGTGTTGATCGAGGGCGAGCCAATAGAGAGGGTAACAGAAGCTAAAAACTTAGGACTTCTAATGGACGAGGAAATGCGCTTTGAAAAACACGTCAATAATATAGTAGGAAACTGTTTTTATAGACTGAAAGTATTATATCAAATACGTAAATATCTTTCTACTGACAATCGCATTAAATTATGCGACTCTCTGGTTCTATCTAAGTTCAACTATATGGACGTGGTCTATGGCCCCCGACTGCTGGCGCGTACCAAGAAAACTATCCAACGTGTGCAAAATGCATGCGCCCGTTTTTGTTTTTCAATCCCGCCGAGAACACACGTTACGCCTTATATAACTAATGCTAAAATATTAAAAATGAACTCACGCAGGGCGTTGCACTTCGCGGCACTGCTTTTTGGTATGATGAAAAACAACACTCCGACTTATCTACTAGATAAATTAGTTTGGACAAGGGAATTCCACTCGCACAAGACCCGTCGCTCCAGCAGCACTCTCGTTCTTCCGCCGCACCGAACCGTTGCCTTCCGGGGTAGCTTCAGGTTTGCCGCCTCCAAGTGCTGGAATGACTTGCCACCGCCATTACGTCGTCTGCAAACATTGTACACTTTTAAAAAGAAATACCGGGAACACATTTTTAACGAACAAATACTGGAGTAGGTTACTTGTATGCTTACCTAAAGGTTTCAGACGATCAAGCACGGAAGTGGGCAGGACGATCGAGACTGCTGTAGCCTGACATCACTACTTGAAAATTGAAATTTTTTCTCTCCGGACATACTATTTGTAACACCATTATAACACCATATTAAATACTTGTTTCATGATTATTATTTTATTTCTAATGACATCATAACTATATATTTGACACTAATTGAAATTGAATTATATGTTTAGACGACCAATACTGCTGGAATTTATTTACTTTTTATTTTTTTTTATTTTTTGTTTGTAGGTGCGCGTGTAACGCTCGGAACAATATGGGATGAACTAAATTGTCGAATCGCGCGCAATCAATCATTCGATTGCACAAACCGGTTTTGCGGGCGTCGAGACACTCAACAACGCGTAACAATGTCACTCTTTACGAATATTACACATTAACACAATTACTACACACACACCTATACAAACAGTTTTATCTTTTTATTAGTATTCTTTTCATTAGTATTCTTAATAAACGTAGTCATATCATCCTTACCGATTTCCCGCCTTTTGTATTTATCTGTGCACTAATATTACTATTTATGTATGTTTATCTAGACAATTTTATGCAGCTTTTTTATTTTTTTATTTTACCAATGGTCCGTGACCCTCACTCGGCATGGGGCACACTGAAAACCAGCGCCGTGGCCTTCGTCACCGTGGGCCACGGCATATGCTGAGTGGGGTCCCGTTGCAGTGGGCATCTTGTTGGTGAATGGGTGGCACTGCTCAGTTTACTCTTGTTTTTATTTTTTCTTCTTTTATTATTATGTGCCACTGTCATGTCTATGTAATTGCCTGTATTTGTGTGATGTCCACTGTAATAAATGTATCTTTCTTTCTTTCTTTCTTTCTTTAAAGAACGCACCAAGCACCTTCCAACGCGTTATGGACAATGTCCTCCGTGGTCTACAGAATGTTATCTGTCTTGTGTATCTTGATGACGTCATCATTTTCAGTACGTCCTTACAGGAACACATAAATAATCTTGAAAAGGTGTTCCAAAGACTCCGCGAGTCTAATTTCAAGATACAAATGGACAAGTCCGAGTTCCTCAAACTTGAGACAGCATTTCTAGGTCACATCATCAGCAAAGATGGTGTAAAGCCTAACCCGGATAAGATCGAAGCCATCAAGAAATATCCCATTCCAAAAACTCCCACTGAAATTAAGAGGTTCCTAGGACTCTTAGGGTACTACAGGAAGTTCATCCCAGATTTCGCACGGATTACTAAGCCGTTAACTCAGTGTTTGAAAAAAGGTTCCAAAATCACTTTAGATCCAAATTATGTCAACTGTTTCGAGAAATGTAAATTATTACTCACCAATGATCCCATATTGCAGTATCCAGATTTCTCTAAAGATTTCATTTTAACTACAGACGCCTCCAATCTAGCAATAGGCGCTGTACTATCTCAAGGACCTATCGGTAGCGACAAGCCAATAGCGTACGCATCTAGAACTCTTAACACCAGCGAGATAAATTACAGTACTATTGAGAAGGAGTTGTTAGCGATTGTTTGGGCCACCAAGTACTTCCGTCCATATCTATTTGGACGTAAATTTAAGATCATTACAGATCATAAGCCCCTGCAATGGGTTATGAATCTCAAAGAACCCAACTCTCGTCTCACTCGTTGGAGATTAAAGCTGAGTGAATATGATTTCACCGTTATCTATAAGCAAGGCAAATGTAACACCAACGCCGATGCGCTATCTCGCATTGAAATCCACAATGAGGAGATCAGTTCTATAGTAGCTAACCCAACCGAGAAGGCCCCTTCTTTAGATAATTCAGACACATTGACAGTTCATACAGATGCTGAGAATCCCATCTTAGAAGTCCCCATTTCAGATGAGCCTCTTAATAAATTCCATAGACAGATCTGTTTCACAGTAGTCGGTGATATCAAAGGCAAAACCACTGTATCTAAACCTTTCGAAAGCCACACACGCACCGCTATTCAATTATCTAAGTCTAATCTCGAACAAGATGTAGTTAACGCAATAAAAGAATACGTTAATCCGAAAGTGAAGACAGGCATCATCATCCACCCTCCTTTAGAGATGTTTAACATTGTTCCTATTATTCAAACCCACTTTAAAAGTTCCGCTATGAACATTGTACTAACTAAAACTGAACTTGAAAACATTAAAGAGTATCTAAGACAGCAAGAGTTAATACAGAAATACCACGAAGGAAAAACTAACCATCGCGGTATTACTGAATGTTACTTAGCTTTGTCAAATAAATATTTTTGGCCTAAGATGAAAGATAGCATCTCGAAATATATCAATGAGTGTAATATTTGTGGTCAAGCTAAATACTACCGTAGTCCAATCAAGCAACAGTTTCACATAGTTCCTCCGACCACCAAGCCTTTTGAAATCTTGCACATTGACTTATTCACAGTTGATACAGAAAAATACCTAACACTAGTTGATGCTTTTTCTAAGTATGCCCAGGCGTACCATCTTCGCGATGGCACTGCTATTAGTGTAGTACAGGCTGTATTAAAGTTTTGTACCCATCATGGAATCCCTTCAATTATAGTATCAGATCGTGGCACTGAATTTACAAACCAGCTTTTCTTAGAGTTCACTCGCGTTCATAAGATCCAGCATCACAAGATCTTAGCTCATGCTCCAAACGAAAACGGAATAGTAGAACGCTTTCACTCGACGTTGTTAGAGCACTTGCGATTATTAAAACTACAGCATCGCAGCGAATCGGTAGTAAATCTTATATCTTATGCGATCTTAGCGTACAATAGCTCGATACACAGTTTAACTAAATGTAGACCCTTAGAGGTTATTACTGGTCACTTCGATCCCCGCGACCCAATAGATATCGAGTTAACAGAGCATTTATTGCAACAATATATCATAGATCATCGCGCTAAGTTATACTTGTCGGCCGTTTGGTGTAGTGGTTCAGAACGGACTACTATGCCGAGAGGTCCCGGGTTCGATTCCCAGCCGGGCAGAAATTGAAATGATGAATTTTAATTTCTGTGACGGGTCTGGGTGTGACTATGTATAATATTTATGTATTTAAAAAAAAAAGTATATAAGTAGTATATCCGTTAAGCTAGCACCCATAACACAAGCATTAAGTTGCTTACTTTGGGGCTAGCTGGCGCTGTGTGAAATTGTCCAAAGATTTATTATTTATTTATTCATCTCTACGCCTCCGTACTGAGATCATGGAGAATCGTAATAAAACTAGAGAGGCCGAAGAAACGTATAATCCCGAGCAAAACGTTTTTGTTAAAAACCCTATGGCCAGTCGTCAGAAACTAGCACCGCGATACACTCACGATACTGTTTTAGCCGATCTCCCTATACATATTTACACTAAGAAAAAGCGTGGTCCCGTGGCTAAGTCTAGGTTAAAGAGAGTCCCTAATAGTGCACGCTTGTTGCAGGATAATAATGATGATCCTGCTCCGGGCAGCAGTCGCACAAGAGATCCTACTTGACAGCTTAGAAGACGGTCCAGGCATTCTCCCTTTCAAACTAGGTCCTACCAAAATAATATCCCACTATCATTCCTTTCTCCAATTTATTGATATCGATTACATACAGTCTAAGGTAAATTTAGTTAGATCACAGTTAAATGATGTTCGGCCTCAGTTAAATAATAAGACTTTAAACTTGTACGAACCACATATTGATTATCTGAGTAAGAAGCTAGAAAAGGTTGCTGACCAGTTGCAAACGTTTGAAATGAATCGCGTTAAACGAGGATTGATAGACGGATTAGGATCAGTCATAAAAAGCATCTCAGGAAACCTAGATTATACAGATGCTGTGCGTTACGATAATGCTCTTAAGTCTTTACAAAGTAACGAAGAAAAATTAGTTTCAGAATTTAACAGTCACATAAGTCTAAGTAAAGAATGGATGACTGAACACACTAACATACTAGAGACTATTTCTAAAAATCAAATAAAGATTGAGAACGTACTTAATCTAATTATTAACAGCGAAGCAAGTAGAGATACAGATTTAGTAAAATACGCCCATCTGGCTCAGTTACTTTTAATCTTAGGAGATAATATAGAAGATCTTGCAGAGGAGTTAGTTAAGTTAGAAAACCTTTTAGCATTTATCCGTGCATCGAGCACGCACCATTCTATGCTAAGTTTAGAAGTTTTAAGATCAATGTTAGATAAGTTAAAGACTTTATATAACAAAGACGAAGTTATTGAAGTCAATCTTAGAGAATATTACGATATTATAAAACTAGGCTCTTACTACACTAAAAATAAAATAGTTATAGTGTTCAAGATTCCGATCGCTATCCCACATTCCTATGATCTGTATAAATTAGCCATTGTTCCCAATAAACACCATAATGTTCTCATCCCATCCTCTCCTTATATAGCAATACATAGAAATGATTTCATCTACATAGAGACAGAATGTCCGAAGTCCAATACTTGGTATCTCTGCGAGATAAGAATAAACTACAAGCCACAAGATCAAGTTGACTGCATCCAGACTCTCATCGCTACCCAGAAACTGGACATCACATGCAAGCTCACCACGGTTCTACTCGATCGAGAAGCCCTTGAGCAACTGGACGACAAACACTATGTAGTCAGCTTCCCAAAACCAACGAAGATCCAGACATCCTGTGGAAAGAATACTTACTCTACTCTTCAAGGCAGTTATCTGGCTACCGTCCCTTCGGGATGTTATCTCCAAACGTCCGAGTTCACTATACTCAACAGCAACGACCGCACAAGAGGAACAGCTATCAAGATCATGAACCTGCCACCTCCAGAGAACTTCCCATCAACTCCGAGATCACTCATAAAATTGAACTCAATCAACTTAGAAAATCTACACGCAAGTAACACGAAGATATCTCTGCAGCATCCAGTAGAGATAAGCAAATCTGTGGAAGCTAGCCTTTACCATACTACGATACCCTTATACGTAGTACTGTTAAGTGCAGGCGCACTCGTTATTGGCTTATTAATTCGACGTCACTACATCAAACGTCAAGTGAATACGTCAAGCCCTCAAGAAACCTATGCAGAAATCTCAGATAAGCAACGAGATGTATCCAGTCTCACTACAGCAACATTCTCGAAGAAAATTCTCCAATAGTTGCTGATCTTCGGGGGGAGGTGTTACACCCTGCCACTCTAAGGGAAACGCCTACGAAGTACCAACCTAGATTTTGGCTAAACAAGTAATTGCGTCAATCGGCGACACGAGGAGCTGCGTCGGCAGAACGTGATGCACCGAGCCGCCGCGTCCCATCGCGCCACCGCCACATCGATCACTTTGGTTCCAACATCGAACTTGGTCAATCGCTCTAGTAATAATTAATTTGTAATTGTAATTTCTATATCTTTAATTAAATTAGTTTAAAGTAAATTGGTTTTTTTTGAGACTATCGCTGCCGCCGTACGTATTTAGTACGTTTGTTTATACAATTTTGTAATAATTTCATAAAATACCTGTAATTACTGTAGACCTATAAACATTTTATTTGGATTTCTAAATCAAAATTAACTGCTTACCTTTTGAAATAAACTTTTTAGCTACTTATCTTGTAATCTTGTAAATTATGGGACGGATTTAGGAGTTAAAAATAATTACCTTAAAATACGATTCGTTAATTGTTAATACGTGTAATTTTAAGCAACGCCTATTACATTGTTTGAGTAATCCCAGAGCTGGTATAATAATTACTGTATAATGGAGGTGATTAGGCTGATGCTATGCAATGAGTGCTGTGACAACTTCAAGCGTCCTCTCGCTAGGGGGAAGCCAGAGGAATCGAGGGTCAACTTTACGCAGCCACTTTCGCCGTCAGTTCCCGCGTGGAGTACACATGAGACACACGCCTTTATAATCCTTCAGCACCAAAAACAAACAAAGTTATCTATCTAATTATTAAATAATAACATGAAAAATATCTTGTGATAACAGTTCTGTGATTTAACGAATATTTTATGAGAATAAGTTTAAGTATTTAGAAAAATATATTAAATTGTGATAAAGACAATTAAGATTAACTTAAAAACATGGTTATTTGTGCAAAGTGGTTGATTTTGATTGGAATAACAGCGTTGCAGGTTTCCGGTGAGTTATTTCAGGATGTTATAGATATAATCAAACTTTTCATTTTAATTAAAAATTTCTGACGTTAAATTAATAAATAGTAAAAATAATAATTTAATAATTAAAGTTTTCGTTTTAAGTTACACGTGAACGTAAATATCAATCGTTCTAATTGTTGTAAATAATATTAATTGCTGTTAAACTTGAAACAAATATAATATACTCAACGTCAAATAAATCGCACCTTCCGCGACGCGAACTTTAAAGATTTTCTTCTGACACAATCATGGTGCCCCAACAATATTGGTGTTATTTGAAAGCCCAATAAATATCCTTAAAGAAAAACACATTTAATTTCTTAATAAATGATTAACATATACCATAAATGTGACTTGAAAAATGACCTCACTTTGGGCTCACCTGTGGGATCAATTAGACCAATTTTTATGGTTATAAAACCAAATAATGACCTCACCTGTCCTCTTTAACAGATGGATAGCGATTTATCCCAACTTAACAATTTTATAGCCATAAAATTTGGCTCAAGCGTAACTACCTATTTTTTGAAGAAGTGACTCTGGATCCTTCTAAAGACACATTTTTGGGGTAAAAACCTTTCCTTTAATGAAATTAAACTTAGAACTAGGCTTTCAAATGGTACCAATGTTGGTGGGAAGTGAGGATGCATACTTTTGAAAAGTGCTTGTTGCGGGAGGTGCGATTTATTTGATGCCGAGTGTAGTTCCTACAAAGACATTGCTATTAATTTCGAGATGGTAATTAACATGTTTTATTATCAATTTAGAGTTCCTGATAAGTTTATTTATGTCATGTACGTACGATAAAAGTAATTTTTGTCGCAAAACATTCTTCACCTTCATAAATCCACGACTTTAAGGAAATTCTTACTTAAAATTAATTATTTTATTTAACTCTGCAAAATGATTAAACAAACGAAGAAAGAAGTCACAAATCAGTAAGAAATAGGACAAATTCATCGCTTTTATAATTCGTTTAAGATGGGAATGTTTGTAAACAAAGTTCGTTTCCACAATATCCAACCGAATTCCTTAGAAAAGGCTTTATTTGTTTTTACGAAAAATGCAAATATTTACGCGGGAAGGATTTTTTAAGTGGCACCAGAAATGTTTAATTTTATCGCATTAATCTGACTCTACGTACGAATATGTAAATGATCTGTACTAAATTCCTTAAAGGATGTTCACTAGTTACAAATCATCCTGTATGTACTCGTATAGTCTAGATTTTTTTTGCAATATCGTATCTACCTATTACAACAATGGTACTTAGTTAATAATAAGTTAATATTGAAGGGGAAAAGAAAAAAAAATTAAAACGAAAAAAAAAATATATAAAAAATACATATATAACATTAAAAACAAAAAAAAAAAAAAAAATGTATAAAAAAAAAACATCCTATATAACTATCATCATCATCATCATTTTTGTAAATATTATTGACTCACGTACTTTTACAGTTTGCTCGTACAAAATAGCGAGAAACTATTCCACTCTCTCTCAAAAAAAAAAACCTATTTAAGAAAGTCAACATCTACATTTATCTCTAATTATCTGGTAATAAACTACCAGACTAAAAAAAAAAAACCTATTACAACATTTACAACTACCATAAGATACCGTCGTTTGTTACATCTACTGTTTTTAAATCTCAGTTGACCTACAACTTACACAAGCGCTTCTTCTCTGCTAAAATGGTAGTAAGTGCAGCGTATGCAGTGAATCGCGCGTAACCTACAAATCGGCGTGTGGTTGCATAATCTTCATTCTGCAGCAGTCTAAAGTTACAACTTACCACTTTCCTCATCCGTATTAAGTGCTACGCGTTCCGCAAACTTTGTCTTATCAAATATAATATGCGATCTCTGTTGTTTATCTCTGTTGATTACATAAACTGTTGAATTAAATTATTATCGTAACGATTTATCTGACGATAGTTACGGAACCAAAAACTTTTGTTATTTTAATTTTCTTCCAAAGTTTTAAAGATGACCGATTAGAGATAAATCGATTTAATAAATTAACAAATACAACAGGTTTGGTGCTTAAATACTTAGTAGATTCAAGCATCATTATCTTCTCTTCTAATAGTTAATTTTGGACTAATATTTTCGATGTATTTCTTTAAATAATACCTATTCTTAAAAAATGTTGGTGTTGCAAAAATTTAAAGGTACCTACTGATTTAGTATCACTAACCTTATTTCTCATTACTGTCACCGCCTACGTAACGACAGGTCTTGTTCTTTATTAATTAAATGTACTCGTACCAGAAACTCGCACATCAAGTTCCACGATTCTTGCACCGCGCTACACGGCTGCGCGCACGCACTTCCGAGCGCAGATCGGCGCCGCCTACATTCTTGTTGCGCAACCCGTTGTCACTGTGAATTACATTATCATGCACGAATTATGACCAACTTTTGGCAAAATGCCCTATTTTTGTGACTTGTTATGTAGTTGTTTTTTGTATACATATTTTACGCATATGTGCGAGTCCGTTTAACACATTCGTCTCTATACATATGACCCTACCATGCTTTATGAAATTCAGTTAAGTAAAACAGTGTAAAACAATCTAATAAATCTGAAAAAAATAAAACATTCTTTACTATTTTAGGGAAAATAAAATTATATTTGGTAACTTCAAAATAGTTCTCCAACAATTTTATTTTCAAAATCCAACTAAGTAAAAAGACAAAAAGAAGGCGTGGAAAAAACCATAACCATTTCTGGCGCAGTCGGGTGAAAATCATCAAATACCTACCATTACTAAAGCAACAATACCTACCTCTATATTAGTTATATCGGTACTACAATCAAGCAAAATGGTGACAATAACAGTGTTTCGTTATTGCAACCTAACTCCATATTGGTTGGTTTTAGCATTGCATAATCATCTATATCTTGTTCTCACAGTTACTATATCCGAGACAACACAAACAAGCATCGAGAATATTCAGCAGTTTGTAACCTGTTTCTAAACTTCTTAAAAGAACGGGATTTGAAATAAAAAATGGAGCAACTTTTGGAGACGACTTATCCTTGCCATGATGCAGTTAACACATTTAAAACGCGAGTAAAATTAGTACTTAAGTAATGCCATTTAATGAAGTGTGTCATACAACTAGATTAACATAAATTCTTCCACCAAAAGTACTACAAATTACATATTTTAAGTAATAACAGCTATGAGATAGTAACTGGTTAGATAATTGATGCAGTAGGTATTACCGGTAGCGCAAGTATCTTGATGCAATATTCTATTACCAATTATCGAAAATGCGTTTACCTATTAATTACTAATCCATAAATAAGTGTAGATTACTGGAAATGTTATACAGTAAATAGGTAGCAACTGCTTATAAGAATTGCGAAACAATTTATAACCTTTTAATATTCAAGGATAATTTGTCGATGGTGAAACGTGACCTTTAATCATCCGGATGGATGTAGATGTCCCAACATCCAACACGACGTAATTATGCATCAGATGTGTAATGAAAGTAATAGTCATCGCATAGAATTATTGCATTAGCACGCATCCAAGCGAGGAGCCTTCTTGCAATATATTAAACGATACCCGGAACAAAACCATTAGCATCCGATTTCACATATCCCTAACTTTTGCAGTAAAGATAGAAACGAAGAATGATGTCTATGAAGGTATTTTGAAGAATACTTATAAGTCAAAATCAAGATTGGTGAAGAAATGGCGAGGAATCTAAACATACATCTGGAAAACCACGCATCTAGACAATGGCAAATAATGACAGTGGATTTAAACGTCACATTTAAAACGATGATTATTGTGTCTTTTGTTGAAGAAAAATATTTGATTGTGACAATTAGTTTTCTCTCTAGCCTATGTCCAGAGAAATGAATTTCTAACAATAGTTTCTTACTTACTTCATATCTATAAAATATAACATTAGTTACTTACTTAGTTCATATCTACAAATAGTTCATGCAGCATGCCCAGAAACATGTCTCACACAGCTCACACTGCAAACTACGGTGAAGGAGTGCAGCTTGTCCCATTCAAAATTCACCTTTAAAAGTCATTCACGCAAAGTAAACTGATCGTAAACGATGCCATAATTGTTACATCGTCTCGGAAAAGCATAAAAGTGAATCTGTGCCGAACAGTGAAAGTATGACCCGTGAACCGATCCATTTGTATGCAGCTCGGAGGCCAGGGCAGCCTTGTGAACCCGCCTCTACTCAAAGCGTGCTTCATTACTTAATCACACTGTTTTGTTTGATGCATTATAAGACGATAATGGCATAGGTTTTATGTCACTGCGCAATGGTGAGAACGCGCGATCGCAATACAACACCATCAGTTTGTAAGTTTTAGTAAGAACACAAACATTAGGCAAACTTTACTCTATGTAGTAAGTAATTAAGTAGTGTTAATGCTATACACATTCTCACTAATGCAGATTGCATGAACCACATTACACTAAAAATTGGTCTAAGAATGTTTATACATATACTTAACGAATGTCTAAAGTTGGTGAGAATTGACTCTACATGATGCTAAGTTGCTAATGTAGTGTAAATTAACTTCGAAAACTTGACTTAAGGTCCTATGTCCCCTAGATAGGGCAGAGAGCCTCCACAGCAGTCCTCCATCGCGTTTGATCTCGCTCCAGGTCTTGCCGATTTTCTTCGCCTCGTCTGGCGCCGCCAAGTTTGCTTAGGGCGACCACGAACTATGAAAACAGATAAGCTTTATATTTTTTACAAACTATTCAATTTTAATTACCGATATGAAATAATATCTTATCAAATATCATGTGCTGTTTTTATGTTGATTGCTATTAACTAGCAATCAAAATAATATCCAACTGGATTAAATTAGTTACATACTAAACAAACATACATTAACGAACACAAAAAAAACTTTGCAACATGTATGACTAGACTATAAGAAATTAATATATTTTATACAAAAACACAAGTATAGGTACTCGTATTACGAATTTAAAGGTATTAGGTACGAAAGAAACTAAAACATGCGAGGTCGCTATTTATGAAATGGAAATATTATTTAATTGTTGCTATTTCAACACAAGTCGTTCGATAACTTAATGAAGTACCTACGAGTCGATGTTTAGGTACCTTCGCACCTGCTTATTATTTCTAGGACAAACTTTTAGAATAAGTACGATTAGCTACTTAAAAAAATCATTTCAAATTAAATTCAAAATAAACTCATACATTATTTTTTCTACACATAATTTTAATATGAATCAAATGAAGCGGAGGATGAAAGTTACGAAGGATGGGGAAACCATGACTGTAGAACTAAATGAGATATTCAAACGTTTAGAAACATACCAAAACATACGTTTAGTAGAGAAGTTTTAAAGAGCGTATCATAGTCATAAGATAAGACGTGCAATTGAATTAAGCATTTGTGTAACAGTCCTGTATACAAGCACTTGACGCCAGTTATCAGGTAAAGAATCTATTAATAAAAGCTATTGGATAGACACTAAAGAAAGTCATAATGATTTAACGCATCCTTGACATGCCTGACAGCTGACATTCTGAGAGGTGAACCACATTACACACAATGACTAAACCTAGCGGTTCACGGTCTGTTAACCACAAACAATTGTTAACCAATTAACTTATTACGAATTCCGGCGTGCATGATGAAAACATTATAATCTTTGTCATGAAACGCAAGCATAATTCACTGACTACAGTTACAAATTAAAAAGATTCTTGATAATAAAGACAAAATCATATTTAAAGTTGGAAACAATAGTACTTAGTTTATAAGACAATAGTAAATGACTTCTAGAGTTGTGTAGGTGGATAGTATAGGTATATTAGTTTCCATTAATATAAATCTTGCTTTTTCAATACTTTCATAAAATTATAACATTGATTGAACAATGCTCATGGTAATATCAGTAGGATACTAAACAAGATTCCTTACAATTGATTATTATGAGAAACTACATGACTATAAATGTTTATAATTCCAGATTCAAATTGTCAACGAAACCAGGAGAAGAAGGAAAAGAAACCACAATCAGTACGAGACTTGCTCAACACAACGTCATGCATCCCGCCTCCATACCGGTGTCCGCATCCGAAAATGCATTTTTATTTATACACGAGGTAGGTACTATAATTATAACTTCATTACGTACCATCTTAAACAATTTTGTGTTCCTACTTATGTGCCTTCTTATATTTTTTTTCTAACTAAAAACTCCGGTACAAAAAATGACAGAAGCGAAGGTACCTATAGCAATCATTTTTGACAACGCCTAATTATTTTATTAATTTAATAGCAGCTTAAAGCAAGCTCACACTTTCATCTCCATCGCAGCGCAAATCAACATCAATTACTCACATGAACCAACTTCTTTAAGGCTTGGTATTTCTGCTAAAGTAGGTATTTCGCGCTGTCAAAATCTGCGCGCGCAATACTTCGCCGAAGACAGCGCGCCAAAGAGCTCTCGCGGCTACACAGTATAGAAATACGCAGTTTAGAAATACGCAGTTGGTTAGGTTAGGTTGACTTCCTTCCGTTCAAGCACAAAATATAACAGAAGACAAACTCCATACTAAACGCGCTCGAGCCACGCACACATAGACACCGCTCTAGCAAGACTGTCTTGGACGAATGCGAGCGCGACGTGGCGCGACAGACGTTCGCCACACGTTCGCTGTGGTTCGCTTGAGCCACGCGCCGGTCAACCGCCTGTGATATTATTTTGTTTTGCGAAATTGACGAAAATGAGTGAACAGAAAAAGTCGTATTATAATTGTTCGGTATTTGGTTGCTTAAACTCATCATTAAATACCGAATTTTCATTTTTTAAATTACCAGTTGATTCGGGGAGGTAAGTAAGTTATTTATTTGAATTTCAATTGAAATTGAAAGCCAACTAAATTATTAGGAATATCGAATTGTTTTAGAGAGGTTTTAGGAATTATTGGATAACTAGCTTTTGCCCGCGGCTTCACCCGCGTGAAATTTAGTTTGTCACAGATCGTCATAAATTATAGCCTATTTGTTATTCAGGGTTATAAACAATAATACTGTAAAGTTACATCAAAATCCGTTCAGTAGTTTTTGCGTGAAAGAGCAACAAACATCCAGACATCCAAACTTTCGCATTTATAATATTAAGTTGGATAATAGTGTCAACCACTCAACTAAATACTACTTCCTTCTCGTGTATTTGTTTGCAGACTACATATTACTATAATAACGTACTAAATATAAATAAGTATACGTGGATATCTGTTATTGTCTTTCTTGCATAGTATTAAGAGTAACATTTTTCTATCATAACGAAATAAACGCAACACATGACAAGACAACCCTAGCTCGACGGCCGAGCGTGCGAGCGAGAGAGGTATGCAAAGCGAGGTACATACATGAGTTTACCTTCTGTTATATTTTGTGGTTCAAGCGTCACACTCGCAGCACTTTCTAATACAAATCATATCCAAGTGATACAAATTAAAACAACTTTCAAAATTTTTGGGAATATATTTTAGAATCGAATAAATATCGAATATAACTGCCAAAGTTAACACGGTTCAAAGAGGCGTGGCGTCACCCGACCTTCCGGAAGTTCCGCGCCGGCTAAAAGAATTTCAAGATTACGTCACCCGACCAATCGGTAGATCCTCGGGAGCTTGAGCGATTGGAAAAACATTTTATGATCAGTTACTCGTAGTAGCGATTATTTAGAGCTTGGATAATAAATTATAGTTGTTGCAATTCACAAAGCTTTGCATGTGGTTAATTACATTAATCAGTACACGCATCAATTTTGTTCAGTCTTTTTGTTTATTAAAAAATAAAAATATTATACTAAAATTGCATACATATTTGTTTGTATTGGTCTGGGTGTTTTCTTTCCATAATTTATGTATAACGTATGTACGGGGCTCTGTATCGAAAATCACTGTGAGCAATAAGCATCACACACGGTTACCTGGAGTGCATTACCGCAGCAAAAAGCTTGCCATCTTAAATGAACGGTATAATATCGAGGTTTCGTCAGTACAGTTGCGAACAAAGGTGTTTGTGTAGTAGTTGAGTTGAGAGGTCAGATTATTGAAATAATAAAACGAACATTTTATTTTTTAAATACATTTTAAAAATAATTTACATTACAGATAACAATGAGAGGATGACATTGCAAGGTGGTGCCAGTCCAGTCTTAAATCCGTTGATATATGCTGCATCTGCCATGTTTTTGGCTAAAAGATTCTTCTATCTTGCAGTTTAGAATTTTATTACAGACCTCAGACAGTATTTTTGGAAAACTTTTACGCATGGTGGAGGAAGGGACGCTCTAGAGACTCAAGTGTAGAAGGAGTCACATGAACTCCAAGTTTTAAATCCGTTGACATCTGCTGCATCTGCCATCTTTTTGGCTAGAAGATTCTTCTATCTTGCAGCTTAGACCTTTAGCTACAGACCTTAGACAGTATTTTTGAAACATTCTTACGCATGGTGGAGGAAGGGACGCTCTAGAGACTCAAGTCTACAAGGAGTCATATGAACTCCAGTTTTAAATCCGTTGACATCTGCTGCATCTGCCATCTTTTTGGTTAGAAGATTCTTCCATCTTGCAGCGTAGACCTTTAGCTACAGACCTTAGACAGTATTTTTGTGAATATTCTTACGCATGGTGGAGGAAGAGACGCTCTAGACACTCAAGTCTACAAGGAGTCACATGAACTCCAGTTTTAAATCCGTTGACATCTGCTGCATCTGCCATCTTTTTGGCTAGAAGATTCTTCTATCTTACAGCTTAGACCTTTAGCTACAGACCTTAGACAGTATTTTTTATTATTTATTTGTGTCAGTGTGCTCTTCTAAAGAGTGTAAGACGATTGTATGTAGGTACTATTAAAATGTAATTTTAACTCATTGGTTTTGTCTCATATTTGAGGAATGTATTATGTATCATGAGTAGAGTCTTCGTTTAAAAGGATGCGAACGATTTAAATTTCAATAGGTAGACAAAATTGATAATTTGTAATTATCAAAAATTTAAGCTTTCTCCAGTAACACTGATATTATTATACTGTGACTCATCAAAGTCATCATTGTCAAAAATATTGACAAATCGCGAACTGTCACGGCCAAAAAACTGACACGCGTCCGTCCTCCGTAAGCGCCACCGCGCGACTGATTGAGATTGTCCAAGCCGTCATGGACGATTTTTTCCACATTTTTTAACATAGTAACTAAATAAGACGCAATATAAAAATTTCATCCGTTAAAAGCCCTCAAGTTATTTCTGAACTTTAGTTTAGTAAAAGATTTAGAATCTCAAATCGCTTATCCCAACTATATAATATTATAAATGCGAAAGTAACTCTGTCTGTCTGTCTGTCTGTCTGTCTGTCTGTCTGTCTGTTACGCTTTCCCGCTTAAACCTCGCAACCGATTTTGATGAAATTTGGCATAGAGATAGTTTGAGTCCCGGGAAAGAACATAGGATAGTTTTTATCCCGGTTTTTGAAACAGGGACGCGCGCGATAAAGTTTTTCTGTGACAGACAAAATTCCACGCGGGCGAAGCCGCGGGCGGAAAGCTAGTTTTAAAAATAAAACCATAAATAGAAAACGAATAGAGGTAACTTTGGGAATTTATTCTATCGAGTCAACTTCATCAAATCGTGTTTCCATCCGTTAATAGCCCTAGAAAATATCCTCAACTATGCCCAATAAAAATCTTAGCCTTTAATTTTACTGTTTAGTACCTCAAAAATTAAAAATGAAAACCTCATTTTCGCCATTTTCTCTGCTACCCGGCCTTAATTTCAGAAAAACGCAAGAAAAAGGCGAGCTCCTGAACACGCTCGACAACGATTCCCTCACGTATTCAAAGTTCAACCCCATTCATCCGACCAAGATAGTGGTGCACGGCTTCGGCGGCGGTCGGAACCTGTCTCCAAGCACTGACATGAGGAACGCTTACTTCACCAGAGGCAACTACAACATCATCATTGTGGACTACGGGTCGCTCGTCAAGGAGCCGTGTCTTAGTCAGGTAAGTAAGATAAAAATAATTCTAGACTTATTATCTATACTTATAATAAATCTGTAGAGAGGTCAATTCTGTACATGAAATATATTTTCAAAATAACTATCAGGGGGTGATTAGTGATCGATACTGATGCCAAAAATGCAATCAGTAAAATTTTTGTCTGTCTGTCTGTCTGTCTGTCTGTCTGTCTGTCTGTCTGTATGTTCCTTATAGAAACAAAAACTACTCGACGGATTTTAACGAAACTTGGTACAATTATTCTTCATACACCTGGGCAGGTTATAGGATACTTAGGAATTCCCACGGGAACGGGCATTAGCGGGAAAATCCTTTTGTATGAAAAATCTAAACCGCTTAAGTTAGACGCTTGAAATTTGGCAAGCAGGTACCTTAGTAAACTTAAAGCTTAGTTATAACAGGATATTGCAAAATTCCTACGGGAACGGGAATTAGCGAGAAAAAACATTTGTATGAAAAAATCTAAACCGCGTAAGTAGTTGAAGGGGGTAAAACGGGATCCACGCGTACGAAGTCGCGGGCGGCCGCTAGTTAAAAATAACCTCTGAACATAATATTGGTTGGGAAGCGTCATGTTTCAGATACAAGAGAATAGGATCTCAATATTGTATACCCTGATGATATTTCTCAGAAAAATCAACGAAATAAAGTACCAATTGATCTCAAGATTGTATGTGTATAATTGTTCAATTTTTCTTTTGCGTAACTTATTATGTTCCATATAATATGTCATCATAATAATGTCATTTTTCTCATATTCATAAAAATGGCAGCCATTCCTATGAAGCCAAATATTGCTCAATGAAGAGCACGTGTGTTCAAATCTCACGCACGCACTACTCGTTATCTCAGACGACATAATTTTAGCAGTGAAAGTGCAGTCATCACCAACGGTTCACTGGGCCTAATGATTTGTCGCATAACCAACCTTTTGGAGAGTTCCAATGGAAACCTAGCGAGCCGAAACTTATTGTTATAACTTAATATGCATCGAATGAATACTTATCTTACGCAAGAAACATTTCTCTGCCAACAAAATAGCCATAATTTATGGAGATTGGCCCAATACAAAACCATATTATTTTTTATGCCATTTTTAAGAAGTCATAAAACTTTTTTATGCTGTTGTTTACATTCGTTTAATGTGGCACGTAATTTAAATAATGTCATTTATTCAAATTGATACTGTATACCTATAATTATGTGTACTTACTGGTGATTTCTGACAACTTCACCTACGTAATAAATCATTATATTATATAATATTATCGTATGATTTATGGTTTCGTAATTAATAGTTTCAAAGCACGTAATGTATGCGCGAGCAAGACATCCTTAACTTTTGCATAATGTAAATTCTCTTATTACACTTTTATTCGAAAATGTTGTGCCGCTATCCGCATTTTTTAGATATATAGGGGCCTTTTCGCATTTCGCATTTTTATCATTATTACAAGAAAAAGGTTTTGTAAAATTGCACTAATGGCAACTCTTTGGTGACCGCATTACACTTAAGTACCTACAATAATGTTGTGAGGAATAGAATAGTTGATATTCTATGATCTTAGAGAAAAGACAAAAAAAGGAATGTTACACCTTAAATATCAGAAGAGGCCTATCTTTTAGCTTAAATGAAGTTTTAATGATCTCAAATCCTCAAAGTTGAAAATTAATCATTTCAGATAGAATGGGCTCCGCGTTTTGCTGGGATGTGCATAGCGCAGCTGGTCGACTACCTGCACTTCCATCCAGTGAAGCCAGTCGCCCCAGAGCACCTGCACACAATCGGGTACAGTGTGGGTGCGCATATCCTGGGACTAGTCGCCAACTACGTTACTGATGGGAAGCTGGGAAGAATTACCGGTAAGTTTGTTTTTAACTGTGTACGAAAATTGTTTGTTTCCCAAACTTTGAACTTTGGGTTGCTGTTTGTATGTGACCCGGTGACAACCTTGCATGATGTTAAGGCTTGCATATTATTATGGTAATTTGGAATTTTAAACATCGCACGTCATGCATTTTGCACATACCTAAACACACATTTGTTTTTATTTAAAAATGTTGACAATGCGCTTTTTCTACTATGGTGAAGGTGGTTTTGGTGGTTCAAAGGTAGCACGTAGATGCGAGTAGCTCAGGAGTCGTTGTGGAAATCCTTGAGGGAGGCATTTGTCCAGCAGTAGACCGAACCTTCTTTAGCTAAAACGATGATGAATGATGATTTCTACTTATTATTTTGTGTTTCTACATTTTCGGCCTGCGGTCAGGTCAAAGTAATTCATACATGATGCGGGCCGCGTTCCCTCTGACTTGACTTAAGACCGCACCCAGTGTGATCCTTAAAGATTTAATAATTCTTCTTTCGTGATGCGAATAAAGACCTAATTATTATTATGTATTCTAATTTCGTCATTGCAGGACTAGACCCAACGATATTGTTCTACATGGGCAACAACCGATCCCGAGACCTGGACTACACAGACGCATTGTTTGTGGACATCCTCCACACGGGTGCCGGTATCCTGGGCCAGTGGGGGCCCAACGGGCACGCTGACTTCTACGTCAACGGGGGGTCCAGCCAGCCTGGATGCGCGCACGACACTATCTTTCGTAAGTCATTTGGTATTCAAATTATAAATTAGCATTCAGTTCTGTATAGCTACGTCCTTAATAATGTTTGGCCTACTACACTCCAGGAAAGCATAAGCATTAGGCTATGGACCTACTAAGAAATTACTAATAGAAATGACTAATTCGGCTGACAAAGGTGACTGAGTTTCTTCCGCCACTTCTCAGCACCAGCCCATATGCTGTCCCGAAGTGGTGGTAGGGCAAGCTATATTTGGGACGTGTACAAATGCCCTAGAAATGGCCTATGTACTGAATAAAGTATTTGAATTTGAATTTGACGAATGAAATTCAGTCCCCTCTATCAGCCTTACTTGTTATTCAAAACAGTAACTGCTTCAAATGAAACAGTCTTTCGCTTGCTGGACATTGCAATCATATCACATGAAATTAATAATGTTCAGTTATTTATATCAAAACGCTACAATCAATCGCTACATATTACGCACAGTACTTTTACTTTGCAATCAGGCCGTATTTAGATCCAGTTTCCTTTACTTAATTTCCAGAAACATTATCATGTGACCACACCAAAGTGACGCCGTACTTCATAGAGTCGATCAACAGCCGCGAAGGGTTCTGGGCAGGACCCTGTTCCAGTCTGTTCTCATACCTCATTGGCTGGTGCGAGCCCAAAGACTCGGAGTACGTGCTGATGGGAGAGCATCTTACGCGCAAGTGAGCATGTTATATGACTTTTAAATGCTTGACAATCGGTTTTACTTTCTTCATAAAGTGATTTTATGCTCTATCTAAAAATGTGCCACTAGGAGTGAAAAGCAGATTCATAGTTCAGAGTATCCAACTCATAGTGTTACTTTAAAAGTTTCCTTTCCCACTGAATCATATTCGGTTTTGTAGTTCAATGAGTTTTAGTACGAATAAATCAGAGACAGATTTCATCCCCGCACAGTAAAAGCATTTGTGAGCACGAAAATATCTGTTTGGTTTGGTCTGGGTGTTTTATGTAAAGTGAGTACGTCTAAAAAATAAAAAAGTATGTTTATATTTTTATGTCTGTTATCTTGTGCGCATAGAGCCAGCTTTCTTTGGTTTGGGACAGATGGCTGAGTCAAATTTAAGAATATTTTACTTAGATACCTATATTGTTTTTATTGCAGGGCTCGTGGCGTCTACTACGTGACCACCAACGCCAAACCTCCATATGCCAGAGGGTTCCCCGGGAAGACTAGACGCCTTAGATCTGTTTCACCATACAGCTGATAACGATTTATAATTTATTACCATACCATATGAAATAGGTACAACTGAAAAACCTCATAACAACTATTAAAGTAAGAGAGAATACAAGACAACATATTAGTTGAGAAACTATAAAATATAGGAAACATGTGATGATCATTTAAAAAATTAGTAGTAGTTTTGGATTTTCAATTAATTTTCAAAGACATAATTAAATAGTTATGTCTCTCATAATACCATACTACATAATTTATGTTTAAAGTACCAAATACACACACATACACTTGCTGTTTGTGTGATGCAATATCAATGTTACCATTCCTAAAGATACTGCCTTAATTTAAGTTAAAGCTTTAAATTATCAAATTAATGCGGGATACATTAATGTGAACTCTACCTTTATTTGATTATTTGTTTTAAGTAAAATGTCTTTATCGATGACAATATGACAAAATATGAACTTTACAACAAATGATGTAATTATATTCTTATGCCGTTGTGTCATCGTATTCAATAATTTAATCTGTGGGTGTTAATTTATTATAGAATAGAGTTTGTGATATTAATTATTTTGTGTTGGTAAATTGAAATTGTGAATGGTCATAGTTTAAGTTTTTAAAATATATCAAGGATTACCTAAAGTACTGTATTTGAATTCCCCTTAAATTGTATTCCCTAATGATGTGACTTTTTTTTCCAAAGCGAGATACATAATATGTTATAAAATGTGAAATTTATTTTAAAATTGCATATCGGTTTTGTAAAATAAAAAAAAACGTTTAAAGTTCAAACATACATATATTATGGGAAGTTAATGTTACCATTCCAAAAAGACCAAAGTTGATGTTGATTCATCACGACTAACAGATGAATTTTACGATTGGTCACCAAGAAATAAATACATTACTAGTTTATAATATCGTACATTAACAATAAGTACATATTTGTACATTATACTATAAAAACATTAAAAATAATCAACGACTAATAAGAATAACAATAAAAAAACAATAAGCAATCAACTATTAACAAAAAATTTAGTAAATATTTAAAAATAATGACTAAAACTAATTTATTTATTAATTTGTCTATTAATATAAAATCACAACAACTTAGAACATCCTTCAAAAGTAGTTATTTAGAGTTTCAGTGACAATAAAACAACACTACATTTCCCCATCCTATTATAACTACATATTCACTTAATATTAAAATATTATTTACACATATTAAACTAAATAAAAGAATCGAGTATTATAATACATACTCGTACATATTTCAAAGAAACCTTGTTTTATATCGTTCAGAATTTGTGAGCTAAAACAGTAATTAAGATATAATATTAAGTATCCAAATAAAAATGTGTTTTATTTTACTTAGTATAATATTCCGATAATTTTAGTATGTGTGTTATTTTTTTTTTAACTATTTACAACTATTTTATCATAGGCCTGATTGAACCCCAGTGCAATTATAATTTACGTATTTTTATAAATGTCTTAACATTTATAAATTATAAGGTGCTTATAACATTTATAATTTATAAGCACCTTAGTGCTTAATTATTTACAACAATTAATTAAATGTTAGGTGATAACACTAACCGGCCTAGGAAACAAAAAATATTATATACCTAATAAAGGGAGATTTAAATGAAATATAAAAGATCAGAGAGAAAGCAAATAAAACTATCATTTGCAAAATTGTGTTTTTTCTAAACAATTGTAAAAAAGCCATAGGCGCCGATTCAGAACTAACATTCTATTACTAAAGAACTCTACACCGTTAATTTTCAAAATTTAGGTGGGTCGCTAAATGTAACATAATAAGGGCTATTTTTGGGACGTCACTATTATTTCTCAATATCTATTGCCTATGATGATTCGTGAAGTGAAATGATAAACAGGTATAAGCGACACAAATTATTTACAGCAGTAGCAACGTCAGGACTTCAAAGAAAATCCTTAAGTATGAGTCTAATCAATAATTGACAAATCAGTGCTCTTTTGGCAAGTAAATAACGGATTATAGGGCTCCACATTTATGTATCGTAAAATTAGATATAATATAGATATTAAATAGTTTTTTATTGTACGCCACCTAAAATATAGAAAGGATTAATTATGAAGTTAATAACTATTAATACATATTTAGAAGTTATTGAAAAAAATATACGTTTGTATCTTCGAACTTATTGCATTTATTTATGTAGGATTTATTTAGCAACCTAGTGATGTCACTGTATAAAGTTTATTTCATAATTAAAACCACAAATATGAAGCCTTATAACTCGTGAATACTAATCCTATATTTATTATAATGTAAACATTAGTGAAATCGATTAATAATTAATACAAGATACACACACTTGTATTATTTTTATTTCTAGTACCTTATTTGATATCATATCTATAAATATTTACAAATTACAAGAAAGCTCTACCATAACAGGCATAAAAAGTAACTGGAACAAACAAATTAATGAAAAATATAGACTTTAATCGATTTTTATAATTTTAATAATAGGTAGTACTTGCTAATTATTCAAATATCTAATAAGCCAATAAAAAGACAAAACGGAACCCATAAACATATTGTTGACTTGTGTAATTAAGATTTACTATTTTATATTTTAAAACAAACACAATCAATATTACTTTAGAATAAATAATGCAAAAACCTACGATCCTAGTATACGAAACCTAGACTTTAGTATAGTTATTTTATCGATTATCTTTACATCTACAGTTCGCTTTGTGAAGCTTTATTGTCAACACAGCCTTATAGAGTGAGATCACCCCATTGTAAGTAAAATTATTGTCATATCTCTATGATCCCTATGAACTAGTTATTATTATCATAATCACTTACTTATGTAACCTATCATTATAATAATATTAGGCAAAAATAATAATGAAGTAAAATTATTTTTTAATCTGCCATGACGATTAAACTTAAAACTTTATTCTCGAGTTGTTGAATCAAAATAACGTGAATGAATACGTAGGTACGGTCTAGAATTCAGTTTAAATTGTTTTTTAATATTACTTCCAATGAGAAAATAATATTTCCTGTTTTATCAACTGTGAATCAAAAATGCAGAATTTTGGTAGAGACGCAAAAGCGGTAAATATTTTAAGAAACGTTTTTCAACAAATAAACCTCCAAAAGTATCTGTAAGATATCTAGATAAAATAAATTGAGTAGGTACTTATTATTTATGTTTATTCCTAGTAACTTGATACTTATTACTAAATTCTAGCTAAAAATAGGTTTACGTTACTCTACGTTTCACAATCGGTGCGCGTCAACAAGTGTTTGGGGGATCGGTACCCTTTACGCCATCGTTTTGGACATTGTGAAAATTATCATTGAGAAAACAAATTATAACTAAAATCTTCTATGCGCATATTATTAGCCAAAAAACGTTAGATGAAAACGTCAATGGCGAGCTTTTATTGGCGAAAAGACCAACATTCAAAAAACAGATTAATGTGACTATGACGTGTTTAAAAACTTTTTCTATGATGGTCCATCTTTTTAAATCAGTTGTTAACTAACCCTACTAGGGTTTGACTACTGTTATATTGGCGTGCCTAATTTATTTTACCACGTTCTCCTGTGTCGTTAGTTGTTGTCATTTCATTGCACTATACGAACATACACTATAGCACGTTACAACTTTTTTCCTCGAAGCTCACGTTTCTACAGATCTTCATGGAAACCTAAAAATTTAGCAACTTCCGTGTGTGACAGTTTGAGAAAGAAGATCTTATTATCAGTACTATTTAGATTTTTATGTAAAACCTATAATAGAAATAAACTACTAATTTTTACATGCACAATTCCCGGCGATTTTACCACAATATCATTTAATAAAACACGTAAACAATAAACATTTTTACCTAGCCTGAAAGCAAACCTTTCATAACATTATATTGCAACAATATAAATGAATTAAGTAACATTTTAAACATTAATTTGAATTATTTGTGATTTGTATAAATCTGCATTATGCTGTAAATGAAATATTGACTTTAATCATTAATAAAAAGAATAAAAAATCATCGTTTTTACATATTTGGTGCGTCCATTTAAAAATAATGATACCATAATTTATAGCAATTTACTACGTTTCCTTACGTAAATATTTTTAAAATGTTTTATTTCTATAAAAATAATGTGATTTTATTATTCGTAATTAGATAATAACTACACATTCAAGTAATATTTCTCATCGTTATTCAAAATATATTACAGCACAGAATTGACGGCGTAGAGACTCTTTAAAACAACACTTGTTTTACATTCTAGTTATTCTATAATTCTAACAATTTTAGAAATAGTTTACAATGAAAATGATCCCTGATAAAAGGACGTCACCAAACTCCACAAACAAATTCATAATTATAACATTATGTAATTCATTTTTAATAAGTATCACGAAAGTATTAAATTAACAACAATAATTACCTCATAATATTACCAGTCAAATAATAATTGTAAATATTTAATTTCATGACATAATCAAATCAAAACAAATTGAGTTATTTTACTTGCTGTTTTTTGTGGCTCTGTGATGCAGAGCAAATCAACATTATTACAGACGAATAAATCTAGCATTGGATAAAGCTTATTATATCAATGATATTATAGGTTATGATAATTCCCACCCATGTCCAACAAGTTCTTGATATAAGTATTAACTCTAATCTATTTTCAGTAATTAGTAAATTATTATCATTTGCACGGCTATCGCCATCTTACAGCTAAGCTACCGTTTTTATTGTCCAGTTGAGTTCAACGACTATTTAGAGGACAGCAGTTACCAAACATGGAATCGCAATATTTCTACTAAAGACCTTTAGAAGCACTGTCTCTCCTATTCATAGTGAAATATTTCAAAATCTAAAACTTCATTTCATCATTTGGTTATATCGAGCATTCAGAATGTTACTTGTTGCTGGTTTCATAAAAAAATATTAATATTAAAGTGTTTTCTTACGACTAAAAGGTTTCTACTGGCTTGAAATTTAAGTTTAACAGACCTTAGTTATTCAGGTGTGGAACTTGGTGTGTCAATAGCCAATTATTTCGTATTTTTTCTGCCAAAGTGATTTATTTTGTGTTTATTTTAAACATGTCTTACCATAGACATACATACAATATTGTACCTACTGATATTGTAGGTAGAGAACTTTCACTAAGTCTTGATGTTCAATCTGCTTTTTTAAACTGTAGAAATTTAAACGATATTCTATGTTCTGTTACTGTCCTCTATTATTTAGTCTCTAACACTAAACCTTTCGCCTATATTTTCCTTATTTGATACGTTATTATACTTTTACAATTAATTTCAATAAACCTATCGGCATTCGAAAGCTACTTAATTATTATCGATTTTATCACCGATTTCATTGAGTTACTTATTATGTATTTCCGATTAAATGCTTTGGAAACTAAGAGCCTAGTTAACTATTTATAAATACCCCCACCCGATGACAGGGCTTTAAGGCAAATGTTTTATTTATTTGAAAAAGTATGTATAAATAAAACAAATTCGTGTTTTTACACGTTTGCCTGCGTATTTTCTGAAAAAAGCACATCATAGTGGGTCCATGCTGGCTCAAACTGGACCAATTGTATTTCAATTAGTACTACTTATTAAGTGTCATTTTGCGTTTATTTGAATTATTATAATCAAAAGAGAATCATGTTTATTGTCACATTTAATTTTATTGTCATTTATGTAAATGAATTTTACGATGTGCAATTTTTTAACGAGTGAAGTGGTCGAATTCAGTATCTAATTATTGTCTTTACATAAGTTATTAGTTTTTTTTATAATTTTGAAAACATTCGTAAGTTATGAGTGCATATTAACGAGTGAATTTCGTATATTTATTTGGTCTCATATTCTCCGTTATTGTCGTTGTTGGTTGAGAATCTTAATCTCTTCACCTAATTTTCTTATTAGCCTCAATAAAAGCAAAAAGATCTAGCACTTTCATAATTATTGTCGTTTTTAATTTATTATACTGGTCGAATTACCTCAAAATCTCAATCGAATTATTATTACTCGTGCTTTACTACCTTGTGCATTGTGCCTTATAACCCATATGAGTGTCAAAGTGTGGTGCAGTAATTACCTATATTATTTACAACAATCTACAAAAAACTATTGCTACTAAATTTTTAACTGGGTAAAATTAATAAGGTGCAAGTGGGAGAGTGCAAAGGGTAAATAAGCGTACTAGTGTCCATGCAATATTTAATAAATATATTTAAATATGCATCTACAAGTAACGAGATATTTATAAGTAGGTAGGTACATATCTACTCATGCATAATAGATTACATTTATTTACATAACAATATGAGTATCACATACTTTTGCGGCTTATATTAGGTACCTTAGTCAAACTAGTAAATCATATTCATACCGGCCTGCAAAAGAAAGTATCACACTTGGTTGAAACATTAAGTTACTCTTCTATACTTCTTAATACATAAAATTTAGTAAATCAATGTACCTTAGTCAAACGTCTTATAAAAATCATAAGAATGTTCAGTTTGAGCAAATAATGCTACCTAAACTCATTTTTAATTTATCTGTAGTAAGTAATTTGCAAATTATTTGATAAAATATCAGAATCAATTTTTTTTAAAGTATTTTTTACAATTCAAATACATATTTTGTAGGTATATTTACTAAAGTATCTTAAATATTCCTTTAATACAAGCATATACAACGCATCTACTCGTACATTACTCAATAGATAGGGAAATGTATGTAGTTTAATAGTAAATTAAAGTTGTATTGATTGTTAGTATTTCATCGTGAATTTTAAATTTTAACTATGAATAAAATAACAAAACAATAACAATAAATCGAACCTAGGATGATAACATTACTTCCCTCCACAGTTAACATTTTCGTTCTACACCTATTATAGGTAGATATTAAGTACATTTATATTTTCCAAATGGGTACAATACTAAATTTTGAACAATTACTTAAATATTTATAAACAGTTTACAACAATTTCATGAAACTTAGCTACGAGTAATGAAAATGTTCAGTTGTGCAAATTCTAATCAAACATACTCAACTAACTATTCATTGTTTAGCACGCGTTTTGAAACCTTTAAATAGTTGATTTGCTTCTTTGTGAACATCGGAAAATAATATTTATATAACTATAATATATTCTGATAGACAGTCGTGGTATGCACTTTTTTGTACTGAACTCTGAGATTATATCCAAGAAATAGACGCTATACAACGTAGTAACTGACTGACACTTAAAGCGTTGATATTTGATATGCAAATATAACTTATTTACAACTGTACAAAGATTATGCGTAAACAAATATTTAAAAATATGAGATTCAATTTAAATAACAAGTCTAATAGTAAATGACTATCATCTTTGAGCAATAATAACGAAATTCAATAGCTGATATTAAAATAATTTGGAAACAGGTACACATAGTCATATGTAGATACAGGTACACTATGTCGCAGGCGACGGATGCTAGAAACAACATGATATTTCGTACAAGCTATTGAATCAAAACAGTAATAAATGTATTTTTTTCTACCTATCTATAAAAATATAAGGAAATCCATACCGGACCAGGATTACTTAAGAAATACCTGAAACAAAGTTAGATCCAAATTATTATTATCGGACTGGCATCAAAAGAAAGGAATGGGGCAGTCTTAAAGAATCACGTTTTTTTGCTCTTTCATTTCTCACTTTACTTACAGGTGCGTAGCTAACACGGACCCGGCTGTCACCAGAATGCTTGTGAGCACTCATCTCGGTAAGTGCCATCAGTGGAAGACTGCACGGGTTTGGCCTAGTCATGAAGCCCGGCTTATAATGATAGTTTTATCTACGAGTAGGTACTAAGCAACTCACTTTAAAGTCTCTTTCAGTCCTAAGTCTACTGGTCTAGTTCTATATGACTCACCTTAAAGGACTAGTAAGTGCCATCGGTGGGGTCCTGGTATTGCTGCGCGGGCGGCTGCACAGGCTCGGCCTGGTAACAATGGTCTACATAGGGGTCTGCATACATACACAATATAAAATACTTAGCTTTTGAGTTTACTCACCTTATCACTAGTTTAGTTCTATATCACTCACCTTAAAGGTCTAGTAAGTGCCATCGGTGGGGTCCTGGTATTGCAGCGCGGGCGGCTGCACAGGCTCGGCCTGGTAGATGGCGCCGGACACGAAGGGGTTGTTGGGCACGTGCTTCTCGGGCGCGGGGGGGCGCGGCGGAGGGATGGCGCCGTACCCTGCGTTCTCAGTGCCCTTGAGTGGGGCTGATGGCTGCTCCGACTGAAGTAATAAGTCATTGTAATGTACAAAATATAGAAAGACCTAAACCAATCTAAACGCAGACCTGGAATGGCGGTGTTGAATTTTATCAAAAAGATTGTAAATCTGGTAATTAAGCTCAACTGAGCTTATTTGCTTTAAGTATTACGAGTGTGTATCTTTTGTCTTAAATTGTTTCATCTAAATACTAAATTCTGCGTATTTTTTAAATTAAAGCGGATCAGAAATCCTATTGCCGGTGATAAACCATGGCAATGATCTACAAAAAACTTCCCTGAAGTATGTGTCTTTATAAAAATTGCAATTTCACAATATTTTCGCATAAAAAGGAGTCCTCATTAAAAATGGAGTAAAATAAGCCATAAACCATCCTTTCCATCGCGCAACACAAGTTTAGCACAAAAGAACACCCACAGAGATATGGCTATAGATTATTCAAACATATCAGATGATACATACAAAGGTCGTCTCATGGTCCAGCGACTTGACAGGCGTCTCGTACGGCTGGGTGGGTTCCGCCCACGGCTGCAGCTCGCCCGAGGCGAATATGCCGTATATTGTGATGCCGATGAAATGTACCGTGGCGCCCATGAGGAATACGTCGCGCCACTCCGTTATAGCTTTCGCGTAGATTTTCTAAAAATGTTTAGTAGTACAATATTACGGAATATTTGAGAGAAATCAACTAAAATGAATGAATAACTAAGTAATAAAGTCACAGATTGTTATAAATTTTGTTCTTAAGTATAAATAAATAATTTCTTTTATCAAAATCCATTTAATAGATTTTGCGTCTAAAAGTAACAAATATCAATATAGACATAGTACATCCACAGACGCTTTTGCGTTTATAATATTAGTAAGATAGTATGTACTACCTATGTCGTTAGCAAATGGGTAGACGAAAGAGAGAGGCTGTCAATAGTGATTTTGTATTGTGCTTCTAACGGACTATTTTTAGAAAATAGGTAACATGATACGAGCTTTGTTTCCACTGTGCTCAATATTCTTGCATGATATGATTCGAACAATATACCTTTTTTAAGGGTTTCATACATTCGTCATAAAATAGAATAGGTAAGCGAAATTTTTCATCTCTGTGACAAATAGACAATAATCCTCCCATAAACTCAGGTTTTCTCTCCTCCTAGTTTAGAAAATCATATATGCTTAAACCTCGTCCTGTCCTCATCATTTGAAAGTAAATATGAAAACAATCATATTTCTACGACTGCTCATTCAAAATTGCCTAAGCAGCTTTAGCCGGTAGATGTAGTTCTTCCGAACCCCTTTAAAGCAAAGGCACCCGTGCGCAATGTCCCGACTGCGGCGATAATAAAGTGCTTAGCGATAGTAGCCGCCTCGCCGCGCACCCACGCTCATTCGGTATTCCATCCGCACTCCTACAGCGCGATTTCTTTTTTAAATTAGCCACGGCCGAGTGTCCTTTTTTGTTTCGCGAGGAAAGCGATACCTTGTTTAGGGGAGAACATTTGTCAATAACGATGGAGAAACGAGAAACTCTGTTATTGTAATTCTATTGTGAGAATAAAAGTAATAACTGTAACGGTGACGTCGCGTTATACATTTATTCATATCGTAGCTTCGAATTTTACTTGGAAGCGACACAATTTGTTACATTAATGTATTATGGTTTAGGGGTGGAGGCAACAATGAAATGGTCACCTCCTTACTTATTGAATACGCTAAGTGACGTTTGCCCTGAATACCTACTCTATAAGTTAGGTTGGACTAAATGATAGAATACTCAACCCAAGTAGAGATTATCAACAAATTAAGCAGTTTGAATCAAGCACATTGATATGGTTACAGATGTTGTAAGACCGAGAACAAATAGTGTAGGATTTATTATGTATAAGGAGCTTGACTCAAGCATCAAGCAAATATTATACTCGTAGCAGCACTCAAGCAGGCGTGACTTAAGTGAAAATCTACATACTTAAGTCAAGTTAAAAAAAAGTAGCTTGCACGTTTTAACTTTTTTTAAATTACTACTGCCTTAAGACAATACAAAATTATTGATAGATTTCGATTTTATAATACGAAAAACATCTACTAGATTTGCAGATCTACCTATTTAAACTTTCATACCCATTTCAATCTTAGCAAGTAGATTATTAAAATTGAGTATGCCAAGTAACACCAACCCTGTCTTGAGTTATGTAGTCAATCACGATGGGTACCAGGAACCCAGCGATGGTGCCGATGCCATTCGACAGCCCCATGAGGATGGACGCGTACCGAGGAGCGATATCCAGGTGGTTCACGTTGTACCCTGATATTGCGAAGCCACTGAACGCCACACCCATGGTCAGCTCTATTGTAGCTACGTACTAAAATAGACAACACATTTTTCAAAATCTAAACAAGACAATAGCTTCTGAAGTAAAATCAAAATCATAAATATTTTATTATATTTTGGCACATAAAATATAAATGTCAAAAATGATTTAAAAAAAGGTAGCACACAACAACACACAACGCAAGGACACTTTACATGTCTCCTTTCTTTTGGACTCTACCAGCGCTTAGAGACAAACATATGGCAAGTGCTGAGAAGAAACGCCGGAACAAACTTAGTCACCACTGAGATAGAGTCATAGCAAACACGATATGAAAAAGTTCAAAATGGATTTAGGATTACATGTCATAAACACAATGACCCAAAATACGGACATAAATGTATATATATTTACATAATTGGCTTTCCCAAAAGATAATTCATAGTTATATGTCTACCATTAACGCATTTAGTCACTCGTGAAATCTTACTTGACGAAATTCCTTTAAGGTTGTAACTGTTTCAAGACATATTAAAATATCCGTTCGTTCAATTCGTTTTATCTATGCGAATTATGAACGGACTTTAAACTGAAATTAATAATAGATATTTATTTAACTACACTCGCGAGCAAAAATATGGAATCACCCTATTTATTCCGAGCGATCATAACAACTAAATGACTAATAGAAGATCAATAAAAATGGTACCATTTTAAAGGAGATATTATAAACTTAAAATTGATACCATAGATACATACAATACATAGTCATTCAGTTCTTAAGATCGCTTGGAACACAAAGGGGTGATTCCATACTTTTGCTCGTAAGTATACTAATAAATTTTGGTGTATATAGTGGACTAAATAGACTAACCTTATTATTGGCGTAGGCCACGAGAACGAAGAAGAATGCTTCCATGCCGAAGCCGCCACAGTTGAACAGTTTCCTCACGTTGGTGGTGGTCATGATGTTGTTCTTGCGCAGGTAATCGGCCAACATACCGCCGATAGGCACGAGTGACGTCATGATCAGGTGAGGTATAGCGCCAACGAAACCGGACTAAAAGTATGTTGATTTTGAGAAATAATTGTATCACCTTTTTAACATAATAAACAAGTTACACAAACTATGAAGAAAGAAGTAAAAAGATTGGTAACTCAAATAATTCATTCTCAACTTTAATTGCAAAATCTAAAAATGGATGTAAAAATTTGGTACCTCAGTAATCTCCATTTTAAACCTGCTGCTGAAATATGCCGACTGGAATATGACTAACAAACAGAAGTTCCATGTTCTGCAGAAGTTGGCCACAATGATAGCGTAAACCTACAATGGAAAAACAACTGTCTTACCACGATCACAGAGTGACAAATTGAATGAGCAACATGTGAAAGATGAAACAAGTCATTAAAGTTATCAACATTAACGGTTACTATAACTTAGATCGGTATTTTCTTATGAAATTTGATAGACTTTTAACGTTTTTTACGGTCAAAGTTAAAGTGGTGCTACTCAGCCTTAGTTTGGGTGTATCTTGTAATATCTAATAATGTTTTAATTTTATTAATGAAGTTCATAGTTACCGGAGGTGAGGTCGCGAATTCCTTCCAAGGTGTAGCCCAAAAGCCAGGCATGGCAGCCTGGGAAGCCGTTCCCAGCGACTCCTCAATGTAGGTCAGCTCCTTGCCAGCGATGTGTGGGTGCTTACTCGGCTTCTCGAATACCAGCCAGAGCCACATCGTGTACCTTTGAGGCAGAATATACATTTTATTAGGTACTAGCGGCCGCCCGCGACTTCGTACCCTTAGGGGTTGAATTTTGCTATTCGAACTTTTCTCGCCGTAAAACCATCCTTGGAATTCAACGAACATTAAAAAAAAGAATTGGTAATATTGGTCCAGGCGTTGTTGAGTTATGCGCTTAGCTACACATTTTGCGATTCATTTTTTATATTATAGATAACTGCAAAATTGCTATTACGAAATCACGTAGGAAGATTTTGCTCTACAATTCTACATCGACGATAATAATGTGTGCCAAGGAATAATTCACACGATTTTATATTGCCTTTTGCTTCCTTTACGACTGCATTCAAAGAAATCAACTCCATTTTAAATTGCGTTCTTTATCTATTGTCATTCATAATTAACTGTCGTAAAGTCACTGTGAACTTACAATCATTCACTATAACTTTCATAGCTTACGATGCCCTGCAAAGAATATTTCTTTATCTAGTGAAATTAAAACTAGACCACGCATCTTACTGTTTATTTATTAATTTCAGGTGGCAAGTAATCAATTGATTCTCAAGTGTATCCTCAGTACTTTTTTCCTGGTGGGATCCGGCAGGTCACTAATCCACCTTATTAAAAAAAATATCCGTCTTGTGGGCCACCCTTTGTTAACGTAGACTGAAGACTCGTTCCCTCTACTGTATGCGGTTCCATAAAAAAGAGGGATCTGTATTCCACACAGCTGCTAAGACTTACCAAATGACCCCGAAAACGCCATAGAAGTAGAACGGCGCCTCCCACGAGATGTAGTCGGTAAGCAGCCCTGACAGCGGCATGCCCACCACGATCCCAGCGTAGGTGCCACAGAAGGCCAGCGTGGCCAACCGCGAGCGCTCCAGAGGCGGCGCCCAATTCCGCCAGATGCCGTGGCAGGAGGGGTACGTTACACCCTGTATATGGAATGGTGTTAGGTTCCGATGCCTAGTTCGACAACTGAAGACTATTGATTTAATTGATAAGTTAAAATGTAATTAAAACAAAAATAATACATGACATTTTACCATCATATAATTATCTCTCCCCTATATCGAATCGGTTTAATACTTTAACCTATTCCGAATAACTTTATTGCATAGAATGTTCAGGAAAAATCTAAGTTATTCAATCTTTTGTGCTCATCATACAATGTCTATTCTCATGAGACGACCTTTATAAAAAGATGACACATCTCAGTATATGATCGTATCAGCGTTTCCCGGTATTAGATTTAATAGGATAGCGCTGGCATTGAAAAATCAACTAAGCCGGGATGTACTGAGCGGAGCAAATACGTAGCCATGGCGACGGAGGGCCCGATAATCCTAAAGAGGCTTTGTACTTTGGAAATGATGCCGACTGTACTCGAGTGCGATTCGAGATGGATACGAATCGATGTGCTATCTAATTGAAAACCGACCCTCCGAAACGATAATGCTGATAAAAGAAATATTAGGATTTCAATTAAAACATCTGCCGGCTATGACTGATTGGATTGTTATCCTATGCCTTTACAGTGTTATGTTCGATATTGTGATTATCTCGTCGAGTCCCTAAGTTAGATAATAGGTAATCTATGATGTTAAAGTATGAAATTGCCTTTTTCCATATATAGGTTACCTACATTTCTGCGATTTTTTAAGGAAACACAAAGCATTAAGTAGTGTTAAAGAAATTAAATACTAAATCGGCCATTTCATACTTTAACCTCTATTACTTTATTGCATCGATGTCACTATTCTCTGACTTAACGGACTGTTTATTTTGTGGGAGAATTAAGTATGATTATAGTACCCTTTCTTTACTTTGGTAAGATGTACCCATGCTTTAAACATTTTATTTCACCGCAAATTTTCCCTATATTCCGCCTCAACTTTCATGTTATTATTCAATCATATCGTATTAAATTAGCATCGCCCTACACCATTGCGCTTTGTTAAAGATACAGCGTATTATGCAGAATTTAGTTTATCTATTGTACCAAAGGAAGGGGAGTGGAATCCAAACGTGACGAACGTATTCGATACAGTTCGGCTTCAAAATTTTAAGCGTCAGTAATAAGCTTGATCATGCTCCGGCACGGACTGAATGCCAAATGTCGGAAATTTTAAACGTATGGCGTTATACTCGTTACATGCTCATCTGGGAGTTGCTACCCCATGGTTTTTGAAGTTATGTTGATAATATAATCAGCACACATTCCAATAACGTTTGTAGACACTTTCTGTTTTCGTGAATATGTCACTAATTTTATAATGGAAACGATTCTCACAATAGGGTTATATTTTTTTACAATCTATGTAAATCGTAAATCCCTAAAAAATCAGCTAAAACAAAAATAAGTTAAACATTAACAAAATTGTACTTACTTCAACAAACCCTTGAGCTACTTTGAGAATCACAACAGCAGCAGGTCCCACAGACATGGCTCCGGGTATCGCCATATTCAACAAAGCTGATATGGCAATGGCCGCTCCGAAGATCCTGTTAGCCGGGTACATCGAGGCCAGGAAGCCTCCTGGCACTTGGGTGATCAGGTAGCCGAAAAAGTACGATGAGTCGATCGAGGACTCCACCTCCACAGTCCAGTTGAATGGCGTATTCTGCTCAAGAAGGATATTATTATAAGAACGGCGTTTTAATAATGGCGTTATTATTAACACCGTTCGTTGTCTGAAATAAACTCTTTGCATCACAAAGTTGCCGGCATTCACTCCACATTCTTTTGGGACAACAAAAAGGATTCTTGAAACTTACTGTGGAAACGATTGTCCGAGTGTTGGGAGTTCGTTCTAGTTTGATCTTTTGTCCGTATTTTTAATTGTTCTCCGTAGAACTTATCTATTTTATATTTCAACGGCCTTTATGTAAGTACTTAATGAATAGCTAATGCACATACTTAATATTCGTTTAATTGATGCCTCCCTTTATTAAAATGACCCAAATGTATGTGGTGTGAGACGACACAAAATCGTGATGCAATCACTATGCTTTCTAGTTATACTCGTAGTTAGGTCATAGCAGACTTGATTCAATTTGAATATTTGATAAGGAAGAATATACTTATACTAAGATTTTATAACAAATAGTACCTGAGCATAATAATATGTTTGGGTGATGTGATGAAATATGTAAGCTTTCTTTTCGCATAGTCAGGTAAGAAGAGGTGAAGGCGTATCTTTTATATGGAGCACTTACGTTGATCTCCGACATCTTGAGCTTGGCCATGCTCATGTTGCATCGCATGCCGAACATGATGCTGAAGCCGAAGCAGGCCAGCAGCGCCACCGTGTACCGCGCCGACAGGCATGGGCACTCGGCGCGGATGTACTTATCTGCGATCCACACATTTACTTATAACCCCTATTTATTTATAAACAGACTAAAAGTCTACAGGGTGACTTTGAAATCGTAAGCATTCTTTTAAAATAAGACTCTACTCATGATACATAGTAGGTACATTCCCCAAATATGAGACTTCACTATACATACTTCGAATACAAACATTACCTATGGGTCGTGGTGGTGGCCTGTCAGGAGACGGTGGCGTCTCCAAGTCCTCGCCATCGTACATTTGATAACCCTTCTGCCCCACATGGAAGGTTTCATATTGTGAGTTCCTGCAACAAAGAAAACGATTGTCAGTAAACGAAATATTACCCAAGACTAGTTTGATAAACTAGAAAGACTTCTAGTTCTTGAAAATCTAAGGCTGAGTTGCGCCACCTAACTTTAACGATAACCGGTGCTTTTTGTATGGAGTTTGACAGATTTTTGACGTTTGTTACAGTTAAATTAAGATGGTTCAACACAGCCTAAGCATTTAATTTAGGTACCTACTTAATTGTTTTTTATTCCATGATGTACCTACCTAATAAATAAAATGATCAAGATCACACGATATTTCTTGCCAATGAATATTATTTAAAATCCATCAAAAGCTGTTCAAAGGCTTAGTTACTCTGAACTGTTTTATATTATTCGACTGATATTTAACTTACAAGACGCGCGTAACTATCAGATGATTTAGGGTTAATCTACCTTGCAAAACAAATTCATATCTCCAGCATTTTCCGAACAGGTTAATTAAAACGGGAGTGGAAGCGATGCACATCTGCTCCCGAATAGGATTAAAAAACATAACAAGTACTTTATCGACACGAGAGATGGGAAGCGCAGGTAGTAAACATGAGATTCGAGATGCGATTAGTTTATATGCATCAAACGAGGAGACATAGGGCATGATTATATTTTTGTACTCTATCAGAAATATGTTTCGTTAATTTCGTTAAAATAAGTATAAAAAGACAACGAAATTTTTGAAACCGTAGGTAGGCACTTGTCAATAGTACCTAATATTTGTTTTAATGAATGCAAAACAAAAACCTATTCAAAAAAATATGTGATGTTCTCTTCTGTGTCCGCGAACATTGAACTGTCAATGGAATTCCCTCGAAACATCCTCACTGAGCCAACACTATCGCATGTATTCTACAAAAATAGCTCGCTACATCATGGGGTAACCGATTTCAAGCGATGTTCTTTTGTTTTACGTTCGCGTACATTGAAGTGTCAATCGAATGATTCGCTCGAAGCACATCCTCATTGGGCCAACACTATCGCGCGTATCCTGCAAACATCGCTCGCGACATCACATGTAACCGAATTTTAACCGATGTTCTTTTGTTTTACGTTCGCGAACATTGAAGTGTCAATCGAATGATTCGCTCGAAGCACATCCTCATTGGGCCAACACTATCGCGCGTATCCTGCAAACATCGCTCGCGACGCGCGTAACCGAATTATCGCGCGCCGCCGAGCAGTAGCGCAGTCAGCCATCACGCCGCCGATTGAGTTATCGCCGGGAGCATGACGCGATCCATTGTTTGGAACTAACAGCTTGGACCTATGCATGTGTTATTGGATAGCTTATTTTTAAATATGCAACGTTGTACCTAAAAAAACTTGGTCAACCCGCTGCTGTCAAATTCTGTAGATTCGCCTGAGAAAATGTTCGTAGTTCTTACGGGCGGGCGCTTGCTAGCCACATGCATTAATTTGAACTTGAACCTCCAGTGTATAAGTATTTTTATTTAAATGTTTCTAAGGAGATTGTAATAACATAGATATTTTCCTCTTTCACCATAAAGTAAACTCTCAATATCATTGCATTAGCCACAGAAAAATGTAGAGCTTGACCAAACCAATAATTTATACCTACCAACCAAAACATTAGCGATAACATCGCTACCGGGTAGAAGCATTGGCGTGTAAATTCATTTTTCCGCTGACAAAAGTAATAAATGTGACTATCTGTTCGCTCCCCCATTTAGACGCCATCGGTAATGAATCGTCGCATAAAAGGCATAACCAAGTGGAAGCGACGCTCCCCCCGATGCGCTGACTGGACGAGATATCATGTCAACAGTCGTAGCCGGATAGACGCTAATTTATTCATCATTTGAGGCAAAACACATTATTATATTAATGGGAGAGTACCAGTGTCTGAATTAAACAATGCTTGTTCAATTAAAAATCAGATTTTCATCGTTATACAGGGTGGAGACGATAAGTGATCTCACTCGATTATTATTCCTAAATTATACAAGATATCGAAAAATTGGTTACTGATCCTGAAAGTGCTTCACGAGCTCTTTCAAACGGTATCAAATAATAGGTTACAGAATAACTGGATCGGTCCGAAAATTCAATGTTTTCCATACATTTAGTACAGCCACACAATATCAAAAACTATGCAAGATATCGTAAAGCCATTTACTAATCCTAAAAGTGCTTCACGAGCTCTCCACAAAACGGCAACAAAAATATAATCTTATATAGTTTAGAAATAATGGAGTGAGATCACTTATCGTATCCACCCTGTATTTCTTTGTGATGAACTTTGTGAGGTACTTAAATGTAGTTGCTTCTTAGGGCTTTCCTTTTGCACTAACTTTGAGCTACAAAGGATGTGCTATGTCAAGAAAATGAAACATAGATTCAAACCCTCGCACGTGTTTAGAATTTCCGTAGAACCTAACTGAAAGCCAAATGCTCTTAGAATAAAGCTTATCTATTCTCACAAGATGCTACTATCATAGACTACATATACAAATTCATATGCTTACGTACATTACTGAAGGCTTCACGCCATATGAATGTTAAGCTATATAACGGTATATTATAATATTCTCTGACAGAACGGAATATTTATTTGATGACTTCGTTAGAATATAAATATTACGTTACTTGCAAATACAATGATAATCCCATTTGAGCTTTAAATTACTGAATTAGTAACTTAGACTACTTATTAGACTATATGTACTTGTTTTATGTGACTTATAAATGTTAGAGAAATGATATAGTAGGTAATGGTTTTAAAATGAATAGATTACGCTATAGGTAAGATAAAAGTATTGTCATTTAAGCTCCCCCGCGTAGGGTTGTCACAGCCCGCTAATGCACCCCACACACGGCCTGTAATTACGCGCGTTATTCAAAACGCCGTAATTGCTGTTTAGGCCGTGACTACGCCCCGATAATGGATACAGTCATTTTGATGTTTAACTTCGCAGATTAATAGAGTTACAAAGTTTGTAGTCATGAAATTATGTAGAAATACATTTATTTTTTCTTCTGCAGGAAGAATTGAAATGGGAAACAAAAATATGAGGGTTAAGCCTTGTTAATAAAAAAATCTTGTAAGTTAAGACTTTCTGCCTCAAGATTTTACTGTGACGAAAAAAGTCAGAACAGACTTGAAACCATATTTTACAATATTTTATGATTATGGATTTAAAGATTATTTTACTACATTGAAAAGTTACATTATAAGCGAAAGAAAAGTTTTATCTCCAATTTAGCAGTTAGGTGTGACTGCTTTAAATTGAGTTCCCTCCGCAAGCCGGTTTCCTAATAGTTTCAAACTACATTACCAAGTAACGTATTGTTAAGTTCAAAGCTAGTGTCAGTGTGCTTTAACTTTCCTAAACCACTTGGAAAATCGCACTCTCATATTCATATAGTTTTCCCGGACTTTAATAGAGGTAATACTTTTTTGCTTTGCTGTAAAAACCAATAAATTCACACTTGAAAATACAGGTTTCTCGACTCCTCGAAGACAGAACTCCTGGATCAGACGTGAAGAGCAGGGGAGCACCAAGGGGGTGTATTGCGTAGATCACAATATGCACTTGAGCATACCCCACTATGAATACCTACAGAGCACAGGGAGGAATGCTGCGACTTCTTAATTAATTAATTAACGCCTCAGGAGACGAGTGGATATTCAATGGTTGTGTTTATAATTATACCATAAGATAGAGATTTACACGGTACATATTCGTGGTTTTAGGGATATTAGTAGTTGATAGAGATGCTTACTAGAAAGATCCGATATGTATGTATATGACACAGATTAAAGTAACATAACTTTAAAAAATTTAACAAAAAATCTTAAGCATTAACTGCTTACCACTGATAAATCTTTAGCAATTTGAATTTATAGCAATTAATATGACTTGATTTACAGTTCCTCTATTGGCGTATAGTAATTTTGAATTGAAATCTCGACCCTACTATCGGTTGAACACTTCTTCTTGTGTTGCCAAAATTTCCTAATGTATAAGTCAGACCTTGCCAAAAACTAGCGGACAATAATAAAAATGACGGTATTTCGAGCCCATCCCTGGGCGGGCGAGTGGGACGGGGCGACTATTACACCCCTGAGCCCACCCCCTCTAATTGATTTACAATTGTCGGTTAAATTTGTTTCCCGACCACCCCACCGATCACGATCGCCGATCGCGAACGCTTAAGTTTAGCTATCTAGGTGAATAATAAAAAGCCAAGCGTTACGCGGTCGGTGACTTGAAAGTCATTGTTTGTTTTATTATGAACTTGCCTTCATTTCTACGATTTTGCAAGCTTTGAGATCCTTACTAGGCCAGTAAAATTAGATTTTAAATCGGAAATAATTCCTACAAAAGATTTTATTGCTTTAATGGCTTTATTGGTTGCCCACTAAGACTCTCCTAGGTTTTCGACTTCGACGGAGTTGTGCTTAAGTGGTGGGGGCCCCCGAAAGGGGCGCTTTTTCGGTTTTCCGGTTATACCGCGTAAAGGACTTACCCTATCGAAAAGTGTTCTTCCTGACGGTTGAAGAGCATTTTATCCTGCATTAAATAAGACCAAATTCATATGTTTTGGACAAACCGTTCTCGTGCAAATGTTCTGCAAAGTAGAAAATATCAGTATAATTAATGACCCTCTCCACGTCCAATAGCTCATCACCCGTAGGCTCCCAAGCCTTGTAAAGGGTCGCCTTAACCAGCTTATCCCTGTCAAGGCTCACGAGTTGGATTCGCTTATCCTTGTTCGTCCCAGCCGTTCCTTAACTGCGGTTGCTGCACCTCTTCCTGGCACTCTCCTGAACGACTCTGTGTTACCTAATGTGGTTGCCCCTCTTCCTTGTACTCTCCTGTGCGATTGCATTGCTTAGCCATATGCCTGGTCCAAGGTTCGACGCCACAAAATTAACTTCGTACGCGTGAAAATACTTAAAATACTATTTTCCGTGCTTACAACATTTTTCTTTACTGCTTCGCCTCTATTAGTCGTAGAGTGATTGTATATATCCTATAGCCTTCCTCAATTTATGAGCTATTCAACACAAAAATAATTATTTCAATCAAACTAGTGATTCTTGAGATTAGCGCGTTCAAACAAACAAACAAAAAACTCTTCAGCGTTTTAATATGAACTTGTTGTAGTTGATTTTTGGCGTCGAACCTAAGACCAGGCATACGGCTAGGCAACGTAGTCGTGCAGGAGGATACAAGGAAGAGGGGCAGCCACAGTAGGTAACACAGAGTCGTTCAGGTAAGTGCCAGGAAGAGGTGCAGCAACCGCAGTTAAGGAACGGCTGGGACGAACAAGGATAGGCGCATCCAGCTCGTAAGCCTTGATAGGGTTACACTGGTTGAGGCGCTCCTTTTCAATACTTGGAAGCCTGCGGGTAACGAGCCATTGGACGTGGAGAGGGTCATTAATTATGCACATATTTTCTACTTTGCCGAACATTTGCACGAGAACGGTTTGTTCATAACATATGAATTTGATCTTATTTAATGCAGGATTAAATGCCCTTCAACCGTCAGGAAGAGCACTTTTCGATAGGGTAAGTCCTTTACGCGGTATAACCGGAAAACCGAAAAAGCGCCCATTTCTGGGGACCCCCACCACTAAAGCACAACTCCGTCGAAGTCGAAAACCTAGGAGAGTCTTTATGGGCAACTAATGAAGCCATTAAAGCACTAAAATCTTTAGTAGGAATTATTTCCGATTTAATTCATTTTTGTGTTCAATTCTACTGGCCTATACGCCCGTATTCACAAACGATGCTTGCCTAAGTGAAGCAGCAAATCGAACGCACAGTGTTGAATAGAGCTCTGTGTTTGGTTCGTGTGTCACCCTGTGCATCCACGCGCACTGTGCGACCTCATAGTAATGTTTGTGAATACGGGCGTTAATCAGTCATTGTGACTAATATTATTTTAAAAGATAATCAAACTTTTTACGAATTACATCTAATGCTTTTCAGCACAAATTATACTGAAATTGTATAAGATAACTTTTAATAGACCTACACTCATGAATCATTGAACCAGATTTCAGTACGGACCTCCAAACGTCGAGACTGAAGGAAGGAACGAAGCGGATTGTGAATAAAACATGTAATATATAAAATGTACTGTAACGACCTATTACGTACTAAAGACAGTATTCATAGTCCGTTAGTTCCTAGTTCTAACGTGGTGGTTGAACTCTGTATGAGTTTGATGTGATATAGTACCGAAACAGGTTAGTGATTAATCGAAATCACTACATTTTATAAAACAAAGTCGCTTTCCTGTCTGTCTGTCCCCATGTATGCTTAGATCTTTAAAACTACGTAACGGATTTTATTGCGGTTTTTTTAATAGAGTGATTCAAGAGGAAGGTAACTATAATACATTGTACCTGTGCGAAGCAGGGGTGGGTCGCTAGTTAAGTATAATAAAAAGTAAAACCTTTAATGTTATGGTAAAATAAGAATGAGAAATGTACAAGTACAGTTGGCTTAATAAATCAACGGAACGATCTCGCATTTCGACACTCGCGAGCATAATAGAGTTATGACAAAAATGGTGAGCCGCACCAAGAAATATCACTTGGTGAACCCGAGACGCTTGTTAGCGCTCCCTTTTATTTATGGCCAGATTTATTTTATGGCCTTATGGATCGCGCGAATGCAATGAAGCAGTAATGTACATTGGAACACCACGTTTATCGATTGCATACTTTTTATTGGATAAAACTGTACATTTCTGTGTACTTTATAAATAACAAAGAAGTGACTATACTTCGATATTGAATGCAGATGGCATTCAATATCGAACTATAGTCACTTCTTTCAGTACTTCTTTTAGCCAAATAAAATAAGAATGACACATTAATACATAAATAAATAACATACACGTGTTAATTAGGTATAACATACAAATTCTATATTTTATTTTAATTGATAATAAACTTCAAATCTTAATCTTAAATACTTTACTCTTTGGCTTTATTAAAATATGTCTATTTAAAAGAGTGATTCATTAGTCTGCTCAATTGCATTTAAAAGCATGGAAGATTCAATAACTTTTAATCAACTACTTTGATGGAGTAAAATAATCGTCGCTAATTAAGAAGATACGTCCAAAAAGTATTCATCCTCGTTTAAAGTTGTGACTAGTTTCCAGATTCGCAAAAGAAGCAATGAAGCGTGATTTCATGAAAAAGTTTACTGAGAGTTCCACAGTAACTATTTGATTTTCTGTCGTATCGAAGGGAATAGTATTTTCATAAGCTTAATTGCGATTCGCAGTAGAGTATCCGAAGACTTTTCACAATAACTATGTTTTTTTTTTTCGTTTTCTTAGTAATTTAACTAAAATCATTCAAGTGGACAATGAATATTTCACTCAAATACTTAAGAAACAATAAAATTCTCAAAGGTCATGAACAAAAAATCGCAACATTGTACAAAGGTAGCTATCATCTTTCACGCGGGGTCGGCTTCAAATGTCAACACGGCACGAACGTGCTTTCAGTTAGATTCTATCACAAACAATAATTTTATTTTCTCTCACAAATATCATAAAAATGGGAGCAAACAAGTCTGCGCGGTATTTGCCTGGATATTCGGCTAGTATCTTTGCTGTCGCCTAATCTGTCGGCTCGCGCAGAACTCACGTCCGTGACCGATTCTATTGTTTCTTGCTTTTCCAAGGTTTGGAATATTGATATTTTATGGTATTTGTGTTTTAAGACTCAACTGTCTGCCTCTTACAGGAAATTTTCATAAAAACTACTGGATCAAAACTAATGAAGTCATCTTGTAGTATAAAAATAATAATCTTGATGTAAAAATATGCATGTAGCATGAGTGCACGTGTCTTCTATTCATGTAAACGAATTTAAATAAAATAATAGAATAGACCCACAGCTATATAGACAACTGTTTGTGAATCTCCGAGAAAATACAGATGGATAAAAGGAATACAGTTTTACAATATGCAATAAGACATGGGCGTAAATTCCCTTCATGCAAAAAGGTCGGATCGGCGTCTCTCGCTAGAGCTCCATGCTCCGCCATGAACGGCTGTAAATAGATGCGAACTCACGAAGAAGGGAAATCCCAACAAATCCTCCACTAATCCCGGGAAAAGCGTTCCCGAATCCAGGTTAGTTGTAAATATCAATTACACTAATACCAAGGCTTAGATTGTAATGCTTTGCGCGAGAGCCATTCGATTGTGAAGGGGTGAATTTGAAGTATCTACGATGGTTTTGGGAAAAACTCTTAGTGAATTGGCATTAAAGAAACTGTATTGAAGCAGAAACAGTCATGCATTTTAGAAAATCAATCAAAATTACAACACTTTTATGTAGCAACAACCAACGAAAATGTGACAATACATTTTTAAATTGTATAGGACTGCCTGTTTTATTTTTGGTTAGTACCTACTTGTAACAAATTCGTTTCCATACTACATGGTTTTGAGATACTTTTTTTTATGTTACGATGTTGCATGTCGGTACCTGACAAACTGCGAGCCTTTTGTAAACTTTTGAGCCCATTTTGTATTACACAAATATTTGTCGACACCGTCTAAAAACAAAATACGTAGCGAAATGACAAAACATTTTTATATATAACAACAGGCACTATAACATATCCTGAATTACATTTTATTTTTTTAGGCTTCATAGGTAATGTTTGACTTGAAAAAATAAACAGAAACAAAAGTAATGTAATTAATCAAGCATATCTGAACTGCGCAATAAAAACCAATAAAATAATATCATTATCTATTTACACATCATGTTCACTAATCCTACTATCCTACTAATATTATAAATGCGAAAGTTTGGATGTCAGAATGTCTGGATGTTTGTTACTCTTTCACGCAAAAACTACTGAACGGATTTAGTTGAAACTTTATTGTATTATTGTTTGTAACCCAGATTAACATATAGGCTATAATTTATGCCAATCTGTGACACTAAATTTCACGCGGGTTAAGCCGCGGGCAAAAGCTAGTTAAACATAATTATTATTAAAGGTTACCTCGTAACCTTTAACCTGATATAACCCAATTGATATTGATCGTGGAGACCAATAAATTGCCATTGAAAAAGGTACGTAGTGGAAAAAATAATGAATATAACGAGTCGAGCCAGCCAATTGAATGAAGTCCCGTGGGTGACTTTTCTCAAATCTAATAGAAACAGGGGCCGGTACAATCGTTGTAGATGCTTTTAATATTCATGTCGGCAGCCCCAGAGAGCCGACCTCGGTTCACGCTGCCACAGACAGATATTAGGTCAAGATGTTTAATTATCGAGGCATTCTAAACATTAAATATCGGTATTTTGATGGGCTCGCTCTAAAGTTCGTTAGATCTCAATTTAAGAAGCTCTCATGATTATTATTTTCAGAAGTAGCTTGACTGGTTAAGGGGTTAATTTCATGACAGCTGTTTAAATATTGCATGTAGACTTACATTTAATTTAAACTATATTTTTTCTCATTGAACCAATCACTTTAAAAGTTAAATATCCAAATAAATCCATCTAAGTGGGTCTTTTTACTGTTACACTAATGAAACAGTAACAATTGAGACAATTTGTGTCCAAAGTAATGCTTGGTAATGATCGAGGTCAGTATATTTGATGAAGACATACATTTCGCGTATCCTCAGAAGATCAATTGAAAGAAATTGTCATACCTGCCACTCCATAATATTTCCCCAAGGGATATAGCGAAGGGGAGCGACGTGTATGTTATACCTACCTATACACAAAAAATATAGGATATAGAGACAGAATAAAATTGTAGATGACAACCAGATGATTGCTTTCGTTAGAGTGGTAGTACCTAGTATGATTTATTAGAAGCTACTCTACTATTGACACACTTCCTTTGTGTTTTTTAAGAGTTTCAGCGCTTTTTCCTTATTTTATCCATAATACCATACTTTATTACAAATGCAAACATGGTACATACTGTCACTCATATTATTTTTATTTTCTCTGATTTTGATAAACATAATTAATCCATCAATTTTAAATGTTATTACATTAATCAATTTATCGACTAAAATATACCTTCCTTTTTACAATATAGTAATTGATACTACTAACCATTTAGAATTTCTGATTTTACTTCTAATTAACTGCTCTAAGGATATCTTATCTTTCAGACATCCCAAATCATGAATAAAAATAAAGCTTATAAATCAAAATTTCAATCAAACGACCGTAACAAAATGATTTTCTAAAAACTATATCACGAAACTTACTGTAACCATCGCCAAAACATGGTCCCAACGGAATTCTTCGCAATGAATCAACAAGTGCTGTAGAATCACACCCACAAGCCCCCTAAACAATTTACAACCATAAACCCCACTTACAGAGTTCAAATTTCAATTACTTCTCCCACGAGATCTATGATACAACCTGTGGATTTTCTTACACTGTATCAGTTACTTATCCGGAAAAATCCCGTAAGATAAAAAGGATTTAATGAACGATTGTCACTTGTCGCGAAAATTATTGCTGTAGAGACAGTTTTACGAGCACTCTATAAAACACGGCACTGATAAAACCTTTTTAGGTTATAAAAACGGATAATATAACCTGTCTGATAAATATTAATTTATCGTAGACTTGATCGCGGGAGAAAAGACGATGGTGACGTCACGGGAGCTGATATCAAACTAGCCAGAAATGCGTGCCACGCTCACTCGGCTCTCACCCAAGGAGGTATTCTGCAACGTTTTCTTATCTGTCCTTATTCATTTTATTTATTATTTATTATTCGTTTGAAACAAAATTTCTTTTTATTGTACTGGATGAAATGTAGAGTGTGATGTTCTTCAATGATAAGCAATAACATACAGAGTATTATTTCCCATAAAAAATATGTTTACTGAAAATAATGGTTGTTTATTTGATGTTTTATGTCTTCTTCATTATGATTGATTTAGATTAAGTTATTAAGTAAGTATGCCTTTTATGAGTAAGATAAAACTACGGAGACTCAATGACATTAAGTTAGCTACGGATTTATTATACAAATATGTCCAACTATACCTAGTCCAAATACATTATTTTAATTCATATTACTTCTGTTATTATGAAGGAAAAATTACACAATAAAATAAGTCAGCCAAAACATTTATCATTATCACATCAAAAAACATTTTATTGTTTTGCTCAAAAGATCACTGAATCGCACCGCGGATTGATCCTGTATTCTGGTGACAGGAGGATCTAGTAGGAAGTCCTGTGCGCCAGAGCGAGAGGGCAACTGCCGAAGAGCGAGAAAACAAAAGAGAATTCATTCAACATCAGCAATCTTATTCTGAAATGAATTCCGTAACGATTTATTAATCAACCCTCATCTGTCTTTGTCTCTCGCGAACGATTTCAGTTTGTGTGAGGGAGACAGTGTTCCCTGAAGGTCTGAGTTTTTTCCTCGGTGTTGCAGAATGACGTTAAAAGTCCCGCGAATGCTCCAGATTCGCAGACAATGCCCCAATTTATATCCAACTCACTTACTGAAGTCGGAGCGACGGGTAGTGGCAAAGGGAAGGATGTGTTGTACGTATCTATTTCACTTTATTACAGTCTTCAGCAATAAAGAAATGCTAGTGTAGTCACTAATAGCCTTTCTTTGTAGTTGAAGGTCTGTCTAGTTAGTATGCTTATTTGTGATACAAGTCTCTCGCTCTTTGTGAATCAGTAAGTTCGCAATGATTTACTGTAGAGCCTATCGATCTGGATTACACTTTGTAAGTATCTACACATATAGATTACAAATGGTAACGTAAGTGCGCCTATTAACGACCCCCCAAAATTTGTATTCTATTACCGCCCTATTTTTCTTTCTTTCATAAAATACATAATAACAGGTTCCAGAAAACACGTTACCTAAAAAATATCTAGATATGTTTATTGACTATCAAAACGATTAAAGTCTGTGTTCGTAAATAACCAGTAAACGGAGTTATTTGACATTAAATGGGACGCGCCCGCAACGGACGCACTTTTCATACTGACGCGCTCCCAGCTACTTAAGGTGCACCTTGTTATTAATTAGCGATTTTAACACATTTAAAATGAGTATACCAACATGTTTTTGCATAACAATATTAATTCGTACTTTAGTTTCCTTAATAAACCCTCAATATAGCCCTCTCGCTGTATTTTTGTGGCTTAAATACAATTTTAAATAAGGGCGGTAATAGAAACACTTTTCATAATTTGGTTCCTAATAACGACCCATGGCGTTGTTAGAATTTTGATAAAGTTTTTTATTTTAGTATTTGTATCTTTAACTACGCATTTAGCCTCCATTTTGTTGTCTTGATCGATTCATAAGAATATTTCACATAATTAAATCAATTAACGCCATACGTTAATTGTCATAGGTTTGGCATAAAACTGCAATGAACATTAAAGAATATCTCTAATAATGTATGACAATAGATTTTATAAAAACCTGTTAAATTCTAATTAGTACCTATTTGATATAAAATAAAACCTAATAAAAATGATAATTCACTGATCATGTCTTCATTAATGTAGATATTTTAGCTGCTTACTGTTTTTTTTTACGGTCGCTAATAGAATAAAGTAATGTTCATACTTAATTCTATTACCGCCTCATAACTATAACGCCACCTGCGAAGACTTATAAGCCTGTATTTTGTATATAACTAACATTTATGTCATGACACCAAACCAATCATGCGTTATCACAACTACTATGTAACTTTTTAAGATCTTTTGAATAATAAAAAAAATATTTAAAATAATTATACAGACAGTGTCCATTGTCCATAGTTTAAATTAAAATACACAATTACACACAATTAAAATAAAAACTAATTGAAAATTATAGTCAAATTAAATATAAAAATGAAATATTAAATGAATATTTAATTTTATTAAAACTCAAATATAGTTTAAATAATTACCCCCACTACTCACTAGAACACCGGGTACCGCGTAATCAAGTATAATAGAGGAATTTATTATTCTACTTTTTTTGCTTGATTTATTTATTTATTTTCGTGAAGCGTGCCTTTTCTCTTTTAATAATAAAAAAAAATTGACTTGAAAAAAAAACAAATTTAACTAAAACTAAAAACAAAACAAATTTAAAGTCAAAAAATCAAGTGGTTCCCGAGCCTCTGAGCGGGAATCGAACCCGTGCCTCTTGGAATATACCCAATTGAAGAGCAATATTCTTAGCGGTCGGTAATAGAAACAGAAAAAACGTTAATAGAAACACACCTCGTCTATAGGTCGGTAATAGAAACAACTGCTTTTTCAGATTAAATTGCTATTTATTAATTATTGTGTGATTGAATACTCATTTTTACTACTTAAATTCAAAGATTACTTCATCATTGTTATAAATAAATTAAAGTGTCTTTTCTATCACCACGTCTTATATCTAATTTTCTAACGTTTATCCGAAGTGAGCTTAAACTGGCGGTAATAGGCGCATTTACGTTATAAACCCTTTTACTGATTGGAAAATTAAAGAAAGAAAGAAAGAAAGAAAAAATATTTATTTGGTACAAAATGATACACATTGACATGAGGTAACTCTTTATACATAATAATGATATAGGTCAACATAACAGTTGATAAATAAATACTATTAATTTATGTTGACATAAGCTTATGTGTTACAGAAACACTTTTATTTTCATGCGATATTTCAGAATATTACTTTGTGATAGCATGCCTTTTATTTTCTATTTGAATAACTAAGCCTAGAATTTAATTTTATTATTTTTCTATCAGACGTCCATTCTATGAAGACCTTTTATTTACATGGAATTTAGTCTAGGAATTACTATCTAATGTCACCACTTTATTCTTTAAAATAACACATTGTTTACAAAACATTTCATTACTTAAAACGCAACAATACAAGCACGGGAGCGTATAACCGAAAGTTCAGGGAGAGTGGGGTAAAAAAACCGGTCGCACAAAGCCAATTACATTAAAACATTCGGCGCGGACAAAGGGCGGAGAACAATGGAGCCTGGAAGGAACCGCGATATGTCTTTCAATGCTTTTAACTTTCCACTGATGGCGGCGCGAGGGAAAAATGGTGACGTCCCGCGACAAATGCGCGTGAAATAGTGTCGAGCTACGATAGTATCGATGGAATGATAGAGTTCTTATTATTTTACGTTAAATATCATTATCGTTATTATTTGAGCATGCGCTATGTTCGAATGATTGAAATGAGATTTAAGTTTCATAATAAGGTATTATGCTGAATAAATTCATTTTGATTCTGAAAAACAACTCTGAAAGTTTATAATTATGTGATGATAATCAAATCAAATAAATTAATTAATTATTGAAAGATCAAAATTATAAACTCAACGACTAATATTATGATTTTTAATTATCTATTTTAATGACAAATTATTTCTACAGATTATTCCCTTTCAGACTAGTGATTGGTTGAGCGAGCGGTCGCGGCGAATTCACATTAACGAGAGATATGCTACGTAATAAAAATATCATTTTTCCCAGTACAACAACTATAAATACAAGTTGTTAATTTAACAAATAATGAAAGGAGTAACAAGCTGTAGGTAACTATTATAATTTTATACATTTTTATCGATATGTAACCAAAACAACCCCAAGCGCAGCACTAATAAAGAAGTGAGACGTAACCAATGGGGTATCACGGGTTGGTTGCACCGCAAACTCATTTTATAAATCGGGCGACCGGTCGCCCGGAACCACGCGTTAACCCTCCCTTATAAAATGCACCTCCATTAAACAAGAATCTGTGAACATGCTTCGAAAAAGCAATCTTAAAATGCTTTTTTTTTTCATGACAACTTTAAACACAACAATCATAAGTTAATACAGTTACTTGGTTACTTTACATAGCCCTGCCTGGTTAAATACTACGAGTAAGTCAAACTTTGTGCTATGGGTTATGTTAAAGGTCGAATGGCATTTTTAATCAAAAGTTAATAAAACATCTAAACAACTATTTATAAAACATATTTTGAGACATGATACCAATGAAACGATAGCTTTATTGACAAAATATTCATTTATTCAAAGAAAATGAATTTCTTTATCCTTGCAATAAAGAAGGTACTCCACAGATATTATCCCAAAGCTACCCCGGTCATCGTATCACATTATTCTTTTAGAAACGAGAGAGGACTCTCGCCACTCCCTTAATAGACAGTATCAAGCCAAAGATCTTAAGTAAATCAAATCGCCCCATGAATGGCGAATGAGCCCGGGGCTTTTCACGAGTTTTCTACAGATGGCTATCACAATGGCCGGGGATCAAGGAACTTATCTCCGAGGAAGCGAAAATGTTGCTTAATGCGTAACTAAGTTGCATCCAATTTGATGTTATCGTCTTAACTCGAGTCAATCGTTTGCTTTGAACACAAAGCTGTCTAGACTATGGTAATCCACTTCAATAGGATAGAAAACTACAATACATCACAAACTTTTAAGCTAACGCTTAAGTCTTATCGTAAAAATCCTGTTCTCTTTTCCCTTCAAATAATATTAGAATTCTCAATAAAAATGTAAGTAAACTCTTCGCTAATTTACATCTCATCCCTCCAAGACAAATTGTTGCAAACCATGATTCATCACAGTAAAAAAGATACTTTACAATGCGTTTGAATTTACATTTTTATGGTCCCTAAACAGTCAATAAAACCGACCGCGGTTCTAAAAGCGTACGAGATCTGAGAGAGCGATTCTGGTGGAGGCGCGGAACCCCTTTGGATAGAACGTTTCACCATTACTATAGGCTTTGAAAAACAACAATAACCCACGCCGTACGTATGTATGAGGATACGCAATATATGTTAAAAGTACGGATCGTAGACCGAGGGATCTATAAGAAGCGTATTCACCTTTTACACTGGATCAGGAAACGTATCATACTCTCAAATTTCTGCTCTATCTGTGTCGTTAATTTGTCAGTCTGAGGTTAAAGTGATTTTATGTAATCTTTATGAAAAACTTGTCATACGTAAAGTAACTACGAGTACCTATGCTTCAGTTTCATAACTAAATATTTTATAAGGTTTTATTAATAAACTAAGCCACGTTTTAGGGACGTCTTTCATTAATTAAAAAGCGGTCTTTAAACATCACTATTCAATACTGGGCACGGAATATTCAATCATCGCTGTGCAGTAAACACTTGGAGCCTAAGCACACATCTGATTTGCATTCCCTGCGTCAGCCGCCTCGCGCATTTTATTAACTCTACGCGGACCCCTCCGGTTTAAGAGCCACGCTATTTTCATGTTCGGGACTACAAATGGGAATCCATTTAAATACTAAGCCAACGTTTCAATACGATGTAAAGCTTTGCAGAAGGATTTATTTGAGCATTACACTGCTGCATGTAATTGTTAGGGAAATGATACAACGGGACGTCTTAGAATCAGTTGAGATGTTTTACGCTATATACATTCAGATATATTTGGCAATTCTTTTTTTGGGAATCTCAGAGAGTCATAATGATATTTATGTCCAACTAGCGGCCGCCCGTGACTTCGTACGCGTGGATCCCGTTTTACCACCTTAGGAGTGGAGTTTCGTAAAATCCTTTCTTAGCGGATGCCTACAAGTACGTCATAACATCTACCTAAATGCCAAATTTCAGCCCGATCCGTCCAGTGGTTTGGGCTGTGCGTTGATAGATCACTATGTCAGTCAGTCAGTCAGTCAGTCAGTCAGTCAGTCAGTAAACTTTGAGTTATATGTATTTAGATTTAGATTAGATAGATATACTAACATTTATCACCCATTCGACAGCAAATGTACTCATATTATTCCAAATTTATCGTGTGTCATAAATCAGTCATAACATTTATGTTACCTACTATTAACCAGTTACAAATTATACCCCAGTTATTTCTAAGGCTACACAATTACAATTTTCCAGGTACAAACTTCCTTCGATCTGAACTACAGAAAAATATAAGTTGGTCACTTCCAAGAACTCTTACTTAACCGTATCATCACAAGCAGAGTATATCTGAAGCCCGTCTTATTTATTAGTTTGTTCATTAAATTCCGTTTTGCTCAGCCTTTGTAACTTTGAGGCAGTCGGCAATGGAGCGTCGCAGGCTTCCCTTTGAGCGCAGTTGCCAGGCTCGCAGGATGGAGTTCTGAGGCAACGGTACTTATTTGTTTGCCACTGATTGACTCAGAAGCTTCTGTATCGAAACGCAATTTAAGGTTTCGCGTATGCGACGAACGGTTTCGTAGGGGTCTTGTGAGTCTATTTCTACAATACGTATAGATTAAGATTTTTATGGTTTCCGAATCATACAAATTTAAAATATTGAATTGTTTGACTCGTGATTCTTGTTCTCATTTAAAAGTAGTTTTGCAGTTTGCAAAAAAATATACTTTTAACAGATTGTCAAATCAGAGCATACAAGCTTTAAATTCAAAGAGCCAAGCTAGCAAAATGCAAGTTAAGTTTGCACCTCAAGCTTCAAAGTTATTGGTGATTTTATTTAATTTTCCCTCGAAGTGAGAACACCTCCCGGCCATTAGACCGTCGCTGTCAATTACACCGAGACTCGAGTTGTCGCCGAGATTGCATTTTAGATAATGGCGGCGTAATCACGGCGGTGATTTATCACGCGCTATCTCAGCCTTCACTGTCCATTAAGCAATCACCACTGCAACCCTTTGTCGGACGCAACTTGCCGGGAAACCGCGGGGAGGAGTGAACAAAGACATTTTCACAACATTGTATGCTTTTAGATGACTGGGTACGGGTACCAATAAATAAGTAGCTATCGGTCTATCACTCGATACAACTTTAATCGCAGCAGTCTATGAAAAATTCAGAAATTACGTTGACGTTCTAGTCTTAAAATCAACATTATGAGAAACAGTAGTAAAGTAACTGGTCAGCAACCTATAAAAATTTGAGAAATTACATTGACGACTCAGTCTTAAAATCAACATGGGTACCTGTAAATAACTGTATGATAAAGTTACTTATTATAAGATATGTGTTGTAGGTATATGTTACGTTTGAAGTAGGCTTACCCTTCAATTAGATGCCAGAGACCTTCACCTAACTTGGTGCGAGATAATTGGAATAATCTCATCTACTATTAATTATAATTCTAAGTATAGGATCCATCTACGACGGGTTTGAGTCAAGGCCACTTCATTAGTTTATGTCAGTCTTTCAATTGTAATTAAACTAACTACAAGTAAGATATAAAAATGATCTTAAATGGAAAGAAATCTTTGAATCTATTGATCTGTTTCTAAGAGTTAAGTATTTTACTGATAGAATAAATAGTATTTCCAAATGTCATAGAAATAATCTTTATCAAATTAAAGTTTCGATAAAACCATTTGCCACCACAATCTTTAATAGCACGCCATCTCTCGATGAGCGCAAAAACTGCTCGCCCATTCAAATGTATTGGTTTTTATAATAGAACCGAGTTAGACTGGGCTTTTAGGATTATTTTATAAACTGCATTACTTTATTACGGAGCAAAAGTGCTTTCGTAACCAACATTGCTCCAGTTCCACCCTAACTAACTTTATTGTAATATAAAAGGTTGTATAAACAAAATTATAACTTAGATATGACACATATTGACAGTTTTCAAAGCTTTTAAAGTTGAGGGCTGTGCGGCGGTTGGTTAACGAAGTTGGGGCCAACAATTGACATGCATTAGGAGTATATCCGGCGTTTGCCCCGATGTCATTACCGCCCGGAAATTCAATCGAGTTTTGGTACATCTCTATGCTGGCAAGGACAATAATATTTTGTCACTGCACTTATATTTTGACAATAAAGCTATAAATAACAATGATTTGCAAAACATTGGTTCTTAGTACATTGTTTGTTGGCAAACACGTATCAGTATCTGTATGATAAATATTTTACACTCCATACTTAAAACCCATGGAATTAGTTATTGTATTAAAATAAGATAAAACCTTACTAAAATTAATGCAGGTCTTCAGCATTACCTGCTATCTAAAGATAGAGTCATAAACATAAAAAAAGATAAGACTTTCATTTCATATACAGTCTCATAACACCGGTCAAAAGCAAGTACCATTTTTTCATTACAAGCATGTAGTACAACACTAATCATTCTACCATAAGTAATACTCAATAAAGTGTTCGAGTAACCCACTCGTGAAAGTCAACAAACATAGTGCAAGACTTCGAGCAGCGGTATTGCTGTTGGGGTGTTGCACGTACACTCAGTAGAGATGTGCAAAATATATCGCTCAAAAGAAAAGAAAGATATCCCTTAATTCAAAAAGATTGTAAGTAGAGTCTTAATGTTACTAAATTATATTCTGAATAATTTGCAAAACATGTTGTTATTAGCATAAATTGTAATGAACCTTGTATTGTACAGAACATTATTTTATACTATTACTACCGGCCGCCCGCGACTTCGTACGCGTGGATCCCGTTTTGCCCCCTAGGGTGGAGTTTCATAAAATCCGCTCTTAAAGAGCACCTACGTTTTAAAAAGGAATCCCCATGGAAAATTTGAGACTCCTAGCACTTGTAGTTGAGATTTCGTGATGAGTAAGTGAGTGAGTAAGTCAGTCAATAAGTGACCTTTCGCTTTTATAAATATAGATTTTGCCTCTGGTAAATTAGAAAGGGTCTGCCTCCTGCAGTGGAGAATATTATCTATCTGATGATGACGATGAACTAATAAATAACAGTGTCTCTACTCGCACGCGTCTCATCTCAGTAACTGAGTTCAATGCTAAAAAGATAAAAATGTAGGTATCATTTGAAATCAAATCATTTTCGTCGTTCTCTCGCGAGTTTCACAGCTCTATCGCACAGCTTACAAGCCCCTCGGGCGTGACGGACGCTGTGCGAAGTGCAAGCGCGTGGAATACGTACCACACTTCAACGACAGAACTTCAACAACTAGCAGTAAATAGTTTGTGCTCTGCTTGTTGTAGTCACGTACTTATTACGATTGAAAAAGTCTTAGCTTACAGCTCTGCTCGTATGAATTATACAAATATTGCTTAACCCAGATACTGAATTAATCATACATACCAAAATAAGAGTTGAAAACAAATATTTCGTAAATTCACTTTTTTACTGCTCAGTATCACACCATGCCATAGTCTAATGTTGAAGGATTAAATTAATGATTAGTTTACGTAGTAGTTCGTAGAGCAGATTACTATTGGATAATAGTAATCTGCTCTACGAACTACTACGTTCTCTATTTTGTTATAATAATGTCCAAAACCAAAAAATAAAGATCTTTCAACAGTCCCACTATTTTGTATTCTTACGGACATCTGTAAAGTGTGCACACAATGCGATATTGCACGTGGAGCTTACAAGCCCTCGAGACGTGACGGAAGCGGCGCGAAGTGCGATCTGATCCGCCATGATCGATAAGTCTAGCGAACTCAAATATTTGCACACGGCGAACATTAGCGAGATGGCTGCGCGTGCAATAGCGCGAATGTGAACCGCCTGGAGCGCGCAGAGTAGTGAAGGGAAGAGAGGCTGAGAAGGGTCTTAGAAGAAAACAAGCTGAATGGCCCTTAAAAAGACTATGAATAAAGACAAACTAAGTTCTACTGGTACATTATATACAAGTGGAGTACACTTTTATAAAAAGTGAACAAATAATTATGAACATCATGAAAGACGGTTATTGTAAATGTTATTTAAAAGTTCCCTTTTATAACTGAACTTAGAATGTATTGATAGTTTACCCTCATACTTAGTAGATCTTTAGATCATAGTATATTTTTTATTTTCGGGAGAATATATGATCCGTCTGCTCGTTTGCCTCCTGTCACATAAAAAAAAATCAATTTTAAACTATTGAACTACCTAAATCATAACACTACAAGTCGCAAAAAGAAGTTACCAGTTAATAAAATGTAAAATTTTGCAAAGTAAAAAATCGGAATATTCCTTCCGTTTCGGGGAGTATGCTACGGTTGTCGTAGTAAAGCTACAAGAATTCGCGGCGCTACGATTACCGTAGCACAATACGTAGCGTCGTAGCGTTGCTGTAGTTCTAATGTGCAAGAAAATATTATGGAGTAAGGATAAGTTATCTGTTTACCTTATTAATAAAACTGTATTTAATGGTTTAAAAATACACTGATAAACTAGTACCTATTTATTTAGTTTATTGAGTGCTTCACTGTAGACTTCATTACGAATGACCTTTGAAAACATAATTATTAGATACTAATTATTTTTGATAGCTAACAAATTTTATTTATTTTCATCATTGCGAAATTATACAATTACACTTCTTTATGTCAGTCAAATGATTCTTCCATTTTTTTTTCCATTAACCTTTTGTGTTTAATATTGAGGAGTGTGCTGCTACTACTACATCCGTCCAACGTTTGTCAGAAATCGGCGGTCTGTCAATATTAGACTATTCATTATTTTCTCTATTCTTGTTACAAAATTATTGGAATTAAGCGATGACTGCGATCGATTTACATATTACATATCCAATTTTACGAAAGTATAACGAAACCTAACATTGTGCTGTACACAAACCGCCAGGCTGATCTGTGTAATGATGTAACATTGGCTGTCCTGAACGCGCACGTCAGAGAGCGGTGAATCGAAGGCGACGCCGCGTCTGCCCGCTTTGGCGCCGCGGTGACCCCTATTATGAGGACAGAAGATCATTTGGCGACTAGAAACTTTTGTGACCCGGTTACCACTGTTTCTATTTAATCTGACATACTTTATTTTTTTGTTATGGTAGAAAGGGTTATATAATCTAAGACGGTAAAAGAAAATTACTCGTATATCTGACAGACAAGAATAAAATAATGGTTACAAATTATGTTAAGTACTTACAAGTACTTAACAGGATTGAACGCAGTTCATGTTCCCATATTTGTATCTTTTTTAGCCAGATTTGAAACAGATTTTGTTGATAGCTTGACCGCAATAAAACCCATGCAAGGAATGCTGGGTTCGTCCCAGGGGAAAGTTAAAGAGTCATTGAACCCGTAACGAAATAAATCAGATTGAAAGAAGGCATTACGATTTAATGGTTTCTTGATTGATCAAATGATATTTTGACTTAAAAATATTTAATCAGTGCTATTTTACAAACGTTCTCGATATCAAAGAGCCTTTCGTTAGGCGGCCACAGTAAAATTAATTAATCGAGCTATAGGTGCGCCCATTTGAATGCGAGGCTACACTGTTCCAGTGTCCTTTGAAGTGGGATTAATGTCCCGCCCGCCCTGCCGCGGCCAAATTAAGAGCTGCACTAATAAACCGGTCCAAATTTGAGCCACTGTCCTAATGAAAGTCAGTCAAAATTTTGTCGTTGATAAAAGAAAATCCTTTGAAAAATTGGAATAAACTACATATGTTTCTGAAAATAATCTACTACCTATATAAAAATAAGTCGGGTTTTCCTCCCTGACGCTATAACTCCAGAACGCACGAACCGATTTCCACGGTTTTGCATTCGTTGGAAAGGTCTCGGGCTCCGTGAGGTTTATAGCAAAGAAAATTCGGGAAAAATTTCAACAGAAAAGCGGGAAGGGGGTAAAACGGGATCCACGCGTACGAAGTCGCAGGCGGCCGCTAGTTTTGAATAAAAATAAGTATCAGATCATTCATTCTTGAAGTGTTATTATAATTTATACATAAAACTTTTAATATAACTATTATGTTAATACAGTACCTGTACTCTATCAGCTGTTGTGAGTAATAAGGTCAATTCTTAAAGCAAGTAGGTCATGTTAAGTGGTAATTCCAGACTTGAATAAAACTTTAATCGACTTTAGCAATTCATACGTGAATTATATACGTGAATGCTATACGTCCATTCATTCGTACAAATAAAATATAATACGCCACGTTAATAACTCGGTTGATTGATACGGGGCTTAATCCTGGCCTCTACGGACTCTCATTATAACAACTTACTGCCCTTAATGAAGACCGTCTAACCCAAAAAGTTTCCACGGACAGCAGTTTAATAATGATAAAAATGCTTTTGAATCTTCCTTCCTAAGTTTTGTTACAACTTGTAGTGAATAATATTGGTTTAGCTTCCTTATTCCTAATTTACTAATCATATACATAGTTAAGACTGCTGATGAAAACAAACTATTGACTTATAACTATATTTGAATATGACTTTTATACTATTTGTTTATATCTATCACTTCACTTCTCTCTTTGAAAATACTCGGTCTATGTCGCATCACTCTCTTCTTTTTCTTTAAATCTTAATTCCATCAGCACTCTGCACTTCTACTAGTTCCTAATGTTCCTAGTTCCTAGAATATGCTTGGGACTTCTTTGTACTGTTACCTAACCCATATTGCACTCTACAGATTTTCTATAAGTACCTACTATGTAAGACAAAAATCATGTCTAATGTCCGTGTTGCACCCACTCCTCTGAAGGTTGGAGACTCTACACTCGAAGTTGTCGACAATTATGTATACCTGGGACAAACAGTCCAGTTAGGTAGGTCCAACTTCGAGAAAGAGGTCAATCGTCGAATCCAACTCGGATGGGCAGCGTTCGGGAAGCTTCGCCATATACTCATGTCCGAAATACCGCAGTGTCTCAAGACGAAAGTCTTCGAGCAGTGTGTGTTGCCAGTGTTGACATATGGATCCGAAACGTGGTCGCTTACTATGGGCTTCATAAGAAGGCTCAAGGTCACCCAAAGGGCGATGGAGCGGGCTATGCTCGGAGTTTCCCTGCGTGATCGAATCAGAAATGAGGAGATCCGTAGGAGAACCAAAGTAACCGACATAGCTCGCAAAATTGCTAAAATCAAGTGGCAGTGGGCGGGGCACATAGCTCGTAGAGACGATGGCCGTTGGGGCAGGAAAGTTCTCGAGTGGCGACCACGGGCTGGAAAACGTAGCGTGGGCAGGCCTCCTACTAGGTGGACCGACGATCTGGTAAGGGTCGCGGGAAGAGCCTGGATGCGGGCAGCGCAGGACCGTTCATTGTGGAAAACCTTGGGGGAGGCCTTTGTCCAGCAGTGGACGTCATTTGGCTGAAACGAACGAACCTACTATGTATCAATAGAGATTTTTTCACGAAAAGGTAAACGGAAAAATCTTTTACGTAGCTACATAGTTACAAGACGACGTTCTAAGCTAGTTGATCGTAGGGGGTGAAACCAAGTGTATTTTGTTGCGCGGTCGCAATCCTGTGTATCGAGGGATCAGCGGGTAAGGAGCTTATGGCAACGCAAGATTTCACCGCACTCTTTTGTTTCGTGACGTTGACGCAGGTCACCTGTGTCACGGAATAATAGAACTTATTCTTCTTTGTAGGACGTGAAAAATAATAAAATGTAGATTGTACTTGTATTGTATGTACTCTTACCTACGTCATAGTTATTTTTAACTTTGAACAGAGATAATTGTAGTAATACTAATTCATCGAAACTTAATATTATTTCGATGCGTAGTCATAGTCTTTTATTTAAAGTCAAGAATAGATTTTAATTAAATTAGGCATTATGATATTGGTTAAAGTTGTAGATACGCTTGGTTCTTGAATTAAGTTTATGTTTATTATTATTTACCTACACTAAAATCAACATCTAATAGTATTATAGATTTAATAAAGATGTCGGCGTCCATGGGATAGTTGTATGTTTTATTATTTCAACTGTTTTTCGCATTGTTATTTTTGTCGCGCCACACATATTGGATTTATCGTCGAGGGCTGCTTTCATAACTAGACAAACATTAAGTAGCAGATCAGGGAAGATTTATTTGGCTGCAGCGCCCCCACGGCGCCGCGGAAGGCGCCGCGCGGTCCCGCCGGCCAGACTTGGAGACGGCACCGCATCGATCAGGTGACGTTTGTCTGACAGATCGGGATGCTGACACAGTTTGGGGAAATGGAACACTTCAGTTAAGGCACAAAGCCCAACAACTCAAGGTGTGATATTCTAAAGCGATCTTTTAATGAAATGTTTGGTATGGGTATAATAATTATGTTGATCCAGAAAATTTCTTTCATTTAATGTTTTTTATCAACGTAGTTTTGCTAATATTGACTTAATTCAAAATTATTTCAATAAAAAATAGTGTATAAATACATAATAAATGTATAAGAAATTATGTTTTCGTTTCTAATCACGATTAAAAGTTTTCTAATGCACACCATTAATAGATGTGATAGAGAAACACGAAACCAGCATTTGAAAGCAGTTAAGAAAGTCATAAACGGATTTAAACTAGTGTTTACGTAATAATTGGCATTTGTTCTGTTTCAGCTGCCAAAATATTCAGTAAATGGCTTGTAGTATAACTACTAACACACTTCAGTAGCCAGCCAAGAAACACACTCAATTTATTTGTTTAAGCAATGGTTCAAATAGCCAACTTTGTACAAGCATGTAAATTACCATAGTGTTTAACTATGTGATGTGATAAAACACTGTTAGTCATCAAATTAGCTCTACAGAACAAGAATTCAAATCAACATTGTCATGAACAATCGTCTTTGGTTGGATCTGGTTCCAAATACACCGAAGATATACCTTCCCTAACAAGATTGCACTATGATTTTTTTCTCTTTTGTTCTTTACGGTCCAGAATGTAACATTTCTTTGCTATTGGGCTATGAAAGTAGCTCAAACGTGTGTCACCAATGGGCGTAAATAATATTTCCTCAATTTGCACGTCCACCGGATGGCTGTCACAATCGATAAAAATCCCTTTTACTCGTAGCAGATGTTTTTCCTTTATGAATAGCATTTCTATTTTTGGCTCAAAGAGTAAGTATACTCGACTTTGAAAGGTTATAAAAGAATATGAAAAAATAGCTGAATAAAAGTCCCAAGTTCTATAAGAGTGTAAAAATAGCATTTGTATAAACTTATAAATATATTCAGTGTAGTAGTGTGTATAAGTAGTGTATTGTATAGCGATTTTAAATTATTTAAAATAAATTTATTAAACCTTTGCAAATTATTTTCAAGTCGTCCATTAGAACAATCCCTCTAGCGCTAACTGACATTAACATGCGTAATAAAAACCATCCCACCCAACATTGTATTGATGTCAGCGCTATATTGTATTGTACATATTGCAAGATCTATTGAAATCACAGCTTTTGATACGGTTGCGGATTGACAGCCGGTGTAGAGTTCCCGCAAATTGGCGCCCAAACGGCCGGCGGCTCCGTATGAAACTTTAATGAGGTTGCTTTGTGGTTCCTACCGAAGTCTCGAGGGACGTCCAGTGCGTAATTAGTGGAATTTCTCTGAGATACATTAAGCTTTTTATGTAGGGACAAAGTTTTTGGATAAAAAATTGTTGCATCAGGAAGAAGTATGAAATATTGAAAACATTGGAATTAAAACATCCTTTCTACAACGGGAAAAATACATTATTTTAACCCGTGAGTGAACTTTTTTGCTAGTTTACTGCCACTATCCCAGTAGACAGGTGGGTATGTGTAGCCTACTTCATAAATGGAAAATTTCAATTTTATTTCCTTTATCTATCTGCAGTCCTGAAGTCACTTTCAGGTATTTTCACTTTCGTGTAATTTATTACTTTCTCTATCATTTTCTAAATATTTTATTTGTAATTTTCGATAAGATGTTTCTTTATTCAAAAAATCTACAGGAATTCGATTGTTTATTATCCTTTTAGTGCTTCGCTAGACAAAACACCTTAATACATTAATCGCTCGCCTTTTCGTGAAACATTGGGAGCAATCATTTAGGGGCCGCAGCCGCGGGCGCCGGACCAATCCACTAATTGTCACCGGCAATATTCAAATGGCGGAAATAATTAACGTAAGTGCTCCATACGATGTCTAGACCGGGGACAGATGAGGCGTGACTTTTTGTTATGGAACAATTAGGAGCTAGAAGTGTTTAGGCTGTTTTTGTTTTAGGAGTCGTTTTTACAGCTGCGATGATTATGAGCATGTCATTTAACTGATTCAAAATGCTAAACTACACAACTGCTGCACATTTATGTTTGCCATCTATATCAATTAGCTGTGGCTAGCTATCTTTTTGTAACATTTTCAAAAAAAATGTAATTTATTAAATAGAATCAAAATATTATATTTATATCCCTTAAAATGGTAATTCTTTCTAATATGAAGTTTCAGAATTGTGTATCAATGTATTCTGCGGAAAAATTGACGTCATAACATTGGCGTAGATCCCAGACAGCACAAAACATCGTTACTTTAAATATCTTCTCTACTCCTACGCTATAATCCACTTTATCTCTAACAACACGCTAGTCTATTTTCACTTTCATTTGGCTCCCAACCTTTTATACGAATCAAAAACAAAAGGGGACTTATAAAGTGTACAGTAAGCTAAATATGACTCGCGATAATTGACAGTACGGCCCCCATCAGTGCCCAAATCTCTTTTGTGTACGGCGATAGCAGTACAAAGCCTGCTAATGTCTTTTAAGGACTTAGTCATTTAAACGGACTAAATAATGAGCGACTACCCTTCCTCGCAACCAATTTGCGGGCTTAAAACCTTAGGGAGGATTCGCTGATTTAATATGTGACTAAATTATAGGATACACAGCAGTAGGAGAGTATCGAGATAGTTTATCTAGTGTAAGCTGTCGCATTTACCTATTTTATAATAGATACCAGATATCAGAAACTTAAAAGATAACATAAGAAAACTCACTAAAGAGCTTTAAGCTCTATGCTATATTAGTTAAATAGGGTCTTCTTCTTCTTTTCGTGTCGACAACAAACCTACACTGTGTCAGCCCAAAACTCCGCCACAAGAGTGGCGTTGTCAGTAGCACTCATCAAATCCTCCTGAGTGCAGTTGCTTGGGCACTCAGGGCATGACATCAGGTGCCTCATCGACTGGGGAACAAAACCGCATCTGCACTCCATGTTCAAGCCATCCAAGAATCCCCACCTGGCCAGATTGTCCTTACTACGGCCAACCTGCGTCCGAAGTCTAAACGTCTAGTTAAATAGGGTAATAAAACTCATAGTGTTCATTTTAACCAATCGCAAAAATAATACAACACTGAAATCAATCAATACCTATTCGTCATATTCTTCAAAGATTTTGATTTGCCGCATATCTGTGGTTTACGTAGTTTCTGGAAGTCTTAAGGTTATCTCAGGAGAAAGAATTATAAGAATATTGCCAATTATAACTTTTACTCAAATCAAAGTGCACCGCGAACCCAACTGACTTCCTGGAAACATTGATAATACGATCCAATGATGCACAACATGATAAAATTTATCATTTTCTGATGCTCTCCAACTATGAACTCGACAAACAAATAAATTGGAAGGAAACAAAGCAAATATGGAGTGCAAAGTATTAGGGTAGCAACAATGAACGAAAAAAGTCTACAAACAGCAACGTAGTACTTGGAGAATTTTACTTTACATTCTGCTATTAACGTAAAAATAAAAAAAAAATGATAAAAATTACATTTAATGCATTTCGCACTCATTGTAGTCGTGACTATGAGTGGTGGGAGATAATACATTTTGATGACTGATTTCATCATCCATACCTAATACCTACCATTATTTTATGATTCTTTTAATAGGCATATAATATGCATTTTTCAGTAGGATTGTAATTCAATTTTCGGGGATTGGTATACCTAGTTGTTCGTAACGCACTACTATGATGAGGCCGTTATTTAATTTTTAAGATCTGCACCTCATTTTCATCAAGACAAAAATTGAAGTTTTCGCATACAAAGGTATTTAATTGTTAGAAATACAAAGAATTCAAACCAAAACGACTTCTATGCCTTTTCCGTTGAGTGAAATAAAACGCGGGAGACGCGAGTCGATCGTCGATATTATTGACAGCGGATAATACGCGTTGAAAGAAATAAAATATAAGGGCGGACAATCTCGGACTTTCCTCTCTAACGATGCTTAGGGTTCGTACTATTTTTACGGTTATGAATGGAATATTTCTCGCAAAAAATAACTCCCAAAATACTTTTGAAAAGGTGCATGTCAGAATCGACACAAAGCGCAAAGTTGTTTACAATAATTATATTTCAATACAGTCGCAACATTAATGGTTTTATGACATAAAAAATATAATTATAGTTATTATTATACCAATTTCAATATTCATAAAGTATTTTATATACTCTACTACCGTTTTAAATAGATCAGTAGACTGTAGAATAGAATCTACAGTCTACAGTGTAGATATTGTAGGAAGCCGGTTTAGATTTGGCAAATCAGTTTACGTACAAAATAAAGTTTTTTTTTTGCAAGACAAGGCAGGTATTTGACCGCAATCGCACCTCGTGCTAAAGATGCAGTTTAGGATGGTACATACGTATATGCCCTGTAAGTGCCTATTCACTCTCGCATGATTTAAAAATTATCAACATCACCTTTCATGTTCTGAATAAAACCGAAAAGAAAATTGTTTTCATCAATAAACCTAAACAATAAATTAACAATCCCATAAATCAGTACAATGAAATTATTTGCGCCATTAAAATGTATAAATCTGATTCCAAAAAACGGTTTTAACCTCGTTAATGGTGCGGGGTCTATGTAATGCGATTACGCAGCCCTGGCGAATGCGCCGCGCTGATAACAAACAGACATCATCCGGATTTGTGTCGTCATGCGCACGGCCCGCCTCGCTGGGATACCAGTGAGCATGGAAAATATCTATATATTACGATTCTCCGTCTTTTAACGTTGTAACAGTGTAGGTAGAGCAAAAATTACCTTCTAGTACTTACTCTTACTCAATTAATGTTTCTTTAGGCTGGGTTGCACGGTGCAAAATCTTACGTTATTTAAAAAATGTCAAATGTCTGTCAAACTTCATACAAAAAAACACCGTTCGCTCGAGTGGATGGATCATAACTATACCACTATGGCTCTGAGTAACGGTGTAGGTAGAGCAAAATTGAAGACTTTTTGAATGTAAGATTTGGACGATTTCTAAGTAGGTACCTTCTAGTACTACTCAATAAGTGTTTCTTTAGGCTGGGTTGCTGCACCATCTTACGTTAACTTTAACAAATGTCAAAAGTCTGTCAAACTGCATACAAAAAACACCGGTTGTCGTTAAAGTTACGGTTAAAGTTAGGTGTTGCAACTCAATGTAACAAATAAAAAAATTCTTGATTTTAAATTTAGTGGATTGATCATACAACCGGACTACCCAACCGTAGCTCTGAGTACAGACGTTTGACAGGATTTAATAAAATTGATGGCTTGACGTGCCCTATGAAGAATTGTCTTTGTCCTCTACCGCATCAGTTATAGATAAGTATAGAGGTCTGAGGTCGCATCTTTGGTTCCGACTTCAAGAGTACTGCTGATTACTACAGCATTACTGATTTGTATTGATATAGCTTTGAGATAAATAAGACAATCGGGTTTCTTCAAGTCTTCAATTCTTCACGAAAATGGACACTAACACACAGAATTTTTAGATTTGTGTGTCAATGCGCCGCACTGGTAACAAACACATTATCCAGATTTGTGTCGTCGTGCGCACGGCCCGCTTTGCTGGGATACGAGTGAGCATTGTGATCAGGGAATTCTATGGAAAATATCTATGTAAGTATTATATTTCTTAGTCTTTTAACGTTGTAGATATCGTGCCCTACGTGCACAAACAACTGCACGTAGGAAGATTTAATGAACGCTACTGGCAAGGCAACGCCACACTTGTAGCGGAGTTTTGGGCTGACACCGTATAGGTTTGTTGTCGACGAGACATGAAAAAGAACGTAGCAGTGTAGGAAGGTAAGGCAAATTTTAAAGACTCTTTGAAAGCAAGATTTGACAATATCTAGAAGTAAAACAATAAAGAAATCCTCGATTTGATCAAGTGGATGGATCATAACTGAAACCATGGCTCTGACTCTGAGTAAAGGCGTTTGAATTTAATCAAATTGATGGCTTGACGTGCCCTGCGAAGAATTTTCTTTGTCCTCTACCGCATCGGTTGTAGGTAATAACTGAGGTCGCATCTTTGGTTCAGACTTCAAAAGTAGCGGCATTACTGATTTAGGTAAATTGATAACTTCGTTAAGTTACTCTACTCAGTTACTAACTCCTTTAAGATACTGGATAAGACAGTGGTTTCTTAAAGCCTTTAATCAGTGGCGGATTTACCAATAGGCCAAGTAGGCCAGTGCCTAGGGCGGCAGATTTAGAGGGGCGGCAAATTTAGCATTTTTTTTTACAGGAAAAAAATAATATAATTATACGTATACCTACACAATCCATATATGTATAAATAAACGATTTCAATAAAAATAAAATAAAAAACTCTTAAGTAACACAGGATCTTCGGAGCCTAGCACGAGCACCATCTCTCCACAACTTCGTGTATATTGTTTTACAGGGTAGCCCAGAAGAAAATTCACTTTTGAAAATTCAAGGAAACGAAAACTGTACATTTTTGTAGAACTTAAGCTATTGCAATTTAAAGGCCACGCGCGAAATTATGCTTTGTTGGCGCGGTGGCGGCGCGGCGGCGGTTTTACTCGGTGCGTATGAACAGTGTAGCGGCGCGGCGACGGCGCGGTGGCAGCGTCGTGTGCAGGAGCCCTTAGGCCTCAGCCTCGAATTTAGCGGGCAGCGGGGCGGGAGCGGCGTCTCCTGCCGCTCCCGCACCGCTACCGCCGCCGCCCCGCTGCCCGCTAAATTCGAGGCTGAGGCCTTAGAGTTACCTCAAAATGGATTCAGGATGGATGAATGCTGCAGATTTTTTGGATTATTAGAGTATACTCTGCTCATAAGGTAACCTCACAAAAAGAAGTCTGCTGGAATGAGATTAGCGCTTCTTAGAGGCAGTGAGATTTCACCACTGCTTAATTGGTTTGTTGCATTGAAAGGATGATTAATTTTTGAGAGTGCTATACTGGTAGGCTGAAAAGCTTTTTGATTTCAAAGCTGCAAGATTTGCAAGGTTATGATCGGAGCACTTGGTATCATCAAGATGGGGCTACGTGTCACACTTCAACTGAGAGCATTTAGATGGTAAGAGACATGTTCCCACAAAAAAATAATTTCAGGCAGGGGTGACATCTCCTGGTCACCAGGAAGCCCTGATCTCACTCCAGAAAATTACTTTTTGTGGTGTTAGATTAGGAATAGAGTATACTTTTTTAATCCAACAACCATGCAGCAACTGAAGCTGAGCATTCGGCAAAAAATTGAAAATAGGTTTCAAAGTAATTCTGACGAACGCATTCCGAAATGACGAAATTTTCTTCTGGGCCACCCTGTATTACCAAGCCTTGATATTTCTGTTTACCTTTAAGTAGTTCTTAGCTAATTATACTGGATATAGCACTTCGCATGGCTCTGTGCTGTGCACACCGGTGACAAATTGTTCAGGTGGGAAGCTTTTCTTGCTTAAAAAAAACGGGTTAATAACTATCTACGATCTACTTTAAGTCAAGAAAAGCTTATAGGCCAGTAGAATTAAACACAAAAATGAATTAAATCGGAAATAATTCCTATTAAAGATTTTAGTGCTTTAATGGTTTCATTAGTTGCCCATAAAGACTCTCCTAGGTTTTCGACTTCGACGGAGTTGTGCTTAAGTAAAAATTAAATATGTGTATAATTAATGACCCTCTCCACGTCCAATGGCTCGTTACCCGCAGGCTTCCAAGTCTTGAAAAGGAGCGCCTCAACCAGTGTAACCCTATTAAGGCTTACAAGCTGGATGCGCCTATCCTTGTCTGTGTTACCTACTGTGGCTGCCCCTCTTCCTTGTATCCTCCTGCAGGACTACGTTGCCTAGCCGTATGCCTGGTCTAAGGTTCGACGCAAAAAAACAACAACAACAAGTTCATATTAAAACGCTGAAGAGTTTTTTGTTTGTTTGTTTGAACGCGCTAATCTCAAGAATTACTTGTTTGATTGAAATAATTATTTTTGTGTTGAATAGCTCATAAATTGAGGAAGGCTATAGGATATATACAATTACTCTACGACTAATAGAGGCGAAGCAGTAAAGAAAAATGTTGCAAGCACGGAAAATAGTATTTAAACTATTTTCACGCGTACGAAGTTGATTTTGTGGCGTCGAACCTTGGACCAGGCATATGGCTAAGCAATGCAATCGTACAGGAGGGTACAAGGAAGAGGGGCAGCCACATTACGTAACACGGAGTCGTTCAGGAGAGTGCCAGGAAGAGGTGCAGCAACCGCAGTTAAGGAACGGCTGGGACGAACAAGGATAAGCGAATCCAACTCGTGAGCCTTGACAGGAATACGCTGGTTAAGGCGACCCTTTACAAGGTTTGGGAGCCTACGGGTGACTAGCCATTGGACGTGGAGAGGGTCATTAATTATACACATATTTTCTACTTTGCCGAACATTTACACGAGAACGGTTTGTCCAAAACATATGAATTTGGTCTTATTTAATGCAAGATTAAATGTCCTTCAACCGTCAGAAGGACCACTTTTCGATAGGGTAAGTCCTTTACGCGGTATAACCGGAAAACCTAAAAAGCGCCCCTTTCGGGGGCCCCCACCACTTAAGCACAACTCCGTCGAAGTCGAAAACCTAGGAAAGTCTTAATGGGCAACCAATGAAGCCATTAAAGCAATAAAATCTTTTGTAGGAATTATTTCCGATTTAAAATCTAATTCTTCTGGCCTATTAATGCTTTATCTCTTTTGTGCATACAGTCAGAACCTATGAAAAAGATTTCATACGTCGATATAATTAATGATTTTGCAAATTTACAATCTCGCAAGAAAATAATGTAAAACTTATTTGATCTCATTGTCTGTCACCATTAACTAAATTGTTAACATGTTATATTTTAATAGAAATTGTTTGTAGTGTTTTTAAACTGTTAAGTCCAATAAAAAATATTTACCAAAAACAATGTTTACTAACCACACATTATTTTGTCTGTGTTCATAGTGTAGGTATTTTTAAGTCATGCCTTTGCCCACCTTAGGATTAGTTCATACTGCTGTTTTAGGTCAACATTTTAAACTCTTCATTACATAGCGGGTTGCAATAATAATCTAGTAACTGACAGAAATATCATTAAGTTCACAATCATACTAATATCAGGATTAAACTAACGTATTGAATTTCAAAAGTCAGTAGGTAGGGGCGGCAAAAATTGAATGGCCTACTAGCGGCAAATTTGTAAATCCGCCACTGCCTTTAATTCTTAACCAAATAATTTTTCGATTGGTGTGTCAATCAATAACCAAAGTTGAGGCGAGAACCTTTACTCAATTGGCAAAGTATAATTTGATGTAAACCGAACTATTAAACATTCTCACCCACTTGTTATCGCCTTTATAACTCGTGTGTCCCTAAACATAACTCGTAAGTCTTGTATAGTATACTATTTCAATTGGAAATTAAGGCTTAAAGGCTGCACACCTTCCCCGTAGAAAATGAAAATGATTTATTTGCAGAATGTGGTACATCAGATTTGATGACATAATATGATAGTACAGAACAGATTCACCAGATTTTCATAACGACCGGCCTTGCGCTGTCCGCATCTAGGTGCTTCCCGCGACCTTCACCAGATCGTCAATTTCCATTAAATTTACTACGAGGTGGGTACTATTACACTGTTCCAAAGTAAAAACCCAAAGCACAACTACATGTAGTACGTGCCGTCGTGTATTGTTCACGTTAGGTTACCGCAACACCATTCCGGGACGTTTTTGAGCTCGGGGAAAATAAAATTTTTAAGGGATGGGCTATAAAATTTTTCAACCGTAAACTAAAATTCTGGATCCGCGGACAGGATGTTGCTAGATTGTGACTTTCTGTTATATTCGGTTTATCCTGAGAAATGTTGTACTTGGCAAGCTTTTAGTGACAAAAAGATAAAATTTCATCAAATTATCTCCGTATATATAAGTATAATAGTAAGTATTTCAATAGCTTTGTGCATAAATATCATAAAGACTTTTTCATGTGTTTTACAGTTAACAAGTTATGGCCATTATTATTATGTTTGATCAGAATTCGTCATTTCTCCGTATTCTACGTGATGAGTCACAATACATAATAAGATAATAACTCTTTTCCTCAAATATGTAATCAGGAAATAGAAGGTTAAATGTCAATAACTAATATAAACATTAATAATTATGATACGTATTACGTAAAAAGCTTTAAGTGTAGAATTTTCAAAACAAATGTAGGTACCTATATTTGATAAACTTCAAAACAAATAACATTGACCTACTTACACAATAAATACAATTGTGGATAAAAACAATAAATACAAATGTTTAATCTCAAGCAGAGGCTTGACTTGAGTAGTAACATGATAAATATTTTATGTTCTATCACAAATCACGAATAAAATTATATCAATTAAGACAAATTCGGAACTGATGAATGTAAAATCGTTAGTTACTCCTGAAACTGTAACTTATGCCTTCAGTTCTTGGTTCTCAATCACCGGACGTAATCATATCAGCGTTACTTTGCGGAAATCCATAGTCAGATATTAAAACGATAAAATAACTTAGCTTAAGATTTCCGCTTAGTGACCAGAAAACCAGAAATATAAAAGAAATACGATACACTTACTTGAAAACGAGGGGTTTGTTGGCGAACAGGCCGGAGGCCTTGTCTTTAGCGGCTTGGAGCCCCTGCATGGTGTTGCAGTCTCCCTCATCAATTGGCTCTGCCGGCTCGCTAACACCTGTAGAAGAAATATTCAGGAGTTTAGGCCAGCAGTAAAAAGATTGAAGTTCACACAATTAGGTTTACTAGACTTTAGATACAATTAAAGAATGTAATGTAATGCAATATTTCGGAAGATAATCGAGGTCTGTCGTAAGAGTAAAAATGTCGGTAACTCGGCGATGCCCCTGGTTCAAGGTTGAACAGAGCAGACTACAGAGATATAATTGCAACAGATAAATGCTGTTAATAATCAGCTTGATTTATTGCGAAATTATTAATTTTTAAACTTCCGCTTCTACAGAAGCAATTTAACTGTTGTCTGCATTTTCAATATTACTAAACAAAAAAAAAAGAATTTCCTGCTTGAAAAATGAATAAAAATTAACGCAACGTTAAAATTTATCTTGAAACCAATTATCTATTACTCAATTTATCGTCTAATAATTCACATTAACGTTGATTAAAATTGTAGCCGCCATTTTGAAAATGTATCAACAATGAAAGATTAATAAAACCTCTCAATCAAATAAATTAATAAAATGGCATATCCTCGAAACAGTTCTTTGTTTGCTTCACCGATATTGCAGTCTTAGCTAATTCGTTGATATTAGATAATTTTCACCAACAATGAAACGGCACACACACATAATCTACTTACATAACCATCACTAGCTAAGTAGATATAGAGGTATAGTACGTTTGTATGTACTATACGTACATTATATGCACACACCTATATGGCAGGGTAAAAATCGATAGGAACTCGACGCACAATCCGAATATTGAATTCTAAGGATACAAATGCAATATCTGGCTGATTTTTAAAAGAAATTCCAGTGGAGTACTTACATTTTTCAGATTCCAGACGTAGCAGCTCCTTCGTAGCGTCTGTCGATGGCGTAGCGCCCCGCGCGCCTCGGGGCTACGCCGCTACGGCTGCGCGTAGCCGCCCGCCTCATTGGCCCGCACCGCTACGGTAACAGATGCGAACCGACCAATCCCGGACAACCTGTAAAGAGGCGTGGTGTTTAGTTTTCAGAAAAAAATTCAGCGGGTCCAAAGTACGGGTAACATGCACCCACAAAAGCCTCGGCTTGAATTCGCACGGAAAGCAGCCATGATATGTGGTATGCCACAAACGAATGCTGAGTCTAGCTTAATGGATTTGAATGTGCTACTCTCATGTTTAAGCTTCACTTGTTCACTTTAATTAAACTTTACATAGCTCCACCATTTGGTGAACCGAGCTTAAACTTTTGCGTGAATTCGTCTTTTATAAGTATTCGTTATTATGATTATGAAAATCCATGAAAAGTAACAATCAAAATAACCCATAATTTAGTCACCGTCTATTCAAAACATCAATTTTCTATATCATTGACATGTTTTTGGTCATTCAAGCCCCACATAAAGGTTCTTCGTTCGATATCCACCCAATTCAATATCAACATAAAGCTATGTTACTTTATAAAAATTTCATTGAAATTTTCATTAGCTTGATTATTTTTCTTTATTCTTCGTCGTTTAAAAATTAAAACAGTAAATCAATTTAAACCCAAAGTACAAAAAAGTGTGTAAAATCCAAAACGATTTCTATTTTCCTTAATAACCTAAAGAACCACTGTCTTATCTACTGTATCTTTGAAATTGCAGATTGCAATACAATTTCTGATACGTCTCATTTTAAATTAACAAACACATAAATCAGCCAATACCCATAAAATCGGATTAAACCTACAAATTCTAAAACAAAAAACTGCTGACATAATCATCCTCTATTAAAAATAGGACTAGCTCCCCTCGGAAATGAGACAAACGCGAGATCAGCGAGTCCATCGGAACTCGTTTGCGTCTGTAATGTAACCGTATCGACGCAATATTGGGCCGACTTCATTTCACGGCCAGAGGAGCCCGCAAATGAAGTTGCCTCGGTCCACCGGGCGCAGTCTAACGATCCTGTATAAGCTCAAGATGGATGTGGCAACGGTTATACTTATTAGATTCACAGATATTTCTTTCAATAGATTGAAGAAAGAAATACGTAGGTTTCTATGAAATAGATAAATCCAGAAATTTTCACAGCTTTCCATTTTAAACAAAAAGGCTTCATTTATGATTCTAATCCGGTAAACACCTTAACCGGTCTGAATAATACGGGTTCAGTGTTCTTTTCACAAAAGAAAATTTAACGCAAGAGTCGCATTGGCATTGAATTGATTACCTATTTGAAACACATTTTTATTAAGAATTTATATTTGTCTATCCAAATAACTATGAAAATTCACACCATATTTGTTTGTATTGGAAAATATCTAAAATATCTGTGCCGGAAACAAGACTACGTGTGCAAAACATTTTCAAGTAACTAAAATGAAATAAGTTATGATGACATAATAAACTGGACCGCAAAGAAAAGGTTAGAAAAGAAAATGGTTGGATATAAATTGTTTATTTATGTAGGTATATTAAAAAGTAACTTCCTAGTTTTATAAAACCAAACATACTAGAAAAAGTACGCATTTTTGTTTATTAAAAATAAAAAGCTTGAATCAGCTTTGTCTTTATTTCATGAAGCTAGGTCAGGTGTTTTTCGAGTTATTGAAGATTCTAAACGACTGCGGTCTGATGTATTTCCCCAACCTAAAGCGATCTTCAAAAACGACGTACCATATCTGATTTTCGTGGCTCCAACAAATATGATTCATATCGCTACGCCGAGTAGGCGGCGTTTGAATCAGAATATCTGCCCATCGGACCGATTTAACTTTTTTATGCTCACTTTTTTCATGAAGCCTTTGATATATTGCCGTTTTGGATTTGATCATTTTTTAGATTGATCGCATTCGATTTTACTTGTTTGTATCCAAATGTTTTTAAACCGTTCTCTGTGATGAATTAAAACCTACCTTACGTTTTACTTTAAAAATCCTACTCTTAGGCTGGGTTGCACCATCTTACTTTAACTTTGTAAAACGTCAAAAATCTGTCAAAATCCATACAAAAAACACCGGTTAACGTCAAAGTTACGGTCAAAGTTAAGTGGTGCAACTCAGCCTTATACTTACTTGTCATTGCATTTAATCAAATAGATTTGTTAACCTGTAAGAAGTGTATGTTCATTTTTTGTTAATTTAATAGATATTTTAAGACACTGTGAAACGCTTTACCAATTAACTTACATTTAACTACAATTTCCAAGTTAAGCCTTATGTAAAAATGAGTTCACTTCGTTCAGCTTTACTTTGGTAGAGTAGTCTACTCGTATATTTGTCTCTTGACGTTTCGAGCCATCTCTTAAAACAGATTGATTTGAAAGAAATAAAGAAAAACATTTATTTCTGTTATACTTAGCAAGAACCATCCCAGTTCATAAAACTCATAAAAAACTCATAAAACTAATTTATTTCTGTAAGTAGGCTTTAAAAAAGCACTTTTACACGTCCCAGTATTAACCCTACCACTGCTTCAGGACAATAAATGGGCCAGTGCTGAGAAAAAGCAGCGCAAGAAACTCAGACACTATTGTCAGCCTCTTTTTCAAAGGTTTACAGGTTTTCAAAATACATAGTTATAAATATTTATGCGAGCTAGGCAGTTACGCATCCCAAACATTTTTATCTTTTAAATAATCATCATTTAGCTATAAATCAGAAAAGGACATATTTATAATATGGCTATTGGCTACATATTCGAGATATTTAAGGAAATGTAACTATACTTTATCCTACCAAGGCTCAAAACTTATAACAATCATCGATTTTCATTGCGCCAGAGATTTAATATAAAAGAGTTGATGATTATTATCAATCAATTTCTTTTGCTGAATTGATTATCCAATTAAATTATAATTATAGATCTTGAAATTCAGTCTGAACAATCCCTCTAGCCAGATACAAAATATAGACAAAACTTGCCACTGTGGCCTAGGTTTAAACAGGAGCCCTAACTAAAATTATCATGCCGTACCTAAAGTACGGCGTAGATGACATGAATTTTAGTTAACAAAGCCACAATAATTGTTTAATTAAATAGAGTTAGTTTAAATATACTTTCATTTAAAGGTCAAATAGAAATGTTAATGACGATTTATAATAATTGATCTTGTTCAAGCAAAACTTAAGGTCATAATATAATTTGTTCAGAGTCTCATCGTACTAGAACGAGAATACATTAAAATTTTTAATGGTGCTTTTAAAATCTGTCCCACCACATATAAATACGTTCGCACTAAACTGCCTGACAAACCGGGGCCCTCCCGTGGTGATGGATGCGCTCCTCTAAGAGCCGTGACGGAGGGGCTGGCACAATCCAGTTAAATAGTTCAAAAACCGCTGACTCGATTATTACAAACCGTATGGTAAATGCTCAGCAAATTTAAAATTGCTGAAACTGGAATGCAAACTAATTCAAATTAGTTTTGGGGGTTTCAACTGCTAAGCAATGTTGTGTGAATGAGTAAGGCACTATTCAAGTGAAGATAAAGGGTAGAGTCATTGTAAATTAAGATGCATCTTTAATGATCATCAGCAATCATCATATTTTATGTTAAACCTGATGTATGCAGATTGACTAAGATTTTTAAAACTAACAAAAGACAGTACTCAATAAAACATGAAGATTAATCGAATGACAAAATATTATTAGTATGTAGGTAGTGTAGGAATTTATAAATTACAAGATTTTCGAAGAAAGGTTTGAAACAAAAACGAATCTTTCTCAAAATTGTCTACATACTAGACAGACTTAAAATTTTGGTAGAAGGACGGTAGATTAAGTATTCAAAGGGCTGTATTGGTGATTAGAGAGTTAGGTTAGCATTAGACATTATTAAAATCAATTTTTCTATTGTCTAAAACCATTTTATAGTTATAGCAAACCTGAGCCATGAAATTAGGTAACTTATTTTTAACCGACTTCAAAAAAAGGAGGAGGTTCTCCATTCGAGTGTATGTTTTTTTTTTTGTATGTTGTTACCGCAGAATATTTTATTACTTTCGTTTCGAATTAATTCTTCAAAAAACCTTTTTCATGTCCAAACCTCTAACTTATTCTTTAAATAAAATATACCTTCCTCGTGATAAAAAATAGAAAATCAAGAACTTTACAAGTAAATTACCTGTCAAATGTTATACATTACTTGTGGCATACAATTATAAGATTTTCGCGTTATACTCGTATTAAAACTGAGCGTACGTGAGTACCTATTAGCTTGGCGTTTTGGCTGTGTTACTACAACCGTGTCACAAGTTCTTTATTTATTTATTTATTTATTTATTTATTTAAAGGCACAACCACAGAATACAATTCAATAAAATTACAATGATAACTTAACTAGGTTTCACATTTAAATTATATTCCTATGAATGTTGCACACAACATTTATATAAGAATAATTAAGATATGGAGCCATTTAAGTCCCATTTATTTTAGTCCCATTTGTCTCAGTTACAAGTACAAAAATCAGTGCCCATTATCCTTAAGTTCTTTTACCGTAATGCACATCTGCAAACGAGGAGCGATCGGCACTTAGCAGCGATCGCCCACTCGATAGAGCGCACTCAGCGCCTATCGCTACTTCAGCGGAACGCGTGCTCAAAAACAAAATACCTTTTAAAAGCCGTTTTAGGGGTCGATGCCTACTTATAATGGGAGTAGAAATCTTAGCATGGGCCTTTTTAAATACATAGTTTCGCTTGATGAACCCCAAAGGCTATAAGGGAACGGAAAACAATGAGATATTCCAAAACGATGAATCAAATTCAATTGTTTATTGCATTAAACAATAAAATTAATAGTGGTAGGTATACATCATATAATTTTCCGGAAATCCACCCCGAAGGGGGTAAAACGGGATTCACGCGTACGAAGTATTTAATATTTTTTAATAATTCAATGGAACACAAGCAAACAAAATACTTTAAAAAGGCCTATCTAGTACCCATAGTTATAAGCTTTGCTTAGTTTGGGCCTAGATAGTGCCATGTAAACTGTATGGATTTATTTATTTTACTAGCGGCCGCCCGCGACTTCGTACGCGTGGATCCCGTTTTACCCCCTTCATCTATCTTACGCGGTTTAGATTTTTTCATTCAAATGTTTTTTCCCGCTAACTCCCGTTCCCGTGGGAATTTTGCAATATCCTGTTGTAACTAAGCTTTAAGTTAACTAAGGTACCTGCATGCCTCAAGCGTCTAACTTAAGTGGTTTAGATTTTTCATACAAAAGGATTTTCCCGCTAATTTCCGTTCCCGTGGGAATTTCGGGAATTCCTTATTGTAACTAAGCTTTAAGTTTATTAAGATACCTACATGCCAAATTTCAAGCGTCTAACTTAAGCGGTTTAGATTTTTCATACAAAAGGATTTTCCAGCAATTCCCGTTCCCGTGGGAATTAGTTTACTAAGGTCACTACATACTAAATTTCAAGCATCTAACTGAAGCGGTTTAGATTTTTCATACAAAAGGATTTTCCCACTAATTCCCGTTCCCGTGGGAATTTCGGGAATTCCTTATTGTAACTAAGCTTTATTTTTATTAAGATACCTACATGTCAAATTTCAAGCGTCTAACTTAAGCGGTTTAGATTTTTCATACAAAGAGATTTTCCCACGAATTCCCGTTCCCGTGGGAATTAGTTTACTAAGGTACCTACATGCCAAATTTAAAGCGTCTAACTTAAGCGGTTTAGATTTTTCATACAAAAGGATTTTCCCGCTAATTCCTGTTCCCGTGGGAATTCCTAAGTATACTATAACCTGCCCAGGAGTATGAAAAATAATTGTACCAAGTTTTGTTAAAATCCGTCGAGTAGTTTTTGTTTCTATAAGGAACATACAGACGGACAGACAGACAGACAGACAGACAGACAGACAGACAGACAGACAGACAGACAAAAATTTTACTGATGGCATTTTTGGCATCAGTATCGATCACTAATCACCCCCTGATAGTTATTTTGAAAATATATTTCATGTACAGAATTGACCTCTCTACAGATTTATTATAAGTATAGATTATTTTAAATAGTTTGAATAATATTAAAACATTCAAATAAGATAAATTGTAATTTAAGATTTCTGGGATTACTTTATTTTTATTACGTTAACTATAAAAAATTAGGTATTTCATGAATTTTCAGAAATTTCATGAGTTCTGATTTGCATTCCTCAATATCATCTTGCTCCGTTAGATTATAAATAAACCTGTTTTTATTCCGAGTTGTTACCAGACAACTATGTCGTCAGAAACACATTAAATCTGTGACACCTCACAGCTCCAGCAAACGCACCTTTTTCCACACGATTGCACAACACCGCGCCACCTGAGGGGCAGCCCTCCCTTTCCAACACAAAGCGATGCCATCACCCCATCTCCCTCCCCCACACCATTTATGACTTATTAACTTCTGTAAGGTATCATAGCAACCTCTTCCAGACCACTCTCTCGATTCAATATAGAAAATTGTGAACTCAATCGCGATAACTTTGAGTCGGTATATTAAATTCTTCGGGCTCGTGCCGCTTATTACTGCAGTGCTAATAGATTTTGATTTAAGTCATAGCTTCATTAGTTTTAAGCCTGATAAAAGCACGAAGGGTACAGAATAATTAAGTCTACTTATCCTTAGAAGTATATTTTGATTAAAACAGAAAAGTATGTATTTCAAATTTTCTAAAATTAATTTCCTGAAACATTTTCTCAAATACGAACCAAAAATACGTTCGAGTAACTCTACTAAACTAGAGTAATCCTAAATTATACAAAACAAACCATAAGACTATGTAGTGGTCCATTGGTCCATGCAAATGAGTACTAGTACGAAAATAAATTCGTAGATATTATACGGGTAAGTCTGTCAGAAGAAAAACCAACCCTTGAATTCAAATAAAATCGAAGGATATCGAATAACAATACAAGTGAAATAAACCTCGCGGTTGCAGCGCGGAGCCGTCGGGTGTTTGCCAACAAATCGCTCCTCGGGGGCCTGCTTACACGCTGTCTCGCAACGTAATAAAATTGCTACTTGATACACGATTCCAAGATACTGAAAGATATTCTTTTATTTGATTTTGTGCATGCAATATTGCTTAATACATAAGTGAATGAAGAAATCTCGTATTTTTTGACAAACCGTCTAAAAATTGCACCCTGGACAGTGGACAGCTTACATACACCTCTAACTATTGAATAACCATTCATGTATTTTGTTGGCATAGGATTTTTTCGTCCTTTTTACTTTTACAGAGCGCTAAAACGCAGGTTTCCATGGGTGTGGTGCGAGCGGTCTGTCATCGGTGCGCCGACATGTTTTACAAGCACACAAGAAATTTTCAGCAGCACGAAAAATCTACAGTAAAAATAGTCTTGAATTTTCAGGCGTGATCGGACTTAGGTGAGTAGTGGGTGAGTGACAAAGTTGTACTAAAAAATAATGATGCTACAAATGTAGAGACAAAGAAACGTTTTTGTAGATTTCGATGACCAATTTTAACAAAAGAAGAATATAAGAAAACGTATAATTTTCGAAAGGAGATACTATTCACAAAATCGTATTTAGATTCGATACAGCTAGTATTCCGTACGTAACTTGGTAATGTAGCAAAGGGACCGCAATCTCACATCTAAATATAATTATACCTTTTCTACAGAAAGTTCATTGGGACGTGTATAACTGTATAAGCGCCCTGAAAAGGGCCTAAGTACTGAATAAACTATTTGATTTGATTTGATTCAAATGATACCCTCATAATTATCAGCCTCAGTACTAGCCGTGGAAATCTTCCAATGGGCGCTACTAAGCCTAATCCCAGGCTATTTTCTCCCAACAGTTACCGCATAGAGAGTTTATATTTTAAAGGACCTAAATAAACACAGAAAAGAAAATAATAAAGCCTCCTGCATTTCCTCAATTGGTTTCCTTGGTAGTTCGCGGTGTTTACCCGCCGATTGCGCCTCTGGGAGGATCTCTTAACGGCGATCTCGCACAATAAAGAAAAAAGTACGTGAATACAACCCTCTTGAAAAGGTAGCGGGAAGCCATGATATACTCGTAAGTGTATCAATTTTATTGACATTTCAACGGTTTCTCAGAATTGGAACTCTATGCCTGTGTGTGTCTTCATCGTATCACGACCAAGGTAATTAAAAAAATATATAAAAAAAACATTAACGTTAGCCGTTCAAATGTTGGAGTAAATGAAATGCTTAATTTCTATTGCTAAATTGCGTATAGTACCTTTTTACATGCAAGAATACCCGTTGTACTCTGTATGGGATTGCAAAAAATCTAATAGAGAAAACAAAGCAAGTAGATCAAGATGCTCGCTCGCCCTTGTGTAAAAATAAAATAATAACTTTTTCATCTTGTGACCTATCAAGAAATACTTAGGAGCTAAATAAAATTGAGCTTCATGTAACATATTTTTTATTAATAAAATGATCCTCCTGAAAAATTTTCCAACTAAATGTGGAAATATGCTGGGAGGGGATTTTCCACAAAAGCATGTCCGCCGTGTTACTTTTTGTTTAATTTCGCGTCCGCTCCAACGTTTTATTTGCCTTTACCAAATGCATAAATGGAATTCCACTGTAATAATGTACGTATACGAGTACGTACTTGTCATAGTCAAAGGTCGATATGCAGTCTCTTCGCGGAATGACTGGTCTATCCTAGGTTTGACCAAGGCCTTCAGGCAAACCCCGAAGTAAATTCTTATTTCGGCCTTTGACTAAGTCAAACCTAGAAGTGCCTAAACGGTTCAGTCAAACGTCGAAACTAAAATAATCTGTTTCGGGCTTTGCCTAGTCAATCCTAGAAACGACTCACAGACTCGGTCAAAAGTAGACGGCAAATAGAAAACCAGCCATGTGTGAGTCGGATTCGCTCACGAAGGGTTCCGTGCGACTCTTTTGTTGTATGGGAGCCCTCTTAAATATTTATTTCATTTTAATTTTATGATTTATTTTTAAAATGCAACTAAAATTATGTGAATATTTCAAGGGTTCACCTGTTTACGTTTTAATTAATATCAAGTAAAAAACTGCAACGAGTCACGTTTGCTGTATGGGAGCCCCCCCTTAAATATTTAAGTATTTTATTAAATTATTTATTTTTTAAGTGATTGATTCATGAGATACGAGCCTGGTGACAGACAACATTTAGCGAAGTCATAATAATAGGGCCTAAACTCTTTATCCTTTAAGGTAACAGAACCCTACAAATTAGTAATTAATTAAGATCGATCTAGAAACACTGACAACCAACCTCAGTACTGTGTAAGTTTAGTTACTCGTACCTTCACCTAAAGAGATAGCTGCGCGTGCGTATGAAAACCGACCGTCGTAACGCCTATGCAATAAGTTCGAGATCAGAATTAAGTATAGTTTAGTTTAAAGTCTTAATTGAGGTTTGACTAGTCAAACCCCGATTTCATTAAATTGAGTTTCGACCTTTGCCTGACCAAATTAGTTACTCCTAGGTTTGACTAACATTATTTAGTCAAAGGCCGAAATGTTTGGGCTTTGGCTAAGACTTCTAGTCAGACCTGAGGATTGACTAGTCAAACCTAGGAGTGCCGGAACTTCGAGGTTTGACTATAACATACTAATCGGAATCCAGGTGTGCGGTGGGCGGGGATTCCCGGGCTCCGCCCCCGGCTGCCATTGTCTACAAACTCGGAGCAAATTGAATAAATTAACGCTAAATTTAATAACTCTATTAAGCCTCCGCCGATGTAAACAGCACTTGACGTATAGTTGAAATGTTTCAGGGGAGGTCCGGTGATTCGATTAGTCGCGTTTGGGGAAAGCTTTTTATGCTGATGACTATCGTGATGGAACCGGATTTATTACGCTTCATCTCTTAATTGTAATAGAATCTTTCTATGGCATATTATAAAATAATGTTGAACCGCTTTATGTAGGTATGGGGTACAAGGGATATTTTATAAGAAAACGAAGCAGTCCCAAACAAGTTTTTAATTAATAATTAATTTCGACTACTAATTATCATCAAATTTTAAGTACAAAATCAAGATTAAACAAAATCAAGGGTAAACAAAATATTTTTAGTATGATTTTAATTCAATTTTTATAGGTATTATTCCATTCTTTGGGCCTTATTAATTACTCTGTTTTTTCTGTTTATCCACTATATTCGGTTACTAAAATCAAAGCCGAAAGACACGACCTTAATCAAGTTAAAAAACACTACTATTCCTAGATACAGTCACGAATATTTTATGTAAAAAATAAAATGAAAGATTGAAAGTTTTCTCCATAGTTTTCACAAACAAGTACCCAGTTCAAATTAACATTTACAAGTTTGTAACAAACCTCCTCCGTAACGACTTGACCGATTCTTATGTTTTATGTTATTCTTATATTCAGTAAATTCAAATTCAAAATTATTTATTGTGAAACATAGGTGTTTACAGATAATAATATTACGTTGTTGTGATAGTCTCACTATGTTTCGACTGGTAGATCTGAGAATTTTTCAGACATCTAGGTGCAAATCAACGTTTAACTTTGCGAGTCAGCTAATTGCTCATATAATTTCGTCTGTTATTTGAAATATTCGATCCCACCAAAACGTTATCATGTAAAATGTTAACAAGTTGAACCTGGCATGGCTCGCACTGTGAAAAAGTTAGCATATCTCATGTTATCATGTACCTAGAGCCAAGAGTCTTTGAGTTGTAGAGTTGGACTCTACAACTCAAAGGCCGTTTCTCTTAATCGGTCTTCTTTCATTTATAATTTTGGAGCGCTTCGGCTTCTAGATTAGTGTTGGCCTGAAGGACTAAATGCATTGGGATATTCTGGGCACTGCTTGGTCCAACTTCCATACACAGAATGTCCATAATTCAGAATTGGAGTTCCTTACCTACAATTATTTTACCGTTTTGTATGCCCAATGTAAGGTTTAACCAAAAAGGCGTGTCTTAAATTACATTTTTAGCCGTGCAAAAATATTTGTCTGGATATTAGGAATGTAGGTAAGATAAGCTACTTAATAAGTTATATCAACATAAGATTAAATAGTAATGAGTTTATTACCTGGCATACTAAGGCTGGGTTGCACCATCTTACTTAACTTTGACAAACATCAAAAATCTGTCAAACTCCATACAAAAACCAGTTATCGTTAAAGTTATGGTAAAAGTTAGGTGGTGCAACTCAGCCTCAATCGATAACATATACTCAACATCAAATAAACCGCACCTTCCGCAACGCGAACTTTAAAGATTTTCTTCTGACACAATCATGGTGCCCCAACAATATTGGTGTTATTTGAAAGCCTAATAAATATTCTTAAAGAAAAACACATTTAATTTCTTAGTAAATGATTAACATATACCATAAATGTGCCTTGAAAAAAGACCTCACTTTGGGCTCACCTCTGGGATCAATTAGACCAATTTTTATGGTTATAAAACCAAATAATGATCACACGTGTCCTCTTAAACAGATGTACAGCGATTAATTCCAACTTAACAGTTTTATAGCCATAAAAGTTGGCTCAAGCGTAACTACCTATTTTTTGAAGAAGTGACTCTGGATCCTTCTAAAGATACATTTTTGGGGTAAAGACCTTTCCTTTAATGAAATGAAGTTTAGAACTAGGCTTTTAAATGGTGTCAAAATTGGTGGGAAGTGGGGATGCATACGTTTGAAAGTGCTTGTCGCGGGAGGTGCGATTTATTTGATGTCGAGTGTAGATAGAAGATTAAAGTTGTGAAAATATCACTTAGTTTGGGTTATTTTATAAGTAGGTCCAAATTGTTGTTGAAAAAAGTGTTTAATGTTTGAATGAAGATTTCCATGTGCATCAGGCCAAAAACTTAATAAATTAATTAGTTTTAATTAGATATAGGTCTAAGGTAATGTCGGTTGTACTGTGTGTTATACCTAAATAAATAATTAATAACTAGTTAACAAACATTATTGTCAATAAATAAATAAAATTAAAAAATAAAAGACTTACCTGATGGCATTTCAGGAGATATTTGAAGATGATGTTTGAAGATTCGTAATTATTAAGTAGTTTAATTACATTAAAAAGTCTACGAGTTAAATATTTTTACTAGTACGATTATAAGTAGACATAGAGTTACACAATTAAAAGAGATATGATAAATTTGTTTTGATATGTTTTGTATTGATATTCTTTAGAGTGGTTGTTGTATTATATACAAGACTCTAATTCAATACATTGCGATTGTTGTATTCATATGTTGTTTTGACATGTATGGAGTTAGAGAGTTCACTGACACACCGGAGGGCATCACTCTTAAGGTATCTTTGGACTTGTTGCGACTTAACTTGTGGTGGATCACTGTTTTGGAAGTTGTCACTGTGGTGTTGTTTGTTTGTCCGGTTCGGATGCCTGCCTTAAGAGTGATGCGCCCCCGGCGAGCGCGCCACGTGACTGCCGGCCCGGCGCGGGCTTTGTGTTTACATCCCCCTCCCACACCCCTCCGGCGCCCATCCCCACCCTATTTGAAATTTTCCAGACAGGAAATCAGCGCGCTTATAAATTTTCCCTAGGGGCTTCACGCCTTCTAACGTTTTGTTTCGGACTCATCACTTTCGGAAAGCTAAACTGTGACCATTAATCTCGTTAACAATCTGAATGAATGTTTATCCGTAATATTTTGGGGTTGATTTGAAATCCGAAATAAGTTCTAAGCTACTTGAAACTACTTATACTTAGGTATCACAGTATACATTTTCAAGGTAGAGGCAATTGTTGTACCCTTAAAATCAACTCCTCTCTTATATTAAAGATTTTCTCCCATTACAATTGCTTTTGATAATTAATATTTATCAAGTACTATAATTTTCACCTTTATTACTTACCTTTATTTGTACTTATTTTCCCCACAAACAAAGAATTCGTCATAATATGTGAGAGCGGCAAGTTGCGCGCTAATAGTGATTTGTAGTTCGCGCCGCTCCCGCTCAAGTGGAAGCAGCGATAAGGAGCTTTGCCCCATAAAAGTAAATTTTCCCGGATGGGGACGGAAATAGCAGCTAATCAGATTTATTTTATGAAATGTTTGCTCCAACGTTATTACCAATTATCGAGATACTCGTATTATTGAGTTATTTTTAGGAGAAAATTAATACTTGGTCGTGAATATTAAAAAACAAACGAATTAAGTACGAAACGTTAATATCAAGAAACCAAAATAACAATACAACTTTTACCGATCATTTTTGATAAAATAATTATATTTTTTCTTAAAAAAAAATATATTTGTTGCAGTGGCAATACTTTTTATGTATCATTTTAACACTCTTTGTTTTCTTGGCTATTTATGGGTTAATTGTAATTATGGGTGTTTTGTTGAGATCTCAGTTAATGTAATAAATTATTACGAACAGAAAACATCCCATTTGTAAACAGAACATTGCTTGCAAAAAAATTATTTGAAAAATGTATAATATCATTTCGAATACCAAAAGAAAAACAAAATTAATTTCGGCAACTAATTCGTTTATCGTTACATCGCAGCAGGAAACAAAAAAGGGTTATGGTGTCGTTTGTAATGAAATTAGTTTCGGCTGCCTACTGCGTCATTTTCATTTTCAGGCTACAGTTTTAACTTTTTACATTATTAATAAAGTTGGCAGAACTGTGGTAGTTGTTACTAAAATTGGTAGATCTTGGATATGATATTAAAAATTTGACAAAATCGTATAACTCCATCTTTCATTCAAATTCAAATATTTATTTTTAACCGACTTCAAAAAATGGGGAAGTTTTAAATGATATCATCTCGCCAATTTTGGAACGGCTCTCTTTTCAAAATTATTTTATTTGTGTGTTTTGTGTGTCTAGAAAGCGAACCTAGGGGGCGGAAAAAGTCCAATTTCCAACCAAAGCCCATAGATATTGTCATTTTCATTAATATTTTGTTAATCTGAACACTGGAAATGTAAGAACATTTATGTTAGGGAAACTATTGATTTATGCAGCACAATTACCATGACTTACGACCGTTTACTGCAGCGATGTCACAGGGTGCCATTATGTCAATTTGTCATCGCGTGACTTCACAGAACCCAGATAGCCAGCATGTTAATGACGAAAATCCATTAGACACCCAGGTTGTTTAGGTGTTGGTATTATTGTTCAGTGCTTAACTCAAATCTGGCACCGGAAACTGATTGAAAGCTGATAATACTATGCTGATAAGCAACATAATTTTACGATAGGTAGGCGCAAACAATAATGCCAATGTGGGAGTGTGAAACAGAACGCAAGGGAGTGAGTGAGAGGGAACGAATGAGTGAAGGAGCAAAAAAGACGTGAGTAAAAGGACAAGACGATTTGTATCAAGACGATTAAGATATTCCTATTTTTTGTGGTTTTTATCCTGGAGAAAATACAAATAAAGCTGAAGAAATACACTCTGAATTTCAATTCCTACAGCTTGGGGGCTCGTCCGGGATATTAACTATACCCCTGACTTGTTATTTACCACTATGGGAGTCAATAGAAAGTGTAGAGTCGCTTTTCATGCTAATATACCTAATAGTCTTCAGTGCTTCCTGTAGAGAGTGAATTAAAATGCATAGATTTCAGTTTGCTGACAGGAAATCAAATTACGGTTGCAAACTTTTGGATTCGTAACAGATAAATGCCACTGAGCAATTATTATCTTAATCATAATAATTTATTTGCAATTAAAAATGGCATACAAAGATGTTGGGTACAGACAGTGAAAACGATACATGCAAAAAGTAAATAGATAATTATTGCTGACGTACTTACTTTCACTTTCCCTAGTCAGCAATGCAGTTCTCTACAAAAAACCTTATGGAACGAAAAATCACTGCAGTTGCCAGTTCTACACTAGTTACTACACAAATTACCTTTACTAAGTTATGAGTTAAGGTAATTTGTGTGCCGGATGCCACTACACAATTATGACTTCGAAATCGAATTCTGCTGAGGGCAGTTATTGTGATGAGTACGAGCAATTTATTTGCAGTTCCGTGTATTTTGTTTATTTACACAAAACAAAACAATCTGCTTATGGTGCAATTAAAACTTTATTGTTAACATTCCTATTTTAGAATATTATCTTCTTAAAATCGCTGATCCCCTTGAAGAGCACAGGTAGCTCGTTAACGAGCCAATCAGACAGCGGCTCTTGGAAGCGCCAATTAGACCAGCTTACTCGGCAAAGAGGCTTTGCAACCGAGTCTGCTCTACCTACCTACTATAGAGCAAAGCTTAGCAACTGTATTGAAAGCAGGTAGATATTACAATGATGGTGTGGTTTGTGGTACATTACATATATGTGGGAGTACTAAGCTTAAGATCTGAATGAAAATAATTGATATTAACATTTTTCTATACGTAACAGATCGAAAATTGTTATTGTGCACATATACAAGAAAAGACAAAATAATCTCAGGATAGGTACTTGCCGCCTCTGTGGTCTAGTGGTAAGACCACCTGCTTCAGACGCAGAGGTCCCGGGTTCGATTCCCAGTGGGGGCAGATTTTTCTGTTCGGTTTGGTTGGTGGTAGGGCTTGTTCTAAGTCCGCCTGGCTAGCTACCACCATCTTACCTAAGTCTGTCGCCATAACAACAATGTTAACAGCATTGTTGTGTTCCGCCAGTTAGAGGTAAGATAGCCAGTTCCTCCGTGGTTGAGGATTCCGGGTGAAGCTCGCTTCCACCTTCAGCCTGATCATCACTTACCATCAGGTGAGATACAGGCCAAGAGCTTCCTCGTTGTGGATAAAAAAAAAAAAAAAAACTCCCTGTATGTATTTATTTAAGTAAAAATCCAAAATATAGTTTACGATCACTACAGGCTCTCTACAAATACTGAGTAGATATTTCATTGATCACTACTTATACCATTTTATATCACTTAGGTAGTGTTAGGTAGTTAACACATGAGGTAGAGTTAAGTTATTATATTAAAAGGTAAAATTAAATATCTACCCCGATTGAAGTTGACAAATCTGAAAGCAAATGAAAAGCAAAATTCTCCGCTTAAATTAAGCTTGTAAATAAGCGTCCTTATTAAAAAATACGGCAGTAATAACTTCATAGAAACGGCAGCATAACAGCCGCGGGACAGATAATTAAAGGTGAGTATAGACTAGCTAGAGTTAGATTTCCATGGAACGTTACGTTCTTACGAAGGGTACAATACAGAGAAAAGCTCAGTTTCCTAAGCATTTTCATGTAATGTAACGTTCCTGCAAATGCTCACTCAGTTCGGCTGCTCACACCGAATGTGATTTTACTCGTAACAATTCGTTATACCTTTCGTTCAATCGTGCTCATGCAAAGGCAAAGGCTCGACGAAATATTACATCCGTATGCTCGTCAGTTTTTACTGTTAGGTTGTAACAAACGGCGAGCGTGCACGACGTTCGACACTAGAACATATCCTCGAGCAATTCTGTTACAAGTAAATGCTCTAATCTAAACTCACCTTAACAGCCCCGGGACAGATGAGTAAAACGAAGCGCATTCATCACGACCAAGGCGAATGAATGGTAACCGAACGTCATTTTGGGGAACCAGTCATATCCAATTTCGATTCGTTCCTTTTTGTAGTTAGATTTTACGATATTTGGTCATATGTTTTTTAGTAAGTCGTACGCTATGAAATAATTAACATGTTTTCAGCTCTGCCTGAAGAATTATAAAAAGAAAGTACGATAAAATTATCACTTCACGGGATTTATTGCAACAAAATCTTTTTAACGGTTAATAAGATATTTACCCTCCCGACGTTTCGGCTCGGTTGCACGAGTCATGGTCGCGGGCAGATTGAAGAGATGCGGCGTCTTCCGTGAAGTGATAATTTTATAGTAAAAATGCAACATAATAGTTTAAAATATTATAAGAAAGTACGAGTCAATAAGAACAATTATTTTTATTTTATTGCGAGTTCTAAAATTGAAAAGACGATATTAATTTAACGCAGACTTGAACGGAAACGCGTACTTCATACAATATGTTTTCATGCAGTAACACAACTTTACGTTACATCTAAGCCAAACTAAAATATTTAGTAACATGAGACCCAGATTGTCGACTGAATGACAGAATACTCGTAAGTATGTTATGTAAAAAAGAATATGGTGTGGATAGCTCTACATTCATACTATAGAACCAGAATCACAGCATCTGTGGCAGTCAATCACAGAACCAAGTGAAGCATACCTTCGCCTTCGCTTGGGGTACGTGAAATGGGGGCGGAACAACGGTCTCGTTACGCTACTTCCGGCGGAAGTCGCCTCGCGACGCACTGTTGTCGCCTCCGGGGTGGACGCAATATTTTTATTGCAAATGTTAATAAATGAGTTCTGACACATTTCATTTTAGATTACAATGGAATATTAGAATCAACATAGAACAAACTGTATGAAATTGCATTTGGTAGAGACGATTATTTCAATATAATGATAGTTAATATCGATAAACACTTTTCTTTCTTTATACTTTTAATTGCTAAAAGGTCGACAGTCATTGAAACTACAAAAACTTATTTTCAACTTATTGTATTTATTTCAAAATAACTTTAAACAATAATACTTAACTATTTACAAGTCGTGGCAGCCTGTTAATTGAACACTTCATTTTTATTTAGTGATGTCCTTAGCTTAGCTTGTAGCTTGGCTTATCAATAAAAATAACATTTTATACATTAATTCTCCACTAATGATTCTAACTCAATTGCAAGTTCTCGCAGAATTATAAGAACTCGTATCTCTTTCTAACCTTATTAACTAATCCCTTCCACTACAACTTTCTGATGAATGATTGATTATTCCTAAATCAAATTAGCCACGGAGCAAACCTGTCATAATTACGGCCGTACAAATGACTCCAGAAAATAATTACCGGCAGCCGTCAACGTGTGGATGGGAAAGTAATAATGTCGATGCGACCGAGGTGTCTTTTCGGTCCGAGCCCCCCGGGAAATCACGGTAATCCACCGCGTCGACGGCGCCTGCTAAATCTCTCTCCGATGTGCAGTGCTGGGAACTGGATGTCGATAAAGTTTAAAAGGAACTGAAGGTGTGATTTATGTAAGACATTTTTTTATGTTTCTTTTATTTTTTCGACTTTCGTAAGGTTGCAATAGTTCAAAAAGAATATTTAGAACAATCAGACAATTTAAGCTTATTGCACGACCCTTGCTTACGTTTGTTTTCTAGTAAATACCTCATAGATTTCAAGTAAAATACCTGATAGATCTGTGTAAATTAATTTACGCAAAACTACTTATTATTTAGTACACTAAGAACTTAATGCTGACGTTTTGTAGTTCACGATTTTACTACAAAGTTTGTGCTGGACTGGTAAAGTCAGGAACATTACCCTAACAAAAAGGTTAAATTAGGTTTTTAATCCGACGGTAATTCGGCAGTCACGTACATTTATCAAAGTGCTCTTCTAAGTAATTAAATTGCTATTATATTTAGGGATATCGATAAACCATCTCCTAAGCTTAACTACAGCCACATCCCTATCTAAACCGCTCGGATCCAGAGATCGACGTGAATGGGCCCTGATGAGTGATGCCCGCCCGCGTGGAAGTGTATACGCGTCATGGTCCCCGCAACAACACAAGGAGGCTTTAAACATGTAACAGCTGCTATTATCCTCTTTACACGTAAGCACATTTAATAATGTTATTCAGAAGAAATATAATAAGTAGGTAATATTTTAGAGAAGAAATTATGAAGTTTGAAAAACGTTTTAAATTTTTAGAAGAATTACAGAAAACTAGCTCTTTTTTCATGAACCCAAAGAATCTTAATAATTCTCCCTCAATATGTAGAGGCATAAAAATCTGGCACTGAAATGTGAATCAGATCTTATGACATTTTATAGGAGTTCAATCATGAATGGTTTGACCTTATCGGATATATTCGTTGTATAAAAGCACATCGACAGCAAAAGTATAAAAAATACGAATATTAGGACTAAGTACAACACATTCTAAAATATATAAAAAGTTAGCTTAAACCACTTTGCTCCAGCCCAAAGCTTTAATCATAAGTCTTCATTAGACAGGTCTACGAACTACTACGAACAAAGCTTTAAAGCTTCGATAACAAACTTTCATGTCTCGCCGCTGAGCTGGCTTATGCTAATCCGTCTTAGAATAACATCTTTTTGATGTATTATTTAGGCTTTAAAATTATTAATATGGTTTTAGATTTTTAGTTCCGAAGTGCCCGCCACAACAATATCATTATTTTTATTTAAGTATTCGTTTGAAAATGTTTTTAAATCATGTAAGTACTTAAGTAATGTGTGAGCCTAGGCGCAGACCCTGGACTTTTAGTTGGCCGATAGTTGAGCCCGATTCTAATTTGTATGAAGAATCGGCCGATAACAAAAAGTGCGCACTTTCATACATTTCCATACAGCCCGACCCAACCAACTAAAATCGGTGGTTTGCGCCTAGTCTTAATTATATTGCATGTTTAAAAAATATTAAAAATAGAAATAAAGCCTTATTGGCACAGTATTCAATATTCTATTAGCATGAAATCGCCATATCTCATTTTACAAAATAAGCCCATAAAATAGATGAAGACAATTATAAGTAACAACAACAATCATCGATTTATGTCACTTGAATATTGTTCAAATTGACAATGTTTGCTTAACAAAAAACTTTGCTTTTGTTTACAGTCTCCAATCTGCTAAGAGCAAAGTTGGTTTGTTAACCGTAACAAATTACGGAGGTGTCTCAGCCTCATTAAAAGTGACGAGTCATTAGAGGGAGACGCTACGAGATAACGTTACCATTATAATCACCAGCACCATTCATCAAGTAAAGCCAAGGAAAATTATTAACTAAGTTTGTCAAATCGAAGCTCAAGCGGATTTTGAAGTTTAGGAAACTTGATAATTCTTGAATAAAAACTTGAGTCTTATGATGAAACATTCATGTTCAGAAAAGTACATACAAAAATGTAGGTATGTTTACATATTTGTATGTAGCTCTTATGCGATATCTCATTCGATCAAAGGCGGATATTAAAAAACGATGTAATCATCCGTCCACTACATACAAGCGAAGCAGAGATAAATCCGTGATTATCATACAAGGCGGGCGGACGCCAGCCGCCCCGGGAGCCTAGAGGCGCAGCGATATTGCTGTTTGCCCAGGCCCAACATTTGCCCGCCCGCCCTGCTTACTGGAGTTAAATCAATATTTAAATAATTTCAAACTTTGATTAATTCGCGGAGATACTGTTTGCAATGATGTTGTGAGGTCCGGATTAACGGTTTATTAATGTTACGCTAATAACCGTTTATGGATGTTTACACTTTTACAGGACTTTCAATTGGTATTACAGTCAGTACAGTACAGTCAGGTGAATTACTTTGAAATAGCTCAAGCCCTATTTCAATTACATACTCTAATGGCATTCTTGCAACTTCGTAAAGAGAGAGAGTGCTATAATTTTTCTTTGGAAAGTAACGCCCTCACAATCCAGCCGATAAAGCGATAACACAGATACTTATAAGTTATAATATAATACATAATATAAATTTATTTTAAGTTGATTAAATAAAAATAAAATCTTTTCTATCCAACTTCTTTTCTTACCAAACGATCACGCAATATTATCCCCATGCACGTTTAAGATTAAGTAAATAACGATGACAACGCAAGCGAATCTGCTCTAATCGGCCGGCTTGCATATTAAACAGCTAGCAGAATACATCTCGCCATCTAAACTGCGGCTATTAACCGTTCGTCGTGAATGTTTTATGTTTCCCGGTGTCGCCGTCCCGGGAGGGACCCGACAAAACTCTACTAGCACTTAATTAAGGGGAAGCAAGAGGGAACACATTTTAATTAATATTACGCGGTGATTCGCGAGCCCATTGTTAAAGGCAAATTGAAACCTAGAGCGGACTCCATGCTGTGCCTGCAAAAAAAATGTTACATGTTGATTGTTTGTTGAGATTTGCTCTGCGTTCTTGAGCAGTAGTCTATTAGTTTGGACAACCCTAAAATATAAGATGGTAGCCTATTTTATAATTTTCTTCCAGTACAAAAATCCGAATGTACCCATAATAAAACAAACCTAATCTATTTCTCATAATTTCTTTCTTAATACTTTTGTTTAAATTCTGAGAGCGTATCAAGTTGATATAGAAGTTATGTTTGCGACAAGAAATCCAAGAAAGCTTAGAGCGCACGACTAAAATTAACTGACAAACAATAGTGCCTCAAACTCACTTAAGGCTTCCGAATTCGAGGAAAGAGGGACACAAAGAAAAAGGGAAAATATTCTTTTAGGAATTTAAATAAATTCTCCTCAAGTAGAGGGAGGGTTCCCGTTACAGAAAGGAAAATGGTAGCTAATAAAAACGCTCGAGTTGAACTGTGCAATTTTAAAGCAGTGTCAAATGGACATTAAATCCCTATTTTAAATTCAGTTCCGGGTAACAAATATGGTGATGACGAGGGTTAACGGAATACAACATTACTCTGTTAAATGCACCCCTCGGAAATATTCATTAGCACAACTTGTACAGTAACTACTTCAGAACACTGCAAAAACTGCTTAATAAAGCAGAAATGTTTTCAGATTTTCTCTTTCATTGGTATGGAACAAATTACAAAAAAAACTTGGTTCATTAATAAAATGTTATTGTCATGTCTATTTATTTACTAATTATATTACTATGTAACCAAGGTAGTGAAAGCCTTTTCTAACCAGTCGACTTTTAAATATAAAGAGGTAAATTGAAAATTTCCACCACGTCTGAATTTCATGAAGATGCCGGACCTAGGCATGATGGGACGTTACTCACTTGCTTTGATATTTTTTATCTTCCTATCTTTCCCTCCTAGATTATTATCCCGTATAAAGTCGGTACTATAGGTGTTGTAAATATCAATGTATCTTTTTATAAGTCGAAACGCGTATTCACTCGGCATTGAGCATGTCTCATTTCGGTTGCGGCAATATCGCCACCCCTCGCGCTGAGACTTCGGCAAACAACACTTAAACGCCCATTTATCCCATCGAATATTGATCCCTTAATTGAGTCTAAAGTATGAGAAAGGTATTATTAGTCTCGCATTCTTAAACAAAGCGTAGGTACGTAGTAGTAGTCTTTCTGGTACAGCTTGCGACATCAAAATAGTCTATTATACTACGAGTATACCTACTATACAGGTTCATAAGAGGGCTAAGTAAATATCTTCATCTGAACCTTGACTTTGTAATTTAACTTTGGCATGTGTTTTTAAACGTCATAAAACAGGACTACTAAAGAAGGTAACTCGTACTAAAGTAGGTATAGCGGGTGGTTATTAACCCTTATTCAAATAAAGGTAGATATATTACCACTTCGTTTACTTTTAAAAAAGGATCCTAATATTCGATATGGTAATACTTAAAGATATCGTGGTCACTTATTTATATTTTTAAATATTTTTTTTTACTTATCTATGTCATTTTACAACTTTTCAACGTCATTTGTCACTGTCAGGTAATGTCAAAGTCAACCAAACGGTTTTGTTGTGAAAAATTTCAAGTTCTTAGCGCGCGTTTTTGGTATTTTTGAAACTTTGTTCAACGAAAATTCTGATAAGTGTTTTTTCGATTCAAATTCCTAAACTATAACATTTATTGTATAATCTCACTTATAGGCAACGTCTGCAATTGATTTATTCATATAATTTAGACATTTTAAAGAAGTGGTAAATAGTTTACCACTGTCCGATCCCGTCATGACAAAAGTTTGATGATATATGAAAAAAACTGTTGTTTTTTGTATTTGCACAAATAAAACTAAATAAACATTTGGAGAAATTTTAAAGTTTTTTTTATATTAACGTTTTGACGTTACGTTATAGACGTTACGTTATAGACCCCCTTCTGGGGACTTTGGTATTTTTGAAGCGGCTATTGAGGATGCTCTTAATAAAACTTGTAACAGCAACAAAAAGGTCTTAGTTTGTGGAGATTTTAACGTCAATTTACTAGATAGCTCATCATCATATTCTGTAAGACTACTTTCCCTTTTTAAGTCATTTAATTTGTTTAGTCAATTTAAGGAGCCAACTAGAATTACGGAAACCACAGCTACTTGTCTAGATAATATTTTCTCTAGCTGTGTCCCTGACAAAAAAGCTGTCATACACAATCTTACGTCAGATCACTGTGGTATTAAAGTAGAATTTATTTTTAATAATTCTAATAATACAAGTAACAAAAATGCCGTATGTAGACCTGTAACCATTAAGTCGTCTAGAACGTTTTAAGAATAATCTTGGAAATAAATTGCATTTAGTGCCGTACGTGCAGGGAGACCCAGATGCTCTTTACAATAACCTTTTCGAATGTATTAAAACCGAACATGACAAAGTTTTTACTGTAAAGCCATTAAAACCAAATACCAAATCTAAGTTTAGTGACTGGGCTACTAAAGGAATATACAAAAGTCGAAATACGTTATATGAGCTTTATGGCATGAAAAAGTATAATAATAGTATATCTTTTCTTGAGCATGTGAAAAAGTATTCAAAATTTTTTAAGAAAGTTTGCTTCATGGCTAAGTCTTTTTATATTCGGGACAAGATAGGAAACGCCAGTAATAAAATAAAAGAAACTTGGAATGTTATCAACCGAGAGACTGGTAAACTAAAACCAAGAGATAATGACTTTTCTCTCAAAGTTCACGATAATTTGATATCTGCAGATAAAGATGTAGCAGAAGCTTTTAACAATTTTTTTGTTAATATAGCTTCAGCAACAACTGCCAACTTAAAGTCATCTCCCTCTGAGGCTGAAGAAATATTGAAAACCCACGTGACACCCTGTGACTCGCACTTCTCTTTTAAACATATTACTCCATTAGATATCACTAAAACTTTTAATCTTTTAAATGTAAAGAGTACAACTGATATCTGGGGCATCTCTGTCAAGATAGTCAAACACATTATTGATATAATTTCCCCACAGTTAGCGATAATATTCAATAATTGCATAGAGAAGGGAATCTTCCCCGACCTCATGAAACACAGTAGACTAATGCCATTATTTAAGTCTGGTAGCAAAACCGACCCTGGCAATTATAGACCCATTTCGATCTTGCCCGCTTTGAGCAAGATTTTTGAAAAAATCATACAGGAGCAACTTATGATTCACTTTGGCTCTAATAAACTATTTCATAGTGAACAATATGGTTTTACCAAGGGTCGTTCCACCACCGATGCCGGGGTTGCACTACTTAAACATATCTTCGAGGCTTGGGAGAATTCTCAAAATGCACTAGGGGTCTTCTGTGATCTCTCAAAAGCTTTTGACTGCGTAGAACATCAAACGCTAATTCGCAAACTGCACTATTATGGGGTAAAGGACTCGGCTTTGGATTTAATACAATCCTATTTAAACTTTAGAGTTCAAAAAGTCGACATAAATGGTGTTTTGTCTTCTGGGTCACCTGTGAAAATGGGAGTTCCGCAGGGGTCCATTCTGGGTCCATTCTTGTTTCTTATATACATTAATGATCTACCATATTTTGTTAAAGACTCTTGCGAAATCGTGTTATTTGCTGATGACACATCTTTGATTTTTAATATTGATAGAAGTAAAAATAACTTTGACGATGTAAATAATGCACTAACAAGAGTTTTAAGTTGGTTCACTACAAATAATCTACAACTGAATGCAAAGAAAACAAAATGTATAAAATTCTCTTTGCCTAACGTAAAAACAGTTAGTACCCAAATAGAACTTAATAATAATGCAATCGATCTGGTAGAATCTACTGTATTTCTGGGAATTACCCTGGATTCAAAACTCCAGTGGGGCTCCCATATAGAAACTCTGGCGGGAAAGCTCAGCTCAGCGGCTTTTGCAATAAAAAGGATACGGTCATTAACCGATGTTTCAACAGCTCGCTTAGTCTACTTTAGCTACTTTCATAGCCTAATGTCATATGGAATCATGCTATGGGGCAAAGCTGCAGATTTTGAAACAATATTTATTCTGCAAAAACGTGCCATAAGATACTTGTATAAAATGAAAGCAAGAGCGTCCCTTAGAGAATTGTTTAAAGAAATTGGCATTCTCACGGCCGCTTCACAATACATCTTAAACTGTATTCTATTTATTCAACAAAATATTAATGAATTCAAAAAGAAAAGTGATATTCACCAAATCAATACTAGAAATAAAAATAAATTGGCTATACCCGCCTTTAGACTTAATAAAGTGTTTGCCACCTTTATGGGACAAGGTATCCATTTTTATAACAAAGTCCCTGATAAATATAAAGAGCTACCGTACAATAAATTTAAAGGTATAGTTAAAGATCACATGCTTAAAAAAGCCTATTATACAACTCGAGATTTTCTTAATGATAAGTCATCCTGGGAGTAGGATTATGGTGCTCTCATGCTCGCACTAAAAAGAATTAAAATCGTGCTATGAAAAGTAATGTATAAACTAATCTAATTTTCTAAAATGTTATAGTGTCATGCTTCTCAATCTGGACTGTTACTTAGCTTTATTATTAGTTTTTTTTTTTCTCTAAGAGATAACTTGGTATTGTCATTCTCACTAAAATGTCTCTGGGGTGGTGGCGTAGTGAGGCGGGTCGTTACATTCCCTCTAATATGGTCGAGTGAAGCGATGGCTGGTTCACTCGTCATGTCTGTGAACAGGCGCTGCTTTCGGGGACTGGTCAATCCAAGTTATTCCAATTTATGTATGCGAGTCATTTCTACTAGTATTTAAGTATGTAATCTGTAAGTCTAGATATTAGCACGTCACTACCTTGTTTAATATACCACGCAATTTTGTATACCCATTCTTATAAGATACACTATACAAGAATGCATGGTAAATTCAGTGAACTGCTCCTGAATCGAATGTACCTACTACTGCTATTTCTATTTATTTATATTAACCGGCAGACAGTGGTGACTGAGTTTGTTGCGGCGCTTCTTCTCAGCACTTGCCAAATGTTGGTCTCGAAGCGCTGGTAGGGTAAAAAGATTATGAGACATGTAGAGGCTCCTTAAGAGCAAAATGACGATTTGTAAGAACTATTTATTAGTCTAAACAAATAAAGAAATTTTGACTTTGACTTTGACTTTGACGTAATTAGTGAATTGTTAGTTTCAGACTCAAGGTAAGAATAATCATTGTAAGCATAATAACTAACATAATAAATATATTTTTTATAAAAACAATAAAAAAATTTCATTCCCAAAATATTTAATAAAATAAAGGTAGAACCAAGAGGAAGTCACTAGTCAAGAACCAAAAACAAACCAAGACGGACAATGGTAACTATTTTACCACCAACATTTAATAATTGGTAGTCATGAATGGATAATGGTAAATTATTTACCACCCAAAAAACTACCCCTTCCCCTATTTTTTTATTAATTTTGATCAAAAATATGAAATAAGTGACCCACAATTACCCAAAATCCACTTCAACTTTGTAAAAAAAATGCATACCAGCTCGCGTTTGAATAAGGGTTAAAGTAAAGTATTGTTTTTATAATTTAGTTTTCAATTTAATCGAAGTCATCTACAATGAACCTACCTACCCATACCTTAGCTTATTTGGGTGAGTAGTTAAGTAGGGGGGAGAAAAGTCACCTAAGAAAAGACCCGCAAATCGCGCGGACTATTCGTCACACGGTCACACCACCATTAATTTCTATAGAAAAATACGCTGGGACCTTTTACTGCACTTTCGATAACATCAAAACTACATTAGAGCTGTATTTTTCACTGCTTTCTCTGTTGACCTTTTGATACTTGTGTTATCGCCAAAAGATGTATTAGATACCAATAAATTGTTAAAATAATTAATTTAACATCTTATTTTATGGATGGATGATGGCAATATGAATTCGAATGAATTTCTGTCCTACTCGCCATTCAACCACCGTAGTGGTTGGTTAATCTACAATCATCATCAACTGCTGAACAATCTGAACATAGGTCTCTCCCAATGCTTTCCATGCTGCCCGGTTGGCAGCGACCTGCGTCCAGCGCCTTCCTGCTACCTTTATGATGTCGTCGGTCCACCTTGTAATCTTAACTTAACTTAACCTTGTAATCTACAATGTGTCTCAACCTCAGATCATAGAATATTCCTCGAAGCTCATTCTGAAGCGCACCTAATGAATCGCACCTAACCTATTCCTCGGAGCGCACATATTGTATTTTTTGTTCCTCTTAGGTATGTCGCAGTCGGATTGTATAATCCGCCGTTTTACATTACCACTAGGCATTTTATATTGCAGCTCTGTTTTGTAATACGGCGGCTCAACGTTTAGGCGGATTGTCATTGCGATACGTTCTTCAATACGGCGGCCCACGTTTAGCCGCATCGTACTACTATTTAAATTGTAGGGTGACCATACTTACAAAATAAACCAATGTTTAATGAAAATAAATTTTAATAAGACAGATTTTAAGAATTATTATCTTCGTTACTGTATACTAAATAATATATTTGGCTTCAGTAATTTTTTTTTACTTATTTATAAATCACAAGGGATAGGATGATAAGCCATCTAAAAAAAGGAACTCAAAACAATTAAACTTTTCTAAACATTTTAAAAATAAATTTTAGATATTTGGCTTTAGTCTTTTTTAGACATTAACAATGATCACAGGGGACAGGTAACTCAAAACAATAAAGTTTTAGTATTTTTTTCTGGGTTATTTTTCTTTAAGATAAAATTATCTTCACCGGCCACAGCCATAATGTCATATTTTTACACTAATAATATTGTGTAGGATTCCGCCGAACACCAGAATCCATAGCCACTTTAGCTGTTTTGATGTGGGTTATAACCTCTAAAACTCGTTCCCTTGTCCACGGTTTTTTTACTGTTCCACATTGAATTATTTTATTGCACATTATAATTATTCTTAATGTCACTGTCGACAGACATATTATTTATCACGTTTTCTCTGTTAAATTCACAAATAACTACGCAATTTAGCAATACAATTTCTGTATCCGATGCCATTGTTGTTGTTATGTCAGGCAGCGCCACGGTATTGAAAATAGGAACTAAAAACTGTCAAAGCGGCGGGTAATGACACGCTGTTTTACATTACGGCTAGCCGTATTGAAGAACGTTTGGCACCGAATACATTCCGGCGGATTTTCATTCAGCCGTATTCAATCCGGCTAAACGTTAAGCCGCCGTATTACAAAACAGAGCTGTAATGCAAAATGCCTAGCTGTAATGTAAAACGGCGGATTAAACAATCTGACTGCGACAGGTACATCGTAAATTCGTAAACGTAGGTAGCTACAAACCAAACAATAGTATTTTTAATTAAGTCTTCTTGAAAGTCTAAGATCCCGTTAAAGAAGGACCTTCACCGAGCTAGTTAATGGATAGAAAGTATTTTTTATACAATTTTAAACGTGAATAATATAGCACATGTTGTCTGTTAAAATTAAGGTTAAAGTTAAAGCTGAGAGCGATTCAAAAGTCAATTTATTACCACGAAGCTCACTAAAAAAATAAATTGTGTAATTTTTGACCACACTTGCGTTTGCTACGTTTAATAAAGTGCAAATTCTTTTAAAATTCTGAAAGTGAGTGAGTTCACACAAAAAAACTTTTTAGTAGAGTATTAGGCATTTGTATGCCCTCTCCTAAAATTCTGTGCTCGAAGGACGTCCATGTTAAAAATATAGTAATTGTCTATGGACGGATATGCGTCACAAATCTGTCGGGACGTTCAAATAGTGGCTGGCATACGATCGATCAATATCCCAACTTCCTGTTTGGAAGCCTCTGTTTTGTCTTTGGTTTTTCACTGAACGATCTTTCTTGGCTGGCCGCACTTCACATGCGCTTCGTGTTATTTTGGATTTTTAATTTATGTACATAATTTTCTAATTTCTCTTTTGGTGGGGATTTTAGGTAAGATTTTTATTCTCGTAATGCTACGAAATTGTGTTGATTTGATCTTCATCATTGTCATTTCAATACCTGTTGTTTATGTTTTTGTTTCGTGTTGTTTTTTATCAATTTGTTAGTTTTGGCTTCCTTTAAATTGCAATTTTCAGAGTAAATCTAAATTTGTCAACACAGAAGGTAGTTAGGTACTTTTATTTTATTAAATTCTTGCACGGTAAGGTAGCCGCCATTTAAAACATTTTGCAACTAAGCATTTTTAAGCAGTCACCTACATTGCAAATACAGCAACTCTTGAAATGGAGTCGTTCTGTTGCATTGCTGTTTCTTAATGAGTTTTCATTGATGGTTTTATTTTGCCCAAATCTACTTACTTGAAAATAAAGAAACTTGGAGTCACACTTGTTTGAATTTGTTTTCTGTTATTAGTCTGCCATGTCTGAGCGTGGTAGAGGACGAGCTCTGAGGCGTGCCGGGCGCGGCGGGGACGGCGCAGGCCCGCCTCCCCGGCGCCCCGGCGAGCAGCCCGGGCCGCCGCAGCAGCAGCCAGGCCCGCCCGGCCCGCGACCGCAGCCGCCGTCCGCCTGGGGCCCACCTACCGCAGCGCCCCCAGTACGAGCAGGAGTCCCCACACCTACAGTTCAAGCTGGGCGAGCTTCCCATCGCACGTCTGCCACTACCCGTGATCATCCCGGAGACGTGGACATCCAGCAGCGTATGCAGAAGATTGACCTTGGTAAGACCTTATTGTTTTGTTGTGTCGTATGCATACAGCGAAAGAACAACTTTTATATTGTTAATGTAATCGTTTATGGGTGATCATTCACATGCTGTATTTTTAAACTATTTTTTTTGTGTTAACGATTTCTGCAAAAAAAAACAACAAATAATGTTCACGCTCCGCAAAGGAGACTGCCCAGCTGTAACGCTGATGCAGATACCTGGGACTCCATCTGGACCGGAGCTTAACCTGGGCAACCCATATAAAAACAAAGAGAAAAGAAGAAAATTCTTTCACCAATATAAAGCCAAATTATTGCTGTGTGTCATAGGTTATAATAAAAAACCGAAAAATTCCATGCGGCAGGAAAGCTAGTTTATTTTAAAATAACATTGTGGTTTTCAACATTTCTACACTTCCGGAAAGGAGAACTATGTTCATTCATAAAAATATTAAACTTGATGCTTGGCGCAAGCTATAATTTATTGGTATATTATTAAGCTAAGCATTAAGTATTTTTATGAACCACTGAGCTAGACGTCAACCACGTCATTGTATCATATTGACGGTGACGTGACAACGACGTGGTTATATTGACATCAGCAATATTTTGTTCTGAAGTTGACGATCGCCTGAAAATGCGCAAAATTTGCTTCTGTGGTGTTTAATTATATGTTTTATTATTTAGGGCAAGGAGCCCAAGCCGTCGGGGGCGGCGGGGGTGGAGACGCAAGCTCCGTCGTCGGCCGCGGGTCTCGCCGTGGCGGGGGACGCGTGCTCCCCGAACAAATGACAATATTAAGGACTCGTCCCACGCATGTGGAAACTAAAAAAGGTAAACTTTTATGACCACACAGACAATACAATGTTATTCTTGACACTATCAACCTACAACATTCATTTCTTTGGCAGGATCATCTGGCACTGTTATTGACCTCATGGCCAATTATTTCACGGTCAAGACAACTCCACAGTGGCGTCTGTACCAGTATCATGTGGATTTTGATCCTGAGGAAGACAGTACTGGTGTCCGCAAGGCGCTTGTCCGTGTCCACGCTAATACCTTTGGAGGGTAGGTCTTCCTACTCTGTTCTAAACCTTAACATTGATACATCATCTTAATAACTATGTTTTTATGAATAAAATACTTTTTATTACAGATATCTATTTGACGGTACAGTTCTGTATACAGTAAAGCGTCTACATCCTGACCCCATGGAGTTATACTCTGACCGCAAAACAGATGGTCAAAGAATGCGTGTATTGATTAAGGTATGTACCATTTTAAACTTGTGATCACACCTTTCTTGTTGTATGGACAAGTTTGCTGACTTTGATCTCTTATTACAGCTGGTCCATGATGTCAGCCCTGGAGATTACCATTATATCCAGGTTTTTAATATCATTATAAGGAAATGCTTCAGTCTCTTGGATCTGCAGCTAGTCGGCAGAGACTTCTTTGATCCACAAGCTAAGGTGAGTTATTTTTAATCTTTGCCATAGATTCTCTTTACTGACAATCAAGAATATCGAGATGATATTGATACCTAAGAATTAATATTTATAAATTTCTTTTCAGGTGGATATACCAGAGCATAAACTCCAAATCTGGCCTGGTTATAAAACAACTATTAATCAGTATGAGGACAGATTGCTGATGGTAACAGAAATCGCCCACAAGGTATGTAATAATGACAATGATTATTACTTAAATCAATTCTGTATTTCAAAATATTATAACTAGCGGCCGCCCGCGACTTCGTACGCGTGGACCCCGTTTTACCCCCTTAGGGGTGAAGTTTCGAGTTTTAAAGATTTTCCCAGAAATTATTCGAACTTTTCTCGCCGTAAAAACCATTTTAATAAGAATTGGTAAAATTGATTGTTGAGTTATGCGTTTACCAACATTTTTATATTATAGTAACAGTAACATCATTTGTTTTCTCTTAGGTACTCCGAATGGACACCGTGCTGCAAATGTTAACAGAATATGCGGCCACTAAAGGAGCAAATTACAAGAAAATCTTTTTGGAGGATGTGGTTGGTAAGTGTCTTTTTCCATGTACCTAATGATAATGCTGACAAAATACTATTCTCACATTAATGACTCAAAAATAAGAAGTTAAGAACTACATTGTTTTATTCTACTATTTTATTTGTTATAGGTAAAATTGTCATGACTGACTACAACAAAAAGACCTATCGGATTGACGACGTGTCTTGGGATTCATCTCCACGGTCCACCTTCAAAATGAAGGATGAAATGGTCTCGTACATGGATTATTACCAAAAGGTAAAAGTTGTATTTTTTTTATAATAACATGCTTACAGTTTTGTCTATGTATGTATGTATGGCGTGACGTTAGCTTCGTTCGAATAGCTGGCGGACTCGGCTGCTCGTGCAACCGGCGCTAAGGATGTGGTGTGATAACTCTGTCTAGATGGTGTTGAAAACAAGCTAAAGCCTGATCCGTGAGCACGTAGAATCCCGTCCAATGACCCCAAGCAACACCCATCCCTATCGCTCGCGCGTAATTGCGTCTTAATATTTCACAGAATTTTTGTTCTCAATCGATTTCCATCGACACCATCTAATCGAGACAACCGTTTCAGAAATACAACATCCGCATCCAAGACCAAGGGCAGCCGCTGCTGATCTCCCGCTCGAAGGCGCGCGACATCCGCGCCGGCATGCCGGAGCTGGTGTTCCTGGTGCCCGAGCTGTGCCGGCAGACGGGGCTGTCGGACGCCATGCGCGCCAACTTCCAGCTCATGCGCGCGCTCGACGTGCACACCAAGATCGGGCCCGACGCGCGCATCAAGAAGCTCATGCTCTTCAACAGGCGGTTCACGAGCTCGGCGGCCGTTGTCAAAGTAAGCCTAGCTCTGACTTAGCTTTATGGTATACCCCTTTCAGACCCACGACGAAACTAAACAAGGTAGTAATAAAAAAACTCGATATTTATTATCTTTGGGGATCAGAGAAAATGAAAATTGAACATTTTCAGTGGTACTATGTTGTTTTCATGGTTTTTCAGGGGGCGTACAATTGTATCATTGTGGGCCCAACTCATTCAAAGTCACAATACAAAAAAAATTGATTCGAGGGCATTTAATGCAATTCATAGTCCCATGAACCCGAAAGATTATTTTGATTTCATTAGATCTACATTGCGATTTCATTTGCTGGCTTTTTTCGGTCATTTAATATTGCTCAGCAGCGATTGCAAACATTACAAACAGATTGGCATTAAAATAAATTTCTAAGTACTCCGCTAATGATTTGGGCTGTTCATTACTTTAATTATCTTGAGCTTGACTAGTAGTCTTGCCACGAAATCTTTTTTTTTTATCCATTTGCCGTCATTTTGATTGGGGGTTGCCCTCAAAGATGAGAGTGGAGCATCATTCTTGGAGGAGTAAGAATCTTCTAATCTTGCACACATGCCCCATGAACATCTTCCATATTTTACTGTTCCAGTAACTCCCCAATTGTATCGTAATTAAGGAAAAAAAATCTAGCCATTGCATTGTAGTATGTAGTTGGGCCCGCAGTGATACAATTGTGACTTTATACTTCTGTGACACTTTTTCTTGAGAATTAACCAAAAATAGAAACAAATTTATTCACTGTTACGTAAAACAGTTCATAATTAACTATAAATCACAATAATAACATAGCAATGGCATAATTTTAATGTAATTAGAATCACTCACACGCAGCGATACCCTAAACAACAACAACGGCAAAATGAACCCGTTTTAATTTGAATTTCGCGGCGCTTGCTGGCTATCTTACTCACACCAATAGATAGAGCATATCCGTCACAATTGTGCGGCTGTGGGCCCGATCACTTACGTCTTAAAATACCGCCAAAATTTATCTTTAAACTAACGTCACAATTGTGTTCGGCTGGGCTGAAAGGGATACTGGCGGCCGCCCGCGACTTCGTCGATCCCGTTTTACCCGTTTGGTTGAATTTTGCAAAATCTTAGAACCCCCATGCAAAATTTGAGACTCCTAGCAGTTTTAGTTTCTGTGATATAATTCTACTAATGTTAAACCATAAAAGCTGATTTTTCTCCAGCTTAAGATTAAATATTTATTGTGGTAAAAATTACATACCCTACTGCACCTTAAGTAGTAATTATTTTAACATTTTATTTTTTGCAGGAACTGGGCAATTGGTCATTGACATTGTCACCTGACCTGATTAAATTCAAGGGGCGCCAGCTCCCAACAGAAAACATCATCCAAGGAAATGAACAAAAGTATCCTGCGGGCGACACCACTGAGGGATGGACAAGGGACATGAGGTAAACATGTTTAAAAATATGAACTAAGTGTAAAGGTACCACAAGAAATATGAACTAAAAAAGTTTTATTATGTTTAAACTCTGCTCTGACTACACCAGCGTTACAGTAATAATAAATGTCCTGTAATATTTTCAGGTCCAAGAACCTTTTGTCTATTGCTCGGGTTCAAACCTGGGTTGTCATCACGCCTGAGAGACAGCGCCGCGACGCCGAAAGCTTTGTCGAAATGATTATAAAGACTGGCAACGGCGTCGGCTTCCGCCTACCGAAACCTGATATTGGTAAGCTCTTATTCAATTAGAAAGGATTTCATGGAGTCTTGATATTTAAAATGCCTATTTTATCATTAATGTTTTTTTAGTGACCATTCAACGCGATGGACACATGGACTACGCAAACATGTGCGAAAATGTAATCGCACGGAGGAACCCGCACATGATCTTGTGCGTTCTGGCTAGAAACTTCTCGGACAGGTAATTATAATAATAAAAAATGGATTTTATTAACACCTTCGTAATTTATTAAAATACATTATTCTTCTTTAGATACGAAGCCATCAAAAAGAAATGTACCGTTGACCGCGCAGTCCCAACCCAAGTGGTATGCGCCAGGAACATGACCAGCAAATCGGCTATGTCCATCGCTACAAAAGTCGCCATCCAGATAAACTGCAAGGTAAATATCACACCATGGCTATTTTATTTCTCTTCCTAAGTTTTCGTCTGGTACTTACTGTTTTGTGTTTCCAGCTCGGCGGCGCGCCCTGGACCGTCGTGATCCCGCTGAAGACGATCATGGTAGTGGGATACGACGTATGCCACGACACGCGCTCCAAGGAGAAGAGCTTCGGAGCCTTTGTGGCAACTCTTAACCAGAGCATGAGCCAGTACTACTCTACTGTCAACGCTCACACCTCTGGCGAGGAACTCAGCGCCCACATGGGCTTCAACATCGCTTCTGCTGTCCGGAAATATCGAGAGAGGAATGGTTAGTATCGATAGTTTGCATGCCAAACGACATAATTCACCCTGATTGAATTTGAATTTATTACATTATTTATCGTTTCAGGTGTGCTTCCCAACCCCATATTTGTCTATCGCGATGGTGTTGGTGATGGGCAGATCGCTTACGTGCGCGAGTATGAGGTAAATTAAATGACACATAACTGTCAAATACATACATTTTTAATAATTTGTGATGATAAAATTTTATCTTTGAATGCCAGGTGGCCGAGATCAAGAAGAAGTTAGCGGAGATCTACGCCGGGGCTGAATATAAGCTGGCCTTCATCATCGTGTCCAAGCGCATCAACACACGCATCTTTGTGGCCCGCGGCAACACCGGCGAAAACCCGCGACCGGGAACTGTCATCGATGACGTGGTCACTCTGCCAGAGAGGTAAAACACGAAAAGCAAACTTTCTATTCTATAGCTTTCTTATTAAAAATATTTCAGTGACGTGCTTACGAATTCACTTTATTTTTTTATTTTTTTCAGGTATGACTTCTACCTGGTGTCGCAAAACGTAAGAGACGGCACCATCGCTCCGACTTCGTACAACGTCATCGAAGACACCACGGGTCTCTCTCCCGATCGCGTAAGTATTTACAGGAATATACAAATGCTCCATCAAAACGATATAAATATACACTTTATAATACAGATGAGATGAGAGACAGTACATAAACTGCTGCTATTTTATAGATTCAAAATACTGAACTGTGTGAGTCTGGAACGGGTCGCCGACATTCGTTTCTTCACATGACTGCCAGCCGACACAACATTTCGTATATCGCCGCTTCGCCGACAGAACCTTTCACCAGCGTACGATTCGTCGACAGAACAAGTCGTCATTAGATATTTCGCCTACGAACGATTCACTAAACTGATACTTCGTCTATTAACTATTCAAATAAAGTTAAGCCATGTAGGTATTCATTAGGCAACATTTGTTAATAAACTGTTTATGACTAGTGTAAATCAAGTTTACCATAAACACTGGTTTCTGAAACTTGGCCGTCCACACTTGATCTCCACTCATAGCGGGGAGCACGGCAACATGTATCATAAACAATGTTTCATCACCTTTGTTTAAAGACTGTTTACAGAGATGATGAAACATTGTTTATGAACAGTGTTTATCAACAAATGTTGCCTTAACTTTCGGATTTATGAAATTCAGCATTAGGGATATATAAAACTTTTAATAGTCGAGGAAAATAGAAAAAAATAAAAGAAGATAGGAAAAAACATTTATTATAATCAAAATAATGTAAATACAAACTTAAATTAGCAATACTTTTGTAATGTGCCAATCATCAAAATCAAAACGTTTGTAAAATAATTGTAAAAAATATTAAATTGTAAATAAAAAACCTATTTCAATAAGAAAAAAAACAAGTTTGATATTAATGTATCAATTCATAATATAAACTTATATAAATCAAATCTAAAAATTAAACAAAACTTCTAATATCTTATAAATCACATGAATTCATCTACGTGAAAAAATAGAACAAAAAATAATTTTCTAAACAGAAATAATTAAAAAAAATAAGGACAAATCATTTAGAAGAAAGATGTATTATTTAATTAAATGGCAAATGTGAGCCCAGCCATTCAAATATGTTTTCATATCCATCGCTTAAAAATAATTAATAAAAAAAATAATCTTTTTTTTTTGTGTTCATAATATCACTTAGGTAAACATTCATTATTTAATACAAAAGTATTGCTAATGTAAGTTTGTATTATTGAATTGAATCGTTCATAGGCGAAATATCTAATGACGACTTGTTCTGTCGACGAATCGTACGCTGGTGAAAGGTTCTGTCGGCGAAGCGGCGATATACGAAATGTTGTGTCGGCTGGCAGTCATGTGAAGAAACGAATGTCGGCGACCCGTTCCAGACTCGAACTGTGTCCTATCTGTGACATTGATCGCTGGTTCCGATTTTTGTCATGTTGAAAACTTTATAGTTGAACGGTGGTGGCGCCCCTCTGTCAATGAGTTTGGTGGGACATTTCAGTTTGAGTCATCTATACAACAAAAATCGAGTGATGTGCTGTCATCTGTACTCTGTTATCGCACAAAATTTGCAATAACTAAAAGTACTTCAAGTCCGTCATCAGTATTTTTTTCTGTTAGGATCGGGTTAGTAAATTAGTTTTACAATAAATAACACAAAAATATGGGACAAACGTGTGGGTTCAGCTCGGTGTCCTTCGTGAGAGCCGAAAATCGATGGCGGCGGATTCAGCTGCGCGCGCCGCACCTCGCTAGGGATGTGGCGTCGTAAACACTACACACTTTTTTACAAATACTTTTTGAATGTTGAACAGTGTGGACTGAATTGAATATGTGAACAGTTTGAAACATGGTTTAGCCATGTTCTGCTGGATTTTGTGTGTAAACAGTATAAAATAAAGGTAATTCTCCTTGCAGATCCAGTTGCTGTCGTACAAGCTGACGCACTTGTACTTCAACTGCTCGTCGCAGGTGCGCGTGCCGTCCGTGTGCCAGTACGCGCACAAGCTGGCCTTCCTGGCCGCCAACAGCCTGCACAACCAGCCGCATCAGTCGCTCAATGAGACCCTCTACTTCCTTTAAATCTTGATGTTAGATGTAAGTGTAGATGGGTCATTGTGAGTTTGCCACACAGTCAATTGGTTACACTTTGAATTTGGAAAACGTTGAAAGTAAACGTGAATACGTACGCGTCATTGATCGCGCTCGAGGCGCCTATGACGAATCGACTCTGTGCAAGCCTACAATGGCAATACCTAGTTTTTAAGATGCCATATTTAATCATACTTCGTCGGTGTTAGCTACGTGCGTAGTGAGACCCCCTACCAAATATCATTTTGACTACCTCTAGAAGTGATCATATGATTCTCGATCACTTTCATTCCTATTTGTTTTTGTTGATTAAAACTGATTAATTAAGCTCGTTTTGATATTAAAAGACCACCGCCGTTAGTTTTTAATATAATGTTTCAACCACACCAACGCGTGCAGATCTCCATCGCCGGCTCAATCATAGGGAAATGACAGGTCGCGTGAACTGTCATGGGTCGCTTGACCTGTCATTGGCCTTTGTTCGCGCCGGCAATGGCGATCTGCACGCGTTGGTGTGGTTGAAGCCTAAGGAAAATTGTTATATAAAAATTGTTAGGATCAAAGATCTGAAATTAAGATGTGATTGATTATAAAAATATTAACAAGCTGGCCCTAATGATAAGAGCGAAATGTATTTTTAACAGCATGGTCCAAACAAATGACCATTTTATTAAAAATAATCATTCAATATGACGAATTCCTTTGCTGATTATCAAATTCATTTGTGCCAGGGTGTTAAGACTACGAAGAAAACCTAATCCTCTTATTCTTAAAAAATACTTATTAAGTAGTTTTTATAAATTAGGGGATTAGACTGCAAATGATGCAGACTGCCAATGGCATTTATTATTTAGGTTACTTTTTTACTTTTGAAAACTATCTTAGGATAAGAGTGATAAGAAAACGAACTTCTTAGTATTATAGAAAAACATAAGACTCAGAAAACAGGGATTTTCTGATTGTGGCAACTTCCTTTAATTTGCATCTATGGATGCAATATACGTGATTTTGTTATTTTTTGACTTAAAATTTTAAGCATCTCATTGTCCACTTGTTACCTAATATAGAAATTATTCGTATTTCTGCATTTTATTTCTCACCATCTCACACTCAATACTCAAGTATCAAAAAATGTACCCAACACACATAATGCCCATAAATTTTTTATCATCAAATTATTATTGGCAGGACCCTTCAGGACCAAACGGTAGAACTAGGCAGTAGGTAGGCCAAGGACAACGAAAAAAGTTATTTGTTAGGCATAAAGTATATTAGACCTCTACCAACCTTTACTCCACACAAGCCCTAATGTAAGTTACAATTTTATACACCACCTGCTCGTGCGTGGCTTCATGTCACGTAAAATCATTTTTTCAAAATAAACGTCTGGAACGCGAGTGCAGGCTGGACGCGATGGTTTTGACCAAATCTTAAGCCAGTTTTTCCACCACCAAAGAGGGAATTAGGGATGTCCAGGAGCGGTCTTCGTGTGCTTATAAATAGGATTGGATTTTCCACCGAGAAAGAGTTCGGGAGTATTTGGTGAGCGAGCTCTCATTTTTACCCGACTACGGCAAAGCAAAAGGAGGGGTTATGATTTTGACAGGCTATGTATGTATGTTCATCTGTTCACTCGTAACTTCTAAACTAGTTTCACAAAATCTAATGTGGCGCCCTCCAGCGGACAAAACATACAGAGTAAAAAAATAAAGTTAAGATGCCGTGTTTGGTATGGTTTGGTATCATTTGAAAGCGCTTTACTTGTACATTTTGAATATACATATATATATATTACTAGCATTTGCTTGTGACTTTACCTGTATTCATGGGCTGATTGCATATAATTCACATCTTTTCGTTCATAGCTTCTATACTACTTATTAGTTCATCAATTTAACTTTTGTTAATATTATGCGCCACAAATACACTTTAACACCAAAATAGTACAACCAATAAATAAAAGAAAAAAAACTAAAACCTAACTAAGTACGACAAAAAACGACGCTGAAAAAGTATAAAACAAGATTTTCAGAATACTGAACCTGAACTGAAAAAAGTTACTAATGTAGTTGCATAGTAATTTTCATGTTTGGAAAGGCGTAGTCACACGTTACATATACCTACTCGTACCTATCGTAGCACTTTGACAACAATACATTAGCAACTTTGTTCAGTTCAGTATTCTGAAAATCTTGTTTTATACTTTTTTTCAGCGTCGTTTTTTTAATCTTTGTCCTCTTGTCATTTCCGCTCGACTGTAATAGATGTTTCAAAATGACCTTCATCTCGCTCAGCTCTTCTTACAGGCATTTTTTTTGGCAGCATTTATAATAATGTAGTAGAGATTTCGTCACGCGGCCAGCCGTGTAATGCGCGCACTTATTACATCCTATAAACAACTAAACAAATATTTGGATACAATAGTAATAATAGTCTCAAACTACACACATTTTAAGATTTGTTGTTCCTGAGAAAAACTAAAAAAATTTAACATAATAGAATTATGAATTTTCTACATGGGTTTTCTTATTTTCTATGAAAATGCTATGTCAAAATGACAATTTACCTAATAATTACTTTCGTATCGTCTAAAACAAATGATACTTAACATTACCTTATTGTTTAGCAAAACGCCATTGAAAAAATACCATTAATCTTAAACTGAAAATAGCGCAATTAAGGGAACAAAAGTTGTTTCTGACGGAAAGTAAAATCGATTTTCGTGTTTACGTTGAACACACCGTGGCAACGCGAACGGTGCAAAGAGCAAGGCCTGAAAAACATCGCGCTACAGCGAAGTAACCTGGAAACGTGCGATATGGAGGAGGAAAAAGGGAAAGACGAGGCTGAAGATTGGAAAATTTATGAAGCATTGTGCAGCAAAACACCTACTGAGGTGAGTACTCACTCATTACAACTTTCTTGCTTGACAGTTACTTTAGGCGTGCTTTAGGGGCATGTTATTGAAACTTATTGTTTATGCCATGTTATACTACCTGAAAATTTACGTACAATTTTGATTTACATTATTTACTTACAAGTATGTCCTATTTAGGTGCTATTTATAAGAATTTTCAGATATCAACATTTTAAGTTACTAACCACTATTTAGTAAATGCAATGGAGATTCATCCAATGTGGGTGCAGATGTGCAGTGCAACTGCAATAGCTAGGTCATAACTTTGGTAAAAAAATCACACGCGGGATTTTTAGCAAAGCGTTAGGTTAGGTTAAGGCATGAGCTTAGAGCTTAACTTAAGACGGGTGGAAAACGGAACGGAACGGATGAAATGAAATGTTTGACTGTTCATGGATACCTACTTACCTGCCCAGTTTTTCGTGCAATTCATGTGTTAGGTGGACCAAGAAAAATACCATATACAATTTCTATTACAATTTTCGAGGAAATAAAGTGGCCATAGGTAGGTACCTATTTTCATGGCCTACTTAGGTCTTATAAATGTTGCTCGCACATAATTTATTCACTATAAGTAATTAAGACGAAGTAAGTTCTTCTTTGTGGAAGTCATTGGGGGAGGCCTATGTTTAGCAGTGGACGTCCTGTGGCTGAAATGATGATGATGAATTTCTTATATGAAGGACCTAAATATTAGGTATCCTATTTACCTAGTTCTTCGTCTTCGCATCCATTTGAACAACACTTACTCGTATAAATCGAAGCTTTATTTCAGCTCAATTTTCCATTCCAGTCATAATTACTTTGTAGCCATTTAAAATGAAGAAATGATAGTACGCAAGATAATAAATGCACCTTCAGTTTGTAAATTTATTTGTCGATGTTTGGGGTAAATTCGTACCTCGCACGGCTTGCTCTGAATTGTATAAGCTTAGCTATAAGTAAATGAATTAAATTCCAGGTCAGAATTACGTCCCTTCCTCACAAAGTAATTTTTCAATGATTGTCTCTATGTCTATAGCTATTTATGGAATCGTAACATACACCGCGACCTCGTTATCTAACCGATCTGGTAAACGCAGCAGTAATTTGATGGGGCACAAAGGCGGTTTCATGTAAATTATCTACTGGCAGGTTCCTACTGAGCAACGGGATATCGTGACTCTTCACGGGCCTGAAATAGCGACCCCTATCACGCTACGCTTCCAACATAAAGTACTTACATTCAGTAGGTAGTCGTCTTTTGCACGCCACACAAAATTGTTTCTTCTTGATCGGAACTAAAAGGCTAATAATCATGGCGTTTTGTGAGTTTCCCAAATATCTGTGACTTGCGGAAGTTTATGGTGGTATTTTTAAAGTTTCTTAGATTCACAGTGAATAAGATTTGAAGTGATATTATTTAATTTGTTCAGATGGAGGCCGACACTGGTAATGATATCATCACAGCACTGAGAAGTGATCTTGCTGGATTGCAGTACAAACGAGATAAATTAATTTCGGAGGTGGATAGTGCAAACCTAAATACTATTTCATTAAATTAGTTAATCATTTAATATACTTAATTTTCTTATGTTTTAATTTTACATTTTCAGAATAGTGATTTAAAAAACCAAATGCTTTCTCGAGACCAAAGAATATTAGAACAACAGGTGGAAATAGACCATCTACGTGAGCAAAATGCCCGCCAAAATGCAATTATATCCTCGCTCAGAAAGAAAATTCATGACCTTGAAGAGATACATCGGAATCTACAAGCGTCTCAAGGGAGATGTGATCTTACCGTGCAAACCTTGCAAAGAGACAACCGATACTACGAAGATAAAATTAAAGATATGGAAAAGAAACTACGAACACTTGAGCTAGAATGCCACAACGAAGAACAACAAAAGGAAAATGCAAGATGTCAGTTCCATGATCTAGTGCGACGCATGTCCGCCGCTCTGGACGCTGATTTTTGTGATACGACACACACGCACTCCCCTGAAAGTCTCATCATAAAAGCAGCAGAGCTAGTTCAAGAAATTTCCAGATTAAAGAATAAATGCTTGAACACCACTGAAAATTTATCGTCTGTTGAACAAGATTTCAGAAGTTGTAGAGATGCTTTAGAGAGATCAAATGCTGATAAAGATATGTTACAGCGACAGCTCTCATCACAAATCTTAGAGACCGAGAGGCTGAAACAAGAGAAAGAGTCTTTGTCCGTGCAAAATAGGGTCATTGAGCGGGAGCTACACGAAGCGCGAGAAAAGCTATCTCATTGTTCAAAGAACTTAAATGTCGTCACTGACAATGTGAATCAGAATGAAGCAATAATAGTCCAGTTAAAAGGTAAGTTTTTTTTGTAGATTTTACATTTTTACTCCTATCAAGTTGGTATAGGTAATGAATAATATGGTCTTCATATTTTTTTCGTGAAATTCAATTTAATTTCCGTGTGTAAATACTTATTCACGCACGAATTTTTTGCGACTTTAAATATTATGTAGGTAATTATACAGTGTGAGTCACGTTAAAGTGTACATATGAAAATAGATGAAACTAGACCTATTTTTATCGACAAAAAAGAGGTCAAAAATTTTTTGAGGTTTTTTTTCTTCCAATTTTACTTATTGTAAAGAAAACGTAATAACTTTTAAACTAAGCGGTATATCCTGATAAAATAAAAACAGTAATAATGCTAAATAACAGGCATTACTAAAAAAATACATAAAATACACAAAAAAGGCCAACAAATAATAAAAAATGATAATTTTAAAAAAAAATCTGCTTAAAAATTCGTGTTTTTTTGGTTATTTGATAAATTTCTCCAAAAAATGCCCCTATAACTGGTGGTTTTTATTACTTTGTATTATTCTCTATCGTATTACCTTCGTAAAACCAAAAATCGCATGTCTCTATCCCTATCACAACGTTTGCAATGATCGTTTGAACTAAGCCTCTCCGGGCGCGCCATTCAACGCTTCGTTAACAACAAAACTGAAAATGGCTCTAGATTTGTAATTTTGATAAAGACAAGTTAGATTTCAAATAAAAACAAAAGATTTCGAAGTAAAATAACCATTTTAGTTAAAATTAAAATTGTCTCTACCTGTAGCGGAGAATAATGTTGTGGCAGGCCTTTGTTCAAACGATCATAGCAAATGTTGTGATAGGGATAGAGACATGCGATTTTTGGTTTTACAAAGATAATACGATAGAGAACAATACAAAGTAATAAAAACTACCGGTTATGGGGGCATTTTTTGGAGAAATTTATCAAATAACCAAAAAAACACAATTTTTTAAGCATATTTTTTTCAAAAAGTATAATTTTTTATTATTTTTTGGCCTTTTTTGTGTATTTTATGTATTTTTTTAGTATCGCCTGTTATTTAGCATTATTACTGTTTTTATTTTATTAGGATATACCGCTTAGTTTAAAAGTTATTACGTTTTCTTTACAATAAGTAATTGGAAGAAAAAAAATTCTATAAAAAATTAAAAAAAAATCTCAAAAATTTTTTGACCTCTTTTTTGTCGATAAAAACATGTCTAGTTTTATCTATTTTCATATGTACACTTTAACGTGACTCACACTGTATAATCTTTATTGTAGTAGGTACAATATTACATATTATCATTAAAATTATTTCAGAGGACCTTAGACACAGAGATGAGAAGAATCAAAGACTACAAACAGAATTCCGTAATACCATGGAATCAATAGCAATTTTACTTAGTCTTCCCACAAGATTTGTAGAAGCCCATGAAAGCACTATCAAGGACAGGATTCGGGAAATATTAAGTGACAATAAAGATAAGTCAGTGGTAAGTCGATAGGTAACTGAAAAGGTTAACAAGTGGTATCATTTTATAATAAATCGAGTTGTGTCTATAAGCTACTAGAAGCTGGATTATCTTATGGTTTACGACGTATTTATTCAACTGCTTAAGACCTTTATTCGACAATTTCATTTTGATAATCACCAGTCGAGAAATCATAATTTTAATGGAGTCTGTAATTTAACATTTTTTTACTTAAAAAACATGTAGGTATGTATGTTTTTAACGTAATAATTAAAAAAAGTTGAGACGGAATGAACCGAATCATTGATCCTTGATTTGAATCTGCATAAAAGTATTTGATAAAGCATTGATAAAATATAAAGACGTAATAATTAAATCGTGCAATATTTACCTACTCATGTGCCATTATCTAGGAAAGAAAACATGGTTTGTCGTAAAGCTCTGCCCCTCATTTTCTCAAGATACAAAATCTTTAAACGCCTTTTTATAAGTAACTTTATTTAAAAACACTAATATTCATCGAGTTTAATACCCAGCAAATGGATTTTTTCAAGAAGCAAAGGCTTATCTTTACGTTAGCTTTAAAAAACTATACTTGACTAATTTATTCATTAATTATCCAGCAAATAGACGCTCTCCGCGACAAGCTATCCCTAGAGTCGCAACAGCTGGGCCGCACGGCGCACCTGCACGACCAGGCGACCACGCGCGTGCGCATCCTCGAGGACGAGCGCAATATGCTGGAGGGCAAGCTGCACAAGCTGGAAGCCGAGCTCAACGCCGTGGAGCTGTGCCGAGACTCGCTCAGGAAAGATAAGGCTAACGTAAATGCATTTCTTTTCTTTATCATAGTTAGTTATCCAGAAAATATACGCTCTCTACGACAAGTTATCCCTAGATCGCAATATGCAGGAGGGCAAGCTGCACAAGCTGGAGGCCGAGCTCAACGCCGTGGAGCTGTGCCGGGACTCGTTAAGAAAGGATAAGGCTAACGTAAATGCATTTTCTTTCTTTATCATAGTTATCCAGAAAATAGAAGCTCTCTACGACAAGTTATCCCTAGAGTCGCAATATGCTGGAGGGCAAGCTGCACAAGCTGGAGGCCGAGCTCAACGCCGTGGAGCTGTGCCGGGACTCGTTAAGAAAGGATAAGGCTAACGTAAATGCATTTTCTTTCTTTATCATAGTTAGTTATCCAGAAAATAGAAGCTCTCTACGACAAGTTATCCCTAGAGTCGCAATATGCTGGAGGACGAGCGCAATATGCTGGAGGGCAAGCTGCACAAGCTGGAGGCCGAGCTCAACGCCGTGGAGCTGTGCCGAGACTCGCTCAGGAAGGATAAGGCTAACGTAAATGCATTTCCTTTCTTTATCATAGTTATCCAGAAAATAGACGCTGTCTACGACAAGTTATAGCTAGAGTCGCAATATGCAGGAGGGCAAGCTGCACAAGCTGGAGGCCGAGCTCAACGCCGTGGAGCTGTGTCGGGACTCGCTCATTTAGGATAAGGCTAACGTAAATGCATTTTCTTTCTTTATCATAGTTAGTTATCCGGAAAATAGACCCTCTCTGCGACAAGCTATCGCTAGAGTCGCAATATGCTGGAGGGCAAGCTGCACAAGCTGGAGGCCGAGCTCAACGCCGTGGAGCTGTGCCGAGACTCACTCAGGAAGGATAAGGCTAACGTAAATGCATTTCCTTTCTTTATCATAGTTATCCAGAAAATAGACGCTCTCTACGACAAGTTATCCCTAGAGTCGCAATATGCTGGAGGGCAAGCTGCACAAGCTGGAGGGCAAGCTGCATAAGCTGGAGGCCGAACTCAACGCCGTGGAGCTGTGCCGAGACTCGTTAAGAAAGGATAAGGCTAACGTAAATGCATTTTCTTTCTTTATCATAGTTAGTTATCCAGAAAATAGACGCTCTCTGCGACAAGCTATCCCTAGAGTCGCAACATGCTGGAGGACAAGCTGTACAAGCTGGAGGCCGAGCTCAACGCCGTGGAGCTGGATTTTTTAATCAACTTTCGCCCTTAGTTAGCAAATAATTAAGAAACTCGTTCTTATTCGCAGCAATTGCGAAGGATTCGAATTCAAGCACGTAAGTAGTCACTAGCCTGGATTTTCCGGAAGCTATAAACACCGACTTACGAAAACCTTGAACAATTTACTTATAATCGTATTTAACAAGGACAGAAAGTTAACTACCTACCTAATCGTACTAAAGCTTGTGTTGTAAAAAACTTAAAGTCGATTTGCATTTCGTTTGCTATGCGACATTTAGGTATGTTGAAGTAGCTTACTGTCATAGCACATGACATGGTTATTAATGTATCAATAAACATACCTAATTACCTATGTAATAACACAATTAGCAAGAGAATAGTTTTCAAGTGGGTAGTAAAATGTGTAATTTCCTACCCATTTAAATATGTTAAGGTTCTAAAAGCAAAACACTTTTATAGTAGAGCTTTACGAGACTAACATAACCACATTCCCACATTTCAATGCAGAAAAAGAAACAGCTTTTATGACATGTCGCATTGTGAGTCCGTTATCGGGCTGACGTGATCTGATTTACGGGCGAGCGTGCGGGCGATGGCGGAAAAGTTTCACCAACGATCGTTGTTACAGTTCGTGGCATTCCTCGAGCGGCTGAGCAGAACGCTAAATATGGATGAGTTGACCCAGGACATCGGCATCGAGCTGCACACCGAGTCGATAATCCACCGCGCCGAGCAACTCGCTAGGCTCGAGAGCGATAAAATTGTTGACAAGGTCAGTCGCTCGCGGCACGCCAGTTGCTGCGCGAATCGCGAATACTAAACAATGATCAATATAAGTATGGGATGTCGCTTTCTGCAGCAGTCATATTGGTTACTTAGCAAATAGCACTGGCTTACTACAGATTGACTGTACCTTTGTTTGTTACGTTTCACTTTTGTCTGTGTCTAAATATTTATCTAAAATTTAAATCAAAGGTTTTGAATAAGTAGAATCTGAACATCGATTAAATACAGCAGTATTGCTCACTTGCATTAATTTTTTAAAATGGTTTATGATAGTGATGTAGGTATTTCTGTAATGTGTTTTAAATATTATATCTAAGTGTAATATTTTTCTTTCTTGTGTAAATAATAGAAATTATAATCGCCCTGTATATAACGGTGTCATTTATCAAGTTATTCAATGTTAATATATGTGTAAATTAAAATGTATATAAAGCAACCTTTCCTTAGAATTAATATCAATATATTATAGGTAAGTATACATTCTTAACGGTATGTGTTTGTGTTAACGTGTGTGTGTTTTGTGTAGCTGCTATACTACGGATACTACGGCACGCTGCCAAGGCTCCGCAGAGAAAGATCATTCCATGACTTGCCTTATCTTAAAGAAGTAAGATGTGCATCATTCCGATTGGCATGTCCTAGTCATTATTGGCGTAGGTCTCGTAAAATAGCAATTAATACCTTTCACATAATAGTTTGATATCGACACATAGTTTGGTTTTTTTGTAGATTCCGCCCGCACTATCTAAATTAGACCTACAAATGCATCATGCAATTCGAAACCAATCATACCAACTTGTTAATGACGTAACTTACTATTTTTAAAATTGCATTTACTGTATCTTTTTGAATAGTAAAACGCATCCATCACGCGTGTGCCTGATGATTTTAAAAACAGGTTTTTAGCGTAATAAATTGCCTATTTAGGTTGGATTTGTGTATTAATTAGGCTGCGTATTTATTTATTTATTTATTTATTTATTAGGTATATACTACATCATCATTTAGTTTTCTCGTAAATAAGTATTTATATCTCATCATTGATTAATGGTATATTCGTAACACGTAGGTCAGAATATCTTACACCATCCAGTTTGTAATTCGATTAACATTTTCTTCACTATCAATATCACTATCGTAATCATTTTGCAGACAGCCGTTGTTTACCAACTTCAGCGAAGGATAAGGATTTTAAGAGAACAATTGCAAAGAAAAGACTTGCATTTAGACCTTCTGCGGCGTAAACTGAGCATACAGGTAGAAACCATTTCTTTTACACGATGAACCCACTTTTATGGGTTTTCCATAATTTACTTCTAAATAGATATTTTGAATACGCATGATACGAAAACTCAGACTTACTTCATAAAAGTAACATTTGACTCTACATGACCAAGAGGTTACACTAATTGCATACATACAGGAGGAGAGCTCCCGTGTCCGGACCGTGCTTCAAGCGGAGCGCGATGAAGCGGTGGCGCGTAGTAAGAAGCTGGCGCGGCAGTGCGACAAGCTGTCTGTGCAGCTCACTGACGCGCGCGCGCAGATTCGGGACCTCAACGCGCAGCTCGCTGATGCTGCTGAATACAAGGTAGACCTAGGGCATGGTAGTAGAATTCCATCTAACAGGAGAAACCTACCATTAGGAGCACCATGATAATGTAAGGGCGCGCAGCTATAAACTGGCGCGGCAGTGCGACAAGCTGTCTGTGCAGCTCACTGATGCGCGAGCACAGATACGGGACCTCAACGCGCAGCTCGCTGATGCTGAATACAAGGTAGACCAAGGGCATGGTACTAGTTTTCCGTCTAACGTGAGAACTCTAGGGTTTTCCATGAAAAGAGCGAAAAACATAGCTCGATAACGCGACAAGCTGTATTTACAGCTGGCTGACGTGCGCGTACAGATAAATGATACCGAGAAGGTGCAACTTGCTGCTGAATATAAGGTAGATCTAGGACATGCTGGTGGTAATAAATCTCTTTATTGCTAAAGCAATGGCAGCAAGAAACTGGTGGGGCAACACGACTAGCTGTCAGTAGATAGCTCGATTCGCTATAGGTAGCAATACAAGACCACGGGGTACATTGCTAAAAAGAGGTAGGTAAGTAAGTTGTCGATTAACCTCACTCTAACAATGAACGTTTTCAGTACACAACCTAGGTACACAATCTGAAGAACTTAGTTTTGAAACATAGATCCATTTATTTAACATTTGCGGCTTTTCTTTAAGCAAAATTATCTACAAAAGCTGTATCATTGTCATAAAGCAAAGTCAGAGTGCGGTGCTTTTCAATTGCAACTGCCTCAAGCGCATCATTCCGTGCCTTCAAGCCTTTAACCCCAGCCGTAGCCACGTGACTCAACAGATCGATTGTCTTCTAACTCGACAAATGACAGGCACTATATCGCCCATTGGAATACGCTTGTTCATGGTAAATTCCTTTTAATGCTCATAAATCAACGACAATTACTGGACCACCCGCCGAAGTCATCACACATTTTTAATTTAATTATAATAATTTTATCTAACTTTTAAAATATGGTATCGTTTCCACGTGTAGAGATTTTTATTTATTTTGTGTTACATAATCTTCAGAGACTAGGTAGGTATTCCAATATATTTACAGGCACAAAATAAAGAAGTTACCACAAATAAGTACCTAGGTACATGAGTCGTTATAATAAGTATTCGGTTTATGTATGGCTGTATAAACTTCTAGATAGCAAGTAGCAATTATTTAATTAAACAGCTACAAGTTTACTAGCCGTTAATCACATAGATGAAACGTCATTGAATCAATAAAAGTAGTAAATAAAAACAACGCCCAGTGGATTTTACTAGAACAGTTTATATAATGCAAGGCTAAAGTAATTTACTTAATACAATCGTGATCTCATTGGTAAACCAACAAAAAACATTAATAAAGATCTAATGCGTAGCTATTTATTAGTGATTAAATGACGCACTATAATTTTTTTATGTAAAAGGTATTCGAATCAGCTCACACTACTATGTATTACAGGGAAAGGCAGTTTCTCTCACAATTATGTATGTGTTTTTTATGATTACTATTTTAAAAAAGTTCAAATAAATGTGTCAAATCCACCACTTGACTTCCGACTCTTGCCAGACTAGACATAATTACCCTCAGGTATATCGTATAGGAACTTAAAGTAATTTCGATAAGAAAGCAATTACTGTACTTATTTTAAGTATAGGTACAACACAATTAAGAGTAACAATGAAAGCATTAAATCATGTCAATGTAAATGTATTTGCTCAACTGTTCAACACCTCTTTCCTTGTAAACCGATAAATAAATAAATCATCAAATTACACTGTCCGAGTAATGTATGGAGACCTTTAAATGCTCACGCGAATGAATCGAATAATCTGATAGGATCCCCTAATTACAGAAGTGCTTCCAAGTCAATTATTGTGAAGGAAACACCAATGAATTATGTTTTATCAAAATGTACGAGTACATACTTAATTTTTTTCATTTATTTGTATTGGTATTTACGAATTGCTGCATATTTATATTAAAAAACAATTGATTTCTGGTTTGTTTCTGTAGGCTCTTTTGAAATTAGAGTAAGCAAAAGCTCTGGATTTTTCAAATCAAAGGAGCTTAATAGTGATTCTTCAGAGTATTTTCCGACAATTGAACACCAATTTCAGTATTATTCTTTGCAGATTACCGCCCTAGAAAAAGCCCGTAAAATAGAGGAGTTACAAAAGAGATTGGACGAGGCAGAGTTACTTCGGACCAGATACAACCGTAAGGTCAACGTGTTGAAGGACCAAGTGCGGGCTACCGGAGAGACCTTCGAGCAAGAGAGGACCACCACTGAGCACCAGATAGCTATGCTGAGGGACGACTTGGCCAGGACTAAAGAAGCCCTGGCCGAGTGTCAGAGAAGGGAGGCTCAGTTGCTCAGCTTCAGGTACCTATGACTAAAAACTCCAAAAATCTAATTTCAATTTAGTTACATTGCCTATTTTCATAAAAATAACGTTCGAATTAATTTAACAGCAAAGTAAGTATATTTTTATTATAAAAATGTAAACAAGCAGGTAATTAGGTAAATTGTTAATGCAACCCTATTCAGACAACAGAGAAATAGACAGATAACTGCAAATAAACTCTATTACATTATATAAAAGAAGAACAAAAACTGACCCATATTCAGGCACTTAATCGCAAAGTTTTCATCTCGATTCCGAATGTTCTGCTACACAATACCAGTGGGTCTAGACAAAGTGCAAATTATAATCGCAAACCAGTCGAAAAGTGGTCGATAAGCCCCTTTTTTGTATGGAGTTTTGACGGATTCGATTTTCGATTCGATCAAAAAGTGCGTTTTGTCTAGGGGGGCAGAATAGAAAAGACGCCTATTTTTTCAGGCACTCGATCGCGAAGCTACTCGGCATCCTGGTGCCCGCATCAGTATCAGACTTCGAGATGGTGTCGCGGCTGCAGAAGCTCATCGACGCGCACCACGACTTCACGGTGGTGTCGCGCCGCTACGACGACCCCGCGCTCTTGCGCGCCTCCTCGCGCTCGCCGCCGCCGTCCAGGTGCAGGACCAGGACACCTGACAGGTACATGATCAGTAATAGAGCAGTCTACTTGTCGGCTGGAGGAGACTTCACGTGGTGTCGCGCCGCTACGACGACCCCGCGCTCTTGCGCGCCTCCTCGCGCTCGCCGCCGCCGTCCAGGTGCAGGACCAGGACACCTGACAGGTACATGATCAGTAATAGAGCAGTCTACTTGTCGGCTGGAGGAGACTTCACGTGGTGTCGCGCCGCTACGACGACCCCGCGCTCTTGCGCGCCTCCTCGCGCTCGCCGCCGCCGTCCAGGTGCAAGACCAGGACACCTGACAGGTACATGATCAGTAATAGAGCAGTCTACTTGTCGGCTGGAGGAGACTTCACGTGGTGTCGCGCCGCTACGACGACCCCGCGCTCTTGCGCGCCTCCTCGCGCTCGCCGCCGCCGTCCAGGTGTAGGACCAGCACACCTGACAGTTAAAAATTTAACATTAGTAAAGTCAGTTCCAGGATAAGTTTACTTTAGCAGGGCAATCTTACATTGATATTATGAGCTGCTACTGCACGAGCGTAGTATCTGCTACGGCAACCATGTGCTGCTACGATAAAATCCAACGCTGCTACAGTAGCTACGACGCCCGCCCGATACTTTCAGAGCTAAAAATTGTTTACAATGTTACCATGACCAGCCAGTACAGATGTACAGAACACCTGTGTTTCAGGTCGCTCCGCTACGACGATTCTGGGTACGCTGACCCCGCGTTCGACCTCGACGATGAATTGTATAAGGCGCGAGCCGCCTTGTGACAGTCGCGGAGACGGACCCGCTTCTAAGGTCCACGAAGATACGTCATATACATCCTTAATCAAGATTATATTAATTGGTACATGTCACCAGCAGTCAACTGCCATTATTAAAATGAATTATTTATTATACTTAATTACATACTGAACAATAAAATACAAGCTTGTTCAGAAATATAGCAAATGCTTTCGCATCTTTATGCTTTTCCGTAGTCCAAACTCCAAAGTCCACATTTATGTAAGTTAAGCTCAAAGTAATAATTATTTTATTAACAGGCTGTTAGATATTTTATGCAACCCCTAGAGAAAATGGTGTTATGAACTTAATATCATATTGTACTACTCATAGTTATTTAGTAAGTAATAATTACTTATGTTTATTAAAAGTAGGCATTGTTACACAGTACATAGGTGTTTCTAGCTCTCTGAAACTTAAGTTCTCTTTAGATTAGAACTTTTCTTGCTACATTTAGCACACAAATACGATTGGCCCTATTTTAGTTTATTATCAGTTTATAAATAATTGTTTAAAATAAATCAATAAAATATAGGCTAACCCACCTTGAAAATCAATACGAAATTGATATAGGTACTCATAACGTAGTACATAACAAACAAATTATTGTACCTATGCATGGCTTGCTAGTAGAATAAAAAATCCTTAATTGATACATATTGACTACCGGAGGCCCAAGTAATTGTTCTAATTAGACGTTAGAGTATAATTATAAGTCATGTACCGCTTGAAACGATAAATCATCATTATTTGCTATACATGATTGGTGTCTAGCCAATCCTCAATTTGAATACATTATTTTTTGCCACTAATTAAAATAAATATTGATGTTTAAGTATGTATGTACAGAATAATGTTGTACAAGTTTGCTGTTTACTTTATCATGCGTTATTTTTTTATTCTTTTTATAACATACCGTCTTCCCTATTTAATAATTATAGTTAATTTAGTTAAAAATCATTTAGTCTTAAATCGTTGATTATAATTTTGATTAAAATTAGCACTGAAATTGCTTTCCATAAAAATATTAATAGGTATTTAGTTTATAATGTAAGAATGTTGGATATTCTTTAGATTGTAAAAATCACGATTACGTAGAAGTAAAGAAGTGTTACATTATTCTTTAAATGTACCTAAGTATTCCTTGCAAATATTATAAAAAGTAACGTACAATCTTCAAAAATAGTTGAACATTAATAATGTTTGTGTACTTACTTGATTCTGACTGTACCTAAATTATTATGCTACAAAGTACACAATTATTATGTCCATAGGCAATTGGATTAGATGTATAATTGAATGGTATGACATACATTATTACTATCAAATACATTGTAGGTTCTGACGGTACACCTAGCTAAACACTGCAGTGGCATATCTTATGTATGTAGTATTAAGTGCAATTTTGCAACAAAAACGTTTAGTTTTATGTGCTGCCGACTGTACAAAAAGCCTAGAGACTGTGGCGGGCGTCTCGGATTAGTATTGATTGGCCTTTTTATTAGTCAATTCGATTAATTTATTCAAGGAAGTTGTTACATTACAGTAGATCTATCATTAAAATTAGACGAAATATGTGTTCACCAATATATTGGATTGAAAATTGGTACGTAAGTAAACCAATAATTATTTAGTGGATTAAGTCGATCACAAAATAAATGTTTAGAAGAAAAATAACCTGATGTGGAACACTTTAATTTTTTTAATCTTTAAAAAGTGAATTTAACCATTTGTGAATTTAAGTTAAATCTTTTTCAAATCTAATTGTTTTACTCGTACCTTACGCTTTTAGATACTTAGTAACAAAACGCAAAATTATGATTATAATTATTTAAATTGAATAGTTTAATAAATAAACTTATTGCGCAGAACTGTTTTTTCGAGTTTATCTATATGTATTAATTCTACTAATAAGATACTAACGTGTTCCATATTTGGTCACTTTCCTCTCTAATACAAAATAATTACTGTTTCATTTAATTTCTACTATTTGCTTACTACGTACTTGACTAAAATAATTTAGACAACTGGACAGACAGGTAAGTCAAGCTTAAGTTTAATTTTGTTTGATATATGTACGATAATACGAGTACATACGTTGATATTCAAACAACTGAGAAGTGACAAATGAGCGAATTGTATTAATTAATTGCTTATATGCAACACAATTAGGTAGTTAGCATTAGATTGATCATAACAATAGATAGACATTAAACAGATTAACGTTTATTGCTCCAATCATATTGTGTTGTTTAAAACACTGAATAGGCTACTGTCTTTTATGGTAACTATTAATCTTGTTAAAATAACAAAATAGTCTTTAGTAAAAATATAATTATTATAATCCTCGTTCATATTTCGGAGAGTGTTATCAACTCCGACTTAGTATTGATTAATTATAATGGCTAAATTATTTGCACATAAAAGCTCAGATTCAGAACCAAATTATCTAATTTTCATACACACGTTACAAATAAGTAGGTATTTTATACACACAAACAAGTACGGCGGGCACTCGTCGTATAAAATTTAACATAATTAACATTTACACAACTTAAACAAGTAATCTCACATAAGATCACTTTACAAAAAGTAAATATTAAGACTGTTTCACACGGTGTCATTAACATGTTAATTGGTACTGTGGGTGGACTAAAAACATAATTATAAATGAAGTACTAAAAATTGATTACATTACCTACTTGTAATCTACGAGTATGCTTGATGTCTTTATATTGATAGGTACTTCTATTGTATATTCGCAATGTAAACACATCTTTAATCTGCCTTTACTCTAAGTGCAACCCATTACAACCGGTTGCAGACACTCGTCTAGACCACTTATATTACACTAATATAAAATGTACTTTGTCGCGCTTTGATTTATTTATATCTCGATAAACTGGTGCATTTATTTGAATGATATAAAGAAATGCTGAGAAGAAACAATAGAACCAAAACCACAGAATAATAATAAGTACTCCAAAACTTACAAGAGACAAATCACATCTGTAGGTAGTTAAAAATAAATGAATGTCTTCTTTCCATCAGGGTTTGTTACTACCTTCCTTCTTGTTTTTATTCTTACTCATTGGTTCGAGCAAAAAGGGAGTATAAAACTGGCGGTAGACCATAAATTTTATATATGGGGGGGTAAACAAATATTTATTCAGATGCAGATTTCAACCACCAGCCGCAGCACTTCGTATCAGATCGCTAGCACGCGAACATCGTAAGTTCGTGCACAATGCTCTGCCAAGCATTGTACTTTATCCTAGTGCTCAGTCTCAGCCCGGGTAAGTACTAGCAATAAAGATAATTAGCTTTCCTAAATTAACAATACAGGTTTTCATATGGCTTTGCACATTTACCTTCTCGTAATTAATGAGGTTATTTTGCACGTTAATCAAATAGTAATGTGCAAAATTGAAATAAGTACTAGGTACTTATTTGAAATTTAATTAGAACAAACAATGAATTTGTAACGATATGACCTGTATCTATTAAAGCAATTTTGAGTTTAATTTTAATTTCAAGCTAGTCGAATAGCGACGTTTCGTTTTAGCAATAACCTACTCTTTTTGGTGTAGTAAAACTATCTGAATTACCTTTTATGTATTCACATTTTTTCATCTCGGTTCATTTTAATACTAATCTAATCTAATTATATTACATTGCTTTACAGTGCTGTCAAGAAACGTCCCGCGCTTCGCCGACTTGGATGAAGATGACCAGCACTTGTACCGCGCTGCGTACGACACGCCCTCCTACGACCACGACGAGTATGAGTACGAGGAAGATGGCAACAAGCTGGACCTCGTCAAAGACGGACTCTGGGCCATCAAAGCCAAGATCAAGGAACTGAAGGCGTTCGACAAAGCACTAGCAGCGAATATGCTGGCGACCAAGATCAAGGTGAAGGATTTGCTGGAAAATCATTTGGGCGAGCTGAAGCATCATCATCACGATAAGAAGAAGCCATCGTATAGCTACCAGGTGAGACTTTTTTCTAAAACTACATGACCGAAACACATTGATAACTAAAAAACAGACTATTAATTTGTAATTAGTAGGCAGAAACAATCAAAGACTCGTCTATGTCTAGCAGCCAGTATCTAAACCGAGATGATGTAAATGTCCACATTCATTTAGAAATTAAAATCCGCTTCCGAATCCGCAATATTAATCAAGTAAGTGACGGAGCTAAGTAACGGAGCTTTTCCGGATTTTCGTTTCGATATTGGTACTTTATTGTGTTCGTAAATTGTGTAGAAAATATGCTTAATCTTTTTTTGACATCCTTACCTAAGTACACGTAACAAGTTAGAAATAGATATTATGCTCACTTGGTATTAATTACTGGAAAAAACTAATCTACCTATTTACGTATTATTTACCTTTTATTTACTTTCTTTTTTGTCTTCATATTGATTTTTATATGAAGTTAAGCGACTCTATAACAACTAAGTTTTTCTTTTGTTTATAAATATTGTTTAACAATACATTTCGTAATATAAATATAAATCTAAGTTAAAACACTAGTTCGTTTCTATTTGATTTTGGCATCATTCCAAATGAACGTATAATGATTCCTTGACTAAGGTCTTGCATTTTTTTTCGATAATTCTGATGTAACTATTTTCTTTTCCAGGCTCCTTCATACCACCAGCCTCAATACCCAGCTCCCCAGTACGGAGGCGCAGGCGCACAGTACCCCGCTCCCCAGTACGGTCACGATCCTTACTACGGACATTAGCATCAACAAACGGTTCCATGTATTTGTTTATTATTATTATTAAAATAATGAATCTCGTTAACTAAAATTTTTGTTACAAATAATTATTTTCCGGAGCGCTGGACGCAATTAATCGTTAATTCTCATCCACTTCTTTGTTCATAAAGAAAACTGTGTTGAATTAAACATGACATATTTTATAAATAAGTATAGTTCAGATATTTTCAAATAAATCACTAGTTTGATATTATGTTGATTTTTATTTTATTTGATAAACATTGGCTGTCTGGACCTCAACGCCCGCTAGAGCCTGATACGTCATAAGAAAGTGCATTATTAAAATAAAATCTTAATTGGCAAGGTCAGTAGCACTACTGAATGCCGTAGGTAGTCGATCGCGGCGCGCGCGCACGGCACTCGTGTACTAGAAGCGAGTCGCTTTTTCAGATTCGAATAATCGAATAGTGAATTAGAGGTCTTCGCTTAGTTTTACGTTGTGACCTGGAGCCGCCGAATAACAATAGCCTGAAAACTTTTTTAAAATGTCTTTGTTAATCTTACCTGAAAAAGTGGACATGTCCTTATCAATACAGTAGACTCGAACAGGCGCTACGTCCAGGAGTGCAGCTGGGGTTACGAGATGAACAGCAAGTCCCTGTGGATGTTTTTGCTGGTAATACTTTACACATTTTATTATAAATCACATTATTATATTAAAATACTCCAACAGTAAAAGAAACAAAACTTTATGTAACAGCTGTTTTAATTGATCTTTTTTCATAACTTTGGAATTCAATGACACAATTTATATATTTTTTTAATTATAATAAATATGAAGAGCATTAAGTAAATATCGCACTAGTTACTAGAAAACTATTTTCCGTAATGTTAGACCTTAATTATAGATATTACCTATTGCCTATAGATGTTAAACCTTCGCCTGAGGTCACCCCATTGCAATTCATTAAAATATGCCGTTTATTATAGTGAATATTCAAAACATATGTCATAATAAAATATAAAGCAGTGTAATCGTGAACCAATGACCCTGTCATGCCAGCCTAGCTTTCGATTTGCTAACTTTACCTACATACAATATCAGTGTTGAAGATTATACTGATAAATATCGAAATGAAACTATCTGTTAAACTAATACTTAATAGGTAGGTTACACAGTAGCAACATGCCTTAAAGCAGAGAGGCATGACTGAATTAGTCTAATTAATATAAAGAAAACGAACTAAGGGCATGTTTTGAGTTCCTATTTCCTACTAACTACATAAGTTTCTCAATTTATTATTTCTTCAGCTGTTTTTAAAGCAATAAAGCAACTTTGTTTTATGTAAGTATACGAAAGTTAAAAAGAATAGCTAATAATACCTACTGTTTATTTCGAATAAGCTGTATCAAGTAACCCGGTATCGTGGAATACGAAATAAATATAAAAAGCAACGCTCAAGAGGTTTCAACCCGAGTCTCCAGCTAAACGCGAAGGCTTAAAAAGCTTTTATTTGCTAGACCTTACTTACTTTGCTCACTTTCTACGGCAACTTCTCTTAAACTCAAGCTATACTCGTAGCTATATTCTTATTATATTATAATTTATTTATTATTTATTATCATGTTTAATACTAATAATTTATTTAACTTAAGCAGTGAAGGCAACTTGAAAGAGTGTAATGAATTTTTATTTTAAAAGATTTCCACTGCGTCATATTTAGGCTTAAACAATACCTAATCTAATTTACATACTTATTATTTGAATATAATCGGTGTTTCATCTACAATGATTTAGACAAAATTGTGAGTAACTTATGAATTGTTGAATTGCAATGAAGATTAATGTTAATTGTTTTGTCGATTATTATTAAAACCAGTAACCAATGAGTGGGTGTAGATAATGAAGTGGACGTAAAAAGTAAACATCGACATACGTTTAATAAATGTCAGGTTGCTCTTTACAAAACTGGATCGGCAGTGAGGAGTAAGTATTTTGCTCTAGTTGAGGCGCGGGCGCGACCACTTCCTGTTGCACAGTTTTTGTTTCCAAGAGGCCTCGTATAGTGCACTGGGTAATAATAATTTCCTACATAGTCCTTCTCAGAATGTATCTACATCAAGATGTGAAAATAGCATCCTTTACAAGATGCTACAAAGCTTAGCTTGATGTGCCGTCGTCAGTACAAGGATGCTGATGGCTAAATTAATGGAAATAAGAGCAATGTGCAGCATGTTTTTCATTAAAAGTCGAGCCAACATCCCACGGCTATTTACAGACAGAAAAGAAAGACCGCATTTTATAAATATTTTATCGGTTTCCAGTATATTTTTAATTCTGTTACAATTGAGGCTATAGTTGGAGGCGGTAACACGCCGTATCTGTAACGATATGTCCCTTTGTGCTCTCAAGTTCTTTATCATCGACCAATTTATTTGCATTCGAGTTTAAAATACCGCACGATCTGGTAAATCAGAACTGGTTTTCTCGCCTCACCCTATGTACTTACAATAGCCCGGTGCAGTCCATATGAAGGTAATAAAGACAAATAGGTAATTCCAGATAAATTACGCTGTTTATTTGATAGGTTTACTTGTTTGGGATTTACAACGATGGTATTTTCCAGATAAATTGTACATTTTGTAAACGAATCAATTTAATTTTGTAAAGCAAAAACAAAGAAACTATAAGCTGGCTGACGTAATATATGTGTAACACAGTGCGATTTAGATATTTTTAAATAAAAAAAAGTTAGTTGAACGCACGTTTTACGATTATGGACAATTAAATCATTATTATAGAAGCAATATTAGAATTACGCACGTTTCTTGTAGTTAATCTAAATCCACAGAAGCGTGTTCGCATTTTCCTAAATGATGCAATACTAATTGAATCGCTAGTCCAAAATTCATGATCGGAAGTCATGTTCGAGTTTTTACACGTTCGTCTAGAAATGTTTTACAGAAATACAAAGTGTGTATGACTTTACATTCGTGAGTCAGTGTTTTAAACTATTCTACCAACTGAAAATTGGAGGTCGTGTACTAAATACAATTACAGTATCAAGCATCTTTAATCATTTTAGTTTTTAACGTTACTTGAGAGTATTTCATGAATTATGTTGTAATTTGCTCAAAACAAAAGAAACAATTGTTTTATGCCCGAAGTAAGACTCGTAACATTTTCGTACACTTAATAAGGCACAATTGTATCAGATTATAGTTTAATGAAAGCTTCTTCTTAGCTTAACTAAGTAGTTAAAATTTCTTAGTCTCGGCACGTTTAAAACTGGAGAATATATCTACTATAGGTATGTATAAAACGATGGACATTTTGATGAAACAAACATGTTTTTATATTTCAATGGAAATAAATCAGGTAACTCAAATCTGACAGTAGATCTATGCACTCGTACATCATGAGATTAATGAGATACGCGAGCTAATCGATAATACTAACAGTGTTAATAATCGCAGAATTGCAAACGGAAGCCGATATTTAGCATGAAAACGTAATCATAACTATTACTAGCTCGGGCAACTACACAAATCCGTCCATTACCTACTCTTTGTTACATAATATTTGTCTAACTAAGCTACTATTTAATAATCAAAATTTCGCATAAGCTGTTTAATTAAATTACCTGTCAAAGCTGTATTAATTTTTAAAATCACTTATTTGTAAACCGATTGTTCTTGGGCGGGCTGCGCCCTTTTGCTCAACTGGCATCCGCAGAATACCAGTGGTCGTGACGTTCTCTCTGCCGTCACGGCTTATACTGAGCAGATGCCATTTTGGTGCATGTACTTTACTGTTTGGTTTTGTTATATCTATTTGTTATTTTATTTTGTACTAGCATCGAATAAATACTTTTCTTTCTTTCTTTCTTTCATTACCGCTCACGGGCATGCCACGTGCATTAGTCCTTAGTATACAAAAGAAAGACAGGGATGTCAAACCTAAAGTTATGATCGGGAAAATAATTGACCTGAAATATGATACGTTACTTCTACGTTACGAAATTAGTTACAACCCAGACCATTGTTCATACAGATGCATCACCAATGTCACCGTAAAATTCTAATCAAAAGTAGGTATAGGTAAGATGTCATCGTAACAAGCAGGTGTATTATAATAACTGAAATACAGTCATTGGTGAATCCGCATGCACCCGAATTCTGCCAGCGCCTTTGGCAGATTTTTATGACAAAAGTTAACAAAGCGCCTTATTTCACTTTTGTCAAAGAAAACTACTGCTTACACACTTACATTCTACTCTACTCATACCAACTCTATTTGCTAGGGTCATAGAAAGATTGTTTCAATGTTAGATCGCCAAGGTGTATTGACACAAACTACAAAGTAATATAATTTTTCCACTTCTTGTCTTCAGGCGATAAAAGAATGCGTCAAAATCAGCATACATGCAGCTCACTTTTTTTATTCGGCACATATTTTATAATGTCAATAGTCAGACTGGTAAAATATTGCTTACCTTCGAGAACGTTATGAGCGAATGGTTTGTTGTAGAAATTAAAATCGTTGTCAAGTTCAGTATCGGTTCAAACATTGGGTGAAATATGACTGGTATTATGTCATGCGCGAAGCGAGCAGCTGACCGCGCGCCGCGGTTCAATTAGGCTGCGACAGTTCGCCCTCGAAGTTGATGACCTTCCAGTCCTTAGAACAAACCTTTTATTATACACTCGTACATTCATGCACACTTCTTACATACCTATTACTCATATTGTGAATTTATCTCGGCAAAATATTCCACAAGGCAATTATTATGGATCATGTCTTGCTACATGTTACAGTAAAGTGTGTTCTATTCTATTCTAAAGACTAAGCTCTCGCCAAGTACTAAAGCTCGGTATTTTATGATAAATAAATTCAGAAAACGACGTTTGAAATTGCATTGTTTCAAGTCCTCAAGTTAAGTTATTCATAATTTTCACCCTCAACACAAAAAATACTCACAACTAGGGACAAAGCAAAAACTCCGCATAAGCACAACTTTAACAAGACAAGGACCATATGGATAATTGCACACTCAAAACAGGAACTTCGATTAGCTTCGATTCCCATAACTAATACTTAATTTCACGTGCCCATTAAAGCAAAGTTTTTGTCTACAATCAACGATTAAATTACTCGTTTCCCAACCAGATACCAAATCTCAAATGTACTGGAAGGTTCATACTGTTATCTGTTTTATGTAAAATAAATGTATTAGTTTATTTAAATATAATATACATAAACATAATGGATTTCGCCGCTCAAATTTTCGTAGCCTATTTTAGACATCAACGCGTTAGGTCCATTTTAAAGCTTATTTTGGTTTTTGTATTTTTAAACTAAAACATATCGAAATCGTTTAATACAGACACGCATTTCAACTTTCAATGATACTTTAATCTACTAAAATAATAATTTTACTTTATTTTAGCTTAGTATTGAAGTACAGAGAACAAATCAAACGCGTGATCTATCATTCTTTCAACGTCTATTTTGTTGGCTTAATACATATTATTTATGACTATAGTAAACATTGTCACTTTTATTATACTGACGCTACTTTTGGGTGTTCAACAATACCTAAAACAATATAAACAACATTCTATTCATGGTTTTTATGCGAGTAAAATCTGGTCTTCTGGAGTCTAGGCGTAACCGTTCTTCCTACCTAGTTTATGTTCTACGCAACCGTAGGTACTTTATTGTAAGTAAAATGAGGATACATAACTATTAACTATATCAAAGCAAAAAAGCTGTGCGTGGCCTTAGAGGACTGTCACCACGGTTCAAGTGCGTGGCGCCGGCGGGGCGTGGCCTGTGGGTGCTCTACCTACGCTTGTTGGAGTTAGGACTTAAGAGCTTAAGAGCTGATTTATTAAATACTAGCGGCCGCCCGCGACTTCGTACGCGTGGATCCCGTTTTACCCCCTTAGGGGTGGAGTTTCGTAAAATCCTCTCTTAGCGGATGCCTACGTCATAACATCTACCTGCATGCCAAATTTCAACCTGATTCGTCCAGTGGTTTGGGCTGTGCGTCAGTCAGTCAGTCAGTCACCTTATTTAAAAGACAATCTCAATACATTCCAAAGCTCCGTTTGTTAAAAGTCAATTTTCTAAATACATTCAAAAGCTCCATTCATTAGAAAGTAAGTATAATTTTGTACATTGACGGGAAAAAGAGGAAATAGCATCAAGGTCGTAGGACCAGTACTCAGCTTTTTGTCATTTGTGCCTTTTTTGTTGCATATGTAGATTCGAAAACGAATGAGCAGTTACATTAAGTGATAGCACATTTACTAGTAGATAGTGGGATATATTTTTTTGATAACCCCTCTACGGGATGAAGTTCTAATGAAAGAAGGAAAGGTTTTTGTCTGGCTTGTAGTTATGAAATCGTGAACTACTGGGACCCTTTTCCGAACCCTACAAACCACGCTGCAAAGTCAACACGATATGGCAAAAAATATTAGTAGCAATTTGTTTCGGCATCGTTAATTAAAGTAATATTTATTTTTCCGCCTTGACAAAACCAAGACATTTTTATTTACAAGTTCTAGGTATGAACTATCAATTGAATGTAAATAGCGAACACGAGCCAGTGCCTACTTATGGTCACATAGCGCCTGACACCATTCATACTTCATACATTCAGTGTAAGGTCGCAGTTTCTTCACAGCGGAATTTCGTATGCTTCCGCAATTACACCCACTTAGGTCAATATCTAAGGTAACTTTACAGTGATAGACATTAAGGTTAGATATATTGACATGTTTGAATGCAATGTAAGTACCTACCTGTTCTCATCATCTGTGTAGTTCGATGAAGCTACACGGATAGGTGCGAAGTAAAACCGCGTACCACCCACGTTTTTGTTTAGGAATTCCAATGTGATCTGGTTTATTTTTTCTGACCTGTACCTACCTACTTATCTACCGAGGAAATAATTGATGCTATATAATTTTTTGAACTAGTTTGCTTTTTCCTGTTGCTTAATAATACACCAAAAGAGTATTTGATAACGTAATTTGTGATCAATTAATCTTAATCATCATAAGTCATATAACTTTGACGAATTTATATCAGAATATTTTCCTAATAAAGTAAATGAAATAAAACCTACTGAGCCATTGTAAAAGTCAGTAAGAGTACGAGTAACTTCATTCATTTATTCATACAAAGTAGGTAAGTATGAAAAATGTAATCTACTAGTTACTAACTTATTGCGTTTTATAGCTATCATACAGCGACAGAATCTGTGTGTACTTAGCGATTCAATAAATGTTAATTGATCTAAATATGTAAAGTATTGCAATAAATTAAGTCTAAGTAGACTTTGGTAATCGTAATTCTGTTATTAGTTACTTAATAGGACTATCGCCGGCATCTATCAGTCTATCGATGTAGATAACAAATGACTTTATCTCGATCGTTCATCGAATTCATCTGTGACGTGAGTGCATTGTCTGACAGCTGGCAGGCAAGGCCGGCGCGGTCACTGACAGCGCCCGGGCCACTCCGACCTGGGACTAGACTTCCCTCTGGCTAGTTAGTGCATATTAAGGCAACAGAACTCCCTAAGTATAATTAAATTAATTACAAGATTTATATCAATTGCGATAATTGGAACAAAATAACTTTAATTTAAAACAATTGCTAAGAAACAAAAGATTTAGGTAACCTTCAGATGAGATTCACAACGATGTATTAAAATATTATTAAATGATAAATAAAAAAAATAAAACCGACTCCAAAAACATCATGTTACCACCTCACAAAGATACGAACCACTATCGTATTTAAAAAGTTGCCATCGCTACCTAAACACCACCCACACGCTGCACTAGCCTTTTGTGTAACGTGTTTCCCCGCAAAAAAATAGTTTCTTTTATTAAGGTCCTTAATACAAAACCACAATTGATTTATAAATCTACAATAGATTCAAACCCGTGTTTCATCTTATTGGATCAAATGTAGAAATTCATCCTATCACTGGGTTGAATCTAGCTTTGAGATTGAATCGGGTTCAATCGTCGTTTCAGATTTCAGAGTACGAGTCTCGAGTCTGAGGGGCTGACTTATCAAGGTAGTAAGTAGGGTTAACCCATTATTGAAATTGAGTATTAAAAAAGACCTGTGATTTGAAAGGAATTACATTATATACTTATTTCTTATCAATATGCGTGTTACTGGGATGTAACTCCATTCAAATTAGCGTCATATCGCTGGCTGGCTGGCATTCCGTTTCCGCTCCGTTTCTAATGCTCCGTCGCACCTCAATGTTAATAATATAATTAACATTCACGATCTCAATCAGCATTCAATCTTTATATATCCCTTGCACGATTTTCAACTTTTTTGATAGTTGCTTTGTTTTAAAACATATCCTGTTAAACATATTCCAATAAGGTAACCCGTGTCAGACTAAGAAAAAACAAAATGAATGAGAAAGCTCGTTTTTCCAAGCCGATGTTAATGTGCCTAGGTCATAATGTGATAAGTACAGCACTAATATTATCGTTTATCAATCAGTGCATAGTTACAATGTTCAACACGTGATCAATGTTCGTCATCATTAATGAAAGAAATGCAAAAAAATGAACCAATCTACAGGAAGTTCCATTTACGGTATCGCGGAATTCTAGAAATGTCGGTATATTTCAACTACTTATTTAACTGAAACAGATTATTTTAACTTATTCAAAGTCAAAGATTTCATATTAAACTTCAGGTTTAACTGTTAGTTACGTTTAAATAATAGTTACATACAAAACAATAATAATACTGCAATTTAATCAAAGCAAGCCTATAAAATATTCCTAAATGCTGATATTTCAGATTCTTTTGACGTTAAATTATGTGGATCGAAATTATTATGCTGTAAAAACGAGGCTTTGTCTGGAGCATTCCTACTGGCCGGAGCACAACCTGTTCCACATATTTCGCAGGTCAAACTAGCACATTAACTTTTTACACTGTCAGGTTAACGTAAATGTCCGTGTCCAATGTATCCGGAACATATTTCGAGCTGGTTATTTGTCTCACATAAGAAGAAACGCTCGGCAATATCACTCGGACATACGCAATAACAATAATTGACTACTTGTGGGAGGTAAAAAACATTGTCGTACTTACTAATTTATCAGTTATTGATGATCGCATACATATCCTTTATGTCGGTGAGTGTCTCGTATTGAAGCCGACAAATGGGCTGGCGCTGACTTAATGGCATACAAACATGTTATTGATAGGTTACTACTACTACTGTTATAGAATATAGAGTATTCTTAATTTGGAAATTAACAGTAACATGATCAAGTTGCCTTAGCGTCGTTGTACGTTAAACAGGAGTACTATGAACAACAATATACTCCTGTGTAACGTAAATAATATTTTATGTACTTACTCGTACTTGGTTGTTTTCTCTGTAATTTCAATATTCCGATATTACCAGCGCCAGCGACTATATGATTATACTTTAGGAAACGATGAAATTAAATTTAATCGAACCGATCAATATCATCTTGGAAAAGATCATTTAAAGACATTGTATGTTTTAAAATTCAGTACAGACCACTTAAAAGTAAAGATGATCTTGATTGAAATAAGACGTTGACATAAACGACACTTCCTAGATGTTTAATTGTAGGTCACAATAATAACAGTTCGTGAGTCACGGCATATAGGTACAGGATCTTCTTAGTCACTAAATTATTTTCTTTATCGTGGTAATATATAAATCTACATTTGCAAATTTATTGTCTTTTAAAAACTCACTAAAAACCTACATAATAAAATAATGAACCTTGAAAAGTTACATATGATAAAGCGTTTAGAGAGCTCATTTATCGTGCGAGATGGAAATTTGCTAATACTTTTTTTATTTCCTATTTTCAGATCTTGCAATGTGGAATCGTAACACCGAGACCTACCCAAAGTCAAGGAGAACCAGACCACTTCACGCACCAACAATACTCCTACGATGCTCTCAACAAACCAAAAGATGAAAGCAACAACGATCAAGTGATTTCTGTGCGAATCACTTCGTCAGTCGCAGTCGGTGGAATAAAAACAAAAAGTGATTTTAATAATACCGAAAATACTCAAGAAAGCTTAAAACAAAACACTTTTCCAACTTCGCTTACTACTACTTATGCAACGCCGTCCATCAACAACATAGAAATAAAAGAAACAGTAACGACTGAATTACCACCAAATTTAATAGGAGCTAATATAGAATTTATAAGACAGTTGAATGCTAAGAAAGAAGCAAAAGGCCATCATACATTAGATCAAGTTCACCCTTTCCAGTTTCATCAAGATTTAAATGGAACTGAAAATACGGAACCAGCTCCCATCACTCCATCAACTAATTTTGAAAATCAAGATGAAGACTCCATTGCTGAACCATCGATCAAAAATATTTTGGGTATAGACGACAAAAGTTATGAATATAAAAGTATATCAGAAGTTAAACCAATGGTGCAATCACCTCCTCATAACCAAGTGAATAAAAAAGATGTAAACAATGTAGCTCAAAGTTATATCCCTGGTACAGAACCAATATTTGATTTGCATAATAATAATGATACAGACGACTCAATAGCGGCATCCTCAGTTGAATCCATAATAACTGCAGAAAATGAAGATAAAGATGTTGAGAATTTAGAAAATGTCCCACTCGCCAGATCTATACCATTCTCGCCGTCCTCAAAAAATTATATTCAAGGTCTAACGAACAAAGCGCCAAGTGAAAGGGGGAACAGTGTAAGTTTGACGACAGTAAGTTTTGATATAGTGCACGAGACGCCTAAGCAACCTACTAATTATAATAATATGCCCAGTACTACATACACTCACTCCGATCAAGGTTCTAGTAATTCAAACCAATTTTATGAAACGCCTAAAGTATACAGTCAGCCGGCACAGATCTATAGTGAGCCTGCCAAGTTTTATAGTGAACCAGCAAAGATATATAGTGAACCTGCCAAGATTTATAGTGAACCGGCTAAAGTTTATAGTGAACCTGCAAAAATTTACAGTGAACCAGCAAAGTTCTACAGTCCAGCCGCATCGTTAAATCTTCCTCCAGAGACTCTTCCTAACTACACGCCTTGGCAAGTCTCTTCGCAAAATACGGCTATCCCTACCACTATCCCTACTACGCCTACCGTAGTTCCACTGCCCTCAGATATACCCAGTTCTCAAAGGGCCGTAGAACAACGCCCGGAAAAAAACTATGAGGTGGATGAAAAAGTTAGTGTTATAACTGATGGCCGCAGCCATGGTGTCCAGGAATCCAGTACGGAGAAATGTAAACAAGAGAATTGTAAAGTCGGCTACGTGGTTGAGGGTCGGCAGTACAAAAAATACCGAGTCGAGGAAAGAACTCCTGATGGTTTTATTGTTGGTGAATATGGTGTAGTCAGAAACGAAGACGGTGCCTTGCGAGGTGTTCGGTATACGGCAGACGGTGACGCTAGCCCCCGGCTCATATACGATGCATTAATGAAGTTCCTACAGCTGTAATAGGTAGTTCATAAGAAAACCGATGTGAAATGCAATAAAGCAAATGAAACTTCAAACTACATATTTTTCATTATGCTTTAGCTCGTTCAGTACATAAATAGCTCTACTTCGAGAGTTTTCATGTGTTTGCCATTTTTTTATTTTCCGGATAAGACAAGATATAAAGTTTGAGAAGGTATTAACTTTTTTAACTCCAGCAAAACTTGCCAACCCTCTTTTGCATGTGCTTAGCTGTTTTTAATTAAGGTTGCGTGCATATCATGCCCTTTATTTTAATTTGTAAGACTGAAAGGAGAGTAGCATGTTCTCCGTCATGTCCACTTAAAAATGTAAGAAATTCATTAGACAATTTTAGTTTAGTTCGATAGGTAAGCTAATTTCATTCATTAAAATCCAATTAATTTTAAAACAATTCATTTATCAAGTAAAAAAGTTTCATTCGGTACTAATATAATATGTAGGTATGCGTAAATACTTTAATATTTATTTATTTTGTCACAAAATGGTATTTTAAATATCAAAATCGTTGATCGAAACGTGTATATTTAGTATAATTTCAAGTAGGTCCCTAAGTATGCTTTTATTTTAATAGGATATCTTAAAAATATTTCCATATTTACAGGAGTATGGAGTTTTGTGCCATGGTCGATTAATAAAACTACTGTGAAACATTAAATACTCACTGTAATTATATGAATAGTAATTTAATTCGCTATTTAAGTAAGTAATTAAAAACATTGTATATAAATAAATTTGGTCAAACGTGCAATAATGTTTTATTAAAAATCAACCTTTGTTTTAGCTGGGAATACGAATAAAAAATTTGGAATATGAACTTTTAATGTATGTAATGTGTATACTCTATAATAGTAATTAATACAATAAATTGTAATGTATTCAGATTAAATACGTTTAGGTCGTCGGAGCAGCCTTATCTAACCTAACAACAACATATTGTTCAACTTCTCAACATCAACACCGAATATTAGTTAATTAATTTGTATTTTTAATGTTAACATTAATGGTAGGACCATCGTGCCTCAGCAATGTGATCACAGAATGTGATTCAACAATAACATTGTGACAAGCTATAATCTACTTTGACAGTTTGAGTGTACTCGTACTTATACTTACTATGACTAATTAATTTATTTTCAAACACACTTACTTGTAATACACGCGTGCGTCACTGAAAATGCATTTTTATAGTACCTACTAATCACCTACATGTTTTAGTAACATAATATCCAGTTTTTCAGGAACAAAACCTACTTTTGGTAAATAAACAAACAAGATCATTAAAATGATAAATGTATGTTATAGTTAACTAGCTTTCCGCCCGCGGCTTCGCCCGCGTGGAATTTTGTCTGTCACAGAAAAACTTTATCGCGCGCGTCCCTGTTTCAAAAACCGGGATAAAAACTATCCTATGTTCTTTCCCGGGACTCAAACTATCTCTATGCCAAATTTCATCAAAATCGGTTGCGAGGTTTAAGCGGGAAAGCGTAACAGACAGACAGACAGACAGACAGACAGAGTTACTTTCGCATTTATAATATTAGTTGGGATTCATACAATTGATTAAGCTAAGCTGTCCATCAGTTGATTCAACCTCATATTAATACACGTATTCTTGTTATCCTTCGTAGCTTCGTAGCACACCATCGTGCATCGGTTAGGTATACTTCCGATTCTATTACTTTCTCGCGTTTAGTTCGGGCTGCAGTCACACAGTAATTTTCTGTCTAGCTGTTCGACAGAAAATTTTCTTGCCAATTTTAATTTGCGTCAAACTTTTATTAAATCTACTTCGTAATTAAATTACATTCTAAAAACCTTGACTTGTGCTTAAAATTAGTTCCCCTAATAATTAGAAACTACTAATAAAAAGCACTTTTCAGGTATTACAGGTGCAAGCCCAAGTAGTAGAGCAATTGTCCTCTCTTATTTCCTCGGTTACTAGGCGTCTCTAGATGTTAATTGTTAAGATGAGACTTCACCGATCCTATTACGCATTTGCTGCCTCAACCAATACACGAGTATGTCCATCCTCAAACATTTTGATGGAGTTTGATATTAATAATGTATTTACTTACATATTTTTTAATATTACTTATATTTAACAACTATTGTTAAGTTGATAAGTAAATAAGTAGGTTTATCATTTTAATAAGGTTTTGATTATAACAAGAACGAATTTACGAATTTAAAATAGATACAGAGAAGTCTAGCTTATTTATAGATATAAATTTCAATATTTCGCTAGGTTTCTTATCTACAAAAGCAAATTTACGTTAGCTTTAATTGTTTTTAATAAATGTTGTAATACATAGATATGTAATTTTATATTTTTAATTATAAATAAGAATTAACTAGGATTGTTATAAACGATATCCTTTATATCAAACGTAGAACAAATGCATGGTTTTTGAGTTAACCAACCATACAAATGTTTTCTACTGGAAAATATTCCCAGTTAGATGTGCGAGAAAATTTAAAAGATAATGCAATTACTAACAATTTATTTAACACTATGCAAGCATTCCGACAATGGACTGACCCTCAGTTTCTGAATTAAAATTATTAGCTTGAACGTGCTCATTTTCTACTCATGGATATTGTAGTGAAGTTCATGCTTAAATAGAAGATGAGTACCTACTTATGCTCAAGTCTAATATCTAAATTCAGAAACCGAGGGTTAACCTCTGTATAATTACAATAGGTATGCAACACATTATTCAGCAATATGCATTTACATTTTATGATACCTAATATAAAACATTGACTTAAATCACTAAGGGCCGATTTTTCAATCGTCAGATATCTTTATCTGAAGAATAAACTTGTCATTTTGACATATTTTTCATACTGAAACTGTCAATATGCCAAATAATGACAAACTTATTCTTCAGTTAAAAGTTATCCGACGATTGAAAAATCGGCCCTAAGAATAGTGTCTAATTGTATTTAAAATTATCTTTCAAAAACATTATCCTGTATTGAATTAATACAGGATACAGGTAGGAATTCTTTTTTAATTATACGACAGGAATCTTTTGAAAAAATAAAGTAAATAAGTAAGTAAATCATGAACACGTATTTATTTTACATATTCGAAATAAGTTTCTAATTTATTGTGCAAAATTACACTAATTTAAGTGGAAGCACATGTAATCGCTCTACCAAATTTACATCTTATTCGTCTTGTAAATTGTATATTTTTTACAATGTGTATCATCAATAACGTCAACCTACTGGTGGTTTCTAAACATACTCGTATTTAAAATATTTATCAAAATCATGATCTTACATGCAGACTGCAGGTGTCGTTTAAGACTCCATAAAATTACCCACAAACTTGTGAAACAAATGTAAAGTTAATAAATAATACTACTTATTTTGCTCCAACAATTATCAAAAATATTATTTTACTACACTATTATAAAGAAAAATGTTTACAATATTTCAAATACACTTGGTATGTATTAATATCACTTTGATATCATTTTTCAGACTTTAGATGCAAACGAAATCATTTTGCCATTATAAAGTAATAAGGTTTTTTTTTTAGTAAAACAACTGATCACTTTGTTATTGATGTACTAAATTGATTTTTATAATAAAATTGGTACTTCTCAAACGCTCTTTAAATAACTTACAGAAAAATCATTCGAAACACTGGAGATATTCACTTTATAAAAAATTTCGTACTTATACGATATGTTATTATGAAACAAACTGATTGCCTGTCTCTGCAGATTTTTGGATAGATATGTTTTATATGATCTGTAAATATAAGTAGTGTCATGCAATATTTTATATATTTGTATTTATGGATGCACGTCGGCATGCGCTGCAAATTTTACGAGACTTGCACTGGTCAATAAGAGCATCACACGTTCTGATAATGTTTTCATCTAAAAGATAGAAATTAAATGATCCCCACGAAAATGATTAAATTATTAATTGTAAAGTAAATAAACGTGACATTATATCCAAATGACTACGGATCAAACTTATACATTATTTTTTCGTTGATCAAATCATGGATCTAATTATATTTGTGACAATCACCTAGTGATGATGACAGCGCCATCATCATCTCTCACTAAATTCAATAACGTGACAACAACAATTTCCATTATTTTAATGTTAGCTAAATATGCCTAAAGCAAACTGCAAAGGCCATGCACATGATTTCATTACAGTAACCTAGTGAAGTACAATCACAATGAAAATGTAACGATAAACAATTTTTGTAAACATTTCAAAACGTTCCCACTACTACTCGTAGGTACCTACTGTAGATACGGCAGTGATGCATAAATAATTAGATTTGATTGTTCTTGCTTTGTTTGGTGATCAAAACACTTTTATTAACATCGTTCAAATAAATGAAAATGATTAATTTAATTCTGTTGCGTAGATGTCAATCAATTTAATAGAGACACCTTTAATGTATTTTTATCAAACACGCACAAAGTGCCAAACATTTTTCATATTTCATGTTTGATATACTGATGAAAGGAACACAAAATAAAAATATACTTATAATGTCTAGTAAACATTAAATAATATACGAGTAAAGCGTGTTAACTTTTCCAAATAGACTTCGTTGATTGTATCCGATGCTTTACCTACAACCACTGTGGTAATAAAAACTAATACAATTCTTAGAATAGAATAATTATTACAATCAAACAGAACGTGTTCAATGTTTTTACTAACAAAAAAATGATAATGCTAACTGCAAACATTCGTGTACTTTAAGAACAATCATGTAATCAACAGTTTATAAAATGTGCTTACATAAACCGAGCTACTAATTAATACTCATATCGATTGGTCGATGTTGACGCAAACGTCGACTAGGTACTCATAGTATGGCTTCCAGGGCCGGCTAAGCAGCATAGCTGGCCGATAAGCCTGCGGATAGGCCCTTCACCGAGGATAGGAATACGATACGAGGCTATAGTAAATTGCTATCCAATGAAGTAATATAATAATATTGGTGACACGACATTCGATCACCATTGCACAGAACGTTAATTTCGATCAAAATTTAATTATGAAGCTTTTTATAGGGTGTCAAGATAAATTACGTCAAGTGATAGCTCAGATGTAGAGTACCAAATCACAGTCATCAATTTTATCAACACATGTAATTCATAATTCGATTACTAGGAGATGCTGAGAGGAGATTTAGGTATTCCTAGACGTGTCTAGTCTACTTCTAGACTTTGCTCGACGTAGTTTTTGGGACACCCAGTATAAAATTTTTCGCCTGAAAACATTTTGCAACATAATAATAAAGCATCCCCCGTAATCCTATCTCCCCTTGACGTTTGTTCGTCGCGTCGTGATAAAGCGTTGTACGAATTAGTCGTAGGTCTCCGACTCCTGCTGCACCAGCTTGAACCGCCGAGGGCTCTTCACAGCCACCGAGCCGTGACCGTCCAGTGATAATCGGCCCTTCATCTGCAAATATCTGGAAAGGAAACCCTCAATGATTAAAGGAAATGTAAAAGAAAACTGCTTGTAGTAGGTATTTGTTGTAGGCTGCTAGCGACATCAGCGTCGTCGTTGCCATATAATAAATGGTTCAATAAGTATATTGAGAATTTCATTATCCAATACATACCCTAACTTTATTAATCAATAATTCGAAACTTTTTCTTACCTTTTGATGTAACGGCAAACTAGTTTTGTGGGACGTTGCTGCCACTCATCCAACACTTCTTTGGGTGCCAGGACCTGTAAAATATTCCATTATTACGATTAGATTCACTTCAAAAACAATGTTCATTGTAATTCATTCATTCAGACTTGAAATAATTGTTAAACGGCTGAGATTTGACCTTGAAGTGTACTTCAAGCTCTGTAACCTATCTGCCAAGATAAATTAACGCCAATTGAAATATTATTGAGTCTAATCTATTAAATGGAAGTGTATGTGTGGAATGTTGATCAAATAATAGATGATACTGAGACCTGATCTCCCTTGAGCCTGTCGAGCAGCGTGACGCAGACGACGGCGGCTTTGATGCCCGCGTGGTGGGTGAGTGCGGCAAACGCCAGAGACTCCATCTCAATGTTGACGACACCCGACTTGTGTATGCTTTCAAGATACTCCATTTTGTCCGCTTCGGTGAAGTCGCAGAACGCGCCATCCAGACGACCTTGCCCTGTAATTTTTTTTAGGTAATTCATTAATTACGAACTAATCAAAAATCGTAGCCTCAAAATCCAAAAGAACTTTCAACAAAACTACTCGACAACAACATGTAATTATACGTAAAAGAGACACAATTGGAAATAATTTATTTGTTTATTTTTATTAAGCACAGATACCTAAATTAAAAAAGGTCACCCGCTAAGAAGGTGTATCCTGAGGCAGTACGGTTATAGGTTTACGAAATTGATCACTTGTCTCTGTACATAACTCACCTTCGTAAAAGTCGTAAGTGCACATCGTTTTGCCGGTGACCGTGTCATATGGGTCCTCGGGGTCTGCCAGACCCTTCAGCTCTCGCGCCAGTCGTTTGTCCAGCTTGGCAGGGCGCTGAATCGTTTTGCCCAATACCGTCTGTAACACATTCAAGTAATATTCACCAACTCAATTAACGACAAGTGAATAGCAGAAAAACAGCATCAAAAGCTATAGTAACTAGTAGATTACACTTTACATACCAACTCGTAAGCATTTTTGAGAGCACCATCGACGGCTTCTTCAGAGATGATGACAGTGCCGCCCTCGTAGCCGATGCCGCCGCAGGTGCCGATGCGGAAGAACACCGGGTCGCGCACCTTGGCGTGGTACATGAGCTTGATGATCTCGTGCAGCAGGATGCCCACTGACGGTATGCCCATGCCGTGCTGGAATCATACACCAAAATTCATAAAGACGTGGATAGATAGAGCTAAATGTATTAACAGTATTTACATATTATTATTCGTTTGATTTGATGTGCGTAAGTTCCTTAGGTGACATAGGATTATAATAATGCTGTTGTATTTTGCCATAGGTACCTACGAATGGTACCTATTTATGTCGATATTTGGATTTTCGCTTATAGTAGATTACGATTCATGGTTCATATTCAAAAAGTTTAGATATTCAAGTTTAAAAATGCGCATTTCCACAGAAGATTATTCAAATAAATATTATCATCTGCCTTGTTTATATAATGTTTTATGCGAGAGACTGCAGAAAGTTCCACAGTCTGCCGTAGTGTTTGAGTAGGAGTTCTAACTTACTTTCGTAGCTTTTAGTGTTTCCTGCAAGACCAAAAGCTTTGAACCAAGACTACTGCGACGCAGTCGACATTTATTGCGGCACGTGGGCGACACGCACGTGTGACCTCGGTGTGCACTCGAGCTAAGTATATCAGTGCCAGGTAAAACAGCAAGCGTTTTGTGCGATGGGGAATTTCGTCACTGCAACTAGCCTTCGATATAATGAAGCTTATAAAAAATAACTGATCCGTCTTGTGTCTGTCACTCGATATAGGTATCGCTGATGTTAATGTCAAGTGCACTTCTGCAAAAGGTGTTCTTATCATGAATATGCAGTGTGTTTCTTGTTAACCGGCATTACGAATGTAATTAATTTAAACCGTATCGCGTTTTACTGTTTCATATTCCATCAATGTATTGTGTTATGTGTTCAGAAATAGTAGATGCTCTAAACCTACTGGTGATTACTAGGCACGTACTATAAGTCTATAATGTTACTTATTATCTACCATAACAATAACTAATTGGAAGTAGCCGTTGTTGAATTTTTCTAGTCGAGCAAACAGCGCGCAAACACAAGTGCGATCAATCACGAAGTTTGTTGACTTCGGGAATCGAAGTAATTACCATCTCCACTCGAGCTTCCTACAAAGCTCGTTCTTTACCCTCTTTTGTGGAACTCGTTAGTGGCTCCATTAAGAAGAGGCGTGTAATATAACCTTATAAATAATAACGATTTTATAAATTTATCGATATGAGCGAAAAATGTTATTCGTTGCAGCTTTTTTACTCGATTAATTGAAAATTGTGAGCCATATTCTGTAAAACAATGACTTGATGTTCATTTCTGTTTTAAGATAATAATGATTTTTTGTATCCGTATCACGTAAAAATATTACAATTAATAAAAACAAATCCATCATTTATGAAATACACAGGTAAATAATACCTAAAAGCATTGGTCCAAATGATATACAGTAACGTGTTAATACACACTTAAAACGCAAGGAAACACCTAATTACTACTACGCATTAATGTGTACTCGTATAGTTGCCTAGGTCAACAGATCTAATGAAACATAAATTCACCAAATCAACTGAAACGAGTTCTATCCAGTGAGCACGTGCATAAAAACGGATCATACATGTGATTCGGACTGCATGTAGCGTGGCCAATTTATTTCAATTGAACATTCGCGGTCGCGGCGGCCGGCAACTACTTTTAAACTAATAGACCACTTTTCATATTGTTTTCACTATTTAGACCTAAGTTACTACATAGGCACCTACATCAGAATATGTAATGATTCTGATAAGACTTGAACTGTCTAATTATCCAATTCTAATACAACACGACATTGGTACAATCGAATTGAAAACCTCCTCCTTTTTTGAAGTTGGTAAAAATCTACGAATTAGAAATAACGTCGGTAAAGAATTAAGACTACTTAGATTTTATTCCATTGCCCATCAGAACAAAGAATACGCCGCTCGAGATCTAGAACTAACCCGGTTAGTTTACGGTTAGTCTAACCGTAAACTTTTTTTATTGAAACTGAAAAAAGCCAAACTGAAAAAAAACACATTGCCATCATCTCCTTTCACCGAAATGGAGTTTATAAATTATTTTTTAAACTACTGAATTTACGCGGGTGCAATACTAAAAGAAAGTTTCTTGTTGTTATTATAGCATTAAACAGGTAGATTTTTAATGAAATACTTACACTTATAGAGAGGACAGGTCCCACTTTGTACATGGAGTACCTGTACGAGAATTGGCTGATGTCCTGCAGGGTGGTCCCACACGGCAGCTTGTGCCCGATCTCCGCCATTATGGTGTAGGCAAATTGTTCCATGCGCTTGGGCGTGCCACCCATACATACGAACTGAGAACAAACAAGATATGATTTCTTAGATATTTACAATATCTAAGAAAAAAAACATTCTAATTAACAACAAGGTTTTCATTTTCTCATTAGCGAGTACCTACTCTATCACTCCCTCAACTCTACATACTCGTAATAATTAATTTTAATTTATCTAAATCTGTTGAAAAACAACATAATATGAGAAGCGTCTTTAATTATGAATGTTCAAAGCGAAAACTTTACCCAAAAAAACTTCAAATGAAAATTGTTGCTCTTATGCTGGGTTGCACCATCTTACTTTAACTTTGACAAACTTAAAAAATTTGTCAAAATCCATACAAAAAACACCGGTCATCGTTATAGTTACTGTCAAAATTAGGAGGTGCAACTCAGCCTTAATGTGATGAAAACATTATCAAATCTTCTTTTACTCTCGAGTCTCGAGTCAAGTCAGAGTTAAGTCTCGAGTGACGACCGCGGACCGGAAGATACGTAGGACTGACGTAGCGTGGGCAATTAAGCCTCCCACTAGGTGGATCGACGATCTGGTGAAGGTCGCGGGAAGAGACTGGATGTGGGCAGCGCAGGACCGGTCGTTATTGAAATCCTTGGGGGAAGCCTTTGTCCAGCAGTGGACGTCATTTGACTGACACGAACTTCTTTTACGACACAGTAAACTGTGGCTTCAATCATCAGTCAACAGCATAGATGCTATACTCGTACCTAAAGGTACAAACGCCAGCACATGAAGCTAAAGTATAAATACTGTAGAGTCTCGTTGTTTAATAGGGTAGAGTTTGCAAAGAGTTTGCTGTCGTCTTTACAAAAAAAATCTTATGAATAGAAGAAACAAACCTTCACGTCTCCGAACATCTCAACGAGATCGTGAGAGCCGCTGCCCAGCGCCAAGTGGTACAGTATGTCCTGGTCCATAAGCTCGATGTTTGGGTTTCGCAGGCGTACCGACCCATCTGGATATCTAAAAACAAAAACAATACTGTTACTAATGCACGTTTATTCATTATTTCCTGGCGACCACGGTCACTAATTTATTTAGCTTGTGTGATCATCAACAGGTCATTTATAGCGTTGACATTTTCTCGGAATGCGATTAAGTTCTTAATACTTATGAGATGGCTATTCAAGTTACAAAACATACTCGTACTTTAGCATGTATAAAATACAGAAATATTTGTTTAAAAATATAAAGAAATAATAAATGTCATGGTTTGTACTCAATTTGTATCGTTTTATTGTAAAAAATAACTTTAATATAAATTACTTTAACATTATCCTTACGGTCCTGTTTACGTTATAAACATATCATATTTTCAAGCTGAAACGTAACCGTCTTTAAATCTCGTAAAAAGTACATAATACCTACCTATCGTAATTTACCTACAACATTTTTGTTACCTTTTTGATTTGTTGGATTCAAGACCCTTGGCATCGGGGCTCTACCTTCCGACATAAGACGCTTGATACCTACTTAACCGGTACCTCTAACACAGAATACAGTACGTATAGTTTTATACCGATACAATGATGCATTTTTAAAGGAAGGAAAAAGAAACTGAAAACAACATGACTATAATACCATCGTGTCACTAAGCTAAACTTTTTACTACGTACCCATTCATTTATTTATTTAGTCTATTACTAAATGTACAGAATAAATGTTGAAAAATACATATAGGCTTCTTACGAGCTTTCAAAGCTCTAAGGTTTTGTACTTTGTTCGCCAACAATTTCAAATTAGCTATCGTAAGTAACTAAAATATAACTTTACAGTTTTAACGATTTAATCATGCTGCCATTGTAAGTTGTGGCTAGGGATTACTGGTTAGGCTAGGTTAGTTACGCAGTTAACTATACTATTAATAAAGAATTAAAGAGATCTCTCACAGCGTGGTGTGTTAATAAAAGTTATAACAATCCCAACCAATGTGCCTATTGGAATTTGTTGAACTTGTACAATACTCTTATAATTTTAGTTGAGGCATTTCAAAAGATACTCGCGAATATCTTTTTTCAACCTAAAAAAATATCCATTTACTCGTATCTCCGCATCGTGCAGGTAGAGACGTTTTACGTAAGATGCAAAAAATCTCTATTACAAAAATGTATTGTTACTTAATGGTGTGTAGTGTAGGTATTTAAAACATTAGTTGTGTTAAGCTCTATGATAAAGTAGGGATGTTTTTTTTTCTTTTGAGCCGATATCCCGTAGCTACGGCGTAGCGAAATTATTTATATCACTTGGTTGGGAAATAATATCCTAAACGTTTCTTCCAATAATCATTAAGTATTCGCTAAATGTATCATTAATATTGTTATTTTTATCAGCTATGTGAAGTCACCTACAAAAGCTTACATCAGGTTTATCAAGATTTTGAATGAATTATAGCTACTTACAATAATATGTAAATTAAACGTATTCAATTAATTTGCTGTTATTTCAAATGCCAACAACATAGTAGATTCTTGCATTTTTAATAAATAGTGTACCTATTAATAATGAATTACTTAAAATTTTGCATTTAATCAGGGCAGGGATAAATCCACAATACTTTCAGCAATAACTTATTTTCTTAGATTACCGCTGTCACTATCAACTTTACAAAGTGATACTTTGACTCATGATTAAAAAAACTTAACAGGTGGCAACCGGTTCGTGACAATTGAAAAGAAAACAAAAAATACAACCTAACGGAGAGATCCACTTCGTCGTTGTTCTCTTGTGATCGATCGATCGGCATAACGTCGAGGGATCGATTATTATCTTCGGGCTCATCAAAAGTTCTTCTGTGGGGCTGGTGGTGTCCATTGCGCTCAGTGGAGACCCGGTGCCGTTCGCACCCGGAGGGCTGCAGCGGCCCCCCGTTCGAAATATCGAATTTGCAGTTACACGGCATACTTTATTCCCCCTTAAATAAATAATCAAGCGAAATAAAGTAAACTTCAAAGCTATCGTAAAGAAAAAATCGTTAGGAACTATGGAAGAGGAAGAGAAAATATGGATGGATAGTCACAAACTTTTCCTTATGATAGTTAATTAATTGAATAAGTAAATATCTGTCTGAGCTTAAAAGTTATGAAATAACAGCAGATCTAACAGCGGGATCAATATAAACAAAATACTCGTAGCATAATAAACGTGCACAGTTGCGTCTTTTGGTAATGAATATGACGCGGCCACAAAGGTTATCACACAATTCGTCGTAAAGTTGTTATGGACCAAAAATGTGATCTACTATGTTCCGTTCACAAAATCAAGAAGAATTTATATTTACAAACAGCAAACACCGACGTCATCAAGGTCGTAGCGTGTTGTTTGATGCTATCGCACTAGATTAGCGAACAGTTTTATACAGGGTGTTTCTTGTAAGGTGTCAAGCCGAAGGCAGGTGATAGGTGAGGACTAGACCTATCGATTTCACCCCCATGTATGTTCTACGATTTTTCGTAGTTTAGAAGTTATCGTTAATTTTGTGATTTTTTCAAATTTCATGACCTAGTGGCTTAATTTTTTTTTTATCTTTTTTTTGGGTTGACTTTTCTCAGATTTCTTTTTTTTGACAGATTCCCTATTAGTTGCAGATATTTGAAAAAAATAATCACCTTCCTATCTTTGATGCAAGATACAAAATTTTTGCTAGAAACATAAAAAATATGCTTTTAGCAGAACATTATAAAATTTTCAACTGAAATGTATGAGAAAAAAAAAGAATTTCCATAGGTCCAAAATAATTTTAAAAACTGCGCAGTTTTCTAAACTTTCATAATAACACAAAAAAACATGTACTTAATAGGCCATTATTTTCTGTAATCGCTCTACTAAAGTAGTAAGTCGGAGATTCCGTTACATGTTTTTGACTTTCTTAGGACTAAGTAATGTTTGCAATCCACTAAGTGTACGTTACGTAGAACACGTTTAGAGACAATAACTGAACAGAACATTTTTTATCCACAACGAGGAAGCTCTTGCCCTTCATCTGACCTGATGGAAAGTTGGAAACTGCTGGATGATCAGCGAGCTTCACCCGGAATCCTAAACCACAGAGGAATTGGCTGTCCTAAATAGGTAGTCTTACCACTAGACCACAGTGGTAATTGTTACTTTACGATTAAATTTGATATACCTACCTATTAGAGTGTGAAAGGAAAGAGAAAGAGTTTATGTGTGTGTGTGTGTGTGTGTGTGTGTGTGTGTGTGTGTGTGTGTGTGTGTGCGCGCGCGCGCGTGCTTGTACGTGTGTGTGCAGAGAGAGAGAGAGAGAGAGCGAGCAAAAAAGGGTGCAATGATTTAATTTAAAGTAAATGTTCAAAATGTCCGTCGCTGACCTGAATGCACATTCGACAACGACGCAAAACAATTATTCGTAATTTTACAAAAGCTTCTTGCATTGTAATATGGTTTATCATCAAAATTTTCATATTCCCTTTTGTATACCACATGAAGAGCAAGAGCTTCCACGTTGTGGATAAAAAAAACTTTTCAGTTATTGTCTCTAAATGTGTTCTACATAACGTAAACTTAGGGGATTGCAAATATTACTTAGTCCTAAGAAAGTCAAAAACATGTAACGGAATCTCCGACTTACTACTTTAGTGGAGCGATTACAGAAAATAATGGCCTATTAAGTACATGTTTTTTTGTGTTATTATGAAAGTTTAGAAAACTGCGCAGTTTTTAAAATTATTTTGGACCTATGGAAATGATTTTTTTTTCTTATACATTTCAATTGAAAATTTTAGAATGTTCTGCTAAAAGCATATTTTTTATGTTTCTAGCAAAAATGTTGTATCTTGCATCAAAGATAGGAAGGTGATTATTTTTTTCAAATATCTGCAACTAATAGGGAATCTGTCAAAAAAAAGAAATCTGAGAAAAGTCAACCCAAAAAAAAGATAAAAAAAAAATTAAGCCACTAGGTCATGAAATTTGAAAAAATCACAAAATTAACGATAACTTCTAAACTACGAAAAATCGTAGAACATACATGGGGGTGAAATCGATAGGTCTAGTCCTCACCTATCACCTGCCTTCGGCTTGACACCTTACAAGAAACACCCTGTATAACACTGTACCTAATCTGTAACAAAGATTATCTCATAATTAACCTTTAAATATAATTTGAACTTAACCCCTAAATCTTAATTATTCAAGGTTGAAACAATTAATTCATTAATTTTGTATTTCTGGGCATGTCTACTGATCAGTTATTATAAATATGGTTTTTAACTGTTTATTTTGGAAAAATATATGTATAATTATTTCATTTTAAATTATTCGTTAGGTGCGACAAACCGCCTATTCATCATATCGCATGTGAAAATATGTATGAATTCTTTCGAACCAAGGGAAGCCAAATATGTACTTCAAAGTTTGCGGTCTGCATTCTTTGCGCTGTTATTTTATTTGTACCCTTTCCCTTTGAGTCATGAAGGCCAGCTGTTGCAACGTACAAATTAAAAAACATAGGTAGGGTAACTTTTTTAATTTGGATAAAAGACTGAGTTTATCGAAATCTATTAAGTGTTATTAGGGAAAGTATTATTTTATATGCTATTACATATTTTTTATTATACAAGAACGAATATTAATGTTTACATTTAAAAAAAATCTACAGTTACTTAAAATAGAAACATAGTCTGATTTTATCATTAGAAAAATAATTGTATCCATCTCTATTATTTAAAATATTTAGTTACCTACTTTTTTCATTTTACATTTATCACTAAAAAATCTTATTAAATAATTAATGCAATCATATTTCTTACCTGAATCAATTACAAATCACAATCACAACTTTATTGCAGAGGTTATTTTGATCTGGTACAGTTTAAATTTTTCACAATTATCGAGCTTGCGCAGCGCTCTACCACACTGTATAGCTGGATCAGCTTTCCAAAGACGAATAGTTACTATGATCGACTTACGGAACGAATCATTCAAACTTGTACTAAGAACTGCCTCAACAATATTACATTGTGCCAGAGCGGCTAACTCTCAATACAATGAGTGCTCGCTATGAATTCTCCTTTGAACTGTGAACGAGACACAGCGATGTTTGTTAAACTTTACATAATATTCGCTTCGTAATTAATGCAAATTTGCAATGAATAAAGGGTTAACAAGTTATCGCGTTCCTTGAAGTTCTCAGTAAACTTGACTGTCTGCCATTCAAAAAATTCTAAGAGAAATGTTCGTGAGGGATTACTGTCTGAGCTCAACCAATGGTATCAAAGCACTCTAGGTCAACTGTTCCGCAACGCATCGCACCTTGACTGTATGTTTTTATATTAATTTTTGCTCGTTTATAACTAACGATATTGAATATAGAACCTTGTGTCATTAATTATTACACTTTAATAAGCTTACATGGGTAATATTCTTTCAAACGTATATTTAATGCATCGAAAGCAAAAAACAGAAGAATTTTGTAGTTAAGTGAATCTTAGGCTGAGTTGCACCACCTAACATTGACCGTAACTTTAGCGATAACCGGTGTTTTTGTATGGAGTTTGACAGATTTTTGACGTTTGTCAAAGTTAAAGATGTGTAAGATGGTGCAACCCAGCCTTAGTGTCCCGCATGCACTGCGTAACTGTAGGTAGAGCTCAAGCTCACTGCGTGTTACCACAGGTGTTACCTACGATTAATAAAATAGCTGGTGCAGTTCGGAAAAAGTTATGCATGCCTATTTTTATGCTAAGTTCACTATACTTTAATTTATGAGTTATACGCATATTATATTGGGTATTATTTCTTACTTGTACAATCCTTAATAAGAATAAAGTACAATGTTGAGTACCTACTTGTTTATTTTTCACTGCAAATGCACAGCACTGGAAATTACTTCCTATGTATCTAGGCACTAATGTAGGTATGCAGGTATTACGAGTAATAAGTACTTAAGTGTTCCAATTTGTCACCATCTCATTCATTAAGATTATTACAGTGTTTCCTGTGGATTACTAATGTTTGGCCAAAAAACGTTTCCCAAATTATCACATCGCAAACAACGTTCCGCAAATTTTCATTTGGCAAATTCTCATTTGGCAAAACAACTTAATTTGCAAACTTTTAATTCGCAAATGTCGTTTTTGGCATATTATTGTTTAGCAAATTATTGTTTGGCAAAGTATGTTTTGCCAAATGTTTCATTTGGCAAAAATATTTCACGATAAACTATTTACAAAATAATTTGATTGGTGCATAGAATGGAATTCAGATTAGCTTGTGGTTATTATTTTGTTTAGTGGGTAGTTAATATAAAATTTGTTCTAAATTAATTTTCATATTTCATTCTTTTTATCGAAATTTCCAAATGATTCATTAGCAATAGAGGTGATTCTAGGGGAGGGTCACTGTTCTAACCTAACCTAACCTACTATTTTTTGCATACCTACTTTCTGCAACCATACTATTTTCTGCATTCTCTTTGTTTTACATAAAATTCTTGTGAAAACTATGTTCATCTGCCTTATGCTTTGATTTGTGGGTACCGATGGGTAAGTGTGTGAAGTGTCAATTTGACCAAACAAATTATTTGGGATATCATATTTGGCAAAATAAAACATTTGCTATAAACATTTGCCAAATAAAATTTTGCCAAATGATATATTGACCAAATGAATTAGTTGCGAAAAGTACAGTTGCTAAAAGTTTATTTGGGAAATGAAACTTTGGCGATAAGTTGTTGGCGAAGTGAAATTTGGCGAAAAGTAATTTGGCCAAACGGAAGGATACCGTTTCCTGTACCTCCTCCTGCCTGTATCTAATCGCATGCACCGGCTAGACACCTTATAGGAAACTCCCTGTATAAACTTTGTTAATCCAATCCAATTTAATTTAATCTTTTCTAAAAGGCCTAACTGCTTCACCCAGCAGAATTAGTCATAATATCTTACGGAATAAGAACAACAACTCAATACGGAAGTCACCAGACACGTTTCGCGTCGGCATGATTAAAAGGAATTTAATTGTTCCTAGATCCTTCTCAGCCTTATGATGACCGCAGTCTGTGGAGTAACACTACCTACATACATGTGGTCGCGATCCTCATCAGTGAGGGACCGAGGAAGAAGAAGGAAGAATTTACTTTTCATTTTAAAAACTTGAATACGAGATCAAATTAGGTAATTTATGTTTACGATGTAGGAACAATATTCACACGATCACGTCACGCCACCAAGAGACATGAAATGAGCGAATTTGAACACGTGTATGGTACGTTACCTCCCAAATGATGAATTGATAACCGTTAATACCTCAACCCTTCTCACTTTTTACCTACCTACCTACCATCAGGATTATGTATTTAGGCATGAGTGATCGATACAGACATGTGTGTTGTTTACCATTCACTTCCAACTGACAATGATGTCGTACCTACTTTCTTTCATGTTATGCGTGAAAGTTACGGGCCGTTCTTTTGTTTGTATGCTATAATTATTGTTTTCTTTGTAACTTATCCAGCATCAGGTTTGTTGTTAAAACACTAATTAAGTTTCTACTTAATCATTATTAAAAAGAACTGAAGAAGAATTAGTGAGAGAGTTAGGTTTGACTCCAGTACTTATATGGTATGCTTATCCAGTATAGAGACAATAAATCGATAAAGCTCGTATGTAAAACACTAAGTACTTGTTAAGTACATAATATTAACCTAAGCATTTGGTACCTACTTACTTACAAATTTTGTAGAGACAAAGTTAGAGCTATCATACTCATAATTTTAATACCTAAGTAAGGTACAAATAATAAAAAAACAAAAAGCAATAATAAGCAACTAAATATGTAACATAAATAAATAAAATGTTAAGCCTTTTCTTTAAACTAGGTTAAACATCTGAAAGGGGGCTGAATCAAGTTCACCTACTTTTGATTAATGGGTCATGTCATTGTTTATTACTGAAGCAACAATTACGTGAATGAGCACCAATAATGCTTTGTTACCAGCTCAAGCGGATATATTAACCATGGCATGAGAGCAATCTAGGCATAGATAGACTGGTGATGGAACCTTACAGATATCATAAGTATTCTGAAACGTAATTGCCCAAACGGAATACCCCGTAGATAGCACTTCACGGTGCAATTAATACAAAGTAAATTTGCGTGTACTCACTCGTCACGGAGCTCATCAGTATCGAAGGACATCGTTGCTGTTGAACACTGACACTACACTGATAAACTGATAATTGACACGCTGCACGGTGTTCGTTGGTGGTAGCGCGGATCGATGAGTGCGGCGGGCGAAACGGGCGCTGCGCGACTGTAGTCTTCAGAGCACGTAGCTTTTCCGCCCAGATTTCATAGGGCGCTGGCGAAACGTGGAAAGCTTGCGCAGAAGCTTCGGCGCCGACACGCGGACGGTTGACGAACCTCAAGGGACGCTGCGTTCCTATCAATATTATGTCTTCACCATTATACTAGTTCAAAAAGTATACTATAGAATGAGTAGAGATTATCTATCTTTTTACGAGATGCTTATCACTTTTTATGGCGGAATGGAAACAAGTTGCCAGGGTAATAAAAGTGAGCAAGATAAAGTGAAAACAAACGATTAAGTAGATTCTAATGTGATTGCAATTTTCTTAGCGTTGTTTTAAGTATAGCTCTTGTAAATTCAATTGCGGCCACCTAATAAACAAATCGATTACCTACATGCCAACAGCGTAACTCAAAACATATCCTGCGTGTTCATGCGTTTATTCCCGATGTCCCCCACTATTTGTCCACCACTGGTGGACATCGAGAAAAAAAGTTGCAATGTCCACCAGTGGGGGACAGTGCTACTGAAATCTTCCCGTTGGGCCCTACTGGTGGACACTGAGAAGAAATGAGTTGCTCTGTCCCTCAGTGGTGGACATCGAAACCAAAAAAGTTCCGTTGTCCCCCACTATTTATTTTGTTTTCGTGATTATTAAAAAATAATCATTTTTAATTCATTATCAAATATAATTCTCAGTTTTTTAACATAATATTATTATGAAGGTTGACCTTCGTCGTTAATATTAATAACAATAATATATAATATGATATTAACGATATAAACAATATTCATAAAAAATGCAGTATTATTATACAGTAATTAAAATAAAAACAAAACACTTTCCCTGATCAACTATAATACAGGGAGAGATAGAAGTCGTGTAAAATCTTCAATCAATTTTTGTTCTATAATATGTAAAAATTAGTCAACATTTCTAATTTTTGTACTTGTTTTAATTTTATTAAGTCAGTGCATCTTATTTTTTCCGATGCACACATTCCCACACTTGTAATCCACTATTATGCTTTCTTTTTAAAGTGTAATATTGATGGCCTGCAAGCAAAAGAACTTTCCCACCTTTCCTATTTATGTAAACTTTTTCAATTTGTCGTGAACTAGATCATGCAATTTCAAACATTATTATATAATAAGTGCTAAATAGTAACATTACCGACACAATAATTTCTGATAACATGAACATTGTGGGTACTTGGAAAATTAAAAATGACAAAACCGTTCCGATTAACGCACACTTCCTAGGGGCGTCAGTATAAATTAAGGATTGTTTTAAACTATAATAAAAATGCTTTAAAAATGTATGTATTATAATTATTAGTATAAGATTTACTTAGAATGTTTGTATTCATGAACACAAATATAATAGTGGGGGACAACGGAACTCTTTTGGTTTCGTTGTCCACCACTGAGGGACAGAGCAACTCATTTCTTCTCAGTGTCCACCAGTAGGGCCCAACGGGAAGATTTCAGTAGCGCTGTCCCCCACTGGTGGACATTGCAACTTTTTTTCTCGATGTCCACCAGTGGTGGACAAATAGTGGGGGACATCGGGAATAAACGATGCTGGCGACCATCTAACTAGTGGATTTTATTCCCATTCATACTTATGATTAGTACCTATGCTCATGGCATGAGATTACATATTGTAGCATCAGGCATCTCTCAAATTGCTATACAAAAACAATACATAGGTAATAATTATATATCATTCTAATTATATAATATGTATGTATACGTACAGAAGGTACTGCAAGAAATAATAATATGTAATTTGACCATTTTTTAATTAAAAGGCTACCTACGTATTTTATAAAATGTTCTGTTGGTTAATACTAAACTAACTACGTAATTACGGGTAGTTCTTTAGCACAGTGACTGTAGCCACCTAACACTACCCACTAATCACTCCCAAGTCTACAAAAGTTTGAAGACGATTTCATAGCATAGTAGGAATTGAAGTCACTATACAACAATAAGACACTATCATGCGTATGTAGGTTAGAGTTACACTGTGGAATGACGATTTTCCCTCTATTAATTCGTATCACGATCCAATTACAAAGTCTGCTCCTCCGACGTCTAGGGTGCGACAGTAGAATTATACTTGTAAATTAACAACACAAAAGGATCATGCTTTCACACTTTAATTTCAATAAACATATGGTTATCAGTACATTTAAGATGATGATGTAGAATTCCTTTATGTTACAGATAATGCTACAAATACTACATGTCAATTAATGAATACAATTTAAGCAGTAAAATATATAACTGGTTCAAGAACTTAACTGACATATTTATGGTAGTGTACTTAGTTACGATGAAGTAAAAACGATAAAAATCTTAAACCTAATAAATATCCTGTAACACAAACATAAGTTTGCAATAAAATATGTAGAAATGTATAATTCTTACCAAAATAAAGAAGAACGGTCATCTGTGACCCAGACCCGACAGAAACGAGACATACCTCAGTTTTTTTGTCATGTCTTGATTAGTTAAATTATATATTTTTTATATTCGAAATCTATGTATAACACCAAATTATTACCCTTTGTTTTTGTTCAGGCGTCATACAAAAACTAATACAAAATGCACATTCATGACCAAAATTGGTAAATGTATGTACCTAAATAGCTGCTATGGAATGTATCTAGGTGACTTGGAGATACAGCCGGATTATACAGGGTGGAAACGAGAAGTTACAAAATCCAAAAATTCAATGTTACTAGCTTCCATAATCTGTAACCTATTATTGGTGCCGTTTGAAAAAGCTCGTGAAGCACTTTCAGAATCAGTAACTAGTTTTTCGATATCTTGTATAGTTTAGAAATAATCGAGTGAGATCACTTATCGTTCCATATGTATAACCACCCTGTATAATCCGACTGTATCTCCAGGTCACCTAGATACATTCCATAGCAGCTGTAATAGACATTTAGGTACATACATTTACCAATTTTGGTGATAAATAGGCATTTTGTATTAGTTTTTGTATAACGCCTGAACAAAAAACAAAGGGTAATATTTTGGTGTTATACATAGATTTCGAATATAAAAAATATATAATTTAACTAATTAAGACATGACAAAAAAACTGAGGTATGTCTCGTTTCTGTCGGGTCTGGGTTTTTTTTGTATGGGGCGTGACCGTTCTTCTTTCTAATAAAGAGTAAAGTACCACTATTCTACATAGTTTCCTATAACTAAACTGGATTTGATACAATTAAAGTAGAGGCATTAAAGCTGGAAGGGCACACACGGGGTATCTTGACGAGAAAAGTTCTTAGAATCTATTCCATAATTATGAGGAGCGCTAAACATTTAAATTCAAAGGTATTATTAACTACCATATTTTTTTGGCTAATTCATGGAAATACTGCTTAAAAACTGTCATCAACCCACTGTCCATAAGCACGTGGAACTTGAGTAAGATAAAATACAACCTGTTTGGATGACCAATTAGTCAATTTAATCGAGTATCAAGAGTTTTGGCTAAGCTAACATTCAATTCAAGTAAATGTAGTTATAGTTCGATTTACATAGTGGATAACTAACATACGTATAATTGTAGTAAGAAGCAAACCTACGAAGAAGAAATTATTTACTTAATTTTAAATACAATAAGTCTCAAAATTTATTTTCCATAATTTAACATGACAAGTATAATTTACAAAATGGCAATATCACCACACCATTCAACATAAGAGATTGCGGACTACGAATGTAGCTGTACACAGGACTAAAATTCATTTTTTAAAGGTAAGATGGTGCAACCCAGGTTAAGTAATTTGTATCTTTTTAAGCATTCAAATAATAGTCAAGAGTCTACGACAAATTGTCATTCGTCAAATCCCATTCTCTTCTTCTGTCGAACTGTACCAGTAAGAAAATATATAAATGTATTCCAAAAGTCACTTTCAGAGACAAATTAATATAAAGCTGGCTTATAAAAGGTATGATCTTAAAATTGCTCGAGCTTTTTTGTGACTGTTCGATTGGCCTAGAAGTAGAGGACAGACGATTAATTTATTAAGCAATGCATGCAAGAAAAAAAGTTAAAATCCTAGCTGATTAATTCTAACAATATAACTATTGACTAGTAGGTGAACAAACGCATGAACAAATCCACGAGATCTCTATTTATTCATTTGTTAAATATATCCTCGTAGTTCTATGTGACTTACTTCCAAGGTTCATAAAACATAAATAGTTAAAAAACTAATTCAAGCCTCTGTATATAAAACAAGATTCAAGGAATGTTCCTACTAATAAAATCATAAGTCATAACCTCTTGTCTTTGTCAATTTCCTACTTAAAGTAAACATTATTTTCTAAAATAAAAACCAAAGAACTGATTAATAAATAAGATAGGATTCTTTCCTACCATACGTAATTTCTTTAATTAAAATTAAATTTAATTTAAACCATTTAGATAATTTGTAAACCAAATGAAAGAGTGTTACTACTTCTTAGTAAAATTGATAAATTCATTATTTTTTTCAAGAAAGGATATCTACAGTTACAGTGCTATCCTTATAAATATATCAACGACCATATGCTATGTTCTCAAGTACATTAATATAAAAGAATAATATTAAATAGTTATAGATGATAGAGAAAATTGTTTACAAAATAGTTTCATCTACATACTTACAAACTTTCAATGTTTCCCTCAACTGAAAAATTAATTTTAGGAATATGGCTGAAAATACACAAGCTGTACTACGCGTAAAATCTAGCTATACACCCCCTATCAACAGTTCAAGTTCAACAGATCTATCTTATTTACTAGTCAGTTTATCTTTGAAACGTTATTATCTACACAGGAGACCACACTGATACGCATATCTTTTGTTTGATATATCATTACAGATACCGCATTGAGGTAAACATTTGAGACTTATCATGAGACAGTCTCGGAAATTAATGATACTTAATAAAGGTAGTTTTTCCTAGGGAAGATGGCGTGAGGCTCCTTGTAGTTAGGGTCGGGCTGGTTGCGGTAGCGGCGGGCGAGCCAAACAGCAAATAACTGAAATTAACACCAAGTCACATTAAGTACTTCAGAAAAACAGCTTTTTACAACTTGATATTCATTATTAAACCATACACATTTACATGCAAATGCAATCATTTCAATTATTAGGATTTAATAGGTTTTGTCATACGATAGGATACGGTAATGCGGTTTGCCGATGCACGGTTAAGTATACAAAGTGTAATTATAATAATAGATAGGTTGAACGCATGAACGCCCCAACAGAAGTTTATAAGTAATAATTAAAGCTTGATAAATTATATGTTATAACCAATCATGCATTTATTGTGTTCGGTTAGTAACTCTACGACTTCTGACTACGTAAGCGCTTTCTTGCTATCGCTATTCGGCGTGAATTGCGCAGCTCGAACTATTGATATAATTTAGACCGAGCGTTATATTAGAAAAAAACATCAATTTAATCTATCCTACCTCCCAATTCTGAACAAATAAGTTTCAGATTTGGAATTAATTCAATTACACTTTGTATAACTCCTAGATTGCTAGCCGTGCACATAAATAATGGATTGATTTAACAGCCCGAAAATTGTAAATCTTTTTTAGCTACGTTCTAGAGTTCCTCTTGTAGTTAAGGGTTAGCAGAACTCTTGAACTCATTAAACATGTCTCTACCTATAATGTTTATCAATTATTTGATAAATCAGGCTAGACAGTGAAAACTGATAATTAAATTAAGTTTTTTTTACCACTTTTTCTCTCAATCCATTATTTAAGTACACTGCGTTATATTTTCATTAATTTTAACGTTCAAGCGCAAAACATGCTAGTTCATATTGGCAAAATTATATGCATACATTCATATCATGCTTCTTAAAAATAACAATATAAACCAACGCTATTTGTCAGCATATCATAAAAATACTCTCAATCGTTATACTTATCATGACTGCCGAAAAATAAGAATAAATGAATTGCGCAAATAAATTGTTTATGTAGATAACGAGTCGCAAGAACGTCTTCAAGGTGAAGTGGTTCGGTTAATTTTTAAGCATGGGCGTCATATTATAAGCTATACGACACCCGCCGTCTCTATTATCCATACTATTATCCAACCATTTTGTAAGCGAAAAAAATCTGCATTTAATCGCCCCATTGTGCACCTGGCCGAAACATTTTGTACTCCATGAGGCCCTTAATCCTTATACGGAACTGGGTAGGGGCTGGAGTTTTTAATATTGCATACTTATGCATCAACAATATTGGTGGATAATGGTAACAATAATGAGAGGGAACAGTAATCCGTTTAATATAAAATATAAATCCGCTCTTGAATTTAGTAATTCGTACATTATGCTTTGACTAAAAACTTTTTATTTTAAAACTCGTCATATCCGAAAGTATACATACTGACTGATGTGATAATATTATGGCAAAACCTGAAGGTAGACTTATTTAATACGAAGATAACTCATTCACATAGATTATGTATACTACAAACATCATCAAAATATCAACATAGTTTTTACAGGGTGGGTAAATAAGAATCTAATCTGCCGGGATATCTATCAGACACATTACAACACAATTACTGGTTAGGAACATTCGGTACGTTTTAATTCTAACATCAAAGCACACATATGCGACAACAGGCGGCAAAGAACTTTGTTACGCTGTATCTAGTTGCGTGCAAAAGCGCTGCTCAACGGCAACATCAATGCGTGTGGTCTTCGTCTGGTTTTCGCAAGACGTGGAAGGCGTTTTACAAATGTACGGTTACTGATTGAAACTGGCATAAATTCTGACATTTCTTCGTTAAAAATGATTCACGATATAACGATAAATCTTACTTTCTCATATAAGTCAGCATTAATTATCACTATCACGTCATTAACTTTGCTTAGTATTTGATTTAATTATGATTTACTTTTTTTTTTTCATTTTTGCGCAAATATCAAATCAATCGGGCGGGCAATGACACAGTTAACATTTTATAGCGTTTTTACGCACGGATGTTCTTAGATCTAATAGTATTAGTACGACAAATTTTCAACGCTTACGACGACCAGAGTCAGACCAAAGCAAATGACATGCGCGAAACACCAATCCACCTCAAGTAACATAATGCTGTGAGTCCATAAAGTCCGTCAATTCACAGAAATGCACTGGGGTTAGCTCGCGGATCCTTTTGGTTACGATATCTTACGGTCAACCAAACACCGAGAAACTGCAAAGTAATCAACCATCTGTTAGTCAAAGCAAACCCAAAAATATTAATGGTTAGCACAAAATGATGAGTCCCTATTTTATATACAAAGAATGTTCAATGTGAAGACATACATTTTACAAGTGTTTAAATAATTAATATAATCTAGGTAAGGTAATGTAACAATAAATATTATTATACAATACTTTTACAAGGTAACTTTCCAATTCTTCGTTTTATGGTCATTGAGTTTTAAGACTAAGCACTACACGTAGTAAAATGGAAAAAGAAGTTAATATAAAGTAACTACTTTTAACGAGTTCAGTGGCATCATGCTACTAGAAAAAGTGGCAAAAACAACGCCATTGATAGGTACGTGAAATGTTACGAATTACGATCGATTTCAGTTTAGTAAGTTCAATAATGGTTTTAGTATTTTGTTTTGAACTAATTTCAGACTGTATTTGACACTTGAAGATATATTTCATGATCGTTTTATACTTAAAAATGTGTCACATGATGTCATTGTTTAAACTTACTTAAAAATACAAAAAAAAATATTATTTTAATAAAAATTGCTAAAATATATCTCTTTGATACAAACAACGTATTACTAATTAATTACCTAACTAATTTCCAGGGATCTAACTGGCAGGTTTAACTTTTACTACTTCTCCTCTTTCTCCTTTATAAATATTTTTAAATATTATCGTCACAGTAACCCCTGGGCTACATACATCGTGATTACCCGAAAATTCGCGCAATTGAAATGTGTGAAGCCAAGTATTCACGTAGGTAGAGAACAGACATCATCTTAAGTGCTAAAGTGCCCAGGTTTTTTAATACTTTGACGTGGCGATCTACGAATGTAGTGTTACGATTGTGCGTTATAATGGAAAATAGTTATAAGTTTGATTACTGTAAGAAATTTGAAAAAACGTGTTGGTAATGGGTCAAATTCTTTTCAACACACTTGCTCATGGAGTGAAATTTTCAAGGTAAGTACTGCAGTTTTAAATTTTAATCCATAACAATGATTTTATTTTGTATGCCATTAAACTGCGACAAATTAAAATATGATACACAAAAAACAGTTTTAAATGTTACTCTGTTTCTGTGTCAGAGTAATCTTATATCCTCGTAGCGCCCACGGATTTTTTGGATCCTCTTTAACTACGACCCGACCGTCCTTCTTATAGGACTTATAGTTATAGTCCTATCAGCCCAAGATTTTGAGTTGAAATTCGTATGTGTTAGAGTTACCGGTTTGAAGTGAAACTTTCAGGGTATAATTATGATTATATTAGCATGTGTTTTTAAATTCAATTATTTGTCTACCTTTTGTTCTTTACAAAGGCCATCGGGCCACAAATTCTAGATTAAAAGGAAGTATTAAGTGATGTAAAATTAAATAATACAAAAAAATAGTAGTGTAAAGAGTATTAAATTAATAATAATAATAAATATAATAAATATTTTTGAACAATTTCACACATAACGCTATCTAGCCCCATAGTAAGCAATTAATATGCTTGTGTTATGGGTGCTCGCTTAACGGATATACTACATTATATACGTTTTAAATACATACATATTATACTAGTAACACCCAGACCCATCACAGAAATTAAAATTCATCATTTCAATTTCTGCCCGGCTGGGAATCGAACCCGGGACCTCTCGGCATAGTAGTCCCTTTTAGAACTACTACACCAAACGGCCGACAAATAATTAATTAATTAAATTAATTATTAGTGAAAGATAAGTTGCATTTTTATATTAGTAATATTCCATAAACCAATATAACACAAAGCCACAAACTAAAAATATTATGATATTTTTAGTACTAGCTTCGACCCAACCGCCTTCACAAAGTACATATTATTTCAAACCAAGATTTCGCAGAATTTCTGCCCTAAAAATGCAAAGTAATTATTAGAGATGGGCCGACTAGTCGCCGACTAGTCGGGAAAGCAGACTATTCGGCATCATTTGTAGTCGGCCGACTAGTGACGACTATTCGGCAAAATATGCCGATTATAATCGGCGCATTACAAAATTTAATATGTGAATGAAATAAAACTCATAATCACCAAGATGATTATGAGGTAGACCAAGGGCGTCCATCTAAACAACTTTTGACTGCAAAAAATCAGTAAAAAGTGGTTTCACCTGATTAAAAATTTTGGCAATCAGTCTAAATTCATACAAAGTTAGGATTAGTTAAAATTACCAGGAAATCATCAAAAATGTTTAAAGTTTATGTAATTTGTCCATATAAAAATTATGTCACTTTTTGTTTTTCGGGGAAAAAATGCATGGAATTGTACACCTATCTTTCGGTTTCGGGGAAGTGGTAGATTATGTGGGGTTCCTCTCATCGGAAGGATGAGGAATACCCACAAATAACCCCTGAGATCGCCTTAGTGTGAAGAACTATGGAAATCCAGACAAAGCCATCAACTATCACAGTCCGTCCCGGCAATTGTCCACCTGTATGGCGGGCCCTGCCTATTCGACAGTGGTCCGTGTTATGCAGGTGGGGTTACCCCCACATCCCCAGCTCGCTGACCATCACCGTGGAGGGTGGAGAGGAATCAATGGGCCTAGAATGCGTTCCGTGATAAGCGCAATTTTGCCTATACTAAGTAAGAATAATATCACGGCGCGCATCCTAGCCCAGCAGGAGGCGATCATATTGTCACCTCCGCCGTTGAAAATTATGACATCTACCTCAAGCTCAAGACCGAACGAGATGGAGGACTGTTGTGGACGCCCTCTGCCCCATCTAGGGGACATCCCAACTTCCCAACTATATATATATCCCAACTAGTAATATTATAAATGCGAAAGTAAACTCTGTCTGTCTGTCTGTCTGTTACGCTTTCCCGCTTAAACCTCGCAACCGATTTTGATGAAATTTGGCATAGAGATAGTTTGAGTCCCGGGAAAGAACATAGGATAGTTTTTATCCCGGTTTTTGAAACAGGGACGCGCGCGATAAAGTTTTTCTGTGACAGATAAAATTCCACGCGGGCGAAGCCGCGGGCGGAAAGCTAGTAGGACCATAAGTCAAGTAAGTCACCTTAGGTACTGCTAGGTGATTGTAATGTTGCTTTTTATTTTTTCTCATATTAAAGAAATATCATTTCACAAGAAGTTAATATTCATCTCTTTAGGAATCTAGATACTCTTTCTTTGAGAAAATCTAGATATTATTCTTCGAAAAATGTAGGTATTAGAATGATCGGCATTGCCGATTAGTCGGCCGACTAATCGGCAATTTGAAAACCGATTAGTCGGCTAGTCGGTTAGTCGGCAAATACCATAGTCGGCCCATCACTAGTAATTATCTCTATTTAAGTAATACCTATTCGTTAGCAACTTTTTGCATAAAAACATACTCGACAACCACGGATTATCACAAAAAAATGCGATTTACTAACTACGTGTTAGTGAGCCGTCCATACCGCCGGCCATTTTTCAAAAAATCCCATCTGTCAATTGTGACAGCCAATGGTAGCATACCGGAAACTGTTCCCTAATATTTCGTTCAGAAATCGAATTAAATTATTTATTTAAGCCGCGAAATTTCAAAAATCTAGACAAAGTTTAATAATATGGCCTTCTGAAAGGCGCATGGGCGGTAATTGAAAGTTAGTTGAAAAAAGTTCTGGGCTGTAGTCGCCATGTTTATTTTGGGTTATCAAAAGGCGCGTGGGCGCTACGAGGATATTGATGCCCTTGCCACATTTTTTTTATGATTCAATTAGCTGTCAATATTTTTTCCCTGCATGTGTGTTGAAAGAAGATCATATGGAATGGCTATGCATTGGTAATTACACTCCCGAATTCGTAACTCTTTTGCTTTCGAATAAATTGAACCACGCGTGTAATATAATAACTAAGTTAGCAAACTTTTATTATAAAAATATTACTTCATGCATTTAATTAAAGTGCATGTTGCATTAATTACCTATTTAAACAAGATATTATTACCTAGTACCTACTTTCAAGTCACATTATTTTAAAAAAATTGGTATGTTTCTTATAAAATGCCTGGACAACTCAGACTCAAATAAATTAGCATAGAAAAAAGTCTTATACATATAAAGAGGGCAAAGAAAATGAATTGAAACCAGTTTTTTATAATGTATGAAAATAGAAATGATACTTTTAATAATAATAACAATGAATTTATTATGTCTCATATACTTATTTAAAGTGAATTTCCCATTTCAACAAAAACTTCCTACAGCTTTCTTTAATTTCAATCCTTTTCTTTATCACCCTAACTAGTTTATCATTTAAAATTTCAAAAGATCAAAACTAAATAAAGTAATTGTTCAACAAACCTCAGTGAAACTGAAGAATAAACCAATTCCACCACATAGCTTGAAGGCATAATCAATTGTTTCTTTCAACTTCTTCATACAGGGCTTGCACCAGCAATCAGGAGTTACCATTTCATTATGGCAGCAGGTCCTCTGAAAAAATAGTTAACACTCAGGAGAACTACTAAATACTAATTACTATTATGGCTTTAATTTGTGATATGAATCAACTTACATCAAGAAGGTCACAAATTGGAAAATCTACAGTTGCATTGCGTTCCCTTGTCTTAAAACCACAGCACTGAAATCTTTCTTGAACCTGCTCCTTGACATCCAAACCCACTTTATTCCAACCCTGCAAAATGATTATTGTAATATTTCAACAGTTATTAAATATAATGTTAAGACTCCAGATTAAATATTCAAAATATTGATTGTTACCTGTTCAGCCAGTAACTCCTGCTGTTCAGAATTGACTGCAAGGCAAGCACATGCCACTGAAAACTGTACCAGGAACAAGAGAAACAGAATCACCATGTACTGAGTAAATGTTAAGGAAAACATAAAATTACAAAATATTTTTATCTAACTAACAATTTAACAATTATAACAATTATCAAAATCATTTTTTAGAGAGGGATGACTCATAACTTTAGAGCTAAATCTGAGGTGGAGTTGTGTAAAGCAATCGTTATCATTTGACAGTTCATAATGTACAATTATTCTGTCAAATGCTTTGTTTAACTGACTTTATCGTACGATATGAACTGTCAAATGATTACGATTGCTTTACACAATTCCACCTATGATTTGCTCCAGATGATGTCATATAATAATTAATATTGTCATCCTACAATACAAGACAAAATGAGAATATACATAAGCAATGAAAATATGAATAGGTAGGTACAGCCTACCAAACCGAAAGTAGAATGGAGAAAAAATAGAGATTTGGAAAAGACCCGTCTAATACAATAAATAGTGTCATAGATTTCTACTAAAATCTAAGGCTATTAAAATTTCACAAACATTTTCACATGATGTAGCAAATTATCTTCACAGACAAGACCAATTTTCAAAAAGGATACAAAGAACAGCATAACTTGATGATGCTTTACTGCCCCAGCCAAGCCGAGTATGGATATTAATATCAGGAAGACTCCACATGCCAGTATACCTCCCACTATTGGCAAATTGGGAACCACTAGTGAAGAAGCTTGCCCATACACTGCTACTGTTATAAGAATTGATGCAACCACCTAAAAATCATTATAAAATTAGTTCTTTGCATATTTTAAACAATAAATTGCTGTTTAGGGTTGATGGTCCACTTCAGTCATTGTGCAGATGACACTTACCACATACAATACATTTAACGCAATGAGTGCGTTTTTGCTGCAAGTAAATCCTCCACACATGTTGGCAACAAAGTAATACTTGGTTGACTGAAATGTATTTTTACATAAAATGATTAAAAACGACAAATTGCACAGAAGACAAAAGGATCACACTTTCATTGTCGCAGATTGCGTTAATAGCACTTCACGAAATAATGTTAGTATCAATATAAATTATGTTATAGCACTGGAATCCGTTTGTGAATTTGCAAATTATTTTAGATCGTCTTCACTGCATATTATTAAAGCGTCACACGATTTCTGTGAAATAAAATTAATTCTCAGAGATTTTAATCAAATCAATCAAATTTGACAATTGACATTTGATTTGGTTCACAGATTTAATATGAATGGAGCGTTTTAGTAGTCCAAAGATAATATAATATTGAATATTCATTCAATCTGTCAGTTTGCGCCGCGGCGACGCGCGCGACGCACAGTAGTTTGATTTTAAAAATAGGTGGACATACGATCGAAAGTCATAATTTCACCGAAACAAAAATTGTTTTGGATAGCATTTTGAATGCTGATCAACATTTGTCATTATGCATTTTTCGTTAAAACGAGCCTTTCATGCTTAAAAAAAATATGACAAGAAAATTTGTATGGAGAAAAATCTTTTTTATTTTTTTTCTGGCTACTGTTGCAAACTGTAGCGGTCAAACCTTATGTAGTCGTAAGTACCTATGGTGCCTAACATTACGACATAAATACTTTTTGCGGGCACGCGCGGCAAAGCGAGTAATGGACATGCAAAATTTTAAATATTTTTATTTATTCATTATTGATTTTAATGCACTTAAAGTAATTATTAATAGATAAATATACTTAGTCTAACTTACTACAGCCCCCTATTACCTCATTTCACGCTAAAACCTTTCAAACTAGAAGCTAAGTTTGTAGGTACTAGGTAGTCTAAGTTGTTTTTATTGTCATTATAATATTCACAACTACTGTTCTACTGGTTATCGTGTAAGATAGATTAGGTAGATATCAACCCTTTACCTAGGTATATACCTACTTCTTGGCACTTATAATACCGACATACATGATTAAAAAAAGTCTTCAAGCAAGAACCCTTGACTTCAATAGTTATGAAAGATTTTTTAACTTTCTAGAGTAGTCCTGAATAGATCCTTAAATCATTTTGACTATCATAATCGATTACAGTAGGTAGCGGGATAGTTTCAATTTTGATCAGGGTTCGAAAATATCCGATATTTATTATAAATATCAAAATATCGGATATTTATGATATATATCCGATATATATCAACTTTGATATATATCAATTTTGTATGAAAGCCATACTATTATTTTATTGTATTATTCATGAATACTATTGCATAAGTGTTACATAAACATGTTTTTAATGTTTTTAAAACTTAAAATCAGACAAATAAAGCAAAAACATAAAATTTCTTTTAAATACGGCAAAATCAACTAAAAAAATAAAAATCTTATGTCAAAAAGTACAAATACAGTAACAAATTTTAAAAGTTGATATATATCATAAAAACCGGCTTGATATATATCGGATATATATCCGATATATATCAAGATATATATCCCTTGATATATATCCTCGAACCCTGATTTTGATAGAACTGTAATTTCCAGTTCTTCTGTTGAATAGTCTTGTACTTTCGCAAAAATATTCTTTTTTTTGGCTCCTTTAAAGAGGTGTAAGTTTCTTTCCCTTCGTCTAAAAAGATAATGTACATAACACCTTTATAAGTAGCCTCAAACATAAAGCATAAAGCATACCTTTACCCAATCATCGAACTGAGAAAAATCTGAAATCCGACATTTATCACCTTCTTCCATTCATGTCTTCAATTATTATCTTCGTTCGAAAAACAAATCAAAAAAAGATATTTTAGCCTATTCACTTATCTTGATCAGAGTGTTTAAAATAATCAAAGTCACTCACATACTTACTTTTTCCGAAAGAATCCAATAGGCAGGTTTGCAGTACACCAAAATGTTATCACATTATCTGCACCATGTATCAGCAGTTTTTGTGTACGTTAGCTGGCATATAAAACTATAGGTAGAGGTGTACATAATGGATCTGCAATAATGTGTGGCAATAGGGCTCGGAAACGTAGCCTCTTAATATAGGCCTTATAAATAAGCTCAAAATTGCACAACGTGCTATGGAGAGGGCTATGCTCGGTGTTTCTTTTAAAGATCGAATCAGAAATGAGGAGGAGATCCGTAAACGAACCAAAGTCGTTGACATAGCCCAACGGATTAGCAAGCTAAAGTGACAATGGGCAGGGCACATAGTACGCAGAACTAATGGCCGATGGGGCAGCAAGGTTCTGGAGTGGAGGCCACGTACCGGAAAGCGCAGCGTAGGACGTCCACCCACAAAGTGGACCGACGACCTCATAAAGGTAGCAGGAAGGCGCTGGATGCAGGGCAACACCAAGCGGCCATTGTGGAAATCATTGGGGGAGGCCTATGTTCAGCAGTGGACGTTCTATGGTTGAAATGATGATGGATGATGAATAATGTGTAGAAGGGGGTTACGGATATTTCCATTTATGATGGAATTATTTGACTAACTGAATGGAGAGCCATAAAAATATTGTTTACTATATGGGTTGAAACCCTTACTGAACCCACTACCTACTGTAATCAATTATGACAGTCAAAATGATTTAAGGATCTATTCAGGACTACTCTAGAAAGTTAAAAAATCTTTCATAACCATTGAAATCAAGGATTCTTGCTTGAAGACTTTTTTTAATCATGTATGTCGGTATTATAAGTGCCAAGAAGTAGGTATATACCTAGGTAAAGGGTTGATATCTACCTAATCTATCTTACACGATAACCAGTAGACCAGTAGTGAATATTATAATGACAATAAAAATAACTTAGACTACCTAGTACCTACAAACTTAGCTTCTAGTTTGAAATGTTTTAGCGTGAAATGAGGTAATAGGGGGCTGTAGTAAGTTAGACTAAGTATATTTATCTATTAATAATTACTTTAAGTGCATTAAAATCAATAATGAATAAATAAAAATATTTAAAATTTTGCATGTCCATTACTCGCTTCGCCGCGCGTGCCCGCAAAAAGTATTTATGTAGTAATGTTAGGCACCATAGGTACTTACGACTACATAAGGTTTGACCGCTACAGTTTGCAACAGTAGCCAGAAAAAAAATAAAAAAGATTTTTCTCCATACAAATTTTCTTGTCATATTTTTTTTAAGCATGAAAGGCTCGTTTTAACGAAAAATGCATAATGACAAATGTTGATCAACATTCAAAATGCTATCCAAAACAATTTTTGTTTCGGTGAAATTATGACTTTCGATCGTATGTCCACCTATTTTTAAAATCAAACTACTGTGCGACGTGGTTTGGTGGTGGCTGTGGTTGGTGGTGGTTAGCGAGCGATCGATCGGCGAGCCATGCAGGCGCCGCTGCTGCCCCCTTAGACAAGTGGCACTTTTTGATCGAATCTGTCAAAACTTCATACAAAAAAGGGCTTTTCGACCATCTTTCGACTAGTTTTCGATTTTAAATTGCATTTTGTCTAGACAAGTTGCACTTTTTGAACGAATCGAAAATCAAATCGATCATAACCCTAAACAAAAAAAAGGCCTTTCGACCATTTTTCGACTGCTTTCCGAGTTGATAGGTGAGCTTCGTCCTTTAAACATTCTTGATGGTACAAACAAAAAAATATTGCAAAAATTATTATGTTCTTTGAGGTTGTGGGGTTCATAATTGTTCTTATCGTACCTATTATAAGTAAAACATTAATAAAACAAAAAAAAATTTATTAACAAAATAAGTTCTGTACATGCACTAATTAATGTCGCCTAGTTTACTTACAATGATTGAAATTAAAAAATCTAAATTAAATTATTCATTAATTTCTTCATTCTCTTTTTTAATTTCATTTAACTTCTCTACAAAATACTGTTTCCTATGAGAAAGAGCAATTCGAGGTTGCCTTATAGCGAAATTCTCATTACCTAACTTGCTATATTTAGCTTCACCATCTTTACCCATCAATTCTCTTAATGCTTGATTTCTTTGTAACATTTTTTCATAGAATATTACTCCACTTTCTACAAATTCAGGTCCTAACTCACACAATTTCTTATCAACTGAAGTTTCATAGTGAACTTCAGTCATATCTTTCATAAGAAAATAAGTGCCCATACTAAATAATCCTACTATTGAATACAAAGTCAACCTCATAGAAAGTGGAGCAATGTATAAATTTAATTTCGTATTTATGAATTGAGAAACATTATATGCCAGAAATAAACATGCAAATGGATAAGCAGATTCATATAAAAACTTGTTGTTCTGAGTCATCATAATCTCTCTACAAATTGCAAACTGCTGTACTTTTTCTGGCAATATCAGTGCATCTGCTAACTTTTTACCAGCTTCTGTAGTCCAGTCTACATTTTTTAGATTGACCTGAAACATATAGTATAATATTATAACTGTTAATCTACAATATATTTTATCCATTTTGTATAGATGATTCATAAAAGTATGATGTACTAACCTGAATGCTATCCTTTTCAATATCTTCAAGTGATTTATAACTAAAGTTGACTGGGATACCGATAGCAACTCCATATTTTGAATTTGTACTACCTAAATGGAAAAACTTCAGATAAAAAGTTGGAAAATACAATTTCAAAACACAATCAATCCTGATGTTAATATCTATTAAATAAAAAAGTAAAATACTTGCATAATGAGCACCTATCAAAATTCAAATGGACGTACATATTAACATGGTAAGGATCCAACCCACAACTTCACTCAAATTGTGTTGGATTTTTTTCATGGATATAATATGTCCAAATATAACCTAGTAACAGTAATAAATAGTAGAATTGTTGTATCTATTATATTTTAATACTATTCTAGTTGTTTATTACGACAGATGTGACTTATATAATTTTTACTTACCTGCATGAAACAAGTCATAACCAAAAACACTAAAAGGTGTTATGAGTTTTCTGTGTACTTCAGGCACCTTAAGTATATCCAAACAACTCTTGCAACGATCTTCAAGTTCTTCGGACAGATTTACTGGCTGACTATTCCTGTTAAAATACGTAAAAATTATTGTACACAAATTGAATAGCAAGTAGGTATAAATTAATGTATGCAAGTGATGACGAAAATGACGATTAATGAATTAGAAAGGACAAAAAACATACTTACTGATAATAGTGAACGAATTCTTTGTATTTATCAAGAAGCAACGTATGAGGAGTGAACTTCGCTGCTGTAAACGCAAAGCCAGTACCGGTAACCAAAGCAAAAGTAAACTTGCGCCCCGATTCGGTCAAAAACCAAGACACTGGTCTTTTAACACTCATGTTTTCGTTAAGATGTAAATATAATTACAAACAGAACGGCTGCAATCCTATCGTGATCCTAATCCTATCACCAATACACCAATACGAGAAAAATAGATGGATGGAATGGAAGTGGAAGTGCCGGAGACGGACTGCCTGTCAAAATCATATGTTATGTCATAACAATAGTAACGTCCCAACACTACAAACGATAAATCGATTACTTTATTAATTAATTTGTGCTAAATTCATTGGCGCTTCTTCTCCAGTTGCGCTCCGTTTTTCATTCCAGCTGAGGTGTACTATCGGTATCGCGGTAAAGTTCACGCGCAAACAAAGACGAAACAACGGATTTAACCACTTTCCTATAAAAGTTGTTCGTGAAGGCCAAAGAGCATAAAAGAGTAAGAGACGGCACTCCATAGATATTTTTTGAGCTCACGCACACATATGCATTTTAGAGAACGACCCGCAAATCTTTACCAACCGCACAAACTACAGGCGGAGCTACCAACATAATGCCTTATTTTCTGACAGTATTAGTGACGTTCGTAATAACTTATCGATTATCGATACTTTGCTAGGGTTGTAATTGCATATCGATATCTAGTATAGGAACCTTCAATATTTTAATGATTACTATTTTTATTTTATACTATGTGTAAGTAAAACGAAGTTTTGTAACGTAAATTATTTATTTCGAAATAAAATAGGTATATTACAATAAGTATTGAACATGACATAGCAGTTGTAGGCATGAGGAATTATTGAAAATTATAACAAAGTACAGAAATGATAATTTTGTAAACTTTTATTTTCACAACTTTTTCTAAGAAAAAATAGGATTTTTATTTATAAACATCTTTAATTTTCTTATCAGCTGATCGAACCTCAGCCCTAAGATTACTTTTCAATGCTTTGTTGCTGTGCTTTTTTACTTTTGTCAGCAAAATTGTTTTCACTTTTTATGAAGCTGTCATTAATGATTTTACAACTTTTTCTTAGAAAAAGGTAACTTAATATTTTAAACATCTTATCATAAATTTATTTATTATGTTGTTGACATTTAAACCAACTAAAATTACAATTTGTACTCAACATTAAGAAAATGAATTTTCCAACATTTTCCATATATATCTGGTCGGCAATATGGTCATGATAAAATTGTTTAGCTTCATTTACGGTGGTACATAATTGAATTGTTGGATAAACGAGACTTTTTTTATCATGCCACCATTCGCGAAGAGATATATATGCATACAAATCATTGTCAACAGGAGTTTTCACGCTCAAACACTCTTCACAAATTAAACAAGAACTGCCCCCCTAGACAAAACGCACTTTTTGATCGAATCGAAAATCGAATCCGTCAAATTCCATACAAAAAAGGGGCTTTTCGACCACTTTTCGACTGGTTTGCGATTAAAATGGCACTTTGTCTAGACCCACTGTTCTGTAATAGTTTGGCAGCTAAATACCCGCTTACATATACTACTGGTTGGTTTTCAAGGCTACACAAATTTTCAATGGGCTGTTCTAAGTTTTCAGGGTCCGGGATAGACAACACAGGATAAAATTCAGTGTCTGTGGAATCTTGAACATTAATTTTTATTTCTGTTGTTTTTAAATTAGTTTTTAAAATGTCTTTATATTCCAGCATATGTTTATTGTTGTCTGCTTCACAATTAGCACTTCTGCTATGAGGCACTTTCAGCCCAGTAACCATGCTTGTTTTAAGCGCTGCAGTAAAGTGCGTGATAGTGGGATTTCTATTGGTTACACTGTGTTGCCTAATGATTCCAAATAAGTTTTCCAGAGAGTCTTGGTTAAACTGTCTAAGGTTCATATATTTAAACCCTTCATTCTTTAACTTTTCCCAAATATCGTTTAAGGATTTGATAGATATTTGATATCCCTTTACGCATTTAACATTTTTTAGTATCGTGTTTTCTGCTGTTATAAATTTTATGGTTTTTAACTTATCAGTATAAAAGGTCCAAGACTCAATGTGATTACTTGATGTGGAAACATTTTCCCGGATCCCTTTCTTTACGTCATTTAAAGATGATGGACCATTTGTACAATCAAATAGTTTATCTAACTGTTCAATCACAAATGCTGTATCATTGCAATCAGAAACTTCTTTCCATGCCATCATTTTTAAAATAGCTGCCACGGTATTACTCAGAGCATGCGCAGCATACTTCACCCTCATCTTAGTTTTGAATGTTGGATTTACAATGGTACTATTCAGTTTTTTAATATTTAAAAAATTTCTGTTGTGTTCTTCTGCAACTACCTTCGCTATATTCCTTATTGTTTTTTTTGCATTTTGTAACTGTCGCCAAAGCCTCTTCTCTTTAATTGTAAATGTTGATGTAGTGTCTGTAATAAAAACATTTCCATTAGTAAAAAAAACAACATTAAAGCAAATTGAATTGAATATTGGTTAATTAATCAGCAATTTTACTTAGTTTTTTAAATTAGGTATGTTTTATCTTACCTTTCATTTCAATGTTTTTCTTAGGTCTTTTATAACTGTGGACTAATATTTCTGCCTGTGCATCTTGATGGCAAATGTTTTTATCATCTGAAATATTATAAATATGCAAATTAGTTTAAAATTTATTTTGTTGTTTTATGAAACATATTATTTCCAAATCAATCAATCATTATCAAGTTTTAAAAAAATGCAAAGACAGGATAATGATAGCTCTTCTCATAAAATATGAAGCGTGGGCCCACCTTCAATAACAATGACATAATATTAAATTAAAGGCATTTAGAGGTTTTAATGTTCTGCATTCTGGATGCGGTCTGCGGGTATGTCAAGACAATCTGTAAGTGGTCGTGATAAGGCAATCAGTCACGTGTGCTTTGCGTTCTTTGTTCGTATCCGCACGGTCAAATCGCATTAATATAAAATGTACAGAAACCTAGAATGTTGTACATATAAGTTCATTTTGACCTGACTGCAGACTGCAGAACGCATCCAGGGTGGCATTCTTTAGTTTGAGGGAAGGCATATTTTAGAAGGTAAATAATTAGTTTGTACACTTACCATGAGTAATGGGTTTATAGGTCATATGTTCTGGTGCATTGGAAGTAGAAGGAAGAGGTTCAAAAGTTGTTTTCGCAGAAATACCAGAATCTGGTATATCCACAGCTCCCAAACATGTTGAATTTAGTTGTTTGGTTGTAGTTGTAAGGGGAACTGAAAGCAGATAATGAAATGTGAATTGGGTAATAAAATGTCATGTTCTTACCCAACTTTAGGGTACAATCAGTCTAGTACATGTCTTGCTCACATTAAAAATTACTAGCTTATAAATATTATTAAACTAGCTGACCTGGCTAATTAATGTAGATTGCCTAAAATTTTTCAAATTGGTCCGGTACTTTTTTTGAAGAATTTGTATTACACAAATTACTAAAGTCCCTCTAACTCAACACACATTCTAAGCTAAATTGTGTTACGAGTGGGTTTACTACAATATTCAAGCTGTGGGGTTCTAACCCGCACTTTAGGCTATCTTGGCTCGAGTTACGGAGCCGATCAAATACAAACAAACAATTAAATATTTCCTTTTTATATTATTAGTATAATTTTAGATAAACATACCTCGTTCAACTGGATTTGACTTCTTTGGAATGCAATATGAATGATCATAAAGAACTGTAACAAAGTATAGATATAATTAATAATTGAAATTATATATTATTTATTGATAAGCATACAACACATGTTTGTGGTTACAAAGAAAGAACCTTGTTAAATTGCATTCGGTTGGTTTGTTTTGGAAACCAAAGAAAATTAATTAAGACATCTAAAGAAAAATTGATAGATAGTAAATTAAATTTAAAAAAAATAATTGAAGTCATCATCATACCTGTCTTGAGGTTTTCTTTATTGGAGTCTTTTACATGAAGAGGAAACTCTGTCAAAACTTCATCTGGCAAGATGGGATTGCTCAATTCCAGTGTTGGAATAGCTGAGTTCTTCAGCCGAGTTCCTTTGGCATTGAAGGATTCAGGAGTGAAGTGCCCACCACAAACAAACTTCAGTTGGTGTAACTTTTCAATAGGTACATATGCTAAGTCTTCTAAGCCAGCATTTTTAACCCACATTCGACAACTGAAATAAGAAATACCTATTAGAAAAGAAAAAGAATAACAAACTGAAATTTATTCATCAACTAATTTCTTTTAGTATTGTTATGCAATTCATTTGCAGAGTACGAAACAAAATACTGAAATTAAAAATTGGTTATGGTTATTTACTGTATGATTAAAAATATTAATCCCAGCCTTTAAGTTTACACAATCAGTAAAATTATCTTGTAATAAATGAGTGTTATTAGAAACTCACCGGTCAGAATCCAGAGGAAACCTACTCAAAAGTAAGGGTGATCCACCACGACTTCGCCTCTTATTACAAATAACGCACTTCTTGTTGTTTCTACTCTCCATTATCAGTAGAAGCCTAAAATGAAATAGGTATTAATTAAACAAAGCCTATAATTTCTCTCCAACCAGTGTCAATGCCCTGGTTCATGCATTTACCAGTTTTGAAAGTACATTTACATTTTCATCACATAGGGTTGTTTTTAATGAAAAATAGATTTGTAATAGATGTAATATTTCAAGTAAGTAGATAACATACCCATTAAACAGAAAAGTAAATAAGAGTTTAAACTTCTGTAGAAGTTGAAACACAGCTTATTTAAAAGAGTCTCTATCTCACAAAAAACATAACACTGAACAGCAAACTTTATCACGCCCGATACGGAGGAACTTAATCAACTCAACGTAAACGACAGAAAAGTTTATTTACAGTAATATTGCACCAAATCTGATAAAATAACTTCACACGAATCAATTCGCCGGTTAAAAACTCAAACTCAATTGACAGACATTTTTTTTCATTTGTCAAACTAACAATACTACCAACATAAGGACACTAACAATTATTTTTAGTATGGTGGTATTGATCCGCGGGTTCCCCTGCTATAGTGAAATCAATCCAAAATGCACTTTATTGCTTAAGGGATAAGGTTGTATATCAATTGCTACATATAGAGACTAGTTTTTGTATGAGAAGTGTCTACCCACTGGTGAAGGCATTTGACTCAAGTTTGTGAAAAAGTGGAAAAAGCAGTGTTGCCAGTCGGGTCTTGTCAGAAATTACCAGAAATATGAAAAAATGTAACCTTTTTGAATAAAAAGTAACCTTCATTCGGGGGGGGGGGGGGGAGCGATTGTTCATGGATGGAAAATGAATACAATTGATCATCGATCGTTTCCCTAAATTTAAAATTTTGACCATTCCATGAAGACCGAACAGAGACCGGTCGCGGTCGTATAAAAACGTTTCATGGATTTGCGTTTTATTATCGAAAAACATTCGCTAAACCTCATTTTTTTAACAAATAATAATCTAATTCATGTTTAAATGCAGTTTATGACATAATTTTTAAATTGACACTATTAATATTTTTTACTGATTAACCTGTAAAAGTTAATTCTACAATTTCTGAAAAATCACCTAAAAGTAACCTTTTCATTAGTGTAACCTAAAAGTAACCAATGCAGTTCATAAGTAACCTAAAAGGTTACAAAAGTAACCTTCTGGCAACACTGGGAAAAAGTAGCTTTCTTTCAGCTTTAACACAAAGAAGCAGTTGCGTTTTGAGTTCGTTTGAACTAGCTGTCAAAGCGATACCGACCGCGCGACGAATTTGTGAGTTTCGTTCGTCGTCTAGTCGCGTTGTAGTTGAAAATATGTTGAAAATATTTAGCGCAATCGGGGCACTGCGCACTGCTCGTATTCCATTCCGCTCACATACAAAAAGCAGAGACGTAATATTTAAAATAATCTTACTATTTCTATTTTCGATTCTACTTTTAGCTCATTCTTAACTCAATTTTCGATGGCTAGCTCACAGGAAAGTTATTTTGACTCAGTCGGACTCTAGTTTGTCTGTGTGCAGTCATCAAATGACCTCGGGGGCGTTTAGCGGAAAATAGCGCTAGCTAGCACTAGTAAGTAAAATAGATCCTTTTAGTGTAAAAAAAATATGGAATCGTCACTTTTGAAGTTTAGAAAAGGTGTCCTTTTTTTTAAGGTGTCCTATCCTAGCCACAGATATAGACCTAGCCTTCTAGCCAAAAACATGCTAAAGTTTTTGGCGGTTGCCATGGCAATCGCCATTCTTCTAACAATTTCTAACAAACGCTATTTTTCGCCAAACGCCCCCACTGTCAAAAATGTCAAACTGACATTACTGACACTGACAATACCAAACAAAGCATACAGCGAGTGGTGGTCATGTTTAATTTGTTTGTTTAGCTGTTGTAAATAAAATTCCTGGTGGTTTAATGTTAAAATGGATCAAGTATTAAACGAACTAAAGAATATTCACTTAGATTGTCTTGATGATGATTGGGTCCAGGGTATTTACTATTCAGAATTTCTTGAATTCGGTGAAATTTCCACCGAGTATGAAGCTGCTATTGATGCTCAAGACAATATTCGTTCAGTAATCAAGAAAATCATGAAATCCTTTGATGAATGGCTCAATACTGAAGATAGCGTCGAGGAAAAATCTTGGGCTGCTTTGTCAACTCATGTCCGACACCAAAAACTTTTAGCCATCATTGCATATTACATTGATCAAGGCAGTAAGAACGTTGTTTCTAAAGAATATAGAAACAATGCTTTGCTTGCATCGCGTTTGTATTACAAATTGTTATCCGTTCCTGGGTATAAGGCCTATCATATTTATCACTCCCAACTTTTTGCACATTCCCTTGGTTGTCTTGGATTTCCAAAAATTATGTGTGACAATGAAGAAAATTACTTCAATACCAAAGAGTTGACTCGGGAAGTAAATTCAGTGATAAGAGAGCTAAGAAACTTTGTCATTGATCTAAGAGCTATAATAGAGACGCTTCAGCTCAACTCAAATGATATGAATTTTGAAGACATCCTGAGTAATTTAGTAGATATTACTGGAGGTGCTATTGTTAATAAGTTGAATATTGGTAAGTATAAAAATGGTGTTGTCTCATTGCTAAATTTTGAATTATACATAATATTATTTTTCATACTTTTTTTTTAATTTTCAGATAAAATTGAACTTGCTAATTTATCAAGAGTTATCTATGAAATGATTGATATATTAATATGCGAGGTTAATGAAGAGCCAAACAAAGAAGCTATAAAACTACTTTTCAAGTGCATTCTTCCAAAACTGGTTGCAGCATCTGTTGATACCAGAAATGCTAATGTATGTAATGTTTTATAATATCCAATGTTATTTTAAGCAAAGAAATGTGGAAAATGACAACCTAACTGAATCCAGTTAGGTGGTGACTAGTTTAGTGATTACTAAGCTAACTCATAGTTCTCACTACAGTAATTAATTCACTAGTTACTTTTTTGTTTACAGAATCTTGTAAGAGCGTCGTATGTTACGTATTCTGGACTGCTTCTGAGTAAATATGGTAAAGCAGCATTGCCTGGTTACAATGTACTTTTGCAACATCTCTGTTACACATTAGATGGTTTGGTAAGTAGTTGTATGTAGAAAATATAATTTATATTTTATTTAAAACTATATGTCATCATGTTTCTTCTTTTACATTAGGAACGCGCAGAAGTTCGCGCCGCTCGAGTCTCGTTGGTTGTTGGCCTGATGAGTCTACTGCCACGTAAATCTTACCGAAATATTGTGAAATGGTTGCTCAAGCTGTCAACAACATCAAAAATCTCACATCGTCAGATTGCAATGGTATCTTCTTTAATATTCTAAAAGAAATATTTTCTACATGGCACTGGGTAACAATTGCTTCACCAACAGCTGACATCATAATTTTGTCTAAAAAGATTATACAGAAATATCTCAAAATATATCATATATTTTTACAGGAAATGTTATCCAACTTACTTAGCAATGAACCTGAAGAAGTAAAACCTCAAGAGTCCATACCTGAAAAGCCAGTGGAAAATGCAGGTATGTAAATAATGACTTTTAAGAAAATGTGAGATTGTGTTTAAACTATAATGGGCAGAGAATCGATAGTTTGATCATACTCAAGATGACTTCGTTTTCTCGCTTGTGCTTGCCACTGAGATAGATACTTTGATAAAATGGGTACAATTTTATAGAATCATCTGAAGCACAACCAAGTGAACAGCCTGAAAATACTGCATCAGATTCAGGAATTGGAGACTCTACAGCTAGCACAAGTATGGAAGTGGAGGGACAAACTAGCAGTGCAATGATGACTGAAGATGAAAGCAGTCAAGATAGTCAAGAGACTATAATTCCACCAAATAATGTATGTATATGAATGCCTCACTTTTAAATGACCTAGAATCATTCCTTTGCTTTATCATAGTTTCAATCAGACTAATGATAAGGGATCGAAAAGTTGATAAAATATTTCTTGCTGTTGTATTACAGTCAGCATCAAATAGTTTGTGACACCCAAATTGGCTTTTGGCCAGTTGACAACACAACCTTATTCCAGTTAGTAGTAGTTTAATGAAGATACCTATGATACAGGCAATTTTGCTTAGTCTAGGTGTTAATAATTTCCTTCACTTCAAAATAAGTATTATTGATAAAATTCTTATTCTTATTATATTTAGTAACAAGGACGTCTTGCGTACTTTTTGGCTCCTTTGGGTGTCTCAAACTATTTATTTGAAGCTGACTGTACAAACGATGACACGTCAAGCTAGATACTGTGGAATCTTATGCAGTTGGAAAAGGTGTGATTTTTGAAAGAAAAAAAGTTTTTTTTTTTCATTTCCAATGTAGGAGGACCAAGAAATAACGGAGGAAGACGTGGCCGGCTTGCTCAGGCAGCGGCCGCACACGGTCCCGTACGCCGACATCCTGCGCGCCGTGCACGAGCGCGTCAACGACGTGTCCAGCACGCTGCGCACGCGCGCGCTGCAAGTGCTCGCCGACTGCGTGGCCAGCCCGCGCGCGCCCATGAAGCACGCCATACGGGTGACTGGAACAATAAAAAAATTACATCTACTGACAAATGACAATCGCACTATAGTCACGATTCTGAAACGTCAAATGTTAGCGACGTCAAGAAGAATCAAGATTAATGTTAGCAACATCATGTCAATTAGTTCAAATTAGCTAATTAATCTGTTTTGTAATTAAGAAAATGAACATGAAATTTTCGCCAAAAAGGCAATACCGTAGCGAAAACCATCAGGCTCTCTCGCTTACTCACTCGGTAGGCCTCTTTCTTGCATTGTCTGATCTGTCACTTCCACAAAATAGCTTCTCTTTCACACTTTTCTGGAAAATCTGGAATGTTCAGGAAAAAATAGAGAAGAAACGAGACTGAAATATCGGACCTCGTGAGACAGGTCCAGCCTGCCTCAGATAATCTCAAGGAAAAGCGTATTTGTTAACTATGTTACTTTTGTTGTATAGGATCTGAACGGTGACGGCGAAGTGTCCCGCCTAATGGCGGTGTGCGCTCGCTGCGTGTGTGACGAGCGAGCGGCCGTGCGTCGGGCGTCAGTAGGCCTGCTGCACCGGTTGTTGACCGGCATCGAGCCAGACGGAGAACCTACTAAACCCTCCGCTAATGACGTGGGCGTAAGTACATAATTTAGTTTACGAAAATGGTCACAATCGGGCTCTTTGTTGATGACACTGTCTGGTCTCTAAGCACGTAGAATTTTGTCCAATGACCCCAAGATACCCATCCTTATCGCTCGCGCGTAATTATATTGCTGTCGCGACTGTGCGACGGGCGCCCGCAGTGAGTGCGCGCGATTAATAAGGATGGGTAGCTTGGGGTCATTAGACAAAATTCTACATGCTCAGAGACCGGGCTTTAGTACTTTTTTTTTACTATTGTGGTTTTTCTGTAGTGGTTTAGGGTCTTTGACCGTAACTTCTTTTTTATACCTTCCAATTTTAGTCAAACAACAAGTTACAATTTTATTATTTAAAAGCATACTTTTAAATTTAAAATAAAAAAAAATATAAAAAATTTGTACCTTGTGTTAAGCATAATACAAAAAAATTACTCAGCTATTGCAAGCGAAAATACTAACATTGCTTCTAACCACATTGTTAATTACAAAAAAAAGTACTAATGAAGAATGTTCACTAATTTTGTTTTTTAGCTTTCTGTATTCTCTGTTAAAAATAAAAAATACACGTGAAAGAATTATTTCGATACGTTAATTAGTTTCCAAGATATTGAATTTTAAAAGTGCGGGCGGCGGCCGGCTCGCCATTTTATGCGCGTGACGTCATATTACAACGACTGGCTCATATTTGTATGGGTGGAATCTTGCAAACTGAATTAAGACCCACTTCCAGGCAACCGATTAACCTGAAATTTCGCAAACACATGTGATTTGGATGACCATGCAATATTATGATGACATGGAGCTGATCTGATGATGGAGCTGGAAGGTGGCCATAGGAACTCTATAATAAAACGACTTAAATGCATCGAGTTTGGGCTCGTTCGTTTTGTATTGATGAGTATTTTAATTCTATATAGTAATCGGGGTCTAATGATGGAGCTGGAAGGTAATTCGCAATAAAACGACACAATCGCATCAAGTTTGGGTTTGGTTCAATTTTAATTTCTGTGATGGGTCTGGGTGTTAATATGTATAATAAGTTTGTATTTACAAAAAAAAAATATTTAAGTATGTTTATATCCGTTTTCTAGTGAGCGGACGCTGTGAATGTACGTCACACGGGGTCACGTGACCGTCGGCGGGACTCAATATTTAAGCGAACTTTGAATGCCTATAAAATCATAACTACTGGGTATTTTTGAATGAAATAAAAACTTATGTATTTGTAAATGTAAAAGCTTAACTGTAACATAGGTTTCAAGTGATTTTGCATACCTAGTAACATTCTCAATTATTTTATAGATCCTGGTAGGGTTGTGCCGGGACGCGAGTATCTTAGTTCGCTCGTCAGCCATCTCTGCTTTAGGCGAGCTCGTGTTGCATACGCCCTGTGACGCGGTCTTTGACGCTTTCCTCTTGGGGCCGATGCACCAACTCTCGGATCCTGAAAATAAGGTGAATAATTGTCCTTTGTCTCCTTTTAGAAAAGTCCATGTATCACAGAATACAGTGTGACTGGAACTGAACCCGCCATAGCTAATACGCTTATAGAGGAGGTCATTTGCTAATTATTGAACCTTACTTTCTATGGCTAAAGTTTTATAGTATTTAGGATAGGTATATGTCAATTTTTATACTTTTTTCAGATTTTTCCGAAATTTGACCTAAAAACTGCTTCAATTTTTTTTCTCGCTTGATTTCAACAGTTTTTTTTATTTGATATTAATATCGAATATGTCTTTATTCAAATAAAATCAATTTCTGATCCAGATAATGATTGAATAGCAAGTTACGAGCCGCCAAAGTCTAACAAAAGTACAACCCACGATAAAAAATTCTACTTCAATTCGATTTAAAAAAGAATTAATGGTGATAATGGTATGGATAATTTTCGTATTATTACTCCATTTTCTTCCATAAACTTTGAATTTTTAATAAATTTTAATATCTAATTACTACGTGTGATATATCATTGGAAAGAAGAGAAGGTAGAGATATTTTTAAGATAATTGGCAATCCATTATCACCATTAGTTTTTTTTAAATCGAATTCGAACTTGAATTTTTTATCGTGGTTTGTACTTTTGTTGAACTTTGGCGGCTCGCAACTAGTTATTCAATCATTATCTGGATCTGAAATTTATTTTATTTGACTAAAGGTTTATTCGGTATTAGTATCAAATAAAAAAATCAGTTAAATCACGCGAGAAAAAAAAATTAAGCAGTTTTTAGGTCAAATTTCGGAAAAATCTGAAAAAAGTATAAAAATTGACATATCTCCTAAACTATAAAACTTTAGCCATAGAAAATGAGGTTCAATAATTAGCAAATGACCTCCTCTATACGCGTATTAGCTATGGCGGGTTCAGTTCCAGTCACCCTGTATATTGTCAAAGTTGTAAATTAATATTTCAACAGGTTCAGGAACAAGTAGTAACACTAGTACAGCAGATATTAATAGATCGCCTCAGGAAATATGACGTAAATGTTGTCGAAGACCAGCTGCCATGGAAGTTCTTGGCGGCTGTTACCCGGCACAACATGAGGAGGCATCTACAGAAAGCCTGCACACTGTTGAATAAATCCTCCAAATGTATAAGGTAAGTTACATAACTAACCGTTTGTGTTGTGGTTGTACTTTCTTACTTTAGAATACCTCTACCAAAAATTGATTGTATTGGGTCATTCATTTAGCTCTATAAACCAGCTTAAAATACACGCATTCTGACTTGTGGTCTTCTATCGGCCTCAGAAGCACGGTACAAATTATTAAAAAAACCGACTGTTTTAAGCTCGTTAAGTCCTTGGCAAAACTGGGAACAAATACAGCATTTGATGTCCATTTTATTCATTACTTTGACTGCCAACTGTTTCTGAGATCTAGTAAATCCCTGTACTCTTTTATGCTTCAACCACACCAACGCGTGTAGATCGCCATCGCCGCCGCGATCATAGGTTAATGACATGTCGCGCGACCCATGACAGTCCGCGCGACCTGTCATTGGCCTATGATCGCGCCGGCGATGGCGATATGCACGCGTTGGTGTGGTTGAAGCTTAAGAAACCTGTTTATACAAGCTATACTAGGTATTTATTGCAATAATGTGCGCAGCCACCGGCTCATAGACATTGTGAGCACGCACCTGCGCGTGGGCAGCGACGCGCGCGACCTGCAGTGCCTGGTGCTGCTCACGAGCGCCGCGCGCCACGTCGACTACACCGAGCTCGGCTTCCTGCTCGACTACTACTACACGCTGGCCCGCGGCGACGCGGTATGTACAGACTACATAAATTAGCCTGTATTACAACGACACAACGCCATAGTGTTTAGCTTCGGGTACTGTATGCTCATTAAAATAGCCGACAGGATCTTAACGATTGCTGCTCCTCACAACCAGTTTTAGAGCGACAGTACTTATTCACAAGTGCAGTGAATATCGACTGATATTAAAGACTGTACCGGCCGAAAAGGAAGCGACCGAACTTACAATGCGTTAAGAATATTTCTTTCCACATCCAGGAGCACGACCCGCGCCTGATGCCGCTGACGCTGGAGCTGCTGAGCACGTGGGCGCGCTGCCTGGGCGACGCCGCGCGCACGGCGCTGCGCGACCACCTCGTCAAGCGCCTCGCGGCCGCCGGGGACGACGGTAATTGGCAAACATTTTCTGAAGTTAATTAAATAACGATGTTAACTTTATGTTTGAGAAATTCTTCCAAACGTACTAGTAGAAAAGCTTGCTTAGGCCACGTTTAGATAATGAGAGCTAAATGCGCGTTTTGCTAACGCGCATATTTACAACTACGTGTATTTTATTCTCGTAAGTACACTACAAATGCTAACGAGCGTTTCTTCATATAGTTGTAAACGCGCGCTGACAAAACCCGCGTTGAGCGCTCATCATCTGTTGCTGGTTATAACACAGAATAATAATAAGTACTACGTACAGAAGTTTTACTTCGCGAAGGTATTTAAAAAAATGTATGCTCAATGTCATTGACAATATGGTGTAATTTAGCCTGTCACAAGAGTCAAGCACCATTTTGTTGACAAACGTCAGTGATCGGCACTGCGCCGAAGCTTTAGGGCTGACTTCGGTAAAATGATGTGACGTGAGGTGCCAAACTGCGGAAAATGGCGGAGGAAATACATGATTTAGCATGAATTATCATGAATAATATTAACTACTTATTTACCTCTCAGTGTCTTGAGGCAACTTAAAAAAGTACATTCTGTGTTTTTATTATTATTTAGGCAGTTAAATACTGCACAGTATTTAGTACACTATTTTCTTTATTTTCTTCCATCATACACAAGAATACGCGTGCGTGAGTCAATGTTCGCTCGTATGTGAGGCCTTGTCGAATAGTATCCTGTAGGTGGGCATCGTGCGTGTTTTGTTTTCGATGTAAACTCGCGGAGATGAACAGGCCTGGTTATAATTTCAAATCACGTAAGCAAGTGTTTTACTACACTTTCCTAGGGTTTCACGGCATTCGCTGTTGTTGGGAGACAAGAATGTCTAGGAAGGCTAGTTGTATCAAAATACAGGTTCTGTAAATGTGTACTCTTCTAGGTTGCAGAATCGCATGTGCTGCTCTTGCGGCACATCTCGACCCTTCTAACTTACTGTGGGCAACTGAACTAATGCAACTGTGTAAGTAATATTGATTTTCTATTGCCGGTTTACAAACGTTGAGTCAAAATGTTTGTGAAGATGCACAAAAATATGTTTCAGATCATTTGTAAATATTTCAACTAGGTATGTGAAAAATTGTTTCATTAGAAGACAGTTGAAAGACAGCAAAGATGACTTGTCAACGAAACTGTCGTCCATTATGTGCGCTATCTTATCTTTAAAAAACAATTACGAATTACGTATGGGAAGATCGAATCTGCAAAAGTTTCCAAAATATTGTTTTTTCATCATCTTCGTATCTGTGACCGGTACAAAGTTGTTATCGAAAGTTCTTCCATGCGGCTATGATTGTTCACCAGCGGAGCGGCGCGCGCTGAACGGCGGCGAGCTGGAGGAGTGGGTGCGCGCCGCCGACCTGTCGCTGGTGGCGCCCGCGCCGCCCTCCGCCGCGCTGCTGCGGCTCTTCCTCGCCGCCGTGCCCGACCCGCCGCCTGGTACGTTATTAACTACTAGCTTTTGCCCGCGGCTTCACCCGCGTGACATTTAGTTTGTCAAAGATCTTCATAAATTATAGCCTATATGTTATTCTGGGCTATAAACAATAATACTGTAAAGTTTCATCAAAATCCGTTCAGTAGTTTTTGCGTAAAAGAGTAACAAACATCCAGACATCCATAGAAACTTTCGCATTTATAATATTAGTAGGATTGTGTATTGACTGCAGACTATCTGTGTGCTATCTCGCAGTCATAAATTGGTTTTTTTTTCATACACCTTTAACGAACTGACAAAACGTAATTTCTTCTTATTTTGTTTGCAAATTATCCATACCCGTACTCGTTGATGTCGTATTTTGAGTTAATTACAGGAATTTTCATTAAAGAACGTGTCCTATTCTCTTATCAGTTACTGTAAATGTACTGTGCAGAGTGGTGCGAGGAGCGTCGTGGCACCAGCGTGGCAGGACTAGGCCGGTTATGCGTCCGCTCGCGCGCGGCGGCGGCGGACGCGGCCGGGCCGCTGGCCGCGCTGCTGCAGGAGCCAACGGCGCCACTGCCCGCGCGCATCAATGCGCTGCTGGCCCTCACCGACATTTGCACCAGGTTGGTACACGGTACTGGTAGGGACTCTCCTCACCACCTACTCTGGTCATCCCCATCGGCCATTTCCTGACGTAAAAAATACTTATAATTACGAGGTAGATTTGTTAAACTTATGTGCCGACATCGTAATTATCATCAGTCATCAGGGTCATTCGGTTTCCACTGCAGGAAGACAATGCTCTCTAATTTATTAGAGGCAAAAGAAAGGATTCGGCCTACACTCCTCGCGTGGGTCAAGCACGATGATGTTGATACTTCTCCCTTAGCCGCCTCTTACGATAACCACTGGAAAAGTGGGGGTGGTCCTAACTCTGCTGGAACTAGACAGCTAATCGTAAATATGACACTATCTGTGCTGAGTCCAATGTTATCACGCTCCTAGGTACACGTGCATCGTGGAGCCGCTGCTGGGCTCGGTCTGCGGCTGCCTGGCGCCTGAGGCGGCGGCCCCGCTGCGGCGGGCCACGGCGCGCGCGCTCACGAGGCTACTCCTGGCCGGCTACCTGCGTCTGCGCACGCCGCTGTATTACCGGTAATCATCATCAGCATTCATCAAAAGTTAGGGTGGATTAGCGCATCTCACCGCTAATCCACGCTAAATTTTGTTAGTGTGTGCGTGCGCGCCGCATACGTGTTGGCGCGCTCACATACAAACCGCGCTCGGGCGTTTCTATGAAGATGACCTACTCATTTGTATTTACTCTGTCATCATCATCAACATTTCAGCCACAGGACGTCCACTGCTGGACATAGGCCTCACCCAATGACTTCCACATTGCACGCTTTACCGGTAAGCTAAATCAAAAGTAAGAACAATTCACAGATCAGTCGCACTCAACTCGTACTGAAACCCAATCAGCAGCTTCGGCCTCAACCTATAATCATAATAATAATCATAATCATTTATTTGCAATTAAACATGGTATATAAAGATGTTAGGTACAGACAGTGAGAACTATACATGTTTAGCTAAATTATTATTAGCATGCAAAAGTTAAATTAGAAACACGACAATATTAGCGACGATTCTAAAGAAGAACAAAACTACAGCAAGTCAAAGAACTCTTTTAAATCGTAAAGTGTCAGTGATAGCAACCATTTACTCAAATGTTTCTTAAAATTACAAATGCTTAATGTCCTAAATTCTTTGGGTATTTTATTATAGATTTTAATACACATGATTAAACAGCTATTTTTGTACTGCACTGTTTTTGGGGTGACCTGAAGTACCAACCTGTTTGCGTCTCTACTATTTCTTGGATAGTAATCACATGCCCGTTTAAATAAGTGCTTATTCTGCATAACAAATACACATGTGTCAAATATGTAAAGAGAAGTCAGAGTTAGTAATTGCGTCTGACTAAATAGAGGACGGCAGGACGTACGCGGGGGAACACCATACATTGCTCTAAGGCATTTTTTTTGAGCAATAAATGCTCTATTGATATGAGGGCTATTGCCCCATATCAATAGTCCATACCGTAATAAAGACCCTACATAAGCATGGTAGGCCGTGATTGCCGTACCTAGATTAGTGACTGATCTGACACACTTTAGAGCATATACAAATGAATTGATACGGCTACAAATACTATCTATATGCATTTTCCAATTAAGATCTTTGTCAATTATTATTCCCAAAAATTTTATTTGATCTACTTTATTAATGTCTATATCTTTATATTTAATGTCAAGATTAATATGTTTATATTTATTAAATTGTATATATTTTGTTTTAGTCAGATTAATTTTTAAACTATGCATGTCAAGAAATTTAATTATGTCATTAATAGTTGCATTTACGTCATTCTCATGTTCTGTCACTATGTTATTTGAAGTTACCGTAATAGATATGTCATCTGCAAATGCGATACATTGATGATGTCCAGTTGCATTAAAAATGTCATTGATGTATATAATAAATAAAATTGGCCCTAATACGCTACCTTGTGGTACACCACATTGGTTATATTTATATTGTGATGAGCACGATATTATCTCATTTTTATTGTTTAATGTATCTACAACTACACATTGTTTTCTATTACTAGTATATGACATTATCCATTTCAACACGAGTCCCCGTACACCAATCATATCAAGCCTTTGTGCTAGTAGTTGATGTGATACATGATCAAATGCCTTAGACAGATCAATAAATATACCAGTTGTCAATTTTTTATTATTTATACCTGTTAAAACAGTTTCCAAAAACCTATGTATAGCCAAAGTGGTGGATTTATTTTTTTGGAATCCGTATTGATCTCTATGTAATAAATTAAACCTGTTACAGTAATCAACCAGCTGTTTGTAGAAACACTTTTCAAATATCTTAGAAAAAACTGATATGATGGCAATAGGACGATAATTATCAATTTCATCCTCGTTACCTTTTTTATGCAAAGGTTTTACAGTAGTGAGTTTAAGTTGTTCTGGAAATACGCCAGAGGAAAAAGACAAGTTAATTAGGTGAGTTAGAACAGTAATAAGTTCACTCACACAATCCTTCAGAACTTTAGTACATATTTCATCGAATCCTTCTGCTTTTGTGTTTTTTAGAGACATTACCACTGTTTTTACTTCTGTCTCCGCAACAGGCTTTAGAAACATAGAGCCCAATTTTAGTGTTTGGTTGGTATTATTTATTTTAAAACTTTGGTCATAATTATTGAATTCATTTACAAATTGATCATTAAAGGCTGTAGCTATGCTATGGGGATTCGTCAGAGTCAAATTATTTACCTGTAGCTTTTTAATATGTTTAAGAGAATATTTTGTGTTATTTAATTCTTTTTTAATTAGAGTCCAAGATGCCTTGCACTTATTTTCACTCTTACGCATAAAGTCAATGTTAGATATTCTTTTAGAGACATATATACATTTTCTTAGAAGTTTTGAATAATTTGAATATTTGTTTTTATTATGTTGTGTTTTATTGTTGTAATAGTTATATCGTAGTTTCCGTTTCTTTCTGCAACTCAGTTTCAATCCATTAGTCACCCAATTGTTTTTATGTCTTTTTAATAAGTCAACGTTTATTTTAATTTTTGGAAAACAAAGTTTATAGAGAAGCGTGAATAATTCGTGAAATTTATTGAAACTTTTATTAATGTCGGTTTCGTTATAAACTTCTGTCCATGTAATGCTTTTTAGGTGTTTTTTAAATTTATACATATTTTGACGACTATAGTCACGCCTAAAAAAGGAATACGATAGGGGTCCTTTGTATTTATTTTTTATGGGGAAACTCAGTAACTGTGCAGTTTCATGATCGGAAATATGAAGTGGTAAAACTTCGGGATAGGCGTCATCTATGTTACTAATTAAATGGTCAATACATGACTTTTTACGAGTCGGTACTGTGATATGCTGTGTTAAATTGTAATTCTGAAGCAAGTCCTGCAGATTCTCTGTAATTTTGTTCTTATTTAGTGTGTTAATATTTAAGTCACCAGCTAAGACAATTTTAATTTTATATTTAAATTTGTTGAATATGTCATTTAATAAATTGTCAAGATTAGTCAAGAAAACATTTGGATCCGACATTGGTATTCTATACAAACAAATGATAATCAAATTATTTCCTAAGAGCTCGATACCACTACATTCAAAAGTTTTTTGGGTGGCATATTTTTTGATACATAATAAGTCTCTACAAGCGATGCCCTTTTTTGCTAATATGCATGTACCACCTCGCTTTTTATTTCTACAAAAGGAAGATACCATTTGATAATTGTCAAGTCTTACATAATTCTCTTGACCTGCCTCTAGAAAAGTTTCTGTTAGACATACAATATCAGGTTCCTTGTTTTCTTCAATTAAATCCAAAATGATAAGGTCTAATATTTCTTTTTTTGATAAAATACTAGCAATGTTTTGATGCAAGATTATAAAGTTAGAGTCTTTAGTCTCGAAAAAACATTTTACTACCATTAGTATCGGTTGGTACATCAACTACTACAGAATTTAATAGTAATTGGTCATTATTACTGTTAAGTGAATTGTTCAGAACCTTAAAATAGAAAGGGATCGTGCCTCTCTTTGGTAATTTGTCGGTGCGTGTGACATAATCTTGTTTTAAATTATTTTTCATTAATTTACGTAGATTTTTACATGTCAAAAATTGGTTTTTATATTCACAATAATCAATAATTACATTAATTTTATTACAAATAATTCTTTTTAAATTATAGTCAGAATATGAGGTCAAATCATTAATGTCAATTAGAGTACATTTTTCGAAGTGTTTTGTCCACAATTTCATGCAATTAAATAATTGAATCTCATTAAAGTATGCATTTCTTAGTATAGGAACAATGTAAATAGTGGATTTAGAAAGCATATCAATAGCAATGCACAAGTTAGAGTGAAATTTATGAATACAATTGTCATGAGTACCAAACCCTAAAATAACTATATCGTCTTTAGTCAATTGTTTTGATAGACTTTGACAGCACTGTAACATTTCAGAACTTGAAGCATCCGTTAGAATAGTCGCAGAAGTAGTATATTTGTCGTTCCATTTTCCCATTCTGGAACTCAATATAGCAGTAGATAAACCTCTTAATTGTTCATCGCCTACAATATAAATGGTATGCGGTTTTTTCGTTTGTTTATGGGATGATTCTTCATGTTGGTGTTGTATACTTCTAGGGCTATTTGCCGATACATTTCTTTCCATTGTTTGGCCGTTGATTGTAATTCCCATATTTAATTTTTGTTTAAGATTACTAATCTGTACGTTAAGATTATCTATTTCGGTTTGGGCATTTAAAAGTGATTGTTTAAGTGCCGTGATTTTTCTTTGAAGATAGCTGAAGTCGTGGGTGTTGTCAGCGGTCTTCCTTTCCGAAGCAGTGTGCGACTTTTGCGGCGTGTAAAAACGGGATATCTGCATAGTAGGTTGCTTTGGCACTGGGCAGGGAGCTAGGCAAAGACTCCGTAATAGATTTAGTTCTTTTGTCAGCTTTATTATGCATTTATTCAGGTCATTGTTTTCGAGTATTTTGTTTTCTAACTCAGACTCAGTAGAAATGAGATTTATTTTTAATTGCTCATTCTCTTCTCTCAATTCATATTCGGTCAAAGTATTATTGGGCAATGTGTGTTCTACACTCTTTGACATTCGCTCTGTGCCTATGTAAGATTCATCGGATTCTATGTCCCTTGTTATAATATGGGAGTCAACATAGTCTTCCAATTCACATACCGGTGATATAGAGGGGGATGTCAAAAGTGTTGCTTTTCCGGGGGTCTCTGATGTTTGTGGCGAGTTGATGGTTTTAGACGTTTTTACCATCTCTTTGCGTTTTCTTAATGTTATATTTGTGGGGCCTGAATTGGAAGTCTTGACTTTATTCTGTTTTTGGGAACAGGAAGTACATTTCCAACCTTTGTCCATGATACGATACAGTTTCTCCGATAGGCCAACGCAATCAAACTCGTATCGATTATTACACTTAACACATTGAACTGTATCTCGTGCATCGCAATTTTTCCCACATTTATGACATTTATAGTTGTTAATTTTGCCCCTCTGTTTCGGTACAGACATTTTGAATAGTAGTCACGCAGGAAAAGAAAAAATAAAAAGCAAAAATAATATTGCCTCTTGGACTCGAACCACGGCTCTCTGATTCTAAGTGAGGTAGAACTCAACCCACACCGATTGCGCCACGGTAGCTTGTCAGATGCAGTCGAAAGTTTGTGTCTGTAGCAGTGCTCAACAGAGGTCGATGACCCCGGTGATTCGTATTGCGCTCGGGCACTCGTTCGTCGACGCGATGATGATGATTCACGTCGCTCGTCCACTGTAGTGCACTGTTGTGTTGTGTCCGTTAATTTTATTTTGAAATGTTTTTGATTACTGCTCACTAATGCGTATAGTTATAACTGCACTGTTTTCACCAAACTGTAGCTTAGTTTTCGAGCTTCACTTGGGTATAAATTTTGTCCATTATTTTATAATTTTTACCACTCAAACGATTTTTTTTTACGCAGCGGGTCTAGTATACGTGTTACGGCTCCGAGCGACGCGCGCGCGACATCATTATCATTATAAATCAGAATAGGGCAGATTAAAACTAAATTCATATCGCCCTACCTTATGCTCTCTGTCTGTGGAAATACAGCTATAAATAAATTGTCTAGACATAAATGCCGAAGCACCTTCATCGAATATGATATGGCTTCTTGATTCGTCTGTCACTGCACTGTCGCTGCACTAGTGTGCTTAGTCTAATGGTGATCTAAATTTTGATCGAAATCTCGAAACTAATTAAATGTGCATTATATCTCAATTTTAGATACTGCGCGTTACTAGCAGACGAAGACCACGACGTGCGAGAACCAGCCGAGTACTACGTCACCTGCTGCCTCACCACCGACACCATATACCATCACTTCGTGGACTGCGTCATATACTACAACAAAGAGGACAGCGGTATGGCTTTGTCATTTTGACTCCTCGTATTTAAGTATGCAAATTTTTCTACACTGCCGTCTCTAGTTTTTAATGTTATCATTTATTTTTTTGAGATGACGGTTACGTCTGTGATTCTGCCAAAAGTATGCAATTCTGTATGAATTAGAGAATACACCGCTTTGAAAACTGTGTCTTGCTATTTAGAACTTCATTTTAACAAAACAATTCATTGTTCTGATAACAGCAGAGAGCATATCATTCGACGCGCGCCAACTCATCTACGACGTGATGCTGCAGCGGTTGTCGCTAGTGCAGAAACTGAACGTCCAGTGCCGACTGGCGCGCGAAGTGCTGGGCCACGCGGCCGACGAGTGCGACGAGGGCGACGAGGAGCTCTCGCCCGCGCTCAATGCTGCCCTGTTGGATACTATCACGCTACTCTGCGGGCCTAGGATGAAGCTGCCGAGTGAGTGTTTGGCTTAATGACACTTTAGGGACTTGCAAACGACTCGAGTCTACGGCGAGGTGCAGCAGCGGTTGGCGCTAGTGCAGAAACTGAACGTCCAGTGCCGACTGGCGCGCGAAGTGCTGGGCCACGCGGCCGACGAGTGCGACGAGGGCGACGAGGAGCTCTCGCCCGCGCTCAATGCTGCCCTGTTGGATACCATCACGCTACTCTGCGGGCCTAGGATGAAGCTACCGAGTGAGTGGTGGACTTAATGATTCGTTAGGGACTTGCGAATGACTCGATGAGTCTACGGCGGTGCAGCAGCGGTTGGCGCTAGTGCAGAAACTGAACGTCCAATGCAGACTGGCGCGCGAAGTGTTGAGCCACGAGGGCGACGAGGGAATCTCGCCCGCGCTCAATGCGGCGCTGTTGGATACCGTCACGCTACTTTGCGGTACTAGGATGAAGCTGCCTGGTGTTTGTTCGCGTTGGCAACAACCTAAAAATGTATTTCATTTGATTACACAGATCAATTTGAACCTCTTCCGCCATTTATGTAATGTATAGTGGGAATGACCTGACTGTTCATTCAATACTTCATTAATCATAAGAGTAATTAGTTCTGCAGAGAGTAAGAGTATAATATTGCTAAAATTATTTCAGAAAAACCTGAAAAAAATAGCGGTGATGCAGATATCGACGATCTCCAAGAACGTGTAACTACAAACATAGTGTCCCATGTGAGTGCCTTCTCGTTATTTATTTGCTGCCTAACAATTTTAAACTGCTCCTATGTTCTTCTGATTAATTTCGTTGCGGGTCCAATGACAGTTTAACTTTCCCTCGGGACAAACTTGACCTTCATTGGTTGGGTTTTTGTGGCGGTCAAGCTGTAGATCCTGGCTACACAGGAGTTTCAGTGGTGGGAATAGTCCCGTAACAATTTTATTACTTCCAACCTTTTTCTCGGGGGAAAGATGTTCAAACGGGTACCGCATATTAGAAGTCTCCACCACGTGTTTAGCTCCGCAGCCTGAGCAGGTCTAAAACAAATATATTTGCATCGTGTTACAGCCTTCAGTGGAAAATAGCGTTGTAATGAATAGTAACTATACAGAAATATATTTTCTTTGCAGAAAATGAAGCGCACCGTAGCGGAAGTACTGGTGCCGGCCGTGCTGCGGCTATACGGACGGCTGCGCGCGCGCGGCGGGCAAGTGGCTGCATATCTCGTGCGCATCGCCACCGACCTGCTCAACGACTACCGGCACGAGGTATGTCACGTCACTGCTATGCTTATATTTATTTAATTTGTTTCTGGTCGTCGTTTTAGCCAAAAGAGGTCTGCTGCTGGTCAAAAGACTCCCCACCAAAGATTTCCACTAAGACTGGGATGGACTGGATTGGACCTTCACTGGATCGTCGGTTTACAAAGTGGGATCGTCGGTTTACAAAGTGGGATCGTCTACTACACGATGTCTCCCGCTCCGTGATTACCACTAGAGTACTTTCTGTCCTAACTTTCGTTTGAACGAAGCATCTAAAGCCTGGTCCGTGAGCACGTAGAATCCCGTCCAATGACCCCATCCTTATCGCTCGCGCGTAATTATATTGCTGTCGCGATTGTGCGACGCGCGCCCGCAGTGAGTGTGCTCACGGACCAGGCTTTAGTGAAAGCTAGTATCTTAAAAAATGTTTCGTTGCAGATCGAGGAGCTGATCGAGAACGACGAGGAGCTAGTGGAGCGCGTGCGACAGTTCCAGGAGACGATCGGGCAGGCGCCGTCGTTCGGCAACGCTCGCAACCTCGTGACGGCGTCCGCGCCGCCGGAGCCCGAGACGCCGCGCGCGCCGCGCCGCCGGTACCGCGGGGCCGCCGCGCGCGAACCGCCGCGCAAGCGCGCGCTCAACATATAGGACGAGGCCGTGTCTGCGCCGCCCGGGCCAGACACGACTGGGGAATAGATTGCAAGACACTTTGTGAGGCAAAACAGCACTATATGTCTAGCTCTTATCTCAGTGCCTGAGGTATGAGAGCAGCAATTTGTATTGCACAATTACTAATAGTCCCGTTAGCCCCTTGTGGTAAGATAAATAAGCTTGTGTTACGAGTGGGTTCACACCACAATATCGTGTTTCTGTAACGTCAAAAGTCAGTGAGACTTCAGATTTATATGCTCTGGCACGTCATAATTACGTCAATGTTACCCCTCCCCTCAGGACTGATCTAGCGCTAGACCTATAGTTGCTAATATACTTTGAACCTATTGCCTTATGCATAGCATTAAAGTTAGCTACTTTTTTGAGTTTTTGACAAAATATAAAATTTATGAATGGCCTTGAATGTAAAAAAAAATCTTGACGGAAATAAATATTTTTATACAATTAGTTTCGTTGATTCCAAGGTGCATTTAAAGCAGTTCAGAACTGCAATTAGTATATTTTATTGTATTTGTAAGAAAATTATGTTGACTATAAGAAAAACGTTTATTTTGTAGAATTTATGGATGGATTTTATTATTGAAAGTTGTCTATGGAGGTAATTTTATAAGATTACTTAAATGTTTGTAATGAAACACTAAAGAAATACATAAACAAATGTCTTACATGTTATGTATTTTATTTCCTACAATCCCTCTGCTATAGAAAATGTAAAATATGAAACATCTTAACACACGCGATGTTAAAATTTTAATTATAATTAAATAACATTATGCATTATTATACAATGTACAAGAATAATATTTAGGCAATTAAAACGTGCCGAACAATAAATATCAATTATAAAAATCATAAATAATTAATTATTGATATTATTACGTAACATTGCTTAAATTCAGTTTAACAGGTAAATCACTTTCCGTTTCTATTTTCAATTCCTTGCTGAAGGCTTTCTTAAGTAACATGTCGATAGCTGCTTCTTCTGTAAATAAAATTATGTATTTTTCAGTTAACTTAGATTATTTCATTTCATTATTATTATTATTAAAAATAAATAAATTTTCTATTTTCAGAGACTTACCGGTTATTTGTATTGCTAATAATTGGTGCACAATGTGTCTAGCAGTGATTTTAAATAAGTCTCTGCTGCTTATCTTTTTATTCTTATAATACGGCATCAATAACTTAACGACTAATCCAGCTACGTCTACTTTTTCTGTTTTTCTTGTAGACGTTTCTTTTGAATTATCGACTTTGTTTTTAGATGTTCTCTTTTCATGCTTGTGTTTATCCTTAGATTTTTTCAAACTTAACGATTTATGCTTAGAGCTACTTTCCTTAGACTTACTTTTATCGTGTTTAGTTGGTGAAAGTGGTTGAGAAATTGAGGGACTAGATTTCTTTTCAGTTTTAGGAGTTTCGACAACAATAGGCTCTGGTGGCTTTTCTGCAAATTTCTTAAGAGACAGTAACACTTTATCTGCCTCTTCGCTTAGTTTAAGTGCTTTATTCAGTTCTGGGTCATCTACAGATAAAGCAGACGAATTGTTTGACTCAATAGAGGTTTTATTACTGACAGGTGGATTCGCAATTTCTTTTTCATCATCATCTATAGCCATATCTGCATCTAATCCAGGTTCTTTAAATTGTTTCTTGTGTTTTGAATTCCTTGATTCTACGCTATTTTTTAACTTATTTTCGGTTTCATGAGATTCGATGTCAATAACCAACTCTTTTTCAGACTCGCTGTCTGAATTCATAGGCAAAATTTCTGTTTTCGGTTTATCTTTGTCTAAATCAATCACCAAATCGCTTTCAGATTCACTCTCTGAAACATGTTTATGGGAAGTTGCCCTTTTTTTCTTATTTTTGTCAGTATCAATAACCAGCTCTTTTTCTTTATCACTTTCTGATACGGTTTTATTTCGGTTGTATTTTTCTTTTTTCTTTATATTTTTGTCTGTATCAATTACCATCTCTTTTTCAGATTCACTATCTGAAATACGTTTTTGATGACTTTCTCTTTTCTTTTTCTTTTTTTCTTTATCTTTATCTTTGCTCTTGTTCTTTTTGTTGTGCTCTTTATTATCTTTTTTGTCATCGTATTTAGATCCTTTTTTCTCTTTGTCGTCATTACGTTTAATTTTTTTTTGTTTTTGTTGATCAGTGTCACTGTCAGAAGAGTCACCAAACAGAGCTTTTATTTTTCGTTTTGCTATGGGCTTGACTTTTTGTGGAGACTTGATAGGTTGTGATTTTTCTTTATCTTTTTTTTCTGGACTATCTGATGTTTTCGACTCTTTAATAACCTTTGAAACTTCATCATCACTTTCGCTATCATCGTGATGGCGTCTTGCTTCATCTGAGCTGTTATCTTTATTTTTATTGCTAGGTATACCTTTTAGTGTAATATTTATAACAAACGTTTTCGACTTTCTTTTATTTTTCTCATCTGTATATACGCTTTCGCTTAACTTTAAAGTAGTATCGTTGTGTATATCGCCGTCTTCCAACTTTAATGTTGTATCGTTATGATTGTCTTCATCGATTACAAGACTGGTATTATCGTCATCACTTACGTCTGTATTTGAACTTGGAGATTCGTCTGAAGCTTTTTTGAAGAAACTTTTTAACTTGGTCTGAGTTAGGGGGTCTCGTTTAAAGGAATTGGCCTTTCTTTTAGTTTCTCTATCAGCTTTAGAAAGCTCCCTCGGGCCATTGCCTTCCATATTATCTAAAACAATATAATGAGTTAAATAGTTGCACATAAATAAGGAAATTATCAACGTAACGTTTGCAAAATCTCCCGATTTAGGATATGTTATGGCAAGAACTGATGTGGCAATTGATAAAGATTGTTGACTATTAAACTTACCAATTTCTAATTGCGATGCTGTAATGAAGCCTTGATGCTTTTGCTCATTTTTCTTCGACTCGAAATCTTTAGCGAATTCAGCAAGAGTATTACGTTTTCTTGGTTCGAATGTTTTCAACTGCGGGTACATGTGTTCCTTGCAATCTTTAACAGCAGCTATCTACAAAATAAAAAATAATATTAACTCCCAAAGCGCAAACAACCTATAGTTTCTGCAATGGTTGATCGGTATGGGAGGGGCGACATATCAGAGCTGTCACAGAATACTACTCGTACATGTCTGAAGTCTTACTATCATTTTAACAAAAACATTCCACTAAGCCCCATAACCGCAGGAATATATTCAGTTATGTGCTATACGTGTAAATATTCATTTTTGAAATAAAAGAAAGAATAATTACCAATTTAGACATGGCTCGCCTATAAAGACTGATGACAGTGCTGTTTGAGAAGGCTTCATACTCCATGTCTATGGCGCACTGCTCGATTGCGCCGCGGGACAAAGGCCTGTCGGATGGGTCCTCGTCCTTTGCTCTCGAATAGTTGTGGTAGAGGGCGTCGTTAAGAAGCGAGAGGTAGCTCTCCCGGCCTGCTACTGTTAGTCCATTCACCTGATAATTAATAATAAGTGTTCAGTTAGTTCCTGATACAAGTTCTAGAGGAGAGTTCTTTAAGACACACACAAATAGGGGGGTTCTCATCTAAGAGTGTCAATGTACAACCGAGATTCTGATTTTGGGTTTAGGCTCACATAAAGCAGTAAAAAATAAACTTACCTTTTTACATGTACTTTCAGCTGCTCTACATTTGGAGAATTTCGCAGACTCTGTGTCGTCTTTTTTCTTTTTTCCCTGATCCAGAATATTCTTTTTTCTGTTGGCAAACTCCTGCATGATCAGCGATTTAGTCTCTTGAGCTACCTTGCGGCGAGTACTCTCGCCATCGGATTCGTCGCTGGCTTCGTTGTAACCTTCTGCTTCCCTAAATGGACAATATTGAAAAAATATTATACATTGAGCACCAGAACTTCCCCCTTACAGAATAAGCAATATTTTTGCATCTTGCATTTAAAGACTGACACTTATTATATTTTATGCATTTTTTACTACAAATGATCACTATAACGACACTACCTTAGAGTTTTTGTCCGTAGTGGCCCTCGCCGTACAGGCCGGAGGGGTGGGTCCTGCGGCGCAGGCGTCGCGGGACGTGGCGGCCGTTACATCACATCAACGCTTCGGTACCATGTAGCTACTGGCTACTTACCGTTTCTGCCCGTAGTGGCCTTTGCCGTACAGGCCAGTGCGGTCTTCATTAGTAGAGAAGCCGCCGCTGGCCAGGCGCGCGGACATGGCGCGGCACTGTTGCTGCTCCAATACTCGGCGCACGCATCGCAGCTCGCCATGTAGCTACTGGGCACTTACCGTTTCTGCCCGTAGCGGCCTTCGCCGTACAGGCCAGAGGGGTCCTCATTGATGGAGAAGCCGCCGCTGGCCAGGCGCGCGGACATGGCGCGGCGCTGGTGCTGCTCGAGCGCGCGGCGCACGGCGCGCTCGTCGGCGCACGCGTCGCAGCGCGCCATGCACTTGGGCGCCTCCTCGCCGAAGTACTCCGCGAACATCTTGTGTCGGCATCTGAACATCATCAGGCGGTTTAGTCTCAGGATTTCGTTGAAGGGTACTTACGACTTTTTCTAATTTACCAGAGACAAATAGAGGATTTGGCCTACACACTGTTTTGACTGACTTTATACATAATATGATAACCTAAATCATATAAACAACTATGTGTGTGTAGTAATTAAAATAGAGCAAGTGTCACAAATTATAAATTATTACAAAGAAAAGTAAAAAAAAACGACTAAAAATGTATGTGTGGTGTATTAACTTACTTCACTGTCTCGCAATATTTGACCATAATTTCGAAGCTTTTGTAGTTATTCTTGCAACGCTTCTTCTGATCTTCAGTTTTCGCGCGCCCCATCTCAGATTTGAGCAAGAAATCGACGGCGTTACGTTCGCTGTGGCAGTAGTAGATGCGGCAGAAGGCTGGCTTGCCGTCTCGTCCAGCGCGGCCTGATTCCTAAATTTATAATATGACGTTATTATTATAATATTCTGGTATGGCTAACTAACTTGGTTAACATGTTTAAAAACGTCCAGTTTCCCTGCATTGCGCACCCTTTTGAGACATATTGAACTCGAGAGGGTGTCTCCCCGAAGGGATTCGCGATGCCAAAACAAGGGCGTCCGCGGAAGACCAGCTTCTTGACATGCCCTTATGAGCATGTAGATAAATGCTGAGCGAGAGCCTATTGGCGCAGTGGCCTACTATTTTTATTTTTTGTTTTGTTACAAATTGTGCTTACTGTGTCAATAAAGTTTTATTTTATTTTAACACTACAATCTCATAAACTAAGTAGGATAGATACAGGCAAATAGATAGATATAAACAATACCTATAGTTTAAAATTAAATATGGAAAAGTAAGAATATCGCAATATTTAAACAGATGGCAGAAGCCATGATGCTACCCTGGATGTTTATTGTACAATTTTAACATCTGCGCAGTGCGTTAGAAGTTCTGCATACAATATAAAATCAACAATACCATCGTTTACAATGTTAACATTGAGCCTTGAATAGATCAGGGTGCCAGTTCAGTTGCATAGCTGCAGTCATCTTGCAATCACATCCAATATACACATTTCCTGTATGCAATTGCAGCGACCATGAACTTTAAATCTCTCTTGCAGACAAGTCTTTGTAGACTTATGTAGTTCCATTATAAAATGGAATTAGTTTTTCCCACAACTTCGCCCGCGTTGAAATACCGCGAGACCATACCGTGCTACACTTTTAAGTGCCTTGATGTCAAAAGCCTCTTTTGAACTTTGACGCGCTTTGTCAATTTTCATTAGTTTGAAAAAATTAAAAATACGTGTCGAGTATTTTTTGATAAGTCAACTAATAAAAACTTCTTTTTTACCCAGGAAACATCGTTATTCTATCCAATGCCATAGCTACCTGGTAGTACGCCGCCACGTTCTGCGCGAGCCCCCAGTGCGCGACGGCGCGCACGCTGGCCTTGTCCACGCCCATGCCGAACGACACCGTCGCGCAGATGCACGCGCACTCGCCGCCCGACCACTGCTCCTGCACCGCTATCCTGTCCGACGACTTCATACCTGTCCGCCAAGAATTACTGAAGTCATACCAGTAGGCCTAGGGAGCATTCAAGTATTACGTAACGCAATTTGGGGGGAGGGGGGTCTCGTAAAACGTTACGATGCGTTACAGGGGCGGGAGGGGGACTTTCTTACAAGACGTTACGTAACATTGTTTCTTTTTTTTTAAATAAAAATTTAGGGAATTAATGCCCGTTTTCACCATCAATCCCTAATTTTTAAGTGACTCCTTTGAAAACAAAATTCCTGTCATGTGTCACCATAGGGGTCGCTTAAAAATTAAGAATTGATGGTGAAAACGGGCATAAATCTCCCAAATTGGCAACCCTTTTCGTTTACGTTTTACGGGAAATCCTTCGTTTGTATTATAGTCTGGTCGTCATTTTTCATTTGTTTGGCTCGACGAAGACGAAGTTGATGCAAGTGGCTTGACAATTCCAGAACCGTCTTCGTCTGCACTCCGGGTGCCAGTGATGAGAGAATCTGAGTGGCTAGCAAACCCGTGGACAGAGGAGCGTTAATTTCAATCGAATTGTTTTTATAGACTTACTTAGATACTTGGTTAATAGTTGATTATTTTTTAATTTTGTTAAGGATACGATTTTATTTCGAGTAAAATGTTTAATTTCAGTTGGGTTTCTGTTTATAATTGCATTCCCAAAGGTTAAAATAAACATGTTTGTATGTTAAGAGTTTATTAGTAAAAAAAAGGTAAAACAGGATAGGAATGACGGAGAAAAACAATTGTGTGTGTGTAAAACCAAAATACGCAGGTGTTGCGGTTTAAAAATCTCTTGTTTTATTTAGTATGATTACAGCAAAAGCAATTAAAACTATACCAAGGACAAAAACAATAATATCTTTTAGCGCCTTTATGGTAAAAATGGTCACTTGAGTAACGGTCACGTAACGTTTAGAGAGGGGGAGGGGGGGTACAGAAAAATGTTACGGTGCGTTACAAGGGGGGAAGGGGGAGTCTAAAATCTTCAAAAATTGCGTTACGTAATACTTGAATGCTCCCGTAGGATGCGCGCTGTGATAAGCTTTTATCGTGCCTTTTTATCGTGCGATAAGCTTATACGTTTGTCGAGAAATCATCGATGAGATTTTGTCACGGTGCGCATCTTAACCAGTAGACCTAGGATGCGCGCCAGGATAAACTTTTATCGCGCCATTTTATCGATTTTACACGATAATCACACACATTCAGTCGTCTAAAATCATCGATGAGATTTTATCACGGCGCGCATCCTAGCCCGGCTAACTGGTCTACAACTAAGGTCTACAATAAGTAATAAATTAACATTGATTAAGGGGCATTATCTTGTCTGCCTAGAGTACAAGTAAAGTTGATGAGCATTTTATAATACCCTTAATTTTATGACATTGTACATTTACTTACATAAGACCTTAGGTTGTACTAAGCCCATAAAACTAGTATTACAACAATGCACAAATATTGTTTAATTTATAGTAAAAAGTTATTGTTTATAGGCAATACCTCCATTATATGCCAATGACTTTAACCCCCTCTTAGTCAACATATTGGCCAGCTCCTCAGTCTGATCTCTTGTTCTACAGTACACAATTACAGCATTTTTATCTTTCTGAAAACAAACAAAAAAGAAATTGTATTATTACATAGTTAATATTAAACAAAATTAATTATGCATCTCTCATTTCCCATTGTTTGTCCCGTTGCCATATAGATGTGGGCCTCTTAGAAAAAAATTATAATCGATTACTCACAGGCTTTGCATTTTCATCCCCACTTAGACTTTTCTTTAAAAATTCCATTAAATGTCCAATTTCATCTTGTATACAATTTTGATAAACTATGTCATAAAATAAGTTTTTTCTAAAACTAGGTGTTTTGTATTTTGCTACAGGCTGTAGCAGTTTGAGGTTTGATAGGATATCATTAGCCACCTCTACGCTCGCAGTGGCTGTAAGTGCGACCCAAGGTATGCTCTTATATTTTTCTCTTAGTTCACCTAATTTTAAATAGTCTGGTCTGAAATCATGACCCCACTCACTAACACAGTGGGCTTCATCCACAATAATATAAGAAACCTTTTTATACTTTACTAAATGGTCTAATAGACTTTTGAAGGTACTAGTAGCAGCCTGTTCCGGTGTCACATATAGGAATTTCGTATTAGGTTTCATACTACGTAAATCATTTAAAACCCTTTCTCGGTCTTTTGTAGTCATTTTTGAATTTATAGATTCTGCTGATATTTTTATTTTTGTCAAATGATCAATTTGATCTTTTATGAGGGCCAGCAGTGGTGAAAAGACGATTGCCACTTTATTATCTTGCAACATAGCCGGTAGTTGGAAACAAAGGGACTTGCCCGAACCCGTTGGCATTGACACATAAACATCATGAACACCTGAAAGAAAATAATAATAATTTTATATATCAACATTTATGTATTTTCTTTTTCATTAAACAATATTATTATTCTTTCACATTTGTTTTAATTTCTTAAAAACGATTTTGTTAGAAACAGTGGAAAGGAACGTAATTTTAGAAATGTCACTTTTGGCACTTCTGATATAACCCAACCAAATGTAAATATAACCTCTCAAATACATTGCTCCAAAGCCCAAGCTGTCCTTAAATTTACCACTATTCGAAATTGCGTGAGATTAGATTGTATCATTTATAAATTAACAATTTAAATATTTACCTCTTGCAATCGCCCTTACAGCTTGTTCTTGAAGTTCACTCTTGAATTTACGGTGTCCAAAACATTCGAACAGTTTTTCTGTAACGCTATCCATTATTTGGAAAACTTTCTTTTTGCTTCACAGCTAGCAGCATCACAGGTACACTTATGTTGTTTGCTGAACGTAACACAATTAGAGATAACAACACCATAACACATTATTATTTTGCGAAACGCGCAATAATTTAATAAAAATAAATAAAGTAACAACCTCAAAATTTTGAACCTGAAAAAGTGACGTTTGTTTGTGTTTGACGTTTTGATTCAACCAACATATCCATTCTCACATAATTCTCACCTTAATCTCACTATCCACTCGATCAAAAAGAATATACCTTTTTTTTATCTTTGGATACGTGTTTTGTGTACTAATAAAAAAACATTATAGAAATATAGGTAGCTTTTTGCTTAAATTGCGCCTTAATGTTTTTTTTTTTTTTCTATACTAACATAGTTAAATGACGAAATGAGTTTGAGTTTTTTTTCTATACTAACAAAATGGTTGTGAGTGTTTTAATACCAATCATTTTGATGAATACTATTTCTAAAATTAAATTTTTTGGTTGTCTGTCATGCATGTAATTTTACTTCGAATTTAAATGTGTTACATAATTTTAAGTGAGTACGGTTCGAGTTTCGAGAGTACCTACCAGTTGACGTATCAGTGTTGCTAGTCAAAATAACTCAATGTGTGGGACAGGAACAAAGACTACTATTATATACGACAGGAAGCGCGGGAAACGTGAGCGTGACGGGCGCGTTTTTTATTGCTAATTTTAAAAAACTTTTTATTTACTGATATTACGTGATCAGAAGGGTTTATTTATTTAAATATTACTTATTTCTAGTGTGTGTATATATAGTTTGTGTAGTTTGCTGATATTTAGGTAAGTTTTTTGATATTTTTCTCAACATGAACGAGCCCCCCGATCCTTCGGGGGGTTTCGTCCCTCCGCCAGCCAGTTTTGTTACTGTATCGTCTGAAAAGGAAAATGAATCGGCTAATATGGATACTGATAGTTCTATTAGTTCTTTACAAGCGGCTGTTTCTGAGCATTCCCCTAAAATTTCTGCAAAAAGGCGCCGAAAGCATTCCCGCCATCTTAAAACTTCAGTTGTTGGTTTACCCAAAAAAGACCTCACGAATACCTCGGCTGTATCAACCCCTGCTCAAACTTCAATTAGTGATTCCACTAAAACTAATACAAACCCTGTGATTGCATCTGCTGTACCGGCCTCAACTCACACTCCTATTGGCCGCCAAATGTATAAAAATACTGATTCTGCACCTTATGTAGTTCATGTACAAAAGATAGTTACCTCACCTGACTCTGGAACCACACTGCACCCTGTTATTTTCGGAAAACTCCTGCAAAGATATTCATTCCATAACATTATTAAAGGCAGTTTAAAAAAAATTGGTCGAAATAAAATGTCCATAGCCTTCTCAAAAAGTGAGGATGCCAACTTGTTCCTCATACATGACAGCTTAGTAATAAACAACTTAAAAGCATTCATTCCTACTTTCAATGTGACCAGAATGGGCCTCATTCGGGGTGTTCCTGAAGAGTGGTCTGATGAGGAAATAATTGGCAACATCACTGTCCCTGAAGGTTGTGGCAATATTATCAAAGTCAGACGCCTAAACTTTAAATCTTTTACTGATGGCTCACCTGTGTGGAAACCTTCACAGTCCGTAGTAGTGACTTTTGATGGTCAAATACTGCCAAAGCGAATTTACATGTGCTATAACACTCTGCCAGTTGATTTATATGTGTATCCAACCATACAGTGCTACAATTGTTGTAGGTTTGGTCATACTAAACTTCAATGTAGGTCAAAGCCTCGGTGTTACAAATGTGGTCAATCACACACCGGTGAATCTTGCCAGGTTGATGAGGAGGATGCTACTTGTTGCTTATGCAGTGGGTATCATTTTGCAACTAATAAATCTTGTCCAGAATTCTTAAGGCAAAAGAACATCAAGACCTCTATGGCCAACAATAGTATCTCTTATGCAGAGGCTTCCAAAATTCACCCACCTGTCTCCAAATCATATGCTGATGTTCTTACCTCTAAAGCTAGCCCTTCAACATCATCTATTAGGTATGTAGATAAAAATGTAAATAATAATTTATCATATAAAAAAACAGTTTTTATGAAACCAAGGTCAACTCCACAATTAACCAAGGGTTATGATCAAGAGGCTCATAATGCCCTTATCAGAGAATTTGCTATACCTACCCCCTCAAATGGCTGTGCTCTAACCTCAGAAAAAGAGCAGGAATCACTTAACAGTCAACAATTTACCCTAATTAATTTAATTATTTCATTAATCCAGTTAACTCAATCCAACCCATCACCGTCCCACGCTGCTAATATAATTGATAAATGTTTAGAAGTAGTTAAAAATGGATACGCTGGCGACAGTGCTGCAGTGGAATAGCCGCAGCATTATTAACAAAAAGTCAGATTTGATTTATTTATTGAACAAGTTCGAGCCCTCTGTCTTTGCCTTGGCAGAGACATGGCTCAAACCAATGTACAGTTTTAAAATAAAAGGTTATTCAGTAGTAAGAGATGATCGACCTGATGGCTATGGTGGTGCTGCATTATTAATAAAAAATAGCCTACCATTCACCTCAATCTCTCTTCCTGCTCATAATGTAAATATGTCTATAGTAGCTGTAAATGTAAATAATGTATGTTTTGTATCTGTATATAATCCCTATCCTTCATCTGACATTTTCAGTGTCTTAAATGATATTTTTTCTCTGTTACCTAGACCTTACATAGTTTTAGGTGACTTTAGCTCACATCATCAGTCCTGGGGAAGTTCATTTACTAATAGTTATGGCGAGGAACTAGCAGATGTATTAGATTCTCAAAACCTTTTTATATTAAATTCTGGTACTCCAACTCGCCGTTCACAACCCAACCAAAGTAGCAGTGCAGTAGACCTATCTATATGTACACCAAATCTTGCGCCTTTATTGACTTGGGAGGTTTTATTGTCATCTTTTGGCAGTGATCACTACCCCATAGTCATTTATTTCCCTAATTTTAAAGGTTCAGCTTCCAAACAAATATCTAGATCTCCCTTTAAGTTACCCAATAGCCATGATAGTGATCTTTGGACTAAGTATAGAAGCAGTGTAATAAATAGGATTTCTTCCCTCCCAAATTTCAGTCCTGGTAATGAAATAGCTTGTGCTGAAGCTCTAGCGCACGTTTTAACAGAGGCTGCCAAAGAAGTCTTTCCAATTAAAAATAATTCGCCACGTAAAATCCCTTCTCCCCCATGGTGGGACAGTGCATGTACGGAGGCTGTTAGGCAAAGGAAAATAGCAGAGAAAAATTATAGAAATGACATGTCTGATATAAATTTCCAATTATTATCTAAAGCTATTGCGGATACTCGTAAACTGTTCAAGAATAAAAAATTTGAGAGTTGGAGAAAATTTTGTACTTCTGTCTCTCCAAACACTCCATCCACTGTTGTGTGGAGTTCCATCAGAAGATTTAGATCTGCTTTTTCTGAAAATAGTAATAGTAGTATTCCCGAAACCTTAGTCAATGATTTTTTGGATAAATTGGCACCTCCTTGGGTAGCTCAGGAGTTGATTCAGTGTCCTTCCTACTGGCTTAACTGCCCAGAATCACCAGAATCTACTGGCCTAACCTCACCTTTCTCTGTACATGAGCTTAAAGCCATTGTCAATAACACACATGACTCCGCTCCTGGGCTAGACAACATACCATATTCATTTTTCTCCAATGTCAATGACAATATTCTTGAGTATTATTTACAAATAATCAATTCCATTATGATGACAGGTAAAATGGGTAATATTCCCCCATCTTGGAAATGTCAACTAGTGTTGCCATTTTTAAAACCGGGTAAAAATCGTTCTGATGCATCTTCCTATCGGCCTATTGCGCTGTCATCGGTTTTAATCAAGCTTGCGGAACATCTGGTTAAAAACAGATTGGAGTGGTATATTGAAAGTAATAAATACTTGGCTGATAGTCAGTATGGATTCAGGAAGGCTAGAAGTACTATTGATAGTTTAAGTTTACTTATTTCAGATGTTAGATTATCCTTGTCCGAGAATGAGTCATTATTAGCCGCTTTTCTTGATATCCATTCAGCATACGATAACGTTATTTTACCGATTCTAAAAACAAAACTTGAGAAATTAAACGTACCACAAATTTTTAGTAATTTCATTATTAACATTATCGGATCGTCTCATTAGGTTACCATTTGTAGATACTGATCGCTCTGTATGGAGAGGTTTACCACAGGGCTCGGTTCTTAGCCCCCTTCTATACAATATCTACACCTACGACCTAGAACCAGCGCTGGGTAATAATATAAAAATTCTTCAATATGCCGACGATCTGTTATTGTATTATGCTGATAAATCACCTACAATCGCTAAATCAGTATTAAGTTCCTCACTAGTTTTATTAAGCAAATGGATGGATGACAACGGCTTACAAATCTCAACTTCTAAAAGTGCAGTTATGTTATTTTCTCGTATGCGTTCACCCCCACTCCTAGAAGTACTTTATAATAATGAGGTTATTCCTTTAGTAGATCATTTTAAATATTTAGGTGTTATATTAGATTCGAAGCTCACTGGTACTCCACACTGTAATTACATTATCACTAAATGTGAGAAGCTCCTAAATATGCTTAGGTGTCTTTCTGGCGTGGTGGGGAGCTCACCCTTTCTCCATGAAATTACTTTACAATGCGCTTATTAGGAGCATATTAGACTATGGAACCTTTCTGTTAGAACCTGGCAGTGTAACATCTTTTAAAAAACTTGATAAAATTCAGTATAAGGCTTTGAGATTAATAACTGGAGCCATGCGTTCTAGTCCGATTAATGCCCTCCAAGTTGAAACCTGTGAACCCCCATTAAAATTAAGACGACAGTTTTTATCTGATAAATTTCTATTTAGAATTATTCAGTTTTCTAACCATCCCCTTGGAGCCAAACTTCAATCCCTCTCTGAAATAATAAACACATCTAGTTATTGGAGTCACAAATCTATCCCCTGCTTGGTTACTAGTTACCTAAAGTTTAAGTCTCTATCGTCCCCGACCCACAGATCTGACAACCTCCCTCTGTTTAGTTCCAGTTATGAATCCCTTTCCTTTGCACTTAAAGTTTTTTATGATCTATTTGATAAAAATGATCCCAATATAAAAAGTCTTTTTAATTATGTTATTGACTCAAAATTCCATGATTTTCATTTAATTTTCTCTGATGCATCGAAACATACTGCTGCAGACTGTGTAGGTATAGGAATTTATCATTCTCAGTATAAAATTGTACAAAAAGTAAAAATGCCACCAGAAACTTCTGTTTTTACCGGAGAATGTCTTGGACTTTTAAAAGCTGTTGAATATGTAAAACTAATGAAATTAAAGAAAACTGTTATTTTTACGGACTCTATGAGTGCTTTGCAAGCTTTAAATAAATTTCCGTTTCACCTCAAATATCAATACCCTGTAATTTTTGAAATAAGACGTATGGTATATGACTGCTTTAGTAATGGACTTGTTTTGAACTTTGCTTGGATCCCTGGCCACAAGGGAATAACAGGAAACGAAATATCAGACCGTTTAGCGAATGATGCGGTACAGTGTGGTGATTTATTTCCCTATAAAAACTATCCTCATGATCTTCTGTCATTGCCTAAAATACATCTAATGGAAAAGTGGATTACTAATTGGGAATTATCATGTCAAACCAAAGGTAAATTTTATGTAAAGATACAACCTAATATACCTGTGAAACCGTGGTATCATAATGCGAAGTTTAGCAAGACAATAACGTCTATTTTAATACGCTTAAGGCTTGGTCACACATGCACTCCTGCTCACCTTGCTAGACTTCGTATCGTGAGAGACCCAATGTGTGAGTGTGGGGTTGATATTGCTGACGTAAATCATATATTTTTCTCTTGCTCTTTGTACGACAGGTCTAGCTTTCTGGATGGTTTAATCTCTTCCCATGTTCCCTTCCCGACCAGCATTACCCAACTTCTCCTGTCTGACGATTTTACAGTATACAAAATATTAGCTTCATTTATTATTTTAAACAATGTAAAACTTTAACTTTATGTATACACACTATAATTATATTTATAAAAAAAAAAAAAAAAAAAAAAAAAAAAAAAAAAAAAAAAAAAAAAGATTATGTATATAGGATTCAATTTACTGTAAATTTATGTATATCAATATGGTCATTTTATCCTACCTCAATCCGCTCTCCTGATCACTTTCTTCTCTCCGTCCGATCCTTCCGTTCCGTTTTTTTCTTTCCTTAACCGTTTCCCCGTTTTTACTCGACGAATGGCAACACACAAGCCGTGTAAAGCCAACAAAAGAAAAAAAAAAAAAAAAAAAAAAACTCAATGTGTGGTAAAACATTTTTGAGGCGACATTAACCCACAGATGAGCAATAGCCCAACCGAATCGGTTGAATCGATGGTTTCGGTCACAGATATGGATTAGAGTAGATACAGCAAGTTGCTAGTCAAAGCGTGCCATTCCGATATGTCCAAATGGACATACATGGTCGAGTGATGTTCATGTAATCCGATTACAACAATCGGATACGATGATTTTACGAGGACAGTAGTACGAACACGGTAGAGAGAAGAAATTATTTACGGATTGAGAATTGTAATTAACAGCAACGAGTAACAAATATGTAATTAATTAGAATAAAGTAGCAGAAGAAGAATTATAAAACAAGTTAGATCAGTGATCGCGGAAGACAGAGTGCACTGTATTGTATAACGTCGAAATATACGAATCAAGAAGTTAGGTCAGTGATCGCAGTATACACTATTACTACTATGTATACGACGCCCGAGATTTTGTCGTTTAGAAATATCTTCAAAACTAGGTACCTGACTTAGCTTTATGAAAAAAAACGTATTGGCAAAACTACGCATTTTTACATTTATTAAAAATAAAAAGCTTGAGTAAAATTGTCTTTATTTTATGAAAGTAGGTCATTTACTTACTAGGATATTTAAAAGTATGGAATTAAGTATGAATTACTAGTAGTACTATTTAACATAATGGAATAACGATCATTACTTTCATAAACATTAGGCACAACAAAAATATTATTTGCAAATTAATAATGTAGAATTGTAGAATAACGTCTACCGCTACATAATTATTTTAATCCACAGTCAGACTAGCTATAAATTTAACAAAATATCAGTTTTATCGGAATTAATTAATTTTTGAATCGAGTCACACGATATCATTGGATGACTTTGCGAATGCAGTACGATGATACGATTACTTTTACGTTGCGGCAATCACTAAAATTCGCTAAAATGACACTAATGACGTTTAAAAAGTGGCACGCTCGGCTTCATACAAATTTTGACACATGCTGCATCTATCCTTATCTGTGGTTTCGGTCCATTGCTTCGCTAGTCACTAGTTCGATTCCCATCTGCCGTTAAAGTAACATAGTGAAAGATTATTTATTAATTTGTTTCTCATTGCTATTATTTTTTATAAATTTAATCGTATTTTATTTTTTATTTATTTATTTTATTTGGTGCACAAAACAGGGATACAACTATAACATACAAAGCAGGTTATACAGTATAACTTGTTGCAGCTCCAATAACAAGTGCACACAACATACAAATCGAGTTAACAATACAGGGTGTTAGGTAAATGGGTATAATAGCTGACACTAGCCCATGTTAACATGGGCATATAAATGGTATGGTGAAGTCAGAAATTTGATATCATTTTAATTTTTTTAATTTTCATACAAAATAAATTTTATAAAATCCGATTTGTATGAAAATTAAAATGAAAGATATCAATTTTCTGACTTCACCATACCATTTATATGCCCATGTTAACATGGGCTAGTGTCGGCTCATATACCCATTTACCTAACACCCTGTATACATAATACATAAATTATAAATAGAGAAAGAATTATTTAATGTTAATTAATATTGAAAATAAGATAATAATAATAATGACATTTTAATTAATAATTATTACAATTTCTCTGACTAATCTATGTATCTTTAGTATATTAAGTAATTTCTTTCTTTTTCTTTTCTTGTCTTGTTTTATATCTATCTTCTTTATAAACTATAAATAAACGGAATTCAGATGTTTTCATCATGCATTTCGCATAGATAAAGCGAGTAAATCGATTTACGATTTCCAAAGAATGGATGAACCGATTTTGATCTACAATAATAAAATTTATTCAGTCATGAAGTTTTATTTACTTACCTTTAATTTACTTTCAGATTATACTAAACAACTAACAATGAGTAAGCGTAAAAATCCAGCAGATACCTATAATAAAAATGCAAACTTTTGCGACTTTTTGATGGAATTAGCAGATTATGAAAAAAACGTTAGTCGAAACATACACAAGTATAATGCATACAGAAAAGCAGCAAGTGTATTGGCCGCACATCCCAAGAAAATCGAATCTGGAGACGAAGCAAAAAAACTGAATGGTATAGGAGAAAAAATTGCGAAAAAAATTGACGAGTTTATACAAACAGGAAAATTAAGGAAATTAGAAAATATACATCAAGACACAGATGCCCAAGCAATAAGTTTACTGACGCGAGTGTCCGGTATAGGACCCGTAAAAGCTGCTGAACTTGTTAGAAATGGCATTAAAACAATTGAAGATTTGAGAAATAATGAAAATAAATTAAACCATCATCAACTTATCGGTTTAAAGTAAGTAAAAGAGTAGGTAACACATAGGATACAAACCTAATAAGTTTTCAATAAAAGTGAGCAACAGTTTATTTTTTTATTTGTACAGGTATTTTGAAGATTTTGAGCGGAAAATACCACGATCTGAAATTCAAGAGATAGAAACTATGCTTCAAAAGAAAATTGCAAAAATAGATTGCAATTATACAATTACTATTTGCGGGAGTTACAGGTGATTGTTATGATACCTCTATCATATAAACTTCTAATCAGAATGTACAAGCTTATAAAAAATACGTGTAATTATAATTACAGACGCGGTAAGTCTGAGAGCGGTGATATCGACGCATTAGTGACGCACCCCACACTGAAAGTATCAGAAGGAAAGAAGAAACACAGTGAAGTATTTCTAAAAACTCTTGTAGATGAATTGAAGATAGATCTCGTTGTCGACGTTATATCTATAGGAGATACTAAGTTTATGGTTGGTAAAAAATAAAGATTTCGAAATATCAAAATATTTTTGCTTTTTCTGTTTGACTGTAATATAATTTTAGGGTGTCTGCCGTGCATCAAGCGAGTCCACGGCGCGTCGACTCGATATAAGGCTGGTGCCACACGAACAGTATTACTGCGCGGTGCTTTACTTCACGGGCAGTGATGTGTTTAACAAGACCATGCGCGCGCACGCGCTCGAAAAAGGATTCACCCTCAACGAGTATTCCTTGCGGCCAGTGGGAATAACTGGTGAGATGTTTATTTTGAGAACAAAATGACGTTTCTTTACCTGGGATACTATCTCTATTACATCTTGCCATCGATCATTCGCGATTATTTACCCATTTTTCATTCCCGGTGCGAGTTGTACTTTGCCTAAAATACTCGCCATGTTTATACATTTCTTTAAGTCCTAATGTATCTTTCTGTCTAATTTTACACTGTTATGTATCTTTATGTCTAATTTTACATTGTAATTTTTCAACAAATTTACAATTAATTGTTTTGTTCAACATTTTAGGAGTTCCCGGAGAACCGGTACCGATTTCGTCCGAAGAGGATATTTTTGACTACATAGACTATCCATTTAAAAAGCCTGAAGAAAGAAATATGTAAACAGATTAAAAACACCTCTTTGTTTATTTTAGTTTTTATTGCGTCACAATAAAACTATATCACAAAGTTTACTTACAAAATTACTTTAATGTTATTAAAAAAATAAGCATTTCTCATTGTTTATTTAATACACATAAATGTAGTAATGACTAAAAATAATAGACTTACTTTACATTAACATTTTCATAACTTTTATTTACTGAAATGAATGCAAAATACTCTGTTAATTGAAACATAAAAACTCACTAATAATATGAATCGTTTCTATCAAACAGGGGGAAGCACACGAGAAACTAGATAAAATATTTTAGGTCTCTAATAAAAATATCTTTTTAGTATTCTCTACAAACTAGCGGTCGATATTATTAGACCATAATAATTTTAAAATAACACTATTATGATAATGTAAGCATGATTTATCATTGGGTCTCAGTCTCAATCTTAAACAATGAGGGTTTTCGCGATTTAAAAATCCGCCAGATGGCAATACGTAGACGGGAGGTCCAAATGCTGCATGATTGGTGGATTTTGACATATCTGTCAATGTCATTTCAAAAATAACCAATCACGCAGCATTTGGAGCACCCGTCTACGTATTGCCATCTGGCGGATTTTTAAATCGCGAAAACCCTCATTCAAATACGATTGATACACGTGATGTTTGCGGAATGTATGTGAAATGTAAATTTATAGTAACTTAGGTAGTTAAAATAAATTACAAGTAAAATACTTCATACTCGTATCGTAGTATCTGTTACTAATGATAATGGACTAGAATAGTTCATTCTCATCTTTATAGATAGTCACATTCACACGTTGTCTCAAATGCCTAAAAAATGCTCAATAAATTATAAATATTATAATAGACTCCTTACAAAGTTTTCTACCATTCGTTTTAATTTTGTAGGTTTAAAATCGACTTTATTTTTGTAATTGACTAAAAAATTTAATTTAGTCATGAAGTAACCATCATAATATACAATCATCCTAATACTTTTGTATGAATTGCACTGTAACTAAGTGCACGATAGTATTATCACTAGGTACTTACAAAAACTTTAATGTTGAATTAATTACATAATGATATAGGAAGTCTTAAATCACGAAAATACAATATTGCACCAAGTGGTGCTTACCAAGTATAATATTACTTTTTTAAGCCTCTTGAATCGATCATCTAACATAATAAATAGAAAAAAATGTAATATCTATTAATCATTGATAATATCTAGCTTTGCCTACATAAGAAATGATAAGAGAGAGAGTTATCGAACATATTGAATAATTTTTGTGATGTAAATATTTTTGTCGTGTTCATAAATTACTGAGCCTCACTTGTCGTGTACATAGGCAAGTTACGCAATATCACATGGTAAATTCAGTCTTTCTCTCATATCATCACATTAAGACGCCACACAAAAATAAAACACATTAAATAGTTGCTATATTAGTTACAGTAAAGTTTGATAATTCTGATTTCTTAGAAAGACCAAATGAAATCGCCTAATTATAGTAAAATAACGCAGTTTAAATTATATTGCGTAATTTCTAATTTCATAAGATATTAATAAATCAAATCACGAGCCATTCGTCATGTCATAATAATCAAATTTGTTACACACACCATGATTGTTACCACATTTTGAAATTTGATCATAGCCTTTTCGCTACTTTTATTTAAGTCTTGGATACACTAGTGACACATGAAATCGAATTATGAAATAGAAAAATGAATGATTTCTGAAATAATAACCCAGCAAAATGTTCAAAATACAATGACGTATGAAATCAGCACGGCAGCAGAGCACTCGCTCTCAGAGTGGAGTGGTGGATACTGCACAACGTTACAGAGTCACTTATTTTAGGAGTCATAGAGAAAGATAGATATAATAGAAAGAAGAAACGTATTTGTTATCTAGTGTATCCGCAGCTTTAAGTTGACGGTCAGCGCTCGTCAGTGTATGTGGGCGGAGCTTAACAATTTTTTTTAAATAAAATAATTTATTACCGCATTTAAACATTCGTGCGAGTCGCGACTCGAGACTCCCGTTCGTCTCGGCAAATAGTTTGTCATAAAACATTGCTCGCGACGGTTGGCGACGGCACTCCCATGTCTCCCATACTAATGTTTCGCGAGTCATAAGGCGAATGGCGTGCTCGATAGTGTAAACGCGGGATAAGTAAAGTTATAAAAGGTAACGTACACCGTATGCTCTCCCGGTAGGGACATCAATGCGCGTAGAGTAGCGCGTACAGATGCGAGGTGGGGTCGTCGAGCGCGCGCGCTGGCACGTCGAACTCCAGCACGCGGCCCTGTCCCAGCACGAGCGCGCGCGCGCACTCCAGCACGCCGGCCGCGCGGTGCGCCACGTACACCACGGTGGAGCCGCCGAAGGAGCAGCGCAGCGTGTCCAGGATCACGCGCTCCATCTCCTGGTCAAGGTTCGCTGTGGCCTCGTCCACTAGCACGATCTGCGGCGAATATTGTCCATTTAAAGATCGCATACACGCGTAAATATTACAATGACAACCCTGTGGGGATTATAGACTGATATCAAGTTAATTGAGCATTGTAGCTCAAATATCGTCGATTAATGCGGCGTCCTTTTATTAGTATCTGGAAAACCACGCCCGTTATTTTTACATTTTTGTTACTTCTTCACGTAAAAAAATATGGATCTTGCGCCGCACAGCTCCGTGTCCAAGTATACTTACAGCGGGACAACGTTCAAAACTTAATTAAATAGCAGTCTTATCTTAGCCTGCTGTAGCAGCGCCAGTGCACGCCAAAGCTCCGAATCCAAGTATACTTGGAGAGGGTTCATGTTATCATAACCTTAGTTAAATAGCAGTTTTTCAATAAGATTACCTTACCTCGCTGTAGCAGCGCGCGCGCTACAGCTCCGAGTCCAGGTACACTTGCAGCGGGTCCACGTTCAAACGCTAATTTAATGGCAGTCTAACCTTAGCTCGCTGCAGCAGCGCGCGCGCAAGGCACAGCAGCTGCGCGTGTCCGCGTGCGAGCCCGTCAGCGGGCGCATAGCTCTAAGGCACGTCACAGCTCCAAGTCCAAATATACTTGGAGCGGGTACATGTTAGAGCCACGGACACACCCTTAGTTTAATAGCAGTCCTTCCATAAGCTTACCTTAGCTCGCTGCAGTAGCGCGCGCGCAAGGCACAGCAGCTGCGCGTGGCCGCGTGCAAGCCCGTCAGCGGGCGCATCCAGCCCTCCGCGCGCGACCACATACGCGCGCGCGCCGCACAGCTCCAGCGCGCGCCACAGCTCCGAGTCCAAATATACTTGGAGCGGGTACATGTTAGAGCCACGGACACACCCTTAGTTTAATAGCAGTCCTTCCATAAGCTCACCTTAGCTCGCTGCAGCAGCGCGCGCGCCAGGCACAGCAGCTGCGCGTGGCCGCGTGCGAGCCCGTCAGCGGGCGCGTCCAGCCCTCCGCGCGCGACTACATACGCGCGCGCTCCGCACAGCTCTAAGGCACGCCACAGCTCCGAGTCCAAATACACTTGCAGCGGGTCAACATTCTCGCGGATGCTGCCCGCGAAGATGAACGGCTCCTGCGGAATCACGCCGATGCGCGACCTGGGGAACCGCGACGATGGTGAGAAACGAGTAAGGAAAACATAAACAGGGGGCTTAGTGTGAGACACACTGTGAGTTTACATCAAACGTATTCGATATCGAGTGGTTCAAAAAATCTATGAAGATTTAAGTTCTTCAAACTATCCCCGCTAGGGCGCTGTACAATCCGTCATATATTTAATGTCGTTTTTTGACGTTTGATGTAAACTCACACTAAGCCCCCAGAAAGAACGAGTTATTAATAGATCCACCTCGGCGATGCTGATTGGTTGACAATGACAGTCTTACAAAATCTAAAATTAGTCGAATTTCTACTGTGCCTGATCAGCAGCTTTTAACAAAAATGCTAATCACAGTAGCCCTTCAAATACCAGTGAATCGAGTAATTATAGAAAACAATTGATATCTGTCTCATGGGACCACTTAGGCTGATTTGCACCACCTAACTTTAACCGTGAATGCAACATTAACGTGTTTTTGTATGGAGTTTGGCAGATTTTTGACGGTTTTCAAAGTTAATGTAAGATGGTGCAACAACCCACCCTAGTTAATTATCTTTCACACATACCTTAGAGCTTGTAAATTAAGCTTGGAAAGGTCGACACCGTCAATCACAATTTGCCCTTGCGTCAAGGGCACAAGCCTCAATATGGCCTGCAGCATCGAGCTCTTGCCGGATCCGGTGCGCCCGACCACAGCCATCTTCTCGCTCGGCCAACTCGAGAACGACACGTCGTTTAGCGCGAGTGTGCCGCTGTCACGATTACTGTAAATGTTATTAAAAATCTAATTGTCTGCTTATTAGAGGAGTATGTAGTTGAAATATACGTAATAGAGATCGAAAATCGAATAATGTAGCGAATTAATTACCTGTATTTTAGTGATACATTTTTGAATTCTATCACGCCTTGAGACGGCCAACCATACGGCGGTGCATCCCCACTTATCGTTTCGCTCTCAACCTGACATTGAAAAACATAAGTTAATCCTTAAGTAAACCATTCAGAACATTATACAATAACCAACTTGATTTATTAAATACCTGTGTTATGTATTCGCCGACTCTCTCGACGGCGATCATCTCCCTCTCAGTCTCAGTGAAGGCATTGAGGACGCCGCTGAGCATTGACGTCATCGACAGCGCGTACGATATGGCGAGACCCACCAGACCTGAGGACATGGTATAGTCTATTACATGACTGTACATAAACTGCGCCTATAGACCGCATCAATAGAATATGGCATTTTTGTAAATCTAGGCTATCTCAATCTTCATATCTGATCGATTCGATTGCTAACGGAGCGTTATTAAAAAAAAATAAAAATTTAATATGACTGTCGGATAAGACATCGTTAGGATATTATTGTTATCTGTTGGCGATTAACTGTGTAATTTGATCATATCACCGAACAGTGTCAACAAATTGGTGGAATGGAAATACCCTTTTCATTTGACACGGCTTATAAAGTGAAAGTCAAAATTCATTTATATGCATGGACTATTAAATAGTGCTTACAAATTGTCAAATGCATAGTAAAAAAATGAATCGCAAAATGTGTTGGTAAGCGCATAACTCAACAACGCCTGGACCTCAGATCATAGAAGGGAATAGATGTGAAACGGGGGCGTGGCGCGTGTCTCCGCGATATGCCCAGAAACGAACATCGCCCGCGACGCCAGGTTAGTCGCGATTCAGTCGTACTGAGGAAATGTTCTCCGATATTGTTGGATAATGCGTCGTAACGTGCAATAACATAAGTGAAACGAAGAACTACAGGAACAATGAAGTCATTTACCACATGTAAGTATTGCAAATCCATTGGTATTTTGCTTATAAATAAAAAAAACTAAACATTTTTACGAACGAATTCAGTGCCGTGACATTTACTGCGATATCGAAATTAGTGATGATAAAAATTCAAACACGTTGTACATTGACGATTTAGTTAGCAACCACTTTATGTCATGCGTAACTACTGCGCAATGTATTTTATTTCTTCCGATATCCACTGACGCGTGAAAATACACAGTACGGCCGCATGTGCCGGTCGTAACATAGTGCAGGGCTCGTGTTCTAATACGGTTTCCTATTATCGATAAATAGAAGTAAATTATTATTTTCTATTTTCTAATTTTGAATGAAAAAATCATGAGTTGCTTGCGATTTTTAAGTTTTTACAAAAACAATAACAATAGTAGAAGGGATTAGTAACTGTCAACTATGTAATTACTATAAGGGCTAGTTGAAAGCCTAATATAGGCATTATTTTTGATAAACATAGGCGGTACGAATTTCGCCATAATTAAAAAGTTAATGCGCGATAGTAGTTAATAATAATTACAGTGATCCTGTTATTATTATTAAAGTAAATAATAATATATTACCAATATTGTAAATACTGGTAAAATCGCAAGTACAGTCACGGAATGAAAAGGTTCGTCAGTTTTCAAATTGATTCCTTCAACGAATCGCGAGCACATATTACCTTTTGAAACTATGTTACAGAATAATCTCGACTTAAAGAAAATAATCTTTAACTAATAAATAAATAAATAAATAAATATCCTTGGACATTTTACACTGCGCCTCTAGTCCCAAACTAAGCAAAGCTTGTACTATGGGTACTAGACGACGGATATAAACATACTTAAATACTTTTTTTTTTGTAAATACATACATATTATACATAGAAAACACCCAGTCCAATACAAACAAATATGTTCATGCACACAAATGTTTGTACTGTGCGGGAATCGAACCCGCAACCTCCGGAATAGTAGTCCGTTTCGAACCACTACACCAAACGGTTCGTCAGTAAAGTTCAAAATTATTCAGATCAAAGTTGTTTGACGATTTATCTTGTCAAGAAGATTATTATGATTGATAAACTAAAACCTTCTTGTTGGTTCAACCTGCCATTATTATTTCTATTAAATAAAAAAAACTATTGTCAATTGGTCAATGTCATCATTGCATTGCACTGATATAGATGACCCACGCTGAACTGTCCCACCAAACTCAATGACAGGGGGGCGCTACCATCGTTCAACTATATGGTTTCCAACATGGCAAAAATCTGAACCAGCGATCCGGTATAGACGGTGGCGCCCCACTGTCAATGTCATCGACAGGACAGTCCAGTATTTTGGAACTATAGCTGATTACGTGACATTGGCGAAATCGTGGTTCTCAAAACCAAGTTGTGGCCAAAATAAAAGAAGAAGAAGTAGAAAAATAAACAAGCAAAACCTTATTCGTTAGCAAACGTCATATTTATTTTAATGTTAGCAGCACTGTTTCTTGCACTGTTATGTTGGCAGGTTTGACTCTTACAGTACCTAGTGCAAGCGAAAACCGACACTAAGGTGACGAACCTTTTCATTCTGCGACTGTACCTAAAAGTCATGGGTTAAGCCCATGACTTTTCATACAAACTTTGTCAGTCTATAACTTCTATACTCCATCGATAACGACATTGAGCTTTGGTTGGGGTAAATTAATATAAGGTAACTTCATTTAGTCCCAATAATTGATTCTGAGTTTTTCGTCCATACAAAATGGAACTGACTCCTTTATGCAAAAATCGTTAAAGAACATAATAATAACGTATAATAATAAAAAGGTTTTCATACAAGCATTTTTTAAACCAATTTCGAGCCTTGCCCCCAGGATTTAAAGTATCGATATCTTATCGACTCCATTTTATCTTTCTTCTCTCTAATTGCTTTTTTTCAAAGTGTGCGTCACGTCACGCGGCCATTGACTGGCCATAAGGCACGCCTTCTGGCCAATCACAGCACTTTTAAGCCGGTTGCACATGTTGTCGTAGACTCTCAGTCGCTTTGTTTTTACACAGTTGAATGTGTGTGTGGGAGCTGTGGTGGGGGAAATGTGGGGACACTGGTTCTCGTTGTAGTTACGCGCGACTTCATATCTATTCTCTTTCTATGATCTGAGGCCTGGACCAATGCCAATTTTTCAATTTTTTAAAAATGTTGTTGAAGTTCAAGGATGGTTTATAAAAGTTCGAATAATTTCCGGGAAACCCCTAAAAAAAGTCGAAACTTCACCCGCGCGCTGCCAGCCCTCCACCAGCAACTATATGACGTCACAGACTCCACAGTACCCACCTGGGTCCGCGGCGTGCACGGCTCGCTGCAGCACGGCCAGCGCGGCGGCGGCGGCCACGACGGCGGCGGCGCCGGCCTGCAGGCGCAGCGCCAGCCACTGTGCGGCGCCGGCCGCGCGCTGCCAGCCCTCCACCAGCAACTATATGACGTCACAGCCTCCACAGTACCCACCTGGGTCCGCGGCGTGCACGGCTCGCTGCAGCACGGCCAGCGCGGCGGCGGCGGCCACGACGGCGGCGGCGCCGGCCTGCAGGCGCAGCGCCAGCCACTGTGCGGCGCCGGCCGCGCGCTGCCAGCCCTCCACCAGCAACTATATGACGTCACAGCCTCCACAGTACCCACCTGGGTCCGCGGCGTGCACGGCTCGCTGCAGCACGGCCAGCGCGGCGGCGGCGGCCACGACGGCGGCGGCGCCGGCCTGCAGGCGCAGCGCCAGCCACTGTGCGGCGCCGGCCGCGCACAGCGCCGCGCGCTACCAGCCCTCCACCAGCAACTATATGACGTCACAGCCTCCACAGTACCCACCTGGGTCCGCGGCGTGCACGGCTCGCTGCAGCACGGCCAGCGCGGCGGCGGCGGCCACGACGGCGGCGGCGCCGGCCTGCAGGCGCAGCGCCAGCCACTGTGCGGCGCCGGCCGCGCGCTGCCAGCCCTCCACCAGCAACTATATGACGTCACAGCCTCCACAGTACCCACCTGGGTCCGCGGCGTGCACGGCTCGCTGCAGCACGGCCAGCGCGGCGGCGGCGGCCACGACGGCGGCGGCGCCGGCCTGCAGGCGCAGCGCCAGCCACTGTGCGGCGCCGGCCGCGCACAGCGCCGCGCGCTACCAGCCCTCCACCAGCAACTATATGACGTCACAGCCTCCACAGTACCCACCTGGGTCCGCGGCGTGCACGGCTCGCTGCAGCACGGCCAGCGCGGCGGCGGCGGCCACGACGGCGGCGGCGCCGGCCTGCAGGCGCAGCGCCAGCCACTGTGCGGCGCCGGCCGCGCGCTGCCAGCCCTCCACCAGCAACTATATGACGTCACAGCCTCCACAGTACCCACCTGGGTCCGCGGCGTGCACGGCTCGCTGCAGCACGGCCAGCGCGGCGGCGGCGGCCACGACGGCGGCGGCGCCGGCCTGCAGGCGCAGCGCCAGCCACTGTGCGGCGCCGGCCGCGCGCTGCCAGCCCTCCACCAGCAACTATATGACGTCACAGCCTCCACAGTACCCACCTGGGTCCGCGGCGTGCACGGCTCGCTGCAGCACGGCCAGCGCGGCGGCGGCGGCCACGACGGCGGCGGCGCCGGCCTGCAGGCGCAGCGCCAGCCACTGTGCGGCGCCGGCCGCGCACAGCGCCGCGCGCTGCCAGCCCTCCACCAGCTCGTCGCCCGCGTCCGCCCAGCGCCCGCTCGCGCTCATCGCGCGGATTATTGTCAACCCTGCAGTTATCATAATAAAATCAGTTTATCTCAGACCACGCATGATCCATAGATTTGAAGTTATTCACACACGGTCAATATCATACCGATGTTTTATCTCAGATTTTCTATAAGGATAGATTGCGCACAATAGACTATTTGACACCATTATTATACGACAGATTTCGAAAATCACAACTTAAGAGCGTTTACGCCGTTTGGCGCAAAAACAGTACTTTTTCAACTCGTTACAATCATTAACCAGTACTACTACAAATATGTTATAGGCATAAATAGTTAGGCAATTTCGTCGTCTAAATAGTTAATTGAGAAAATATTGCGATTAGTTTAGTATTCAAGAATTCTATCGAGATAAGTCCACACAGGTTTTGTAAATTTCCACTTTAGCGTCAGTTTACAAGCTGAAATTTTTATTAGAATACTGTGAAAACGATTTAACAAACATTTATATCCTATAGCATAGATCCTTGGGTAAATAGTTATCTGAGAAAATTTTTAGATTTAAGCATTTTACAATAAGAAATCACAAATTAAAAAAACGTGAAATATCCAAAAATCAAAGTGATTTTTTCACCAATATTCTTCCTTTATTCAACACAAAAATAGCTTAATATAATAGAAGAATATCTTATCTAAAATATTTACTTTGAAATTTAAAATAATTCATTGTAATTTTACTAATATTATAAAGAGGAATAATACTAATAATTTATTTGCCATAAATAGGTGGTTACAGAATAGTTAATAGGAATGCTCTGCCAGCAGGGTACCACCTAGTTGTAGAGGGAACATACACAACATATTACAGTTGGAAAATCTTTGCGGTAGGTACCTCGGATTGTAGTTAGTTGGACAGTGGTCATTTGACGGTCACTTGAATCGTCTCACCCCTAAGCTTTTGGCTACCGCCGGCGCACTAAGCCGGTTGATGCCTAATCTCGGAGGCCCGGCTGCACTGAGTCGCTGACTATACTTTTGCGTCGCGCGTTATATGGTCCTATATGGGGCTCGAGTATGGCACAGTGCTGTGTAGTCGTGGAGCATCCTACTGTTCAAAAAAGCGCAACGAATGATATCACTGAGGCACAGGCTGAGGTAATTCGTGGATACCGCATAGTATCCGCAGTCCGTCTATTCCCGGTTGTGGACACTGACTATGTCCCTACTGAGGATAAATGGGGAAAAAATTATTGTCATTAGTGGCGACGTATAACAATCCTACTAATATTATAAATGCGAAAGTTTGGATGTCTGGATGTTTGTTACTCTTTCACTCAAAAACTACTGAACGGATTTTGTTGAAACGTTACAGTATTATTGTTTATAAACCAGATTAACATAATTATAGGCTATAATTTATGACGATATGTGACAAATAAATTTCAATAAATAAATAAGACGTGTCTAAAAAGCGCAATCTATCGTCATTGGTTAAAATCTACAGTGCTGGACAAACTACTGTTTTTGACGTTCGTAAATATTCATGCGGGGGAAGCCGTGAAACGCCATCTATCAAAATGATATCAAACAACAGATTTTACGAACTAAGGAGTAAAACGAGGTCCACGCGTACGAAGTCGCTGGCGGCCGCTAGTTCAAAATAAAATTAATAATATTTGTATTCATCTGGTCTTACTTGACTTTTACTTTACGTATGTCATGCACGATGACATTTGCGTCAATATTTGTGTACGTCCCCACTAGGCATAATTGGGATGTATTATTCTAATTTGTCATACCTAAGTTGTGAGAAAGCCTGTAGCTACAACTGGGAAAGTATGTGTCACCACTGGTGACAATCGATATTATTTATGCCATTTATCCTCAGTGGCGACAAAGCTAGTGTCGACAACCGAGAATAGACGCCAGTTGCGAGGTGACCATAGGTCCCAAGGGGAAATGTACGTGTACGTGCACCACGAGAGGTGGAAACCAAAAGGTAGAGGCTTGAGGATCTAGGCCCCAGAGTGCTGAAGGGTACGCCTGGCCGTCAGCCAAATTTTACGTCGCACCATAGAGGCAGTTCTGCCTGTATTAGAGGAGTGGGTGCGACGGCATGATCGCCTCACACAAAGGGCGACCCAGGTTCTACCGGGCCATGGGTGCTTCGGGCCATTCCTCCACCGTATAGGCTGCAGTCTTGGCACGTGAGTCACCGCAGCAGACTGACACGCTCCAACAGTGCCCAGTCTAAGCGAACGAGCGGCGCGGTTGGAAATGACCTCTCCCTACCAATCGGGAAGAGGCGTGAGATAGATAGATAAACTGTTTATTTGTTGTAACACACTTTTATTAATGCTTTTAACACACACATTATGTATAGTTGCTATTGAAATTCAATTCATCTTCTTCTTCTTCTTCTTTTATTTTGGCAACGACTTGGTATTGAGAACCATGATTTCGCCAATGTCACGTAAACAGCTTTGACAGAGTGTAACAGGGTTTAAAAAAACAAAAGTATTTACATTTCTAATTAAAAGCAAAATTATTTGTGTGAGTACCTAAAACAAAAAAGACAACACAAATTGAGACAACACAAATAAATACATAATATAGAAATTAAAATGTAAGGGAAAAAAAGGGTAGGTAGGATGAAGGATTGGGAGAGGAAAAATAATTTTGATTACCTACAAACGAATTTTGCGGGATTGGATAAATTTTGATAAAAGTTTTAAAAGCGGGGAAATTCAATTCAATATCGAAATAAAGTTAGTTAGTCAAGAAACACACTAGGTGACACCACTGGTATTTTGTTACACAGGTTATTAATAATTTCAACAGTTGCAACATAACAAAAGTGACAAAACAACATAAGATAAAGATGACTAGCGTTTCAAATAGTTCCCTGCGTCAGAGTGATGTGTGCCGCAGCGATGCAAAAAGCAAAGAGCTCAGTATAAACACTACCCTCAAAAGGGCAGAACACTGATTTTCAGCTTTTGCTAGATAACGCATGAAACGTACAGGTACGGAATGAACCCGCTCGCTTTCGGAAACAATATCTACATTAGTAGGTATAAAATATATGTAGAGACAAATAATCTTATGGTATAGTGTGCTTACTTTCTGTGAAAGTGTTCTTTCACAGAAAGAAGCAGTGGAAAGGGGGAGCGAGAGGTCTCAGCCGACACTCCGGTTATCCGCCGCCGACACCCTGGGCGCAAGAGGACAGCTTATGGTCTCCAACTGTCCCTTCCTAACAGGCCTCGGTCGCTAGACATGAAGGTGTCTGGTGGCGGCTAAGGACGAATGCTACAGGCAACAGCCAATGGCGATCATGGCAGAAACAGTCAGGTTTTTAGTGGGTGTAGGGGCTACCCACCTTCTGGTAGGAAGAACCCCACATAACCCACTAACTGCCCCCGCAGCTGGTGGGTATGAAATGTTATGCATTTTCCGGATAAAAAAAGAATAGCAAACAGGAAAAGTTTGTTTTGAATAGAACCGATTTGAAAAAATCTCTCACTCACCATTAAAATTCAAATTTTTTTCTGCTGAACATAGGCTGTATAAAATATTCTCAAAATAGTAAAAAACCTTTGATAATTTACTATTTGATAAAGAATTTACGTATTTATTATTGATTAGGACTAATGTATACCATTATATACGGGAGCGTCGTGTCAGAAACTGGAGGTACTGAAGAGGACATCACTTCGCGCATTGCCAAGGCCAGAGCTACCTTCGCACAACTTCGCCCCATATGGCAGTCACGGAAATTGACCCGAAGGGTCAAGATCAAAATATTCGGGTCCAACGTTAAATCCGTTCTGCTCTATGGGTGTGAAACGTGGAAGGTCACCAAGGTTATCTCGCACCAGCTGCAGGTCTTCATCAACCGCTGCCTTCGCCGAATTCTCGGCATATACTGGCCCGAGAAAATCTCCAACGTCGAGCTATTGGAACGCTGCCACGAAATTCCGATCGACCAGCAGATCAAGCGCCGCAAGTGGAACTGGATCGGCCACACTCTCCGAAGGGACCCCGATCACATCCCTAAGCAGGCTCTGGATTGGAATCCCCAAGGAAAACGCAAACGTGGTCGACCCAGGCAAACTTGGCGGCGCACTGTAGCGGACGAGGCGAAGAAGATCGGCAAAACCTGGAGCGAGATCAAGCGAGAAGCTCAAGACCGAACGAGATGGAGGACTGTTGTGGACGCCCTCTGCCCCATCTAGGGGACATAGGACCATAAGTCAAGTAAGTCATACCATTATTTATAATTATGGAGTCGGTGTTGAAAGATTTGAAGATTTTATAGTTTATTTGGGCTGTCACTTGACAGCCTGGCACACTTTTACGATGGTGGATCAAAGTATTTTGGTTTGACTATAGAGCGTGAGAACACGCACACAGTCATAATTATTTTAGTGTGAATAAAAATAGCATCGAAATTACCTAAACTTGACATGCCACGCTAGACGTAAACGCTCTTAAAACAAAACACTTCATTCTGGTCTTAAAAATTTAATTAATTTTAAATCACCTGGAAATTAAGATTTTTGGTTGCATTGTAATTGAAAAAAGTAGTTTGCGTTGACAAATGACGTCACTTGGTTGTATTGCCATAAAAAATCTATGGCAGTCTCGTTTTGACAGTTTGAAAAAGAACGTCAATGTAGTGTCAAATAGTCTATTTGTTGCCGACGTTTTATCTCAGATTCTCGATAAGGATAGATTGCGCACAATACACAAGTTTTTAAGGTCTTTAAAAACCAGACTGATCTAGGAGATGTTACTGGTTTTCTGAATGTTCGACATACCATCAAGATACAGTAAACTACAAGCGTATGTTCTGCTAAGATTCGCATGTAAATAATGACAACGTTTAATTGTCCCATTATTGATACGACAGATAGTTTGTCATATGATTATTTTGTTAACAACTCAAATAACATAGCCTGTCTAGTACAGTTTTTAGAAGCGTTCGTACAAGATGATAACGCCACTGACCCTCGAGCGTGTCGTTGAAGTGCGTGTAGACGGGCGACAGCGTGACGCTCTGCAGGCGGCGCAGCTGGCGCGAGGCGGCGCGGTAGCGGCGCTGCAGGCGGTGGTATAGCAGCAGCAGCGGCAGCAGCGCCGCCAGCAGCCACGGCAGCCCGTACACCGTCACCGTCACGGCACCTGTCATAGTGTAACCATGTGTCACCGAATTTCGAACTCCTATGTTCTTCTGATTAATTTCGTTGCGGTCCAATGACAGTTTAACTTTCCCCCGGGACAAGCTTGGCCTTCATTGGTTGGGTTGTGGCAGTTGCAGCGGTGGGAACGAGAGGTGGGAATAGTCCCGATGTGTCACCGAGGTAGATAAAATTCCGTAGAAACAATTTTTAGGTTATAGAAGTTTATCGGGCTCGAATGACCAAATTCGTCAAGAGTTTTATATAAGTTACATAAGTTATATGGACATAAAACACTGTACAAAATGCGGACTTAGATCGCAAATAAATTAATAAATACTACAATTTATGAATTTGGTAAATTCATTTGGTAAAAGAAGGTTATCTATGTGATTTATAGTATCAACGGCATAATAAATGCACCTACAAATAAAATTCTTACCTATCAGTGAGAAGGTTTGAGCCAGCAAAATGTTCAGAATGAAGGGCAGCGAGTCGTCTACGGTGTATGTGTCGGAAGAGAATCTATTTAAAATGCGACCCAATGGAGTCATGTCAAAAAACTTCACCTTTGCCTGAAATAAAATAAAGTCATTAAGTACTTCAATAAACCTTGCGGTAAAAATAGCTTCTTATTATGTAACTTACCTTTATAATAGTCTTTAAAAGCATCCTGTGTATACGCTGCGCAGCTTTCACGCCTCCATACGCGAAGAGGAATGCGCGCATTATTGTGAACACGAGATTGATGCCCGCCAGAGCGAAATACATTTCCAGGTAAAAATTGTTGCTGTAACTTGGCACAGCGTCTACTTGCATTTCCATTGGCCTCAATATATTCTCATTAGTTTTATTGGCTACTGACGTATCGTTATTGCTCATGTTATACACTAACGCTAAAGTAGTATTTATCAGCGTATGAACAATATTGTCAACGGCATAAAACCCATGATCTATCAATGTCGTGTTTTCATGAGGGACGTCCATATTTTCAACAAAATGAGTAGCGTTTGTGGAGTTGCTGGGTCTGTCCTTGACCCAGAACGTGAGCCATAGGAATGTGAAGTTTTGTGAGACTTGCATCAGCACCAGCGACATGAGAATAACAATGGTTAGGATGATCCCAACCGATCGGAGGTACAATCTGATGACCCACCAGCTCACAGTTCCTTGCGACATTGCTTCCTGAAAGAGAAAACGAATTTGGTAAAACCTAAGTATATGTCTCTAAAGTTTTTTACCTATCGACGACAATGGGTGCGTTTGGCGGAAAAAAGCGCTTGGAAGAGCTTTGTAAGTAAAAGGGCGATCGCTAAGCGGTAAGCGCTGTCACTGCTAAAAAATGAATGAAACACGTCACTATTGAAGTTAGCAAACGTGTTCTCGCCGACAACTGTATAGTTTGTTTCTCAGCTAACAATCGCTTCCAACCAACTATGCGCAAAACGCACCAAATATCTTAAAAAAATTAATTTATGTACACATACCTCGTCTTCCAGGCTGTTTCGGCTGACATTGTCGTCTTGGCTCCGTTGTGGCGTGTCAAGCGCGCGCGGCGGTTCTTCACCAATAGATTCAGTCTCGCTCGGCATAAACTCTTCCAGGTTGTGCAATACGGTTTCGGGAGGACCTACAGAACATAATCTTGTAATTCTTTCATCTATTGCGGTTTCCTAAAGCTACGTAATATTACGCAACAATAGGCCTCTGGCCATGTTGTCAATAAATTATGTTAGTAAAATTGGAATAATGATTCAGCTCCTCAATAATGTATCACACATGTTCAGATAAATCTTTAAAGATATAGGCAAGTCAATGTCAACATTGTTTGATTTTATTTACTTGCAACTATTGTCACGGACTTTAGACGGCGTTATATGGGTTAGTAAATATTACAATAATTTGCTTGTGATATGAAATACCACGATAGCAAGAGAATGTGTGTTAACTATTTTGTTTAATTTAATATTAATACGTAATAGACTATAATGGTCGCAATTCATACGTGTAACTGAGGGCTGACTGTGAGTTTACATCAAATGTCTATATGTATGACAGATGCTATGACCCACAGCTACGTTGGCCACTATTGTACAGGGTTATTTGTAAAACAACAGTAACCTCCCAGGACTAGATAGCTGACATCAAAAGTAATAATATTTCTTGTACGACTTTTCAGTTATGTTAAAACTTGTAGAACGAATTTTGTTGTATATGATATCAACTATCTACTCCTGCGAGGTAGCTGGTGTTTTAAAAATAACCCTGTATAACAACGACTGCTCGATATTTTCGCATCGGGTCGCGTCGCGTTGTCAAGGGGTGCCGGGTGAGGCAGTGTGTTGACGGGGCCACCGACCTTGTCGCACGATGCGGCCCTCGTGCATGACGCAGACGGCGGAGGCGCGCACGAGGTGGCGGTGCGAGTGCGACACGAGCACGCGGGTGGCGCGCCGCAGCAGCCCCAGCACGCAGCGCTGCATCACGTGCGCCGCCACCGCGCCGTCCAGCCCCGCCAGCACGTCGTCCAGCAAGTACACTATAATAACATTTTGAGCGGGCGTTGACGAGGCAACAAACCAGGGACAAACTTGACCTTCACTGCTTCACTGTTTTTATTGGTGGTCAAGCTGTGGATCCTGGCTATGCAGGAGTTGCAGCGGTGGGAAAGAAAGGTGAGAATAGCCTACGGTTCGTCAACGGTCGACCCGGTAAATAACCGGCACCGGTTAAGGCTTAAGATATATCCGGCTCAAAGGACCATCTCCGTTTTTGGATAATCAAAATTGGATTTAAAATGCCAATATCTGTATGACTATGTGACCTATCAATTCCAAGCTAGTATCTTTAAAAAATCATTAGTAAATAATACCCACATCATGGGTCGGGTTTGTTTACAACGTTTCAAATTAGCTGGTACTTGTGTTTAACATAATATTATTTAAGATAAGACAGAAAGTCTCAAATGAATCGTCTTTTCAACTTCCGATTTAATGAAAACCCAAACAAACTGAGTGTGCACTATGGACTATGGTGACTAGATAACAGATAATTATGTTCAAACAGATCCATATGAACAATGTCACTATTCAAGAAGTTTGCTAATATTGACCTTGTTTCTCATGATAGACAGCGCGCGCCAGCGATATCCGCGCCCGCTGGCCGCCGCTTAGCGTGCAGCCGCCTTCTCCGACGTAAGCATTCCATCCGAGAATGTTCAGGTCCTCTGTTGAAAATAACAAATGTTTCAGCTTTTTGCTTAAATTCTTTGTACAGGTAGGGAATACAAAGTCAATAGTATTTAACCGGTTTCCTGTACTTAATCAGCGAGGCCAGTAACTTCTTGCACAATATGCGTCATCGTGTCATCATTTGGTATTAGAACAAAACGAGCGACATAAGGTAGGCGTAGTGGGAATCCCCGATTTCAATTCCAAGTCCTGTAAAAATTACAATATTTTTTGAAACATGAAATTACCTGTAAGGGCGCAGGCATCCACGACTGTCCTAAATTTAGTTTCATCATATGGTTTCCCAAATATTATGTTATCTCGGATTGTGCCGCGTATTAACCATGGCTTCTGAGAAACGTATCCAAAACCTGTAAGTAATATAATATTACAACCATACTTTCAATTGAACTTAATAACTAACCACAAGCTCTGGATATAGAAAGCTATTGAGTATGAATCATGGATATCAATAACATTAAAGCAAATGAGGTACACTCCCGGCGACAAATAATGACTCACGTGTTGTTTAGCTTCGTGAATGCAATTGATTTAAGATATCACTTACCATTCAGATTCTCTGGTATTTGTATATCACCGTCCTTCTTTATCATTTCCCCGATTATAGCCATTAATAGGGAAGTCTTCCCACTGCCGACTTTTCCTGTAATGCCTATTAAATCTTCCCTACCAATCTCAAGGGAAATATCGTTTAATGTAAAGGGACTATCTAGTGTCCCTGCCTCTGCGGAAGAAGATGAATCGCGTCTTTGAATGCTCACTCTTGATAACTTTTTCTTTGACTTTCCTTTATTTTTTCTTTTCTTTGGAGTAGGTTTTGGTTTTTGTGACGGTTTCGCCCATGTAAATGAGGCGTTTTTAAATATGATAACTTTATCCTCATCTCTGTTTGTATTCACTCTATCGTAATAATCTTCGTAATCACTATCTGAAAGCTAGAAGAAGGATACAAAATGTTTATTTAGATCCAATTAACATAATTAAATTAATGCCCGCCAAAGCGGTTTTTTATTATTATTTTTGTTATTAGTAATTATTAATGGAACATACGTCGAGAAGTTTCTGAATACGTTTTATCGAGACCCACGCCTCTGTGAGTCCATTGAGCACCCATGGGAATGCATTTAATGGTGAAATCAGCATGTTGATAAGTGCTACAGTAGTAAAAACCTGCAACATAAAATGAAAAATTATTTAAAGACACATGACCCCAATTTTAAACACACTACAAGATAGAAATAATTTGAAAAATATTAGTGTATAAATTAATTTGTAATCTTAATGTCCTTGTTTTGTTATCATATCAGATTTGAGTGTGACTGTAAATAAGTCACAATATCGGGCAATTTTAATATGAAAACTATTTATGCATGGAAAATATTATTAATCAATATAAGTTTATACCAATGACTATTTGTTAAATTATTGAAACTTATGATCTTATTTTTTTTTAGCTGTGATAAAGCTGTATTTTAGTTAAAATAGATTGCGACTCTATTTTACGATTGTGAGACTAATGCCCGTTTTCACCATCAATCCCTAATTTTTAAGTGACCCCTATGGTAACACTTATAGGGAATTTTGTTTTCATAGGGGTCACTTAAAAATTAGGGATTGATGGTGAAAACGGTCATAAGTAGCACTTACGGTGGGTGCGTCCAGAGGTTGTCCGCGCAGCGCGTGCGTGCCGAGCGTCAGAGCCGCCACCATGACCGGCGTCGTGGCCCACAGCACCACGCAAATGGCGTCCAAGTACTTGCGCAGGCGCAAATACTTCAGCTCCTGCGCTCGAACCACTGACGAAACACGTTATGATTAGAAAAAAAAAACTAAAAACGTTTGTTATTAAAATAAGAAAGAAGAAAAGCTTAATTCCAATTAAAAGCTAAAGAAAACCACCAATATGGTCTTCGCTTAATTTGAGGCAGAGACGAAGGGCGATTCACAAGAAAAACAAGATTAATTTCGTTACAACTTACCAGATACTCGTCTCAAGAAATAATCCTCCCAAACATGAACCTTTATTGTTCGAATCCCTTTCAATATGTCGCTAATCAAACTAACGCGGGCATCCTTGTGTTTCATCATTTCAGTGCTGAGTTGGCCGATTTTGTTTGCTATGACTTTATTGATGGGTATCAAAACAACAGAAAATGCTACTCCAGCCAGGAAAGATATGCCAACTTGCTGATATAGCAGAACCAATGTGATAACCAACTGAAAGAAATAGAATGTATAAAACTCGATCTTATAATGTGGTTATTGGAAGAAAAAAATATTTAGCCAAAACTAAGATTTACTAACCTGAAGGGGGATACTCCACAGAGCATGAAAACTGGGACAAGAGTTGATAATTCTGTCTGTGTCTGTCGACATGAAGTTCGTTATTTCACCGACACTAAATTCTTTGGACAACACGGTAGATGTCACGCTCAGAGTTTTTCTCAAGATAGTAGAGACAATCGCCCCACGCATTTTAAGCCCAACCAATGACATTAACCAGTTGAAATGCACAATAAAGAATGTGGATACTAATGTAGCTACCAAGAGACCAGCAGCATAGGTGTACCTGCAAGTAAATGTTTAAAATGTTAAATCAATCACAAAATTGTAAATAAGGTCTAGTTTAATTAAATACATATTCGTTTAAAATGAATTTTTACCCCAAATGTTCGTCAATGCTCTCATCTTGGACAAAGGCAACCAATCTGTTCAACAAAATAGGTCCTGCAAACCCTGCCATGTCAGATACAAGCTTCAGGATGCCAATGCTGTAGAACTGAAAAGCAAAGCAGGAGTGCAAGGCGCGCAGCAGCGACACATTCTGCCGACGCTGCGGCCGCACCAGGACTCGCGATGTTGGCGTCACGGGAGTTGAAGATTGTGGCACAGTTTCTCCTACTGAGCCATATCCTAAAAATAAAACATAAGATTAAGAGATATAAATGGATGAAATCTAGTAAAGTTATAATTATCCTACTATGCTGAATTTTTTGCTGACACAGGTAATATCTCTGCTAAGATTTTTTTACATCTTTTATGTTCTTGTTCATCCACCTTTAATAGCTTTTGAATATATTGGTTTTTATGATTAAACAAACGCAATAACATGCTTGCTACGGCACAAAATTGTCAGTGGCAGTGTGATATATTATCTAACAAATGGAATATGTTTAATAATCTGATATAACTTCTATTAGTGTGTTTACCTGATGCAATAAATGGCTGATGTGGCACCTCTGCATATTGTTGGTACTGGTCCACATTGCCCACAAGAGCATGGTCCATTCTTGCTGCCACATAGGAGCAGCGGTACTTGGCAGGTATGTCAAAAAGTTCTTCAGGGTCATTTAATTTGTTTTCTAAACCTTTTAAAACAAAAATGTTACATTTTAGATCACATATAAGGTCATAATGAAGTTTCAATTAAAATTAAAATAAATTTACCTTTGTCAAGCAAGGGATTTAACCAAGATAATGTCAATTTTGAGAAACAGCCAGATCCCTGCATAGCAGTTCCCAAAATACCTTCATCCATGTGGGGCAGGAGGGGAGTGTACTCGCTCTAAATCATAGATATAATTTATGTTAGTTTTCAAACTCATTAGCAACTAAGACTAAAAAATACTTATAAAACATTGCTTACATGTGAATGTTGTGAACCCACAAGGCAAGGTGAATAAAAAGTCGGCCTTGAGTCGCTTGATGGTAAAAGTGTAAAGAAATACAAAACATGACCACAAAGCGCAGCAACAATGTAGGTGTAGGCTGCCCCAGTCAGAATACTGCTCCGAAGAGCAATAACATTCAGCACTACCAACATACTCCATAACACTAGCTGTATGGTCGGACCTCGCGCACTAGAACCTAGGCGATGTTTTAAGGCCAATACATAACCAAAGTGCACCAACCACGCCAGACACGATGATCCAGCAACAAAGTAATCAACAGGATAGAAAACAGAGTCCGCTTTGGTTATGATGAAATATATCTGAACTATAGGAATAAACAGAAGAAAGAGCACTACAAAACTTCGTAAAATAATCGCTCGCTCTTGCATCTTCTCTCTGACGACCCAATCTCTTCTGTAGCCTACATAATAACCAGAGACGATGGTAATTATGAAGTACACGGGTATTTGTAAGAACAATTCTTGAAAACAATGTCCGAAGTCCTTTGTCACGTCGTTCCATGGTTGTAGACCCGTCGGTCCACACATATCTTCCCATTTCCACTTGATATTAAAGAAGGATTCCATGATAACAGCAATGTAAATAGTTCAACTTTGTTTAGTAAATATTATGATTACGAATTGTCACGATAAAACATTTCACTTAATTTCACCACTAGAAAGAAATTCATCATACATTCATAAAGTATATAATTCCACTTTTAGAGAAAATAAATACCACGAAGCACGACGAACGAAACAAACATTTTGCAGACTTTTTTCCCCTTACTCATTTTTTGTGTGACTGACAGTTTAAAAGATTGACAGTTGACAGTTTGACACTGACAGCGGCTGCGAAGTTTTAATTTGCGATGTTTTACGGCTTTGGATTCAAGCCTTGTGGATAATATAGTTGTTGTTTTACTCATGAAGCTACAGATAAAAATGGAGGCCACACTCCGAATACCTACTTGAAGCACAAACTAAGTATCACTATCTCGCTCTCTGTGGGCAGACTCGCTCTTTCTAAATAAACAAAAAATATAAAATTGCTCAAATTCAATGAAACCAATGTAAAATCTTTATTTCTTGACATAGGTATCATTAAAAATGATAAGTGTAATTACTGGTAAAACGTTTTAGGAAGAAATTACTGTAAAAAATGTGAAAAATGTTTACAATGATCCAATGTCGGAAATCACGAAATAAACACACGCGTGGAATCTTATGTCACTTCCAGGACAACACGTACTACCGCAACCACGCACTACAAAATTTTGCACCAATTCTTGTGATAAAACAATGATTATTTCCTGTAAACAATCTCAAACGAAATTAACTGCTTAATAAACAAAATAGTAAACAACCGCCATGATGGGCCGGATTGGGCCGATGTTGCCACATGGTACCGATTACCCAGGAATTGGGATTGTAATTCCCTGATTCGCCAACACATTAAGCCTAAATGGCCGACAATTTTGTGATTTTTTATTTAACTAGGAAATCTTAGTTTCAAATATTAATTATTTATTTGTTTAACTTCTGATTTGGTTAGTGAATTGGCTATTTCGAAGAATTTACAAGGAGATTTAAATCAGAAGATAGCAATACTACAGTTCACACTAAAAAGAGAGGTAGGGCCGCAGAGAGCGAGATAGATATAAGTAGGTATTTGACTCAAGTTTTTGTTCCAACTCTGCCCTCCATTTTTATCTTTAGCTTCATGGTTTTACTACAGTGTACAACAATTATATTTCTAGCCAATAGGCTTGCTAAACTAGAATCTTGTGGCAAGCGCATTTTTAGTGAAAATCAATGACCATTGACCAATAGGAAGCCGTAAAAGTACAATTTGCTGATATCTATTGGCCAATGATTTTATACTCTGTATTGCTCTGTTTATCGTCCAATGACAATGAGATCTCGGGCAACTGTAAAAAAAATATGTCAAAAATCATCAACATTCATCATGAGATTTAGCAAGCACAATAAATTTTAATTTAATAGAAGAGATACAGTACACCTACAATAATCTGCCGAGTACATTGTTTTACTAAGAATTATTTGGACATTATTAGAGAGAGCCACCCATCCTGCCGAGTATAAGTATGTATTGTTAATGATTTTAGTTTCTTCAAACTTTGGAGATTAACAAGAATGGACAAATCTCAAGAACACAGCGATATTGAATATTCTGATGATGACCAGGTTGATGTCGATCCTATATTCGATATAATTGATTATCTAGTAAGATGTACCAAAATATCATTTAAAAATGCCCATGTAAATGAAGAAGAGGCAAGAACTTCAGATAAACTACAAATTGCACATGATGTTTATAAAAAATCCCCTTTGGAATTCTTGCTTCGGTATGGAAAATACTTGACCCCAAATCATATTCAATATTTTGAAAATGTTAAGGTTCCAGAGGATATTAATCTTAGTAGTTTTCAAGACTGTGTGGAAAAACTTAAAGTGTACCATTCTGCTGAGTGTAAGCATAAGAGAGTGAGAAACAGAAGGTACAGAGCTTTACAGAAGTTGCAAAATGAATCTGACTATTTCAGTGAAAAGCAGATGATGTCCAGAAATCCTCTTCTCTATGAGCAATTAATAGGCCAGTATTTAACAGACGAGGAAATACATGAGCGTGATGGAATTGATAGGGAGAACTTGACTTTTCTGGATTTAATCTTGGAGACAGTAGATCGCAATCAAATAAGAGAGACCAAAAATGAGCAAATGCTTGAGGAAGATCTTGAATCAATGTCCTTATTGACTGATCAAGAAAATGAAAAAAAATCAAATGTCAAGAAGAAAAAGCAATGGGGAGATTTTGATACTGTAGATACAACACCTACTTTTACACCTGAAGTTCGAAAACAGTCAATGATAAGTGCTCCTGAAAGGAGATTATTGAGAGAAGAATTCCTTCATGAAATGTACAGCAGTTTTGTTGAAGGTAGGGACACAGATGTTGATTATAGCAGTATTGATAATGATGAACAGTATGATGACTTAGACCAACTATCTCAAGATGCAGAAGACAAATACTTTGACTCTGAGACCAATGATGTTGAAAATCTTGAACAACACATGAAGCTTGTAGAAGAATATGGGAATGCCCCATCAAAAGACAACACTGCTGAAGATTCATTGGATGTTTTTATGACTCATATAACCAATAAAGTTAATAATGTGTAATTTTTCTGATTTATTATTTTAACAACAACTTAAAAACACCATATTCCAAAAAGGCACTGGCTAGTTGTAATTTTTTAGGGAAACACATTTAGGTCCTAGAGCATAATAGCTTAGGGTATGTATGATCAGAGAGTACTTAAAAGTATTTGACTTGAAAAGATAATACCTCATAATTAAATTAGTTTCAGCTGAATGACGTCCACTGCTGGTCAAAGGCCTCCCCCAAGGATTTCCACTAAGACCGGTCCTGCGCCGCCCGCATCCAGGCACCTCCCGCGACCTTCACCAGATCGTCGGTCCGCCTAATAGGGGGCCTGCCCACACGTCTTCGGGCTTGTGGTCGCCACTCAAGAACTTTTCTGCTCCGGCGGCCATTAGCTAGTCTGCGAGCTAGGCTAATACCTAGGTACTATAATCCCGTTAGCCCCTCGTGGTAAGCTAAATGCTTGTGTTACGAGTGGGCTCACCACAATAGTTTAGCGGCGGCGGGAATCGAACCGCGTTCCTCGGAATCAACGAGTCAGTCCGACACCTTTACCGTTCGGCTATCGTCGCTTCAATTTTCAGTAGTTCAATAGTTCTTAGCTATGTAAAATTGTATATACAGGATGTTAGGTAAATGGGTATATGAGCCGACACTAACCCATGTTAACATATGCAAATGGTATGGTGAAGTCAGAAAATTGATACCATCATTTTAATTATTTTAATTTTCATACAAATCTTATTTTATAAATTTTATTTTGTATGAAAATTTAAAAAATTTGAATGGTGATATCAATTTTCTGACTTCACCATACCATTTACCTAACACCCTGTATACAAGGGAGCGAGTACGATTCGGAGTGCCCGCTTTATTTACCCAACGAGCGAGTTACTCGACATGCATGCTTGCTTTGTAACGAATCTACCCAAAGGTGTGGTTTTGGTTCAAACTGATGGCCGTTGGGATATGAAAGTTCTCGAGTGGCGACCACAGATCGGAAAACGTAATTTAGGCAGGCTTCTCCCTCGGTGAACTGGCGATCTGGCGAAGCACTTAGTTGCAGACAGCTCAGGGCAAGGGCAAGTGGAAATTTTTGAGGGAAGTCTTTATCCAATACCAAAAGTGAACGATATTTATTTGACTGAAATTAAACTTTCATTTAAATGTGCGTATCTTATAGATTAAGCATTTATTAGTACTTTTTTTTGTATTTTTTTGCTCTTTGTCTTTTTTTCGTCAGGAAAATGCATAAAAATTGCATACCGAGGGGGTAGATACTGGATTTTATGGGGCTCTTCCTACCAGAAGGGTACTCTTTATTACTCTATCTTATTTTTACCCATCTAGCTAAGTTACGTACATTAGCACCTAAAATAAAATTTTATCTTACTTTAAAAATGCTCTTTATGTTTTGAGTAAGTAAGTAGGTACCTACTGGCACTACTGGTTTGACTTAGCTAGGAATATAACCTGGCATCTAAATAATGTTCTTATGGTGTAGCAAAGTCGTATAATTACATCAGGGTAATGATATAACAATTATGCAGGTGTCTAAAGATGGGACTGTTGCACAAGTTATATCTTCCGGAAATTAAGGCGGTAGTGGACATGAATCGATCGTTTGTAATACTAGGGGCGTTTCACTTTTGCGCTTGTCGGTGTGCTTGTTTCCTATATGGCGCTGACAAACGCGGTATGCATACTGAAAATGATTACCTACCTACAAAATTTCACATTGAACACGTAAAATCAGTTTTGCTTATAACACTACTCAGTGTTATTAGGTAAGTGAGTACAGTCATATTTTTTAAAAGAAAAACATGTATTTCTGATAGAGCGTAAGATTTATGAGCTTATGAAAATAGGTAGGTCGTTTTTAGTCACCTTTAGCACCCTAATTGCGGTGCCCTATAGGACCTATACTGAGGACCTATATAAGAATCATCATTCATCGTTTTACTATGCAAGGATCCTTGAAATTGTGTATACGGGCGTTTGAAGTAGAGTTTACTACAACTCTGAAGTAAAAAACTAGCTCACTCAGTCACTCCACTCTTCAACTCCAATGTTGTGAACTCTACAAATTTTTAAAGGGCTCAAACCATCGTCATTGATTCGTCAAGACAGGAAAGCTCTATTAAGCTGCTTGCGTGCGATTTTAGCCCTATGATATCAAAAATTAATTTGGCAAATCAACTAGGATTCGAATAGTCATTCTCTTTAAAATTTAATTACCTCTTAGGTAAAAATATTAATCTAATTTATTTTTCGAATAAGAATGCAAACAATACCTACTTACTTACAGCCACACTCTCGTATTTAGTACGCGTGAATTATTTATATTAGAATATCTAAATTCCGTAATACCAGTAATACACAATCCGTGTAGTACCCCATACGTGTCCCTATGGCAAAGAGGTGGACCAATTCGGTCACCACGGTATCTGTTGCCAGCAAAGTGCTGGTCGTCTCGCCCGACACGCTGCTTTCAACGACGCCATCAGGAGAGCCCTTGCCAGCATCAACGTTCCTTCCACGTTAGAACCACGTGGATTGGCCCGTGATGATAGCAAGAGACCTGACGGTCTCACTCTGGTTCCCTGGGAACGGGGACGGGCTTTAGTTTGGGACGCTACATGTGTCGATACTTTAGTCCCTTTCCACCTCAGGGAATCAGTTGCTAAAGCTGGGGCTGCAGCGGAGTCGACTGGAGTAAGTAGCCAAACGGCGCAAATATGAGTCACTTTCTAATGATTAGGTACATATTTGCGCCTTTTGGTGTCGAGACCTTCGGACCCTGGGGATCGAATGCTCAATTACTGTTTCGGACCATTTCCCCTTTATATTAATTTATATTAATTAAAATTGCGGAAAATTTAAATGCTGGCTCTTTTCTTGCACAAAAGCTTAGTATTGCTATCCAGCGAGGAAATGCAGCCAGCATCCTCGCCTCTTTGTTTGATGAAATTTCTGTTTATTTGAATGCACAAAAGTAATGTTATTCTATAAAAAAATGTTTGAGATTATATTCTGTGGTTGTACCTATTAGAATTGATATAATTTTTCAACGTCTATCCTAATTGTTTTACTTGAAACTTTTTGTAGAGTTCAATTAGACGTAAAAGCGGTTTATTCCCAACGACCACCACTAAATCTGCCACCAGTGGTGGTGGTTGAAGTAAAAGGGTTAAAGCGGTCAGCGTTACCGTGCCAATGTTTAGACGTAAACAATGGTCTGTATTAATCCTGGTACTGAGATTGTTTCAGTCGATAGCGGTCAATGTCGGTTATGTGATATGTGGTACCTTAACAGCTACTTTCGGCTGTTGTTGCCGGTTGTGCAGCGGAGCAGTGGGCGGCGCGGGTGCGCTATGGCTCGCAGACGCGCCGCAGACGCCACGGGAGCTACGCGCACGCGCATCTTCGCAAACGCCTCGTCCACACGACTGTCGCGCTCGAGTTGCTGCCGATGCATACAACTACACAATCGTCCTGGTGAGTGAGCTTTTGACTATCTATAATTGATAGGGATTTATTTAATGAAGCATTAAATTTAGCTTGGAAAAATTTAGCTTGGAATTTAATACTTTTGTTCACATGGTTATCAATGAAATTCAACTTTATTGAATTTCAAAAGTGTCAAAAACTCCATTGCACTAAAACTTATATCGCAAAAGTTATTAAATAAAAAGTTTTTATAATTTTAAAGTGTTCGGGAATTTCCGAAGGTTTTTTTTTTGTTCGTGAATAAAAAGTTACTCCTGAATAAATCATGGAGATAATAACTTTTAATACCTACTTAGTTAGTAGGATAATCTTAACATTATTCCCGGAATGAGTCTAACGCTATTTTAGGTATTTAATTCAATTTGCAATGTTATTTTAGTAAGTAAAGTATGTAAGTGGGTGTCGCATCATTGTGATTCCGAGAGGGCAGCCAGAGTAAAAGCTTAAGTTAGGTTCTGAATATAATCAGTTGTTTACCTACTCTTACAACAGTTATGTAGCGCACTATTTTATGCAATACTTACTCACTTAAACTTACCTAAATTCTTTTCAACTCGCTGTTATTAGGTTTTAATCAAAATTGATATTTTTGTAATAAACGTCAGGTTCTATTAATTAATTAACACATTGTAATCTGCAATAATATTGAGACAGCTAAATCATAGTGCACGAAAAAGAGAGATAAGATTCAATAGTAGGTATAGTTTCCTTTAAAAGTAAGTTACCATTATAAACTCAAATGAGAAAGATTAAAAAAAGAGAATTTCTTTCAGTCTAAAATAACAAACTGCGATTCAAGCGATAACAAATCAAAATTAATTCGCTATAAACTTTCTTTGAAGATCGACATCGCGCTTTGAGCACAAAAGTCTGTCCATGATAAACGAGTTGCTAACTGAATTCAGAATCAATTTTTGGGAAGTTGATTAATAATGAGATATCACCATAATGTGCGTTTGAAACATTTGAAGTCCGCCGCATCCAATTAACAAGCAACTTTGTCCATAAAAGGAAATATGGGTTATTAGTCCGCACAAAAGTATTGCTGAAAGTACTAAAAGAAATATATTTTGCCAAACAATTTACACTTAATACAGTCGTTTCTTTATATTTTAATCAGCAACTTGTATTTTGTTCCATAATAAGTACTAAGCTTAGAGGTATCTGACTGATTCCCATTAAGTACTAACATGCTCGGTGATTTTTGTAGCTTTCTAACGATTAATAATTTGAATTTTCTAACAAACACTTACTGTCATGACGTTAACAAATTAGCATTGAATTGAATGAATATCTAACATGTTATCGCAAATAAAAAATCTTGCAGGGGGATTAATGACAGTTTTTATCTTCTAATAAAAATTCAACATTTTGTTTGATGTAAAAGTCAGTTTTTATTGATAGTTTGAATCGCTTAAAAGTTAAGTTACGTGTGGTCCTTATAAGCACGTGTATAAGAGATTAATTGATTAATCATTTGCTTTAACGTTCTGCGTTGGAAATTATTGATCTTGTTTAGAAGCCAAATTAAAGTGGCAGAAAATACCTTTTTCTAAGAATTAAAACGAAGTAAAAAAGATACGAATTCAAAAGTACTGACATAAAATATAACAAGTATATGTATATTCGTAATTTTACTTTATTTAAATCCCTGTTTTAGTCATTCAATAAAAATAAGGCAAAGTATTTTCGTAGCAAGCGTTACTACGACCGGACGGATCAAAAAGACATCAACGCGTGCGCAACTCATTTCGTAGCAAGCAACTAGTGCATATTTTTTGCGATTGTTAAACTTAACTACTTACAAGTACAACTAATAGTAACATTAGTAAGTGTAAGGAAGGAGTATGTAAACAGCTGATATTGACTGACGTATTGTAATGATTGACGGACGGGACTAAGTTCATATTCATAAATCAACACCATCAACGAATAGACAATTTTTTGATCTGCTACAGCGATAAAATTAAGCCTCGGCAAAGTGTGAGTGTTACACGATATAGTGTTTCATTAAAATCCGTACAAACGTGTGATGTGATAATAGCATTATATAAAAATTAGATTACAGTTAATGACAAAAACAATGTATATCAAATGACCTAGATAGATAATGATTTCATACTTTTAAAATGCGACTAACCAACATTAAGACTGAGTTGCACTTCCTAACTTTAACGGTAACTATGACGATAAGAGGTGCTTTTTGTATGGAGGTTGACAGATTTTTGACGTTTGTTAAAGTTAAAGTAAGATACTGCAACCCAGCCTAAGTAATACTTTCATGAAAACGGTAACCATAATTGTTCTTTAAACGCTACTTATCTTGAAAATAAAAGATCTAGTGCTATCATCCCTATTGTGCGTTATGTAATAAACTCTGTCACACAACACACAATGCCCGAGGTCCGAGAGGGCCGGCCGGCGCGTGGGCTCATCTTCAGCGCGCCGGGTCATCGACACATAAAACATGTGAAAGTGTTAATATTTCTTTCCTTGCGCACCCACTCGTCTGCCTGTCGGAAAAAACGGATCCGTGGCGCAGATCCTCGATCAAGTTGACGACTATATGCGGGACTTGGATGCAAGGTTACTAATTTATCAGTATCCACCACCACCAGCTTTATAAAATTAAAAGCTCTGAAGGTATGATTTTACATCGAATGTAATAATTGCTTAGGATGGGAGATAAAGATTTCATTTCATTTGCATGCAGTTTTAATTAATAACAATTAGCTCGACCAAATTTCTATTCTGGAAAGCTTTTCCATGCATATTAAGTTGTGGACACATATAAGCTATAACTTCCTTCTACAAAACCATTAAAACAAACCATTAGCAAATATAGATTACGAAGAAAGAATGACGGAAGAAGAAACTTTGATAACAATTAGATTAGATCTTATGAAAGCAGAAAAGCAGTTCTCGAGAAATTACGAGGGCCGGCTGATAATTCCGCGGCCTAAGATACTTAATGAAATAAAATAAATGGTTTCTATTTTTTATTTTGTAATATAATCTCCCTCAAAAGAAATACATTTCTTAAATCTCGCATACAATGCCTTTTACCCACCCAAAAATTTTTTTTTCAAAATGACGACCAACCGCAGCTTTAATTTCGTTGTCATCTGCATATCTCCGGCCCCGTAAGTCCTTTTTCAAATCGAAAAACAGGAAAATATCGCTAGGTAATAGGTCTTGGCTATATGGTGGGTGGCCAATCTCTGAGAACCCGGTGTCTTTCAGGGCTTGGCCTCGCAACTCGTGCGGCGTGAACGGGCGCGTTGTTGGCGTTGTCTTGCCGAAAGATCAATCCGCGTGTCAGTTTCCCACGTCATTTCTGTACAATAGCCTCGCGAACATAAAGAAATATTCTTCAGCTATCTGCCACGATTTAATTCTTTGGTCAGCCGGAACGATTTTTTCGACTTTTGAACGTTTCCTTCACTCAGTATCGTGACAGGGCGGGGGTCGTTTTCACAGGTCTCTCGTCCGTGTTGAAATAGCCGGGCCCATTTTTTAACCATGGTATATGAAGGTCCAGAATCCTGAAGAACCAATGACATCTCTTCAAAAATGTCTTTCGGTCTATTTTCCTTCTTTACGAGGAATTATGTCCGCGGCGCGCGGTGTCGAAATTCCGCAAATCTCCAGATTTGGCGGACATGGTGATGTCATTTGTTCGATAGAAATTGAACTATCAGTGCAAACTTAATTAGTGATTGCTTTTTATAATACTACTGAGTGTCGCAACTAGTGACATGAGTAACATGCTAATTACTCATCGCTAAGTACCTTAGGCCGCGGAATTATCAGCCGCCCCTCGTAAGTCGCAAAGTCAAGTCGTATGTGCAGTGACAAAAACGGAATGTCATTAAAATGATTTATTTTCGAAGAAAAAAGTTTATTCTTAATTAGTATATCCATATCCGTCCAGGTGTTGTGATTGTGAGTGTTGTGATGTGAATGATGTCGATTGTAATCCGTTCTCTGCTAATTCTACCGCGAGTTAGCAACAACACTTCGCAGACTGTACCAGTCTAATCAGACACATTTAACGGTGCAATGTCGTGACGGAAACTGTTGCGTAGGTTATAGATGCATGAGAAATAGAGAAGATAATGGCAAACCACTCCGTTGAAATTGCCATAAGAGGTGTATCTCAAGGTGCGTGGGCAGCGGGTAGAGTTGGGCGCGAGGCGAGTAGGCAAGCTGGGCGCGCGTCACCCGTGGGCGTCGAACCGCCCGTGGCGCCACTCAGTCTGCGCGTGCGCCTCGCCACGTTCCCACGGTCGCCTCCGTAACCCTCCGCAGCGCCTTTAGAAGGTTTTATACAAATAAATTACCTAGAACTTTCACTGCAAAATCAACGCTAATCTCAATATCTGGAAGCGCGTTGTTAATTGAGTTACGAAACACCAAAACACGCAGGTACAATAGGTATTTAATTTGTATGTAATAACTCTTGTATAAAGCTATGGATGCCGAACCCATGACTAAACAACATTAATTCAGCTATTTAAAAGATCTAATTACTTTTTGAGTATATGACTATAACAACTAAATATTGTAAGCAAGTGTCAGCAATTACTAAGTGTTACTGTCATTTGTTTCAATTACTGCATATAATTCGGATCAAGCTTTGTAGCACCAAATAAAATCAAAACCTCCTAGGCCACACAACACTCCTCTGACTCTCTGTTTGACCTCAAATTGAGATAAGTACCTACGATTTCTGTAGTACTTTAGTAGGTAGGTACTCGTTAATTTACCTGTGCAATAAAGTGTAAAATACTTACTATTCATAGTTCCTATTTCCATAATTTTAATTTGTTTGTTTCAAACAACACTCCTTTCAAAAACTTTAATAAGATGCCATATTATCGAACATTAAGTTTCGCTTATGCATCTGCATAGGTGATCCTCAAACAATATATCCATCTAATTCTATAGAAGTTACACTACATAACGCAACTTATATATTTTTATTTTTAACATGATTTTATATTCAGCCTGTATAATGCACGTAACATAAATAATGTCACATGTAGCAGGCCTAACGGAAACCGCTTCGGAGACAGGTTTGGAGGCTGTTTTATGTCTCGCCATTGTATTAGTCGGACGTTGGTGTGGATGCGCGCCTACTTAGCGAAACTTTACTGCCCCGTATAACCAAACTAGAAATATCTAGCAAATTAGTTACTTGTGCGTTAGGTCATTGGCTCTGGCTGCAAACTGTGTAACCTTGATTCCAAGAAGCACTAATGGGTTCCGAGTTTCCAGCCTGTCTCAAAGACCTGCAAACTGAAAACCCGCTGGTAATATAAATCACGTTTGAAATTACTCATCAAAGTTATTTTGCCGTATATTGTAAAAAACTGTTTAAAATCGTATAGGTATATGACGTTAAAAATTTTTTTACAATATACGGCTGTAGAGTTAGGTACTGCCACTTTATTTATAAAATTTTAAAAAATATACTTACCTACACCACTAAAAAACGTTAAACACATACCTAACAATTTAAATAGTAAGTTTAATAACAAGAATATTTGAATATCTTAAAGAAATTGGATAGCTTAGATCATGTTGCCTGAATAATGCAATTTATGATCAAATTAGCGGTCCTTTAGAATCCTTGAGCTTGCTCGCTGGTACCACAGAATAGATAAATAGACGGTACGCTAGATGTTGTTACCCAACACAAGATCATTTACACCTACACATGCAACTACGCACATCATCCGTAAGAAGAGTGCACATAGCGTGTGCGTGCATTATCCTTATTTTATGCATCGAAATATGAGTACCTCACAAGATCAAACTTAGCTTACTGACGATCATAACATGGACGATGCGATGCATTAATTAAGATAATTAAAAAAAACTCTCTATCAAAAACTTATCAGGTGGAATCCTAATTGTAAACAGCTTAAAAGTAATATTATAAAATTATAATTACGTACGTTTGCCACAAAAATGAATTATTTAGCACAATCGAATATCCCAAGGCTAAGCTCATAAAGATAAATACTTCAGGTTTGTTTTTAAACTAGCCCGTTCAAGTCTATGTGACACGTTCAACAAACATATTTGTTCGAAATGCTGGCAAATTGACTTTCCATTTCTACTACAAGCTATTGTGGTTAACCTGATCCTCTGGTTTGTGTATGAAATTTATACCTCGTCCCCATGCACCGCGTATGCTACCCACTACGACCAGTGAAAACATTGTTTAAGAATTCATATATAGCAATCGTATGCCTAAGTAATATTATATTCACAAGTATCGTATAAGTTCTAAGTTATCCAATATGCAAAGAATATTGTCAAGTGAAAGTGTGGGATCTGAAAGGGGATGATTCTGGTGCCTTAATATAACAAGTTTTTATAAATATGGGATCAACATTTGGAAGAACATAATCTGGAATCTAACAGATTAAATGTAAATTATCCGATTCTATCTAACATTAATACTTAGATTTAAAATAACAGCAAAGCGTCACATAAACAGTGTCTTCACTTTTTAACTAGGTAGAAGGACATTGTTGTTAAGTGTCATTTTATTAGATAGTGAAAGGACATTAGAAAGAGGGCAAATAAATACGAATGCCTATATGATTCCTGTCATGTAACGCCAGAGCTTGCGATTCAGCGCACGCGCGGCTTTCACTGCCGCCACGACCATCGTATCCTGCTCTACGCAGTACCTACGACCCCATGTATTAGTGATGACACGTAAATACTCTCCGAATATTTGTTTAATTTTCTAATTTAATTGTAAATTACGTTGCAATTTTTACTTTTAGACATTTATGTTATTATGTATTTTTATGTTTTTAACGGCTGCAATCTCCATAAAATACCTACAACCTAAGAATGACTACTCTACTAAGCAGGTGCCTACTTGAAATATCATAATTTATGTTATGTATATGAAAAGAATGATACCTACCTATAAAAATAAGAACGGTCTTTAACATGGTCTTTAATAATAATGAACTGAAGCTAATTTAAAAGTTTTAAAATGGACCACCAATACACACTACACTATACACAGAATTAGTCGTCATTAAGATCATTTGGGAACATATAAGAATTCACTAAAGTCACGTAGCTCGTTAACACACATTTTCTTCCTTTATAACTACCGATCAACATTTTTTCCATAACGAGTTATTGAGGTCAGGTCTTTCGAGTTATAACAAGGAGGATGGTTTCATATATTAAATTAGCTCGTCTTTCTTCCCGCAAAGCCGACAGCCGACCGGTATTTTAACGAGCGGTGTTTAATATGTGACCCTTTCCCGAAAACCAATTTAACTACTTGTATTATAAATACAAATAGGTACATGCAAAAATATTATTTTCATTTAAATTTCGCAAACAGAACAATGACTCTGATTATTATTAAAAACTTGTTATTATACAATGATTAACGCCTCACTCAGTGTTTTGTGTTCAACATTCCTAATTGTTTCTTAATTTTTACAGAGGTCAAGCAATATGTACGTGTGGATCATTTTGAGCTGGCTCTTTGGGCTAGCTTCTCCTAACCCCGATGCTGTCGACACCATTTCACTGAAACACATTGCGAATCTATCTTGTAAGTGCACACCTACCTTCATCATAAGTAATAATCTTAATCCAATATCCGTGTTAACTTTAAGTAGCAATACTTCATTATTTCTTTACGTTACTTACAGACGAAGCATCAAATGCTGATCTCAGCTCGGTGGCTTCAATTTTCTCCCCACGTATGGACTTTGATCAATGGAAACCTTTGACTGGTCGAGGGGATCCATTAAGAAATGATCCTACTTACGACTACGAACCACCTGTATTGGAACGCGTGCACTACTGGGCTGACGACACTCGGCTCGAGCGCGAGCACTATCCCGAGAGAAAGTCTGAAGTTCTCATGCTTGGAGTGTCGTCTCGCAGGCCGAGCGTCGCGCCGCGCCAGCCGCCGCCCCGGCGGCACCAGCGGTTGCCTGTGCCGCCCAAGTATGAAGATTACTCGTACAAACTTAATGAGCACTATCCTATGACTATACTTGTACCACCTCCGCCACCGCCACCAGGACATCAACCATCTCCGTATGTACTAACTGAAAAAGTACCAGTATCAAACCCACCGGTTAAAATAACAACTCCGACAACATTTTCATCAAAGAAACCCACCACGCCAATATCAAAAAGCCCCACATCTTTGTACGCTTTGCAGGAATCGAATTTGATTTATCAATCGTCAACAACTACTCATAATTGGCTTTTGAATCAAAATAACTCTATTTCCAACGTAGTGAGCAGTGATTATGCTGGATGGGGTCCTACAGCTTCTATAGAAGAGATTGAGGTAGCTAATGATACTCAAAACATAATACCAACTGATCATAACGAAATATTTAAGCAACCTTATGCATTTTATAAACCGATGCTATCAGAAGGACCGCCACCTCCACAAACTACTTCGAATTCTTTACTTCTACCGGATTTCATACCGACAGCCTTGCCACCTATAGCAACGCCACAAATATCAACATTCAGTGTCACGCTTGCAACACCGACAACAGATACCACTACAGCAGAGGTTCCAACAAGGGTAGCTCAAGATTATTTTGAAGAGACTACCACAGAAAGACAAATAGACCCGTTGACAAAACTTACATCTTCAGCCACTTTTGCTAGTTCCAAACCAGATAAAAATATATTTGATATGTTAGGTCCAATGTTGAGCATGCCGCTCGTAAATGGACCTGAGAGACCGGAAGACAATCTGTATGCCCACGCTTCTGAAAATTTACAAGTGTATAAAGAGCATCCAACCGAAGACACTCTAAACTTAGAAACTATGCAAACAATGCAACCACCTCCTGTTCCAATTACCGAAAGTACTACACAATCTGAATCATACTATACTAATCCATATATCATAAATAATCAAATGAAACATAAACCTTCGACATTTACGCACGATCCGTACCTACACATGCGTTTTACCACAGTAAAACCACCGAATAAGATAGAGGCGCACAAAGATTTAAAACCTACTTCTGAAGAGCCACCCGTTCCGATGTATTTAATAATACAAGGTCATTCTAAAGTAAAAACATATAGCTCGAAACCCAACAGTAAAGACAATCTGGACACAATAAGTAATGAAATACCAAAACCAAATGAAACGAACGAAGTCAAACATTTGCACCCATTGCAAGACAGCAAACCTGAAAAATTGATGAAACCTATAACGAGAGAAAGTCGATCAAAAAATTTAAAATCTTTAGTCGAAAGTAGTTTCGGTTCTATTGAAATTCAGGAAGCCGATGTAGGTATAAAGTATGATGTAAGTGACGGTAGCGATGTTCCTGTGGAGATATACAGAAAAGGTATTGTCGATAGTGATGAGAATTCCTACACCTCAAAGAAGCTGTTAAAACAAAGTCGTCAAAAGAGACAGATTGATTTGGAAGACCTGATTCCGTTTGATGAAGATACTATTGAAGAGTATGTGTACAACTTTCTGAACGGTAAACGAAATTCTACGGGAATAACCGGATTAATAGCACAAGCAGTGACGAGTGATGTGGCGTCTGTAGTTGATGATCTCGAGGAGGACGAGGACAACGAACAAGAAGAAGAGAGATGAATAGAAATGACGTTAAATTCATAAAGAGACTTAGTGCAAAGTGTAGCGCAATGCCAAATATAGGTTTTGGTGAATATTGTAGTTACCCACCAAATTTTTGAATTCGAATTGATGTAAGTACTCAGGCAAATGGCCTTACCATCTATATTCGCCGACACTTAAAAGGACAGTAATGAAAACTCTCAAATACGTAGTACAATTATTGTAGTTAATTATAAAGTACAATTTCGACATAATTAATTCGTATATGTAATAATACACGCTTAGAGCTAAATAAATAGACGTAAGTAGGTACTCTGACGATGCTATGTACTTATTATAACTAATTTATCGATAGGACTTGCGTCCCCGTTTGCACGAGGCGTACCTACAAAAAATTCAAGTGTACCTACTTTGATAGGGGGAATAAGACAGGAGATTGCATTCAGAACTCCATCTTGTAATACTCGAATACAAACAATTCTAGTGATAGTTGTTGGAACGATAATTATACCCACCAATTTATTATTTATATACAAAAGTACTATCCCCCAAAAATAATTAGAATCCAGGTGGGGGAGGTATGTTTCTGCACTGATGTGGGGGATTCGAACCAGCAATTATTTTACCCTTGAAATCCATATCACGTGTATGATGATCATTTTCATAATACGCGAGTTCAATCAATAGAAAATGATTATTATGTAAAATCTACTTATCTATTCTGTGGAATAAATAGCTAAATAAATGTTTGTTTATTATGATAAAATATTCTATGGTGGAGTTCAGCTCAAACAAACGCATAAAACATTCATGTATCTAAGTAGTTCAGTTCGGATACATTTTTGTGGTATTTTTACAAAGAAAATTTGAAAACACTTGTTTTTGTCTTTTACATCCTAATGTAAGATACAAAATCTTTAACGTTCTTTTTCATCGTATGGCAATGTCTAGCTAAAGTGAAATTGCAGCGTTAAAACGTTTATCTAATAAGTTAGGTACTGACTTTTAACTTAAATCTTATGACCTTATCATCTGCAGTCTGTGGACAACTTCAGAAAACTTAGCTTATTCTATTTATTATTTATTTCTATATTAAGATCAAAACTAGCATAGAAAAATATACAATTTATACATTATTTCCAACCATTTGTTTGTTTATGTATTTTCCTGACGAGAAATCAACAACGCACACCTAAGTACCTATAAATGAGAAAAGTTTTCCTGACACTAAGTGCAACCAGCTATTACCAATGTCGATAGAAAATTTACTATTTTTCTAATTATGTAGGTGTACATTGAGGCATATATGTCTACAAAAAAGACGCATGCGACTTAGCGGACGCGGCCCACTGACACACACTTCTTACCATCCTTTTCGTAGAAATAGACGCAGGTAACTCTGATAAAGTGAAAGCTGCTTATAAACCGATAAAGTAGCATTTTATTGCGATACACCATAGTCTTATAGGCCAGTATGGGGTTATCAATTAAAATTAGCGAATTAATTATTGGTGCGTGATAGTTTATTTATCTTTAACTATATCAATGCTAAAGCAACTGAACAAAAAACAACTATAGCAAAGCTTTTTACTTGAAGCAAATGTGTAGAATTACACCAATCAGCTTGACAGAAACATACTTTATATTCAGCTTCAACAAATCTGAAATGGTAAGAGGAATATTTTTGTAAAAATCGTGTTATTAGTTTAATAGCTGATAGAGATCTTTTTAATACTGAGGCCCTCGAGGCTAATCAAATTGTTATAGATTCAAAATCGTGATATTTTGCTACGTTCTTAACTTGAGCACAAACCCGAATCGAAATGGAATTATTAAGTATTTTTCATACGTTTTGATAGAAGGGTTTTCCTCTAGCAAATTGAAAGTGTCTAAGAAGTAGGTATAATGTCGCGATGGTTTTAAAAATGAAAAATGTTCTTACCTTTCATTTCTGCAAGACATAGCTCTAGTAGGAGTGGTCATAGAACGTGGAATGGGGTCATCTTTATTTGCCAGGTAGCACCCGCGCTGCACCATCCATGCGTACCGCGCTCGCGCTGTCCACGAGCGAACGAAGCACATGGCACCATCTTCAATCAAAATTTATAAAGCACAATTAAATTTCACGAAACCGGAAGAATGCTAAAACTGCTTGAGTGAGGTAACGTAGTATTATAATTTTTATTTAGATGAACTTGCGGTAAGTCTTCAAAATTTAATTAAAATAAGCTACTTCATCAATTAAATAAAAGCTTTTAGAATAAAGATAAACCAGTCATCATGAATTAATTGTATAAGAATAAGCAACAATGGGATGGGATGGAGAAAAGTTAAGATTAACTATTTTCACAGATGGCAAACCTCCAGTGCAGTTCACCAAAAGTTGTCTGTCGTTGACAAAGGGTTCATCTGCAGGCGTAAAATCTCCGCCACAATTCTTCCTATCCCGATGTGTAGAAGTACAGTTGTAACAAAGCAAGCCTGCTACTTCATTGAACGAGTAGAATATTAATAACCAGCATAATTTTATTGTCATTTGAATGAAACCTTACGCAATCCGTTGAAGAAACGGCATAAATAAGCTATACTTAATTAAACACTTTTCATCGTTTTCCCATTAAATTAATAAAAAACAAATTGATATCGTAGTTGATTATTATTATTCTGTCTAATGGCTTCAATGGTGATTTGATTTTCCTCAACGTGTCAAAGATGACTGACTACTGACTAGTAGATAGATGTCAGATCATATCAGAGACAACAAAGAGAAAACTTGGTGCGCAAAGCTTTAAGGTCAGCTGAAAAGCTACCGTTTGAGGGAGAGGTAATATCTTTAATTTAAAATTACTTTGTGTGAATGTTTTACTGCTCAATTACTGCATTCATTTTACAGGGTAGCTAGGTCGGAATCATTACTGACCCGAAATTTTATTCAACCAAAGACTACTTACCTCAAGGGGCAAGGGGTACTGAAATGACCTTAGTCAAAGTGAGTACAACGACGTGGCATCAACAAGGAACAGTCTTGGTAGATATATTCTTAACTTTATAGAAAATTAAAAAACATTATACCTAACTGCCTTTTGCATAAATAATATGAATCTAGGTCAATTCAGTCGCAAAAGCTTTCAAAATTGCTTTCAAATAGGTATTTTTAAGTTACAGAGTACCTACTTATTGTTATTCTGTGGTACAACGCAATAACTGAGTAGGATCCTGTGATAGTGGAGCAGTGCGGGAGAGAAAGAGTCAGGTGACTCTAAACAATAAAGGAAAGAATAGAGTTGAAAAACCTTTTTTGAAAAATCTTCACATGAGAGGCATACCTGCACATGGTATAGTCATTGCACAACGTAACCTTGCCATATCTCTGCGAGTAGGTGTAAATAATCCTTTGAAGAGCAATGGATCCTCCCCATTCATTTTATGAGAAAATGTCCCGTTGTAACATAATAGCGATTGCGACTTTGCAACGCAGATAAAACTAAACAAAACTGCATTTGTAATACAAATTAACATTAATATTCTGCCGTCGTGACCAACACGATTTAATAAGGGGGCGTCCATTAATTACGTGACACTTATAGGGGAGGGAGGGGGTCCAGAAAAACCTCATTAATCTCACGTGGGTGTCGGTAAGTATCACGTATTTTTTTTCCGCAAGAAACAGAGTACCGAATTGCGAAAAAACTGGGTTATTTTAAGTAAAATAATTTGCAAACAGATCCCTAAATCGAAAAATAATCTTAGGAACCCCTAAGCCATTTTAAAAGACCTATCCAACGATATCCCCCACCAGTAGCGGCGTTAGGGGGGTGCGGTGGGGGCGAACCGCACCGGGTGCCAAGCATCAGGGGGGGGGGGGGTGACAAGTCGCGCAGATTAATACTCACTGGCGCATCTGCATGGCAAGTCTACGGGAGCAATCCTGGGGGGTACCAGGGGGTGCCTTAGGACATATGACGGGGGGGGCGGGGTGGTTTGGTGCATTTGTGAACACATGCCCAGTTTTTGATCCGTAGTTAAAATAAACAACTGTCAAATTTTGCTACCAATGGTTAAATATTAACAAAATGTAAACTAATAGTTAAAAACCGGCCAAGTGCGAGTCGGGCTCGCACACCGAGGGTTCCGCCGTACAAACGTAGCGGTTTACAATTTATGACGTATTAAATCTAATTACTTACTTGATTCCGTTGCGAGTAGTGGCGAATTTCAAAATATGCGGTATGATTATTTTTTATTTATTTATTTTTCCTATATTTGCATTATAGGTAGGTACCTACCTCAGCGTTTTGAATTTTTGCGTTGATTTAGAATTTCTCACAGTTTAGAGGCAATTAGATTTAAGAAGTGTTTGATATGAATTTCAACTTTAATATCTCTACGCGTTCATGTGAAAAAGGGTAGGTAGTAAGTTTATAATTATTAAAAAAATATTTTATGTCATGTAAGCAAAAATAATATTTTAAATTTTATATAACTTCAAATTTATCATTTTCGCAATTTTTCCTTTATCTGTACTATATAACGTTGCTTCGTGCCGAATTTCAAGATTCTGAGTTCACAGGAAGTACCTTGTAGGTTTTGATTCCCTAGCGTGTGACGGAAATTCGTCTAAGGTGTCGGTATAAACTGCTGTATCTTTTGATCGCGTTAACTTAGAAGTTTGATTTTTTTACTTCTTAAAGGGACAATAGATCTAGGTATTTGGTATAAATTTCAATTTGATACCTTTATTCGTTCGTGAGAAATAAGGTAGTAAGTTTCATTTTATTAAAATATTTTTATTATATTATATAACTAAAAAAATGTAATTTTCGCAATTTTTCCTATATTTGCATTATATGACAATGCTTTATGCCAAATTTCAAGATTCTGAGTTTACGGGAAGTATCCTGTAGGTTTTGATTCCTTTGCGAGTGTCGAAAATTTGTTGAAAATATCGACATAATCGGCTGTATCTTTTGATTGGCTTGGCTTAGAAGTTTGATATTTTCACAGCTTAAAGGGACAATAGACCTGAGTATTTCATGTGAATTTCAGCTTGATACGTTCACGCGTTCTTGAGATAAAGGGTCTTGACAGACGGACGGACGGACAACAAAGTGATCCTATAAGGGTTCCGTTTTTTCCTTTTGAGGTACGGAACCCTAAAAATTGTAATAAAAGTAAAATAAGGGTTCCTTGTCAGGACTACGGAACCCTAAAAACTGGACCTAAATTGTCTTGTCGCGTTTTTCTAATATAGGTATATTAGATTTATATGAAAAAAGCATAGATTAACTCATTTACATTGCAAATAGACATTTTTTTAAATCTCACGTGAGATTATGGGGTGGGGGAGGGGGTCTGGCAAAATCTCATGAAATTTCATCAAGGCCGCAAGGGGGCGGGGGGTTGAACAATATACAGGGTGACTGGAACTGAACCCGCCATAGCTAATACGCATATAGAGGAGGTCATTTGCTAATTATTGAACCTTACTTTCTATGACTAAAGTTTTATAGTTTAGGAGATATGTAAATTTTTATACTTTTTTCAGATTTTTCCGAAATTTTACCTAAAAACTGCTTAATTCTTTTTTCTCGTATGATTTTAACCGATTTTTTATTTGATACTAATATCGAATAAACCTTTAGTCAAATAAAATAACTTTCAGATCCAGATAATGATTGAATAACTAGTTACGATTACGAGCCGCCAAAGTTCAACAAAAGTACAAACCACGATAAAAAATTCAAGTTCGAATTTGATTTAAAAAAAAACTAATAGTGATAATGGATTGCCAATGATCTTAAAAATATCTCTACCTTCTCTTCTTTCCAATGATATATCACACGTAGTAATTAGATATTGAAATTTATTAAACATTTAAAGTTTATAGAAGAAAATGGAGTAATAATACGAAAATTATCCGGCGGCTAGTAACTAGCTATTCAATCATTATCTGGATCAGAAATTTATTTTATTTGAATAAAGACATATTCGATATTAATATCAAATAAAAGAAACTGTTGAAATCACGCGAGAAAAAAAATTGAAGCAGTTTTTAGGTCAAATTTCGGAAAAATCTGAAAAAAGTATAAAAATTGACATTATCTCCTAAACTATAAAACTTTTGTCATAGAAAGCAAGGGTCAATAATTAGCAAATGACCTCCTCTGTACGCGTATTAGCTATGGCGGGTTCAGTTCCAGTCACCCTGTATAGCCAAAATTGTCTCACGTAATTAATGAACGCCCCCTAATGAAACCAAGAGATATGCTCTGTGGGTCCCGTACGTAGTGGCGATTTAGCGAAGTACGTTTTGGCGAAAAACATTCATGGTGGTACGCTGGAGCGAAAGGCCCTCCTCCCTCTAATAGGCGTTTGAGATGTATCAATTAATTATAATTTTATGCAATATTAGTCTCTCTCACAATCTAATCAGCACAGAGGAAGTTGAAGTTGTATTTGGAAATTCAGTCATAAACAAAATTCAGAGAAATTCTTTTACTTTCATTTTTATCACAATATAACCCTTCAAGGTCAATTAAATAAGTAAATGCAGAATATCAAATTGAAAGAATATTAATTAAAACTAGCTCATATTTTTTATAATGTATTTTGTAGTTTTCATAAATTGATAACTATTCACTATCGGTGAGGTAACAACTCTTGTAGAACCAATTCTGCAAGCTATAATTCCTAAATTCACGAACTACCTGATATTTTGCAGGGCGCATCCAAGTCATCAATTTACATACAATAATATGATTCATGACATATGAAAAATACATTGAAAATTCTAAACTGAGTTAGGGATTATTATGGCCATATACGATGACGAATGCGCCCCTCGCGAGCGTACGCGCCGCCGCGCAGGCCCGAGGCGCACCTCCCTACCTGAACAGTGAAACTTTAACGCTATCTATTCTATACAAGTATGAAGCACTTGTTACAAAACGATTGAACCAGATTGTTCACAACAACGAATCAGAGTTTTTAAGACTGAGCGACAATTTATTCGATTAACTGATAAATAAATACTGCAATAATTTGAATACAATGGCAAGATATAAGGGCAGTGTTAATCGCTACGAGTAATATTAAACTCTTTCAATATTTTGTACATACAAGATTTATATACGAACAAAATATGCCCAAGTAAAAGTATTGCAATAATCATCTTATCAAAGCAAATTACTTAACTACTGAATCTAAAAATAAAGACAATTTTAAATTTTAATTGATAAAGATAGTTCTCTTCTGTAAACAAAACGTTATCACATACAGTACTGAAGCTAATTACACTATCCAATATGATGCAATACACGTGGGATTTAAACGATTTGTATGAGTGTGCGTTTACGAACCAATTTAAAAGTGATTAATATTATTATAGCGATAGCTATACATACATACGTCTTATTTATACGATTCACATAATAATTAAGAGGTTTTCAGCTGAATAGGCATAACACCGGAAATTACAAACTTAAAAAGGAATAAATGTGATTACGAAAGGAATTAATGTAGAATCTTATGTTAACAATTTATGTGCTACTGTTTTACAATTTTATTGTATGAACATGATTATGTAGAACAGTACTGATCTTTATGTCATGTTTTAAACCGAATTCACAGAATATTTAAAATACCTAAGGAATTTCAAGTGTTACAGCATTGATTGAAATTAACATTTTATTTCTAGGACATAATATCATCAATTATTTATGTGATAGTAGTAAAAATATACAACTTCCTAGTTATATACATGTTGGCAATGTGTAACTTTTAAAATTCTTTGGTACTTTAAAAAATGGTCCAGTAAATACTACAGTACAGATCACTAATCAATATAATAAACAATTTTAATTATTAATGCTACCGCTCAGTCTCTAAATTATGTAATGTAAAACAATACTACGTAGGTAATTTAAATACCTAGGTGATTCAATTTAAACTTACGAAATAATATTCACAATTTCACATTTCTTTTAAAACCTATAAATGCAATAGGATTTTTACAATTTATTATATCAATAAATGAAAACATTTTTATTTATATAATGTGCTAGCTAACGCTTACATCAAGTATTTTCGATTCAACAGACAATTTTAGAGGCAGCCTACCCTAATAGAACATATCCCACTCTCGTAGCTATTATTTATTATCAACCAATCATAGCTACAATAATAATTTGTTAATAGATATTTTTAAAATACCTGTTTAATGTAGTGGGTCCAGAAATATAAAAATTCAGAAAAATTAATAAAAGACACCCACATTATTACACACAGACATGTAAAATATGCCAGAGTTTGTTAAGGTACTTTTAAAGTATTGCCCTAGTGTACAGACCACATTAATGATGAATGAATGCAGAGAAATGGAAACAAAGATTTACAAAAAAACAAGAGTAACCACAGCAGTACCAAACCAACAAGAATTTCAAAAGGTCGTTAAAAAATAAATTATGTCGTTATATTATTTCCTTTCCACTAGACAAATAAAAAGTGCATGTACCTAAAATCACTTAAATTTTTTTATTAATATGTATTTGATTTATTCTATGAATAAAAACTTTTAGAAAAGCATTTAATTAGTGTACTGTCATTTACATGTGCAATGTGAATTTGACAAAAATTTTATGTTTTACTAATAAATACAACACTACTAAGGAAGGACAGCCCAGTAATGCTATCACCACTAGTTGTCACCGTAACAACCAACGCTCAGGGCCGGTCGGCGGCGGCTAGTACCTATCAAGCAACGGGAATAGTATCTGGCTCCCTGAGTTATTACCATCAGTTATGAAACTATGCAACACAGTAATATATATTATTTATTTTAAAAGAATTGATAAACACTTAAGTCAATTTAATAAGATAAGAATGTAAATTGAGACATCTGATTTATAAACAAATGTTTAGTTTCTTGGACGTTTAAAGAGTACTCCAGATATTATTCTCGTTGAATGTGACTTGCAATGAGGGGCGAACGCCTAGCTGACAGTCCAGTCCAGGCCCCAGCGCTCTGACACCTTCAGTTGTGCAGCTGCTGCGTCTTTAAGAGAGAACAAGTGTGTCATCTCTAGTTCTGTTTTAGCTAAAGCTATAGCTTTCTCAAACAGTTCAAGCGACCGCCTCAAGTTTCCCCTGAAATAAAAGAAATAAAAAATTATTAAATATCAGTTAGCAAAGTACAAAAGAAATAGAATTGGCCATGAATTTTTTTAGTATGGCTTTTTCTCAACATTAAATCATTTATAGTGTTGACTGCAAAATCTAGTACAATACTAAGATTCAACCAGGTTCTTTTAAGACAATTAGGACCATGACTAACCATACAGTATCTAGAAATCAAGATGCAAGATCTACAATCAAACTCACACCTTAAAAGCAATGATATAATGATAACCAACATAGCTAAGATAACTCAGATAAAATTTATCAAGAAAAGGAAAATCCTTCATATTTTTACTTTAATAAATGTGGCAGTGTCATAACTTTATTCAACATTATTAGTTCAGAATTTATAAGGTACATTAAAGGCTGTTTTTTGCTGTAATTACCTCTGTACTTCTATGGTGCCAAGTGTTTCATATGCAAAATCACATTTGTCATCCATTTCAATAGCTTTGTTAATAAGTTTAACTGCTTTTTCAAAGTCTGTATTCTTCTGTAGTTGTACCAATCCTTTGTGGACATACAGTGTAGCATTGTTTGGATCTACTGCCAATGCAGAATCAAACAGTGCTTCGGCACGGCCCCATTCTTGCTGGTCAGACAGAACTTGAGCAAACAGGATGTATGCCTCGGCACACCGCGGGAACCTCTCCAGGGCGTGCTCGAAGTCTGCTCGCACCTGGTTTAATGCACCAACATTCTTGTTTATCTGAGCATGCCTATAGTCAGCATAACATTTCTGAATATAGGCGATGGAAAAGTCAGGATTTAATTCAACTGCTTTTGCAAATTCAGCAGTTGCTTCATCCATGCGCTCCAATAACAAATACACTTGACCTCGGTGGTGGTAGATGTCAGAATTGTTTGGGTCTAATTGGGCAGCTCGTGCAAAATCTTCCAAGCAATGTTCTGTGTTCTCCAGCTGGGTGTACAGGGATGCACGCTTTATCAGTGCATTCACCTTCACTTTGACTGATGCATCACTGTCTATTACTTTGACCAAATCAGCCTGAGCTTCATCGTGGCGTCCAAGCAGCAGATAGAAAGTAGCGCGTAGGAGTAAAGCTTCATTTTTATACTTTCCATTAGCTTCCAGCTCTTCAGTGCAAGCATCAACAATAGAATCATAGTCCTGAGCATCAAGAGCATGTTTAGCTTTAGAAAATCCACCAGTAGCCTTCTCTTCCAATTGAATTTTAGTAATGGGATCCTCAGAAAATGCTGAAAAGTATGTTTTAATGAAATGCTTAGAGGGCATGACCGGGTGCCGTCTCGCAAGCGCTTCGCGGGCGTGTTGCCGACCCAGAGCTTTGAGGATGCGATCCGCGTTGACTAGAGAACTCTGGACCTGGAATCTCTCCAGAATACATGCCGAAGTTACATCTTCCAAGGCAAGAACCAGATCACCACTCTTTTCGGCTGCACGTGAGCGACGCAGGAAGGCTTTAACATATTTCTCATTCAACTTAAGCGCAAAGGTGCAATCCTCTTTTACCTGTTCCCACATTTCTCTTTTCTCATAGCAGGCAGATCGATTCTGATAGAATGTGGCCAGATCCACTGGACGGTCCGGTGGGCAAGCTTCGATAGCTTCATTGTACAGAGAGATAGCTTTATCGTATTCACCAGCATGGAAGGCACGGTTTCCGGCACCTTTCAACTTCATAGCACGGTCGATGGCATTTTCCGAAGTTTTGGCATTATTTTCTTCATTATCCAATGAAATAGTAGTCTTGGCCTTTAAATCAGCTACTTTTTTCTTTTCTGGGTCTTCTAATCTATTTCTTAGATAAAGGTAACCTAAGCCAATGGCCAAAGGTGCACCGAGTAGAATGGCTAGTTGCCATTTAGGAAATGGTGTACTGCCGGTCGAAGCCATATCCTCACGAACACTACTTCAAACGATATTCAACATAAACGATTCACCATTTACTTTTTCAAACACGTAAAGTAATAAACTGTACTCTAAATTTTAATCATTACTTCCATTTCTTTAAAACCTTGGCCCTCGATGCAGCAAGGAGCGATTACGGCTGGCAAGCAAGCAAAGACAATTTTTTGACATTATAGCTTTTTTATGTCAAAAATCATGTGCAGATTTCCTGCCAGTATAAAAAATAAACTTACCGCCAAAGATATTTAAACAGATAGATTAAACTTACCGCCCGCGGGCATGCCACCTGGGCACAGACCCGGGTGGAAATCCAAGGTTGGATTCAACCTTTAACGGCTACGGCTACGAGGTTATCTTTGAGAGCGTGTTGAGTTTGGTGGAACGTTAAATTGTAGGAAAAGTGATTGTCAACCATCCAAGATATTATCTCCTTGCCCGTTAACCCACGCCTATGGAGATTCCACCCCTAGAGTTCCTTCTGATAGAGACCCAGTGCCTTTAAGTACAACCTGTGGTACAACCTACTCTTGGTTGGAGCCACATTTTGTCCGTTGCGCTTTTGGCTTAATAGTTACTTTGTCTTTGGCAAATCTGACAACTATTAAAAAGCAAATCTGTCAACTATTAAAAAACAAATTGTCAAAACTGTCAACTCTATGGCATAACCTTTTTGTGGAATTACGGGGTTCAAAATTATTTCTAAAAATTTGAATTGAATTAAAAATGAAATAAAAGCACTATCCCAAACACAGAACACGTAATAATAATCCCAAGGGTCTGCTCTAGTTAATTTGTTGTAAGCTACTGTTACCTACGTTTTAAATTATCTTAAAAAAATTAAACATTCGATAAAATGCTGGGAACTAAGTTAATAAAGTTTGTAAGTCTATTTTATTGTTTTTAATTATTGAAAACAAAATTGTTTAGTATCCCTATCGTCTGCATAAACATATATTAACAGTATTTAACAATCAACTGACCGCCAGTGACCCTTAATTGTATAAACTTACTGTTTATTAAAACAAATCTTAACATGATTAAATTGTTTAACATTTTACTTGAATCTTACAGAAAATGCTTTATTTGCTGAAAAACTGCTGATACTGGTTAGAATTCATAACTCACCCAAAACAGTTCATTAAAGTGAACTATCGTTGGTTCGTTTTGTTACAGGTAATGAGAAATAATATATTGAAACAAAACAAATTAGCAACAATATCATCATCTTTGCAATGTCAACAACTGCGACACAAAAGTGATCTCTATGAGCCAGATTATCTCATTGTAAGTAAATAATATTTTTAAGGATAGTTCCTTACTACACTCGACAGCAAATAAATCGCACCACCCGCGACAAGCACTTTCAAACGTATGCATCCCCACTTCACACCAATATTGGTACCATTCAAAAGCCTAGTTCTAAACTTCATTTCATTATAGGAAAGGTTTTTACCCCAAAAATGTTTCTTTAGAAGGATCCAGAGTCACTTCTTCAAAAAATAGATAGTTACGCTTGAGCCAACTTTTATGGCTATAAAACTGTTAAGTTGGAATTAATCGCTATCCATCTGTTAAAGAGGACACGTGTGATCATTATTTGGTTTTATAACCATAAAATTTGGTCTAATTGATCCCAGAGGTGAGCCCAAAGTGAGGTCTTTTTTCAAGTCACATTTATGGTATATGTTAATCATTTATTAAGAAATTAAATGTGTTTTTCTTTAAGGATATTTATTGGGCTTTCAAATAACACCAATATTGTTGGGGCACCATTATTGTGTCAAAAGAAAATCTTTAAAGTTCGCGTCGCGGGTGGTGCGATTTATTTGCTGTTGAGTGTATTTAACACTAATTGTTTTAGTAGCAGAATGTGTTTCTTTAATTGGCTTATGTTCAAGTTGTATCTTCCTGCACATGTATGTACAGTTAAATGCTTTTGAAAAATTGTTAAACAAATAATAATAATAAATACGAAGATACATACGTACACTCGAAAAACATAACCCTCCTTCTGGCGCAGTCGGGTTAATACTTACATTATCACACATTTATAACTTTACTATTATTATTGTTTCAGAGTATGGAACCTGATGAGCCAGTTTATGATTGCCTGAATTTGCAATTAAAAGGATATGATTTTGCATTGTTAGAAGCTTGCCAGAGTCAAATCCACAGATATGCTGAAGTCATGGGTCTCACAGTTGATGAATGGTAACTGTTCTACCTTAGTTATGATTTTGAATATGATATGCATGCACAACCTGTATTATTAATTAAATATAATATTAACTTCTAAAGTATTATGTTTGAATAGTAAGTCCAAACACAAAATAGTGTTTACTTTATCCTATCCTATTTAAGTGGTATGAGGCAACAGCTGATGTTTGCTTATTTTTTCCATTGTATAAACAGTTGGGCGACACCAGCACAACAACTCAAAGTGCAGCGTTTCAAACCCAAAGGAACTGCAGTAGATGCTGAATATCACTTAAATATTTATGAAAGAAATGTACAGGTAAATGCTCAATATCATACTTAAAAACTTACATTGCATCTTTCTGTTTACCTACATAAGTTGGCTTATTCCACTATTCCCCGTTAACGCCAATTGGAGCTTTGTAATGGGGAATTCCCGTTATATTAGGATTATTTGTATAACATTAGTAAGGAAATGTTTTGGGAATAGTGGTATAACATTCATCAGTATTTTGAATTTTTACTCTGAATTTGCACTTCAAACTTAGTACTACAAGAGTAGAGTTAGTAAATACAAGAGTGATCTCTTCGTTACAGCCAGAGAGGCAAAAAGGATAAATTATGTTTAAAATAAAAAGGAAGGTGGTGAAGAATCATATAACATTAACATACCTTTATAAATGAAAATAAGCCCTAAGAGTAGGCGCACACCGTTGATTTTTAGTTGGCCGATAGTTGTGCCCGATTTTAAATTGTATGAAGAATCGGCCAAATCGAACCGGCGTAGTGTGCGCACTCCCATACATGCCCATACTGATCAACTGCCCGACTAAACTATCGGCCGACGAAAAATCAACGGTGTGCGCCTACTCTTACTTTATCTAAACTAAACATTGTCAGGTGAGCGACGTGCCGGCCTGGGCGCTGGGCACGCTGCTGCGCGTGGCGCGCGCGAGCCTGCCCGAGGGCTGCTCGCTGCGCGTGCACGAGCACGCCGTCGAGCACGAGGAGGTGCGCTACGTGCCCGACAACCAGCTGCGCGAGCTCAAACAGCAACTCGAAGACATGGGCGGCAGCCGCGCCGACAAGAAGAAGAGGAAGTAGCGCGTGTGTTGATTTATTAAATAGTGCGTTATACAGGGTGTTAGGTAAATGGGTATATGAGCCGACACTAGCCCATGATAACATGGTCATATAATAATAATAATAAGCCCCGCAGGGCAGCTTTGTGGCGAGCTGTTGGTGAGTAGCGACACCACGGGGCCAGTTGTTAATCCGAGTGCTCCCGAGAGTCGGTCAAGACCCTCGTCTTCGGCTTGCCGAAGTGGAATCCGAGAGGGTCTGCAGGACTTTCACCTCTGGCTTGCCTTAACCGGCCGGCCAGAGTGGAGTCGCTAGAGCTATATGCTCCAGGGGTGGAAGTGTTAAAGGGCATAACGCCGCGAGTAACCTCGGAGAAAGCGCAGCACACCTCTCTACACCCCTGAGCTGGCAGACGCCAATGTTGCCCCTCAGTCCGGCCTATACGACCCATGACGCCAGGGGGGGCCCATTTAGTCGCTGGCTAGTCACCGCCTGCCATTTTTTCAGTCCGAGACTATGAACCAGGCAGGTGTCCCGTAGTCTCCATCCATAGCCTAGTAACCAGTCCATCCATCCTTCATCCATAACCCTAGTCCATTCTCCAATAACTGCAATAGCTCCTGTGCACAGGCTGGGGATGGTCTCTGGCTACATCCCATGATATAGTCAGAGACTAGATCCAGCATGTGCACCACTTTCACTTTTGTCGATTATTTTGCGCTTAAAACGGCCTCTACGTGTTGGATTATTGGATCTGTATCCCCCAGGAGACAGTTTTACAGATATAAATGCAGTAGCATGGGTTGGCACCCGGGGCGATCACCCCCTCTCCCCGTCCCCATGCCAGGGGCGGTTGAAACAGCGATTGGGGTCTGTTGAAATACATACAAATAATACAATAATTACCAATAAAATGTGTTTTATTTATCATTAATACTACGAATATTAAAATTATGGTAGCACATGACGACATAAATCAGTCTAAGTATTTAATATTTCTAAAACATTAATTAGCCTTTGATAAGTAGTAAACATTTAAAAAAAATAACATTAATATGATAAAATAAATGATATTTCCAAATCTAATAAACATTAATAATAAAATAATATAAACATTCTGAAGAAAGTTAACGAAAACCTTAATTTTTTTTTCAAACCATACTTTTCCGCCGCTTTCCGCAGTGAATCTCCAGCTTTTACCTCCTCTTATGCTTTACCAAGTCTATTTCCTCCCTGGAAATCTTCCTTACCCAAACTCTCGGCATCTACAAAAAATAAACATTAATACATTTTCTGTTTCAACCGTACCCAAAAAAAATGTTTCAACCGTCCCCAACCCCACTTTTGGTAAAATGTACTTTATAGTTTCGACATTAATAATCACACATTAAAAATAGTAACTGCCCCTTATTCTACAAGCTTCATTATAATCGCAAACGCAAATCAGACATTCACATAAAAAGAACAGATAGTATAAGCGTTAATGTCTGAAGAAAAATACTTACTTTGGGTAGTAAAAAACAAAATAGTGTTTTATACACAACGTCAACGCGTTAGGAAGTTATTAGGCACTAAATTCGTGTTCGGACCTGTCTTCCGCTTCTTTTTCCCCTAGGACCCCTTACTCCCCGCGGAACCGTTTACGAGATATTTGCTCTGTTTCAACCGTCCTTTGTTTCAACCGTACCCAGTCTCCCCTACTAATCTGCGCGACTTGTGTCACCCCCTGATGCTTGGCACCCGGGGCGGACCGCCGCTACTGTATAAATGAGTCAGAAATTTGATATCATCATTTTATTTTTTTTAATTTTCATACAAAATAAATTTTATAAAATCCGATTTGTATGAAAATTAAAATAATTGAAATTAAGATATCAATTTTCTGTCTTCACCATACCATTTATATGACCATGTTAACATGGGCTAGTGGCGTCTCATATACCCATTTACCTAACACCCTGTAGATCGTTTCATCCACGAAGACGCGCCCCATCATTCTTCCGTTAATGTTTGAGTGTTATCGGTACATGCTAAATCATCCACGAGTCACACGCACACTACAATAATGACGCTCGGATTGCTCGGATCAAACTCCCCGCACCTTTCCTCGACCAAATATTGGTGGGGCGCATCTTCGTGGATGAAACGAACTATAATAATTGTGTGTTATCTAGTTGTTTTAGGAAATAAATGTTTATGATTAGTAAGGATATTGTTTTTTTTTCCTTATTCCGCGAGGCACACTCCTTCCCTAAGGTATAAGTATTTTTGTTATAACATCTTTCCGCCCCCTTCACTTAAAATTAGATACCTACCTACCTAAAAAACCTACAGTGATAAAGACGAAAACGCAGTAGTCCCGCAGATCCCTTGCTCAAAAAGGAAATCATAGATTTTGTAAAAAAAATCTAAGGAATTTGTTAAAAAACTTACAGATCACGACACAGGAGTCACAGGACGCATCAAGCTGGACTGGGGCATTTTTACAGTACCCCGGAGCACGAATTAAACACGTTCTCGTTATAGTATAGTAATCGTTTATTTATTTTTTAAAAAACTAGCTTTTGCGCTTGGCGCATGGTTTGTTCATCAAAATCCTTTAGTAGTTTTTGCGTGAAAGAGTAACAAACATCCAGACATCTAAACTTTCGCATTTATAATATTAGTATAGTAGGTAGGATGACGCCTTTACCGTTTGTATAAGGAATTACGTAGTTTATTCGTGCTCAGGGCACAATACTTAGTTCGTGATTTGACCGGAAGTGAAAGATTTTCTCAAACTTCCGGCAAATGCCAGACGCGTTAGAGTAGGCGCACACCGTTGATTTTTAGTTGGCCGATAGTTGTGCCCGAATTTAATTTGTATGAAGAATCGGGCAAATCGAATCGGCGTAGTGTACGCACTCCCATACATGCCCATACTGATCAACTGCCCGACTAAACTATCGGCCGACGAAAAATCAACGGTGTGCGCCTACTCTTAATCCTCTCTCATCTCAGCACAATACGACTATCTATTGCGTAAATGACAGTCAACGTAGGTACTCGTATTTCGGTATATTTATTTTAAAAAATCCATCGTCTAATTTATCGACAGTGCTGCAATACAATAATTACCTACGCCGTCTAGGCAGTCTGCAGGTGGACAACCATCTGTGTAATTATTATTCATTTAGTAAATGCATCAAAATAATAATTGTTATTCCTTCAAATCAGGCACATTAATTGTATGAGCTTTACGCAATTGCGTAAGTTGTAAAATATGATGTTCCTAAAACGGGGATTAATGGCACATACGGCCTTGGTTCGCCGCTCCCATAGTACCTATCCAATTATTTATATTCATACCACATGCATGCCGTCTGCAAAATCTGTTCGTATTAGGTAAACACTGAGCCAGTGTGCCTAAACCCTAATTTTAGTTGCGAGAGAATTGTTTGCTTGCTAGCTATAATTACTTAATGGAAGCCTAACCAGTGTACGAAACCCGCTTTGTTTGTTGTTATAATAATGTGTATTTAGGTACCTACGTCGTTTCTACTTAAAATTGTTACAGTTCTTGCACAAACACCTATTTTATAAGACTGGGTTAATTTGTCACAAAAATTGTAGGGTTCCGTAATAGTAGGGAATTTAGTGCAATGATTTGTATGGAGACCCCTCCACTTTGGTATAGAAGGCTCATTTTTGCACCAGTTGTTCTTTGGGTGCTCCTGAGTAGATTTCCGTCGGTAGACATCGGGAGCCCCCCCTGTGGTAGCAGGGGGAGGGGGGGCAAGTTTTCTTCTGCCGCGCTTCACTTTAAGGCCCATATCTTCAAAACTATAGGTATTAGGGCAAGTGTGGTGTCATTTTCGGATAATAAAAGGATGGCGAATTCATTTCTAGAACAAACTTTTTGCCTTTTCATACAAAAAAATAGAAATATTGAGGAAAATTCACAAAAACCAAAAAGTATTTTTTAAATAAACGTCGTTAACTTTTAAACCATTGGATTTAATCTAATAAAAAAAATATGTACTGAAAGCTACATTTACCAGGATTATAAATATATACCATTGTATGGTACTTTTTTCGAAAAAAGTAGGCGAAAAAAATTTTTTCTTCAGAACACAGCGGGCGAATTTTACTCCGCGTCGGAAAAAAATATTTATTTTATCCATGAATTCATACTATTTGGTTCATAAGCAAGTAAGGATTATTATTTTAGAATTTATTTAGAGTTCCTGGCACATCAAGCTAACATGATTTGTAATTTTTCTTCAATTAATTTTGAACTCTATGCGTAAGACATAAGGTTGAAAATAGCTTAAATACATTTTAATATTGAAAATATCATAAGAAGAAAGCACTAAATAAAGAACTTGAATGTGTCTAACTAAATGTCTAATGATTATTATTTTAATTAACACTTATTTCTACATACTATTGTACCAGTGATTTAACGGAAAGGTAAGTGTGAGGAAAGTGAGGATTAATAATCATAGTACGGGAGATTATTTTTAGCACAAAGGCTACGGCTGTGACCATTATAGTTGTTTGTTCAGACATCACCAGCTTCTGCACTTACATCTCACCATTTTCAGGCAAGCTTCGGCAGCTACGGGCAAATCAGTCCATGTAAGCTCCATGTTGCTATCGACTCTGGTCCACCCCCAACCAGTCGGGTAAAGGGAAGACTGAGTCGGTTGCTTGCAACTGACCCTATACGCGAAACCCCTTGATATACTGCCAGTCAGTGCCGTAACTAGCCTTTTATGCGCCCGGTGCGAGAAATATAAAAAATGTAACCTTTTTGAATAAAAAATAACCTTCTACGAGGGGGGGGGGGGGGGGGGGGTGCGGAGCGATTGTGTAAGGTTGTTCATGGATGGAAAATGAATACAATTGATCATCAATCATTTACCTAAATTCGAAATTTTGACCATTCCATGAAGACCGAAAAGTGACCGGTCGTATAAAAACGTTTCATGGATTTGCGTTTCACTATCGAAAAACATTGGCTAAAACTCATTTTTTATAACAAATAATAAATCAAATTCATGTTTAAATGCAGTTTATGACATAATTTTTAAATTGTCACTATTAATATTTTTTACTGAATAACCTGTAAAAGTTAATTCTACAATTTCTGAAAAATCACCTAAAAGTAACCTTTTCATTAGTGTAACCTAAAAGTAACCAATGCAGTTCAAAAGTAACCTAAAAGGTTACAAAAGTAACCTTCTGGCAACACTGCGGCTATCTGAATGCGTGATTCTCGATGTATCGGGGAATCCCCGAACATTGGGTGGGACGGCGCGGCAGAATGGAACGTTTGTGAATCGTTTAGTTTTGTAAGTCATCCTTTTCACTCTTGTCGAACGATGAATTTTCTATCTATCTCTCGCACGCTAGTGCGTCAGTAACGCCGCACGTAGTTAATGAATAAAATCAAAGATAAAGGGAGGACCAATGAATGTGGCTGACAGCAATGACAGCGTAACGTGAACTATATGTAAGGTAAGTGCCCCCTACTTCGGTATATTAAGGCTCTTACGATTTTAACATTTTATTTAAAAATAACCAAGCATGATATCAGTATGAAAGCTTATGTATGCTAAAGTTTGATCTTTTGACAGTAAGTCAATACATAATTTATAGTTATATAGTTTGAACTTTTTTTTATATTCATTGTTCTGCGGACCTCTTGTTTGGATCCTGTTTCGTGACAAAATTTTGCTCTGTTTCTAAGTTCGTGAACTCATGTCCCCTATTTCGGAATAAGGTTTTATGCATCCAGTTAGGATATTTTAATAATGGTTAAGGGTTCAATACATTTAAAAACGATAATAAAAATTTAGAATAAAATAATTATGTGAAATTGACGATATTACCTACTTACCTGAAATATAAGAAATAATGTGAGTCTAGTATAATATTTTGATTTGTTAATTCTAACAATATGGGAAAATATTTATGTAACCATTAGAAATGTAGGGGGGGGGGAACTTAACCCTCCCGCCCCCCTTCGTACCCATAAAATTTGTTATTTCTAGCGATATGTGAAAATATTTATATAACCATTAGAAATGTGGGGGGGACTTACTGACCCCCCCCTCTACGTAGCCATAAAATTTTGATTTGTAACCCCCCCCCCCCCCCTTCTCCCCATAATCCCACCCCTGGAGCTGTTTAAAGTGAGGGTAGCCCCCCCCCCCCCCTGAAAATAACCCCAGATACGCCAATGACTCATAATAAAAAGTAAGTAATTAATTAATTTCTTAGGTAGGTAAGTATTAAAAACTAAAAAATATGTCGATTTCTTTGATGGTATGTGTCATAAAAGTACCTAACACCATACATTTATATATCACGAACTTGGAAAAAAGTAACAATAATACGGTTCCTTGTTTCGTGATACTGATTATTCCAAATTCCCCAAGTAAAATTCATAGATTATTGTCAAAATGTGTCAATTAACTATTAGCTATCCCATATACAATACAAATAAACAAAGATAAATAAAACAAATCGAAATAAAACCAAAATTATGCTGGTACTACTTATGCTAATTTATCTTAAAATTGGTTATATATGTGAACTTCAAACTCATGTCATATAAATTCTAGTGAACGAAACATATACCGAATTTAGGTCATGAGAAACTTAAATAAATGCATTATTTGTTTCATAACTTACATTTAAATTATCATAGATAATTATTTAAAAACCAAGCATCAAAATGTTATCCATAATATCCTTGAATCGGTAGTGTCACGAAATAGGGGACACCCGAAAAATAATATGTACGCTATTTCGTGAGTCAATTAATCGCAATTTTAAAGGAATTCTATGTTTTCATATAACTTTTTTCTAAGCCAAATCAATTGTCAAGGAACACATGAAACCACTATTACAAGTTTTATTTAAATGGACGTTCCTTCGCCTTTTTATAAGCTTAAGAAGTTGGAGCGCTAACCTTACGGTGAGAGCAACCTTTGCAAGCCGCACGGCTGTTTTTGGCTCTCTGAGAGTTTGAAGCTTCGTATTGCTCTCATTTTTGGCGCCACAATGTTGGTACTTGGTTTTTTAGATAGCTTAAATAATAGAGTTTTTGTAGTAATGAAGAATTTTTATAAATAATTTTCCATTTGCTTATTATTTGAGCTACAAAAAAAACTTACGAACTTACGTACTATCACGAACTAGTAGCCGTTTACCTTACATCTCCTCAGCTAGATTGACAGATTTGCTTAGAACTTCTAAGTTAGAAGTGGCGCCCTCCAAATGAATATAGACAGAAATTGTCTCATAGTTACGGTATAGGTACTTTTGTTTGTGTATGTAATATTGCGAGCAAGACAAGGTGGATTTATATTTGTCTGATGTGTCGTGACGTGACGCGTCAGAACTGTATCGGTTTTCGGTTCCATACATAAGCCATCACAACACAACACGTTACGCACTAGTGTGAACGTTACCATCCTACTAATATTATAAACGCGAAAGTTTGTATGGATGATGGATGGATGTTTGTTACTCTTTCACGCAAAAACTACTGAATGGATTTTAATGAAACTTTACAATAATATAGCTTATACATCAGAATAAATAAAATAAATAAATAAATAACACATAGGCTACAATTTATAAACATATTGTTCGAAATACTAATCCTGCGCAGACGAAGTCGCGGGCACCAGCTAGTACTAAATGTATGAAACCGATACCGTTCTGACGCGTCACGTCACGACACATCAGACAAATATAAAACCACCTTTACAAGTGTTGTTGTTTCAAGATCGCTTGAAAAATGCCATATAGATATAGATAGTACAGAGGGCGCGTCTACACCATATTCGCAATAAAACAAAATGTACCTACTAACTACCATGCATGAAACAAAACTAGATACTGGTCTGGTCATTTCTGCGCCCCCTCCAGGGTCTGCGCCCTGTGCCTGGGCACCGCTGGCACCGCCCTAGTTACGGCACTGCTGCCAGTAGCCAATGCTGATACAAAGCTCTCTGGGTTAGGTATCTTATATAGGGCCACACCTAAGCGTAGTCCACAGCGACCCATTAGGATCTTTATTCTCCCTTTTTTATTCCCTATCATCCAAAAAAATCCTATCCATTAGTTAGGTGAATTAAGCGTCTGAGTGAAAGCCAGCTAAAGTCTTCTGATGCCGGATATGCTAACCCAAGCAGACCCATCCTTACAGTATTAAGTGTTTCATGGACCCCACATTTATTCCAAATGCTCGAGAGCTTCTGTTGTTAGGCCCATTTTGTGGGACATGTGGTTCATTCCCCAGTTTGCGTACCTGTAATTGCTTGGGCTTACCTTTGATGAGTTTTCTCCATGACCCTGTATTTCCCTTTAGGAATGATTTGGAGAGGCTTATATCGTTGGAGCTTTCCCATTCAGCCATGTGCTTCTTGGATAATAATATGGCCATATTATGGCCATGAGGTATGCTTTTAGATAAAGATACTATCAGTTCTGACCCAATAGGTATCGTCTCTGACCCTTGTCTCGCTAGACTGTCGGCTCTCTCATTGCATTCGATCCTTGTATGTCCAGGTATCCCACATCAGGTACACTTTGTCATGCCTTCCGAGTTTGTTCATCTTTAAGATTACATCTAGAATAATTCTAGACTCAACGTTCACTGAGGCGATGGCTTTGTTTGAGTTAGTGATGGGCCAACTCGGGAAAAACAAAACTCGATTTAACCCGAGTTAAAATCCACGTAACTCGGGTTGAACTCGAGTTATGTAACTCGAGTTAACTGGATGGACAATTAGTGAATGTTTTTTTTTAATTTTTACCAGTTTATTCTCTCAGATTCGCAATAACAGTCTAAAAAATATATACAGTCATATTATTCATTCATAATGTATTGAGAGAATCATTATAACTAAAGTAAGAAAAAAAAATTGTTTGATATAGATTAATTTATTCATGTATTTTTAGCTTGAATTTTAGTTTAAAAAAATATTTATATTTATTATCACTTGGCATTTTTCAAAAACAGAACTTAAAACACGAAAATCTACAACAATAATCGGCAGTTTTAAGTTAACTTCAAATCTACATTGTATTGTAACACTTATTTGTTATGAATGGACGAATGAACATAGTCTCATCATTCAAATGATCGGCAAACTTCGCTCCATGTCGGTTCCATTCGGTTTATGATACGAACTCGAGTCAGAGGGAATTCAACTCGAGTGGGTTCGAGTTACGCCCAACTCGAGTTAACCCGAGTTACTTACTCGAGTTGACCATCACTAGTTTGAGTGCTGCCTGGCTGTGGCTCAGGATGTAAATATTGCGTTTTTACACCCCTGTTTTTTAGTGCACACATAATTATAGAGTAGAATTCAGCTTGAAATACTGTAGCAAACCTCCTTAAACGTTCACTGTGTTCGTGTTTACAGTAGACGCCCGCTCCCGTTCCCAAGGCCATCTTGGCTTAGAGCTGTCAGTAAACCAGATTAGGCTGTCCTGTTGAGATTTTGGTCCTCTTTTCTAGTCGTCCCTTGTTCAAGATCTATCCATTATTAGCTCAATCCACTGTTTTTTTTTTCTCACTTATACATACATATTAATCCACTGGTATTGTTTTAAGATCAAGTAGGTACCTTCTACTATTACTACATGCTTGAGTATGAACGAGTGCTGTAAGTGCCCACAAACCTAGGCAGTTTTGTATCAGAATCGGCTACGGGCAGTATATCAAGGGCAGTAATCATGTCCTTATGATTTTTTCAAGTTATTTAAAATTTAGTAGGTATATCAAGGGGTTTCGCGTATAGGGTCAGTTGCAAGCAACCGACTCAGTCTTCCCTTTACCCGACTGGTTGGGGGTGGACCAGAGTCGATAGCAACATGGAGCTTACATGGACTGATTTGCCCGTAGCTGCCGAAGCTTGCCTGGAAATGGTGAGATGTAAGTGCAGAAGCTGGTGCTGTCTGAACAAACAACTATAATGGTCACAGCCGTAGCCTTTGTGCTAAAAATAATCTCCCGTACTATGATTATTAATCCTCACTTTCCTCACACTTACCTTTCCGTTAAATCACTGGTACAATAGTATGTAGAAATAAGTGTTAATTAAAATAATAATCATTAGACATTTAGTTAGACACATTCAAGTTCTTTATTTAGTGCTTTCTTCTTATGATATTTTCAATATTAAAATGTATTTAAGCTATTTTCAACCTTATGTCTTACGCATAGAGTTCAAAATTAATTGAAGAAAAATTACAAATCATGTTAGCTTGATGTGCCAGGAACTCTAAATAAATTCTAAAATAATAATCCTTACTTGCTTATGAACCAAATAGTATGAATTCATGGATAAAATAAATATTTTTTTCCGACGCGCAGTAAAATTCGCCCGCTATGTTCTGAAGAAAAAATTTTTTTCGCCTACTTTTTTCGAAAAAAGTACCATACAATGGTATATATTTATAATCCTGGTAAATGTAGCTTTCAGTACATATTTTTTTTATTAGATTAAATCCAATGGTTTAAAAGTTAACGATGTTTATTTAAAAAAATACTTTTTGGTTTTTGTGAATTTTCCTCAATATTTCTATTTTTTTGTATGAAAAGGCAAAAAGTTTGTTCTAGAAATGAATTCGCCATCCTTTTATTATCCGAAAATGACACCACACTTGCCCTAATACCTATAGTTTTGAAGATATGGGCCTTAAAGTGAAGCGCGGCAGAAGAAAACTTGCCCCCCCCCCTCCCCCTTCTACCACAGGGGGGGCTCCCGATGTCTACCGACGGAAATCTACTCAGGAGCACCCAAAGAACAACTGGTGCAAAAATGAGCCTTCTATACCAAAGTGGAGGGGTTCTTGCACTAAATTCCCTACTATAATAAAACAACAAGGAATTGGAGTTCTAAGAAAGAGCAGTAAGTAATTTGGCAAAAATCATTTTTTTGTAGGTTTGAGTATGGGAATAGTATTTATGATAGTAATAAACGGATCTCCTACTACTTTTAAAAATATTGCTATTGTAAAATCTAGTTTAATTCTTTCTTGACAATTATAGGAATTATTTTAAACTTATTTTCAACAAAGGGCGAGCTTAATGCCATTTGGCATTCTCCTACACTTCAGGGCCAATCAAAAATTAGAGTAGTTGGTTAATAAATGTAATAGTGAATCATAATTGAAACATCAAAACAAGTCATTATTTTGAAAGGTGCACGCATAAAACACAGCCAAAGTTTGTGCAACGCACGACGTAGCTGTAATGTAATACAATACAGACTCTGTAATCATTTGATAGTGCTTGTGATAGGCAATCCTTTCCCTCCTTCAGTAAAATGACCGTCGGTCTTCCGAGTGGTGCTTGGCATTGCGACAGACTTTAAGCCACAACAGAGGAATATAAAGTAGGTATACCTACTTAGTTAATAATTCTAAGTAAAAAACTGGTCTCTACTCTAATGGAGAATGTGAGTGATGAAGGTCTCAAAGACACTTTGTTTTGCACTCCGCTCGCTTTCATATGAAAGCAAGTGATAACAGCTTCGAATGCGGTAATTTGAAATATTGTGATAAACTCAACAAAATCTCGTGCGCCACATTATTTCTATTGTGGATCAGCGAAATAGACTTGTTAGGGCCTAAAGTAGAGCTTTCCTAGTGTCGATTCCACATTCCTGTTCTCTGCAATGGTTTTAAAACCGTCGTTAACGACTGGATTTTTATTGGTATTATTTTGAATTTCTAATCTCAATTAAATATAAGATTACTTGCACAATGTCTGATGAACTAAACATTAATATAAAACGGACATTGAGTCGCTACTGAACGTACATCATGGTAGATAGATGCTATGTTATAAATTAAACGAGTACCTACCTAGAAGACGACTAGTGTTAACTGTTAAGCAATTAAAATCAGATAATGGACGCCAAAACTTGAAAGAAATAAACTTGTACGAAACAAAGAACGATCTCAAATGCCTTGTGATTGTAAGATAGATCAGCAAATAATTACGGCTGTCCGCACTAAGTTGACCTTTATGTCTAGTTGGTATTGCGAAACTGACCGACTGCCCACTGTGAATGTAAGTAAATATGATGATCTTCGGGTTTCATGATGTCCTTGGCCCTTACTGTACCTCTACAATAAAAGTAATGTGAGCCTAAATAATAGGTTCCATTATATGTTGCTTGTAGAATTATGTTTTTTTACAATTTCGTAGACCAAAATAGGTAGGTAATGTAAAGAAAGAGTACCTACCCATCACCTAGTTCCTATAAGTAGTTATTTTTACAGGGTGGATTTTTTAAACATTTGATGGTGTGGACTGAAGCAGCAAGGAGGTATTGAATACCTCCTTGCTGCTTCAGTCCACACCATACAATACCTGGTATTGTATTCAGCCTTAGCTTCAGAATCGGCCACAGGCATCTATTAACTATCTACCTAGTTTAGAGACAGTGCGATAGGGCTAAATCCTACTTCCTCCGAGTACGCAACATCATAATGATGTTTTGAGAGGCTTAAGAGTCGGCATATTCAAGTCGGCCAGTAAGTACTTATTCATTGAACAACAAAGCACACTCTCGAAGCAATTGTCACGCATGATTGTTAAGCTTTAAAAATTAGTTAATGTTCCTTGATTGCCATCAGGTTGAAAGAGTAACAAATGATGAAACCAACGTAAAATGCACTTATTAACATGCCTGAGCAATATTAATTACCTAAGTATTCACACGGCTCGATTCACTAGATCTTATTTTGTAAAAAATATTTTTTTTTAATCCCAGGAAAAATAGAAATTACATTTGAATAAAAGTAGTACATATAGATTCCGATGGCGCAGGGAATGGGTTCGAGTGGGGCCCGGATGAGAAATTTTTATTAAAAATATATTTTTTTCTTGCTGCAAGCTTTTAATAAAATTGTTGGGAAGACTTAATTAGAACTATTGAAAATACTATAGTAAAATTTATACATTAAAAAAACGCAGCTAGTCCTCCACTTTTTGTCGCTTGCCAAGTATCGAATGTATTAATAATGTTTATTATAACAGCTTTAGCCAATGACCATGATACTGACCTTAGTTGAGATATGGTGTGAATCCTTTCTCACTTACGCATCAACTCATACTTTCAAATAAAAAATATAGGTACCTAGGTAATTAATGTTTACCCATCATGACAAAAGAAAGATGAAACCAATGCAACGGTTGTGTGTGGTTTCCTGGTGCGTTCTTGTTTGTATTGTGTATTAAGATATACAGGGTGTAACGAACAGACTAGCAAAAATTTTTATTTTTACTGATAAAATTAAATGTACCTAAACATATTCTAGTGCAGTCAGTCTAGATTCAGTGCATGTGTAGTGTACGTACCTGCTTACATTGAAAAATGAACTAAATATAAAAACAATATTTCATTGCTACAAAAAGACTAATGATGTCGGCTCAGATCATAGAAAGAGAAGTCGGATTTGGTAATAGTGATCCGAGTTACCTAACCGTTTAAGTTTTCAACCGACTTCTTGCCATCTTTTTTATGCATAATAATAATGCCTAATCTTACGCCTTATGTGGGAACACTCTGTACTTATAATTTTATTGTTCTTTTTAGGGTATCTATCGTAGGAAAAAGGAACCCTTATAGAAAAGTTTCGTTGTCATATCAAGCAAGCACGTTGTCTTGGAAAATTGTAACTACTTAATAATAAGATGGTAGAGTTGAATCAAATAGGCACGACTAGTCTTTTTAAGACATAAAAAGTCAAGCTCCTGAATGTTGTTAATACAATAAAAATTCGGCCTTTGATGCGCTGTTTTGACTCGCGCCAATTTAACAAAACTATATCAAGCAAACTGCAACGTTTATAACCTAATAAGAAAATAAAGACGACGTGGACCTAATGAAAGAGGAAAAGGTGGACGGGATAGTGGGAGGAAGAAAAGTGAGCTTCGGCTACGGAACCCTTAGTTCGTAGACTCTCACTTGACTGTTTTATGCTGATCATCGCTCATAACTTTTTATAGAGTAATCCGATTTTGATGATATTTTTTTATTGGATGGCTAGTGCTAATTGATTAATTGTGATTCGGCAACAAAAACAAACCAACAATTAATTACATAAAGCGTAAAAATATGGCAGCGAGATGTCTAGTCGACGAAATCAGGAAGTTGACTGATTCCATCAATACACAACTAAATAATATCATGTCGGTACTTCTTCTAACCCGTAACATCACCAAAACAAGACATTTGCGATTTGTCAGTGGAACTGTGGGAGAAGCTCACCATGAAGCATAGAGTGTCAGTTTAACTATGACCGCTCTTCTTGTTTTATATCCTCTCCAGCCGACTTAAGTTAAGCTTAGTGCCATGGCAAGCGTATAACTATGTGATTCAAACTAACCGACGCATAGTTTGCTGTTGGGACACTAGTATTGCTGACAAAAATGACAAAAGCTTTCGTAGAGATCCTTTCTTCCTCATCCTTACGACATTAGGAGACCCCCATAAATCCTTACTGTAAGTATACGTAACCGTATTTTCGACACGTTAATATAATAATTACAAACACTGCCATAATGGACTTCATGAGTCTGGTAACTCTGCATTATTAAGAGCATAAATGGCGTTGCTCAATTGCGTTGAACTCATAAAACTCACAAAAACGATTAAGAAGATGCTATATGACTTCATAATTGCGTTTGTGTAACACTTTAAAATGCCCACTTATTTTTTCGCGATTATTTTTACATACTAAATCGCCAGATTAGCCAGTTGAAAATCTAGGAACTTTTATTACTATTCAATTCGTACTACCTAATTCCGTAACTCTCAAGGGATATGGAGTTAAGGGAAAAGTAACATTAGTTACCTACTTACTTTTTGACTTCTTTCAGACCGGGCAGGGCTTTTTGCATTTCTACGAATGAGTATGGTATATCGCATTGGCATCATTAATAGAGTAAGCTTGTGAAATAGAGCAATTCACAATAAAATTCATCTGATTTAACTATCATAGAAGTACCTAAAATAATACAGGTAGGTAATTATAATTGGTATTGGTATCATATCGTCCAGTAACCCTGTATATAGAGGTAAAAGGTCATTGCATAATACCGCGGGATGGTGACCATTTGCCGTCGAACGTGATGAACCTTTCAATTTTACACTCACTCGATTTTTGGAGCGGGACACTACCACTACTGAGCGACTCTTTCTAATTATTCAGCGTAACATACGGAAGCATAACAGTTGTTTTGTTTGTATCATACGATATTGCTGGTGCTCTATTTGGTAAAAACTAAATATGTTTTGTAATTAACTTTATACATAAGTACTTACTCACACAAAAATAACATCATTTGACTCACACACAATGGACAAGATGAGGTTCCGTATGCCTTAGATTTTAGGTTGGAAGTGGATGTATAGGGTGGTTGTGATGGTGTAATCTTCAGAGGCCATGTGCATTTTGCCAAGCTTAGGGAATCATATTAAAAATAGATTCGCGACGATGTAAAATTTCCTGTTTCCTGTATTTGACAGTAATGTTAGTTTCGTCTTTTAACTAGATGATCTCGAAATATTTCAACATTTTGACTCGACAACAATCATCATCATCATCATTTCAGCTATTGGACGTCCGCTGCTGAACATAGGCCTCCCCCAATGATTTCCACAATAGCCGGCTCGACTCGACAATAAGAGGGCTCTATTAGTAAAAAATAAAATATTTTGAAAATTATAAATAAATAATAATTTTCAAATTAGTTTGAGATGCGACTCTTAACGCTAAAAAAAATTAAATAACTATAAAATAAAGTATACTATACAAATAAAGCGATTTGATTTGATTTGAAAATAAAATATGTTTCAAAAGGCGAAAAGAAAAAAAAAACATTTTAATGTTAGAATCGTTAACTAAATTCCACCATGTAAAATGAAGTACTTATAATCAGAGTACCTGTACATATAAATGAACGTAATATTATAAAACATAAGTACCTACAATATTCTTTTTAGTACGAGTAGCTGTAACGTCTGCCTTTGTCGCCCATAGAAAGGACATCAACGCGTCAGCGGATTCAATGTTAACGCTTTGTGCATTTAATTACGAGTAATACAGTATTAGCTCACTGACAACTATGAAAATCATGATTCAAGCTTATGGTGATCTTCGAGGTTAATTTTAATTATTAATAGCCTCCAATGGGCGATTTCATTCCCACTACGAAATTTTAATTTGTGTGTTTTAAAGATCTTAAATACTTATCCTCTTCCTACAAGTTCTTGTATTTTATGAAACTAACGCTGTAGCTTTAGTAGTATTTTAAGCATACATAAATTACTACACATAAGGGGGGAAAGGGTCGACATCGAAGTGTGACATTGTATTACAAAGGGTTTATATTTCATGTGATATTTATGTAATTTTTGTGAAAGTTATATTTTCAGAAAGATAGGTTTACGAAGGACATCGGCAAGTTAAGTTTCGAAGTTGTAATTTCGAAATGTTCGATTTCAGAAAAGTTAGGATTCCGAAAGTGAAGTTCCGATAACTAGGTTTTCAGAAAAGGTTTAAAAATATTCAGGTAGGTTTTCGACTTGTAGGTTTACTTACGATTAATTTCGGATTTTCATTCAGGAAGCTATGGTGCGAGAATTTAGGTTTTTGATAAATGAAATTTTCTCAAGAGTTAGGTTTTGAAAAACTAATGTTTATGAAAAAGTTTTTCTGAAAGTTAGGTTGACGAGCTAACTACTCACTAATTGGAGAGTTAGGTTTTGGTAAGTTAGGTTTTCTAAATATTAGGGTTTTTTTTGGAAGCTAGGTTGTCGAAAATTAAACTTAGATAAACTTAATGTTACAGAATTACGAAATTTTGGTTTTCAAAAAGTTAGCTTTAATTCGAAAATTATGATACGATACGTCAGATTTACGAAATTATGATATCGAAAAGTTAATTAGATGTTCGAAAAGTTGTATTTTCAGTAAGACTAGGAAAGACTTAGGCCTACCTAAGTCTACTAGGTTTTCGAAACTTATTGAAAACGTAATATATCAACGTAGTTTTAAAATTACATGATATTAGCATCTTCCGTGTTATCTACACATTCAAAATAGATTGTTAATCCCAGCCTTAGATAAAAAAGATCCCAGCTATATGCCAGTAGTAGAAGTAGTGGTGATTACCAATGACCGCCTTTATGTTTTTCGTCTCTGACAGACAGAAGTACTTACTTAACTACTTATTTACAACAATCTTATCGTTTTAAAATCCAAAAGCAACGACCTTACTTAACTAGTTGAACATCTACGAATGTTGTGCGGACAAGTTGCCACATTATTGTTTAGAAGCTCGAATAAATACTATTTACACACTTCAGTGACCTTCATGGTTCAAGTTTACTTGGATTTAATTAATAAATGTTTATATTGGTTTATCAAAATATTGACAATTTATTGAATACTAGCTTATGTAGGTACGTGACTTCACCCGCATGTATTTCGGTCTGCCACAAAAGTTGTCCGGTTGTCGCGTTCATATTTTACTTTCATATTATACCAACGTGAGAAGTTAGGGGATTCCCATACAAACTTTCCCATTATAATAAGTACCTAGGTACTCATTTCAGTAGGTACTACCTATAGGGAGGTAAAGATATAATTGTAGGAATTAATTTACCGCCCCCTCTAGGGATGTTACCTGGGTAAAAAAAGCAAGTTTGAATAAGTTCGTTGTCGATTAATTTATCAAAAAATACTTGACACGTAATTTCCACTTTTTCAAAGTAATGAAAATTGAAATAGAGAGTTCAAAAGAAGTGTAGCACTTTGTGACGTCACGCGGAACTTCAACGCATCATAACTTCGTAATTACTTGTTTGATTGACAATTTTTTATAAGTGTCCAATATTTTTTGATAATGTAATTGACGGACTAAAAGTTTTTTTAGGAAACTAGTCTATTGGTTCAGCTAGTACTTAGTTTAAGCGAGAAGGCGCAAGCGCAACTGCAGGCATAGGTACAAATTTGCTACTTAGCTTTTTAAGTAGTTTTTTACTGATAGTACGGCTCATGAAGTAATGGTATCGTACACAAAAACAATATGTAAAGGTGGCTTAATCCTAAAAGCATTCTCCACCAGTGAACCAAGTAGGTATCATACTTAAGGTCAATTTTGAAGTATGATGACTGGTACTAGATTCATGCAAATCTGATTAGCGAGAATAAATAACTAAACAATTGGAACACCCACTTAAGTAGATTTCTTTATTAAATAAACAGTTATTATTTCTACTAGAATTTTTTGATTCAAACGTAATTAGACGTTTCGAGAATTACCGCAGTTAGTCCCACTCCCTTTACAATGTGGGATATTGTTAAACCACACGATGATAAACGGCTTGTCTGTGTTGAAATATCCTTGACGAACAAATCTGAGAGCGCTTTGAACTGATGGAATCAAATGAATAATAAATTCACAAGATGATGAAGGTAATTTTTGCCGGCACCGCTATCGGAGCATCTCCAAAATCATAGTTGCCCAATGTTCACGTAGATTCGCGGGCAGACGGCGGTTACTTCATGTAACGCACTCCGATGCAACATTTAGCGATTAAGCACAATATTCACACAATGCTATTGTGCTCGCAGGCTGGCGCATAATTATGTGCTACCTCACACTAGTGTTTTGTCATATTAACCTTCCAGCATAAAAAACGACGCTGAAAAAGTATAAAACAAGATTTTCAGAATACTGAACTGCTATTGCTATTAGATTTTATGAAACCCCATATAGCCTATAACCTATAACCTCGGACAATTAAGACACTTCTAATGATATGTCATTTGTCGAATTCTGATAAGTAGTTTAGAAGTTACGAGGGAATAACAAATGAACATACATACATACATAGCCTGTCAAAATCATAGCCCTCCTTTTGCTTTGCCGTAGTCGGGTAAAAACTAATCTCCCATTGCTGCAAATAACCAAATTAAACCAATACTTAATTGCAGGTTTTAAGAAAAACGTTGATGCAGGCCGCTACCAACCGGCCAATCTAAGTAGGCTAGGTAGGTACCTACATAGAAATATTGGAAGAGGCTGTGGGGGGATTCCTATGTTCAGCACTGATTCTGTGGCTGAAAGACGATGATGAATTGATGATGATGATGATATGGTATGCGCAGGTGTGGTCAATCCAATTATCCGAAAAGTTACTAACTAGATAAGGTAATGATGATACATAAGTAGAACCTTTCTGTATTTACTTAAGTGGGTTAAAAAGTTTAAAAAAGCTCATTTCATGACAAATAGTTAATCCCATGGATTAGTAGGTGGCACGGGCAAGTTGTCCAGTAACGGACCAGACAACACTGAGTTCCATTTGTGGTTCCATGTTGTTAGCGGAGACTGCCGGAGACCAACCCGACCCCCTACCATTCCTCCTTTGTAACCACTCTCTCACCACTAAGTACCGGCACGGAAATGTACCTACTGCCCGCGAAATTTTAAACCGATCTCGGACCATTTGCTTTTCAAGCAATATAAAATATGATACCGACTAATATCTGCCCTAAAACTAGGAACCAATGGTTTTAGTTAATGCGCCCGTTAAAGTTACTTGGTGGTTAATTTCTCATAAACTGCACTGCGAACCCGTTATTGATCGCCAACCAAAAATAACCATAAAACTTCCTTTTGTGATAAGATTACCAGAATAGAACTTGCCATTAGGATTCCACCATAAAACCCTTTTGTACCTACCTACATATTTACGGCACCGGAACCCTAGTTAAGTATGCCAACAAATCGCTGAATGAGACTGACTGAACTTGCACTGGAACTTTTGGAAAATCTCCCGTTTACCTGAATTACCTATCTAGCTACTTACGTTTTAATTTGATAACGAAGCTGTTACGGAAACTTTTGAAACATCAGCAGAGGTCACTTGCATCACGTTTTAAGCTGTCTACGTGTAATTATCCTAATAATGTATCAAAATTAGAATGTTGTCGATCTTCAGATCTTTAGTAGACATGGTAAAAAATAAGATTTGTTATGAGCAAGAATAAACAGGAACAGTCTTTAACTCGAGGCTAAGAAATAGCATTTGAGCATCCCTCTGAACTGTTAAGTTTCCCCTCGAAAAGCTTTCTATCGTTATGTAAGTAGGTAATGTACTTATAGTACATACCTACACAGTAAGAAGAGCAAAACAAATAAAGCCTGAATAAATCGAAAATCTATCTGCTACATTGTTTTCAAAAACGAATTTGAATGTAAGTAGTCTATTGGGTTAGAATTTCTGTCTGATCGTCATCAACAGCTCAATCGAATTTTCAACCAGCCGAAATTTATTAGGTGTCCATAGATTTGGTAGAATCACCAACTCAGGTGAAGCTAAAAATAGCTTGTAAAATTGTAGTAAGTTATGAAACTTTCAAGTCTAGACCAGTCTACACTCTAAATAAAAAGTAAGTATGAAGCAAGTAACATGACGTTAATCCATATTAATAATAGCTATGTATTATGTGATATAACGGTCTCAAAAGTATTATCATAAAAAGAGGTCGAGGAGGACACACTGTATCTTCAAATACCTATTTAGTAACACTTTAGGTGCTTTAGGGACAATAGGTTGCATCACCGCGTGGCCGCGGAACCGCTTCCGCTCGCAATCTCCGACGCGGCCCGCGGTCCTCCGCGCGGGCGCGGTGGGAGATGCCTCTCCACATATATAACGCCACACCAGCCGGCAACAACCAAGCAGTAACCAAACAGCTTCAACATGAAGGTAGGTGACCACCAAACGCGAAACCAACAAAAAATGTTGTTTGATCCAGATTTTTTGCCTCATTAACTACTACCACAGTTCATCAAAAATTTTAGCGAGCTTTTTGTTTACACAAATAGCTTCGAGCAGTCACGAAAAGTCAATTAAGCCAACGCGCTCTAAATCCCATAATTTTAATAGTGTCGCTCTTTATTACTGACAATCTCAGTTCGATCTATATTAATTTAGTAGGTAATGTAATAACATTACTTACAGCTTTCGAAACCAAATTGATTAAATTATTACTAATTGAATTTTCAATCAATTCATTTTCAATTTTCAGGTATTCGTGTGCTTGTTAGCGCTGGCCGCAGCGGCCCACGGCGGTTTTATCGGCGGTGGTGGTAGCGGAGGGTGGTCAGGCGGCGGCGGCGGCGGATACGGCGGCGGCGGCGGCGGCTGGTCCAGCGGCGGCGGCGGCGGCGGCTGGAGGGGTGGCAGCAGTGGATGGTCAAGCGGAGGAGGCGGCGGTGGCTGGAAACTTGGAGGAGGAGGCGGTGGATGGTCATCCGGCGGTGGTGGCGGCTACGGCGGTGGTGGCGGTTACGGCGGCGGCGGCAGCGGCGGACGTAAGTATATTTAATTTGAATCAATTTATATTATCACTGATTCGCATGTAAAACACCTGATCTGACAGACAATTAATTCCAACCAACAGCTTTCAGAAGGTGTACTAAGTTGAAAAAACAGTTTTCAAAATTTAGTATCCGCAAAGTTTAGCGCGAAATTACTGAAGCCGTGACATAAATTTTCAACTATAAAATATGTAACAAATCTTAGCAATAGAAAAGTTCAAGGGCCACATTGGAAAGGGCCTAAGTACTGAATAAATATTTTGATTTGTAATTAGTTTCAAATAATCGAAATAGTTTTTACCGATTGAATATATTTTTCAGAGGTGAAAATCATCAAAATCATCTCCTCTGGCGGCGGCGGCGGCGGTGGTGGTTACGGTAAGACAATTTTTTGTTTTTTTTCTATAATTAGTCTTACAGTTTTAGCATGACCGTTACATTAATTCATAGATAAGAGTTCAGTTTGTAGGTCAAAGCCACCAATTAGAGTACCTAGTTACTAAGATACAATAGTACCTAATTTTAACGTAACGTAACGTTACAAAGGTCAAAAGATTGGACGACTACCAGACAACTTAGGGTCATCTGCCCGTTCGCATTTGTCATTGCCACTGCGCACTGTTGCAATTTGCTGCTGTACCTACAATGTACATAATCGTGCATTATTAGATTGATGCGTTCAAAAAGATAATATCACAGGTAATTTTATGTTAATTACAAGTTGCGAATTGAGAAGTGTGCAGCACAAGGTTAATAAAGAATTACCTAGGTCTTGACATTAATCAATTGTGACTAGAGGCTAGCTGTACAAGGTATTAATTACACTACAGTACCTAACTTATTACACCAAAGATTACCTAACACCTATCTCTCATTAGCGCTACCCCAGACTAAACCAGATCAGAATAACAAATGACATTTGAGATAACGATCAGAACCCGCCAATCTTATGTCTGCCAGCGTCTACCGATGACTTATTATACTTGCACGTACTTACCTAATATTATGGATGAAGGTGGTGGTCACGGCGGCTGGTCCGGCGGTGGCGGTAGCGGCGGCGGCTGGAAGCTCGGCGGCGGCGGTGGCGGCTGGTCTAGCGGCGGCGGCGGCGGCGGTTGGTCCAGCGGCGGCAGCGGTGGCGGCTGGAAACTCGGCGGCGGCAGCGGCGGCTGGTCCGGCGGCGGCTCCTCTGGCTCTGGCTGGTGGTGATCTCTCCTTCATGATTCTATTAGTACAAATTAAAATAAAACGATACCTCGAAACTTACATATTTTTTTAATTTATTATTCCTGTGTCAACCACACATACCTTCATACTCCACCTACACTTAATGCATCGTTAGCAATGTCCGTAGCCTAGATAAAATACAGTGGAATTATGATTACCACCTGAAAGGAAAGTCAAAGAAAACATTCCTTTATTTTTTAAAAGATAGAAAACTGCATTCAAAATTAAAAAAATTGTTAAAATTACACTCGGCACTTATAAGATGGATGAAAATTAAATGTAACAAACAAATATACAGTGTGAGTCACGTTAAAGTGTACATATCAAAATAGATAAAACTAGACCTATTTTTATCGACAAAAAAGAGGCCAAAAAATTTTTGAGATTTTTTTTTTAATTTTTTATAGAATTTTTTTTCTTCGAATTACTTATTGTAAAGAAAACGTAATAACTTTTAAACTAAGCGGTATATCCTGATAAAATAAAAACAGTAATAATGCTTAATAACAGGCGATCCTAAAAAAATACATAAAATACACAAAAAAAAACAACAAATAATAAAAAATGATACTTTTTTAAAAAAAGCTGCTTTAAAATTCGTGTTTTTTTGGTTATTTGATAAATTTCTCCAAAAAATGCCCCTATAACCGGTGGTTTTTATTACGTTGTATTATTTTCTATCGTATTACCTTCGTAAAACCAAAACTCGCATGTCTCATGTTTTAGGGCGAGCGAAAGGGTGTGTTACTTATATGCGTTTTAACGCTGTAACGCTGCCAATTCGCTCATTGCACGGTCTGTCCCGGCCGCTTGCTTTGGTGTTGGCCTTGAGGGAGAGCGCTGGTTGTGTAGATCCTCAAGGCAAGCCTGACTGTTATCCTTCTCGTGGTTGCCGCCTGTTTTTGGTCTGGTTCCTTATGAAACAGACGTAACGGAAATGGTCAGACGCATCCCATGCTCCTTAACACCCTTTTCCTACCCCAATCCTGCTTTGCTTTTGCATTTCCTTCCTCTCCTAGGGATACCACAAACCTTGAGGTCCTTAGCCTCCTCAAAAAGTGTGGTCATGGCTACCTTGGGAAAGTACCATGGACGATTTCCCCCTAATTCAAGGTGTGATGCGAACCGTGCCGATGAACGCGTGGCTGAGAGGGAGCTCAGTCTTGAACGGTGCCTGCCCGAGACCAGAGCGATTCGGTGCAGTATTCAGCTCTTCCCTGGGCATGCGGGGCTCTGCCGAGGGTGACCGATTACTTCCCTAGCTACTCGTGGGAACTTTTATGAATACTTTTATAAAAACACCCAAATCTCCTCCCTTAGGGGAACAATTGGACAGGCCTGACGGAGAGCCTTCATTGACCTCCAAATCGCCTTGCTCCAAAATTTCGGAGAGTCTCTCGGCTATGTCTGTGGGGGGCACTAGTGCTGAACCACAAACAGGGTCGACAAAGACCCCGAAGGACACAAAGCGTGCCAGGCTTTGTGGTGCGGCCAGGAAGAGGTTCCGGAGGCTGATTGCAGCGGAACTTGGTGCTGAACAAGCCCTTGCTCTCTGCAGGAAGCCCTGGGATCAAATTCCGGTCGACAATCCTCCTCCCGATCCAAAGGCGAAAAAACGCCTACGTTCGGAGGAAGAATCCCCGCGGGATCAGCCGAAGAAAACCTCTAGGCTGGACGTCACGGCAACCCCCCTCCCTAAGGTACAATACAGCGTTGTAGCTGGCGCCGTGCGAGTGGGTGTCCGAAATTCGGCCCCCATGAGCGAGGACCAGATGCGACTGCTGCATGACGCCCTTCTCGAGTCCATCGCCAAGATGGCCGGGAAGAAGGGAGTCCCGCGACCAAGATTTGCTGGTTTCTCCTACAAGACGGGGTGGGTCCTGGTTAACTGTGAGAACCAGGAAAGCCATGACTGGCTTGTAGGAGAGATCAGGCAAACCAAACCGTGGCCTGAGGCGGAACTCTCGACCATACCCGAGAGCGAACTGCCTAGGCCACAGGTGGGGACCACTTTCATACCCATCAGTGAGGCGGCAACGGTCGAAAAGGCTTTGCCGCTGCTGGAGGCGCAGAATGATGGTCTCAACCCGGGGCTATGGCGAGTTCTCCATAAGCGGGCCGAGGCGGGAGGGACTGTGGTGACCTTCTCGTTGGACGATCCGTCGGCGGAGACTCTCCGTGCAAATAACGGCAGAGCTGGCCTTGGCTTTAAATATGTAATATTTAATGTCAGGGGGGGCTCTGCCGCGGAACAGCCCAACGTGGAAACACCTAGGCCGTCGACTTCTGCTGGAGTGCAAGAGGCAACGAGGAGCCCTGCGGGGACCTCGCGCCAAAGGCCTCCGCTGAGGTCGACCAAAGGCCGGGGTGGAGCCACGAGGGGCGGCACAAGTCGTAGGGGGGTAAGAGGAGGCGGAGGGAATAGAGGACGTCCACGTCCCCTACCCAAGAAGCCTCACACACCCGCCCTACGCTAAGCCAATGGCTCCCTACAACAGCAGAGCGAGGATCTTGCAGGGCAACCTCCATCATGCAGCAGCTGCGACTGCGGTGGTGGAGTGTTGCTTTGTCAAACAGAACATAGACCTCGCTCTGATCCAAGAACCTTGGATATCCAACGGCAACATCCAGGGGCTAGGGGCCGCCGGTAAGATTCTCTTCAATAATGGTGGCTATAGACCCAGGGCGTGCATCGTTCATAACAAAAATATTGACCTTTTACCTGTTCCAGAGCTTTGCAATGACGACCTGGTCGCAGGATACATCAATCTCCAAGGGTGGAGTGGGGCTAGAGTAATCGTCTGCTCAGCCTACCTCCCCGGTGATAAGCCCAATCCCACAGAAGACCTGGTGAACGTTGTGGCCTACGCACAAAGACACAACGCCGACCTGCTTGTGGGATGCGATGCCAATGCCCACCACACCTCGTGGGGGAGCACCGACATCAACAAAAGAGGTGAGTTACTTTATGACTTCCTTCTATCTAACAATCTGCATACACTCAACCTAGGATGCACACCGACCTTTGTAACGTGTAACAGACAAGAAGTTCTTGACATAACTTTCGCAACGAATGCCTTAGCCAGGCACGTCATCGACTGGCAGGTAAGTAATGAAAACTCTATGTCAGATCACCGACACATTCGATTTAACCTGGAAGCATCGCTGCCAAGGCGAATCGAAACCTACAGGGATCCAAGGGCTACTGACTGGGACCATTTCAGGGACCAGTTAAAAACCAACCTTGATGTGATCCCAAAAATCATCAGAACTGTGGAGTGCTTGGAATTAGCAGTGGAGGTAGTCACAGTAGGAATAACCAAAGCCTACGAGGACAGCTGCCCTGTGAAAACCAAAGCATCCACAAGTAAAGTCTCATGGTGGAACTCTAAGCTGCAAAAGCTACGAGAAGAAACCAGGAGACTCTTTAATAGAGCTAAAAAATCCCATGAATGGGACACATATAAGAAAGCTCTAACCAAATATAACACTGAGATCAGGAAAGCAAAGAGAGCATCGTGGAGGAAACTGTGCGAGGATGTCGAAAGTCTTCCTCGAGCAGCAAGACTCCAAAAAATGATCTCCAAAACTCCTGTTAGGCAGATTGGGCTTCTGAAAAGACCCGATGGAACTTTCACTTCATGTGAAAACGACACATTGGAGCTGCTGGCAGCAACCCACTTCCCTGGATCGGTGGGCAGCAATTGCTCGGCGACTACACATAGCAACCTTCGCAGGCCGAAGAATGACGACTGGCGGAGGGCTGCTATAATCATAAGACCCAACCAGGTAAAATGGGCCATCAGCTCCTTTAAACCATATAAAGCGTGTGGCGAGGACAACATATTCCCTGCTCAACTGAAGGAGGGGATGGAAATCCTCACTCCACATCTGGTCAAAATCTTCAGAGCCAGCTTGGCCTGGGGACATATACCGGAACGATGGACCACAGTAAAAGTCATATTCATTCCAAAGACTGGCAGAAAGGACTACGCCTTGCCAAAGTCCTTTAGGCCAATAAGCCTCTCATCCTTCCTTATGAAGGTTATGGAAAAGGTAATTGACATCTATATTAGGGACGTAGCACTAAAAACGAAACCTATTCACCACACACAGCATGCCTACCGCAGAGGTAAATCTACGGAAACAGCCCTGATCAGCCTGATTGACAGGGTCGAAAAGGCACTGGAAGACAAGGAAATCGCGCTTTGCGCATTTCTAGACATAGAGGGAGCTTTTGACAACACTCCTACTACACTGCTGGTCGAAGGTCTGGTTGCAAAAAGCCTTGACCTGACGACCACGAGATGGGTGGAGTCGATGCTCTCCAACAGGAGAGCTAAGGTATCTCTGCTTCAAACCACTATGGAAGTTACAACCACCAGAGGATGCCCGCAAGGGGGCGTGCTTTCGCCCCTTCTCTGGACTCTGGCGGTTGATACACTACTGTATAAAATGGCCGACCTCAACATTGACACTCAAGGGTACGCTGACGACCTTGTTGTCATAGTAAGGGGCTTCTGCCAAAGTACAATATCTTCCATAATGCAAAGAGCGCTAAACACCATAGGTGGGTGGTGCAAAAGAAACAGTTTATCAGTTAACGCTGATAAAACTGTCATTATTCCATTTACCAGGCGTAGACAGTTGAACAAACTAGTCAAACCCTCTCTAAATGGAAAAGAGATCGAGTTTTCCACGGAAGTCAAATATCTGGGCGTCACTATCGACCAGAAACTTACATGGAATACTCACCTTAATAACATCATACAAAAGGCAAAAATTGCCTTAGGCTCCTGTAGCCGCATGATGGGCAACAATTGGGGCTTGAATCCCCGATCTGTCTTATGGCTGTATACCACTATCGTGAGGCCGACTATATCGTACGCCTCTGTAGTGTGGTATCACAAAACCAGCCAAAAGACAGTAACAGATAAACTAGGTAGTCTGCAAAGGCTTGCCTGTCTCATGGCAACTGGGGCAATGTCAACCGCACCTGGGGCGGCCCTGAACGCACTACTGTGCCTAACGCCCCTAAGAATGCACATTGCTAAGGAGGCGGAGGCAAGTGCCTACAGGATAGACGCTCAGGGGGGCTTCCATTGCATATCCCAGAGAATGAGAACATTACTGGAGGCTATAAAGAGCACACCTACTCTTTGCATGACTTCTGACATCATGGTTCCAAGTTGTAGCTTCCAAAAGAACTACAAAGTGGAAATACCACACAGGGAGGACTGGCTGAACAAGCAAGTCACCTGTGAGAAGGGCAGCCTTATATGGTTTACTGATGGGTCAAAAATGGGCCCTAACGTAGGCTTTGGCGTGTATGGAGAGCAGCCGAAGCTTAGGCTATCTCAAAGCCTGGGCAAATTTGCCTCTATCTTTCAGGCAGAAGTCTACGCCATTATTGAATGTGCGGAAGCTAACCTGCGAAAAAATTATGCCAACCACATAATTTACATTAACTCAGACAGTCAGGCCGCGCTGCTGGCCTTAAACTCCAACTTAATCACCTCAAAGTTGGTAGAAAACTGCATGAGTCGACTAAATACTCTAGGAGAACGGAACAGAGTAACGCTGAGATGGGTTCCAGGTCATGCGGGAATCGAGGGCAATGAAAATGCCGACGAACTAGCCAGAGCGGGAGCGGAGGGAACACAATATGGTCCAGAACCCTTTTGTGGTGTTCCCAAAAGTCTCGCTCGAATGACCCTGGAGAACATCTATTTAAACAAATCCTTTATGGCATGGTCAGACACGCCAGGATTAACTCATTCCAAAGCTCTCATAAAAGCCTATGATCGAAAAAGCTCTAAGCAGATCATAGGACTGAGTAGGACCAAAATGCGCATCTTAGTTCGAGCCCTCACTGGACACTGCAGCTTAAACAAGCACTTGTCCACTATGGGACTGTCCGAAACAAGAACGTGCAGGATGTGCCAAGAGGCAGATGAAACGCCACTACACATTCTCACGGACTGCGGACCTCTGATGCGCAAGCGGAGCTTACACCTGGGCAAACACATCCTAAGCCCACAAGATGTAAAACATATCGCCCCCCAAAAGATACTGCACTTCCTAATGGATGCAGGACTCGGAGGCGAACTGTAAGGAAAACAGCGGCGATCACAATAGATCGATAACGGTCGCAGTGATACTAGGACTTTATTGAACTAGAATAGCCGCTCAACACAAATAAAAAAAATAAATATATGTACACTTTAACGTGACTCACACTGTATATGAAAATTCATTTGCCACACCTTATGCTTTCAATGATAAAGGCGGGGGTCCCAGTACACCTAGACGCGAGCAAATAGAAAATAAAAAGTTGACTCATAAATAAATACTCGTAATCGAACCTGAGTCGGTCTTATAAAGCCGAATTGTCATCGTGCGTGCGTGGTAATTCAACAGAGCATCGATTTTATTCCCTAGATAGGTTTTACTTCAAAAGCACTCACTATCTTTACAATTTATTTATACCTATCTTCTTTCCCATGGAACTACCTTCGGCACCTAGTTGCATTTTTGTATATCTGTAAAACTTTGATCTGGAGGAAGATAAGAAATAATCATAAATCATTTTTGATTCATAACTTTTTTTAATAAATTGAAAATTATTACATTACATGCTAACAAATTATAATTACTTCTTAAAATATTTGCTTTTCTTTACATTTTTATGCTTTTTGCCTTTATTTGGATCACAATTTTCCTTCTCTGAAGAGTTATTGCTATCTGGTGAAAGGCATCTCATTTTATTTCTGGATCTGTGTGGTAATTCACTTGTACTTATTTCATTAAGGATGCCATAGTCTCTGTAAAATATAAAAATATGTAAAAATACTTTATATTCATCATTTAAATATTCTACATCAACATGAGGAGAATTTGACTTACAATGGCTCACAAGATCTATGAACTTCAGCTTCCACTTGTAAATAGCTTCCCATAAAAAGGCTATCATCACTATCAGAATCATCAATAATAATGCCACCTCTCTTAGATGTGCTATTGTAAATACAGGGTGACTGTTGTGACTCTTGATTCTTTTCAGTAACAATATTCTCACTTGGCAAAGGCACAAATTTGTTATTATTTCCTTTACTTTTCTCTTTTATTTCTGGCATCCTGTCTTCATCATTTAAATTAGTTTGGATATTAACAGATTTTTTGTCATTAACAATATTTTCAGTATTCATTATATTAATAGTGGTAATAAAATTCTGATTTTCAATAGTGATCAACACATTTTCTCTTTCAATGTCTGGTTTGTTATCAACAGGGTAGTGAGGAGAACAATCTGCTAGGGAACCCTTTTTATAAAATGGAACATTTTTATTGTGCTTTTTATTACTAGTTTTTGAATTAATGCATATAGGAGGTAGTTCAAGATCCTGTGTAGTCTCTAATGTCAAGGCTGTGACACCTGATTGTTCCTTCTCAGCGGCTTGCACTGCTAATAATGCAAATTTATCTTTATCTTCTGCAATTATTTGACTCTGTGAATCTTCTATTAGTATGGGTTCATCATCCAATACTATTCCACTTTCTTCATTGTCTGGACACTCCAATGTTTTATTGTGGAGTTCATGCAAAAATGTTTTAGATTCACTTTTTTTAGATTTTTTAATAATTAAATCAGGCACACTATTTTCTTGACCAATAAGTGAAAATGATGTTGTAGAAAAAGGTCTTTTTCTTTGTTTTGAATTTAATACTTCTGCCTTGACATGACTATTATTACTTTTTTTAGACTTACTTTTTACAGTTTTCTGTTGAAGTATTTTCCTTCTTGTGTTGTTTGACTTATTAACATTTAAGTCAGCTAATGCTTTCCTAGGATAATTTTCAGTTTTTTCAAGCCACTGTTGAACATAATTATTACATTTGTTCATTTTAAATGAATCTGAATGTGAGATGTGCTCACCAAAATGAAAAGAACTATGTAAATTTTCTTTATCTCCTTTCATAACAATACTTTTCCTTTTATTACAATACTTTTGTGGAGCTTGAATGCATTCTGGGAACAATTCTCTTTCAGCCTTCAGTTGTTCAGAAACTCGTAAGCCCTCTGAAACCCTTTGATAAACTGAAAGCATAAAAAATAGACATACTGAATCATTGACTTATATTCATTGTGTGGTTGTGTGGATTATGGAGATGCATGCATAGTTAACAAATACCGCATTTTTTTGGTATTTATGAACGTACCATCTAAATGAAAAGTGTCTTGACAAACTTCAAGTAGATTATAAGCGTTTTGAGCTCGCTGAGAAAGAGGTTTGTCAGATTTGGGTTTGCCCAAAGATGTGGGAGGTGTAACACATAACACACACTCTTCTGATTCAGTCAGGCAGTCATCGCAACTTGTATGTCCACATAGAAATCTGGTACGACCTCCATCAGCCTTGTCACTAGTAAAAACGAATAGAATTAATATTTTAATCAGAAAACATTGTAACACAAAACTTTCTTGAAGAACTCACCAAGCTGTACATCGTACGCTATCTACAATATTTTTTACATGTGCAATTATATCACTAATATTTAATGAAAAAGACATTACTATTTAAACATTTCTCATCCTTAACAATTAGGGGAAAACATAATTAAGTCTCATTTATTTTGTTTGACAAAATAACGCCATCATAGAGAAAAGTAATACATAGCATAGAGAAAAGTAATACATAGGAAATAGAGAACCCTCTCTGTCAAATTTTTGAACCTACTAATTGACAGCCTGGTGTTAAATTCCCTGTACTTAACCTACGTACGTAACGCTCACATACATACATAGTACACGCACACATACATACATAAAGTCCACGCACACATACACACAGTTCACGCACACATAGGCCCTCATAACCTTCAAAGAATTATTGTTTTTATGATGTACAATGTAGATTTTTTTCAAATCCATTATTTTGAAAATATATATCTTTATGGTGTACGTATTGTATTATTTTCAAAACAATGGATTTGGAAAAATTCTACATTGCACATGGAAATGCAAATAAGTAAACAAAAACTTTTGAATTTAATAATTTTACTTTATTTATGAACACACATAATATTATACACCAAAAGCGTCTTTTCGCAAAGTTTTCAACAACACTAAAAAAGCATTTGCACATTGAGAAAACTCAGATCACTTGTGAACATAACAGAAAGTTTCTTCGCGATTCACGAAGGAACGAACAAAACTCCGATGAACCAGAACAGCAGCAGGTACGAAGGAATGAACTTGAATTTGACTCGACGACTCTTCAATACTTTAATAGGGCCACAGAAAACTTAAATGATGGCTAAGAAAACAAGAATGCATTTAACGTAACAAAAACAACACCGGCCATTTTGGAGGAAAAACAAAGTTGCCATATGTTAAATAGTAATTTCTACTACTCTATTATGTAAATTATAACAAAAATGTCAATGTTCAGTTTTAAATTAAAACAAATTAATTTCATTTAAAAAAAGTTTTCACATTGTAATTAACAATATTCTCAAATATATTTTAATTAAGAAAAAAATGAAAATATGAAGGAAACAGGAGCAGCGACATCTAGAGCGTTTTAGGGTAGTTAAAAAGTATTTGAATTTATTCACCGATGTCGCTGTTTGGAAGCAAGTTTCACTTCGATGACCGTTGTATGGAAGTTTCCACACCCTGATACATAGGAAATAGAGAACCCTCTCTGTCAAATTTTTGAGCCTACAAATTGACAGCCTGGTGTTAAATTCCCTGTACTTAACCTACGTACGTAACTCTCACATACATACATAGTACACGCACACATACATACATAAAGTCCACTCACACATACACACAGTTCACGCACACATAGGCCCTCATAACCTTCAAAGAATTATTGTTTTTATGATGTACAATGTAGAATTTTTTCAAATCCATTATTTTGAAAATATTTATCTTTATGGTGTACGTATTGTATTATTTTCAAAACAATGGATTTGGAAAAATTCTACATTGCACATGGAAATGCAAATAAGTAAACAAAAACTTTTGAATTTAATAATTTTACTTTATTTATGAACACACATAATGTTATACACCAAAAGCGTCTTTCCGCAAAGTTTTCAACAACACTAAAAAAGCATTTGCACATTGAGAAAACTCAGATCACTTGTGAACATAACAGAAAGTTTCTTCGCGATTCACGAAGGAACGAACACAACTCCGATGAACCAGAACAGCAGCAGGTACGAAGGAATGAACTTGAATTTGACTCGACGACTCTTCAATACTTTAATAGGGCCACAGAAAACTTAAATGATGGCTAAGAAAACAAGAATGCATTTAACATAACAAAAACAACACCGGCCATTTTGGAGGAAAAACAAAGTTGCCATATGTTAAATAGTAATTTCTACTACTCTATTATGTAAATTATAACAAAAATGTCAATGTTCAGTTTTAAATTAAAACAAATTAATTTCATTTAAAAAAAGTTTTCACATTGTAATTAACAATATTCTCAAATATATTTTAATTAAGAAAAAAATGAAAATATGAAGGAAACAGGAGCAGCGACATCTAGAGCGTTTTAGGGTAGTTAAAAAGTATTTGAATTTATTCACCGATGTCGCTGTTTGGAAGCAAGTTTCACTTCGATGACCGTTGTATGGAAGTTTCCATACCCTGAACGCCATGTCAACAAATCTGTGACGTCAGATGTCTGTCAACCAAACCACCAAAGACTATATAATCAAAATAAAACGCTGATAAGCTCGCATTCTGCGTAGGTTTGTTCATCAAATCAAAATGCTATTGAATTTTGAGATCGAATTTGTAAGGTGAGATGCTAGAAGTTACATACGTTTTTCTGTTTGGTTTAGTATGGGAACATTGCAGTACATACGAGCTTTATGATGAGTTTCATAAATAACACCTTAGTCTTGAACTTATATTATCTTTGTCTCGTATTTGTACGTACAGTACGTAGCAGTACGATCTTTTTCACTTCACTACGCTTCACTTTGTTTATTAATCTGTGGTACAATGGGAATGCCAAATTGCCGGCTTGCGACATTTGCGTAATAAAAATAAATACAAGTAAAATAACCAGTAATCTTTCGGCTTTTAAATATATAATGCAATAGAATATGTCCGGAATTGATTTTAAAAAATATTTTCCAATAGACAGTATTCAGAAAGTATGTGATTTATTTGAAGAGCAATTGCGCAGTGAAAAGGAGCCCGACCTATCTTTATTTTCCATTATTGTGGGAGCAATTGAAAACAATCTAACTAACATAAAAAACAGCGATAAAGATGTAAATCTATCGACAAACAAACAATCTGTTGTAAAAATGAAATTCCCTTCTCTTGAATGGGAAGAAGTCAAAGATTTGCACGATAGGTTTGTTTCCTTGATGCGGAGCGGAGTTGACAATAAGTTGTTAAACGGGGAGTATGCTACACGAGACTTGGTTAAACGCGTTGCTGATATCGTTTGGAATTCTCTAACTCGTAGTTATTACAAAGACCGTGCCCATCTACAGTCAATATATAGTTTTTTATCAGGCAATAAGCTTGACTGTTTTGGAGTTGCATTTGCTGTGACTGCTGGATGTCAAGTTGTAGGTAAACGCGATGTCCATTTAGCGCTATCTGAAGATCATGCTTGGGTGGTCTTTGGGAAGGATGGAAAAGAAACCGCAGAGGTGTGTGTATTATTATTATAAGAATAGAGCATTTTTTATTTGCATTGTAAATGAAATGTAGTAGAAAGACTTATCAAGGTATTATAAATGTTTTATTATACATTGTCCCTATGTCCAAGGACAAACTGGAGATGAGTGCAACTAAATTGTAAAATGAAATGTTATATTATTATTATTATACATTGTCAGGTCACATGGCATGGTAAAGGTAATGAAGATAAAAGAGGCCGTTCTGTGGGTGAGGGGGTGTTGGCACGCTCTTGGCTGTATGTAGCTGGGAAACCTGTAGTGTGCACCAGAATCATGGAACTTGCTGCACTGGTCTCGTCAATCAATCCTACTCTTACACCTAATATTGATGTTCATGAAGTATCACAGATGCAACACAACCTCCTCTGGCTTTTGTATGATCATGGTAATAAATGTCATATCTTTATTTAATAGCTCTATGCAGGTAGAAAATTAAGACTATTTTATTTTTCTTCGAGATCCTTATCTTGCATCCATAAAAATCTGTCAAGACTGGACCAGTTAGAAAAAGAATTTATAACTAACTATATTTATGTTTTATATTCAATTACAGGTCATTTGGATGCATATCCTATGGCTCTTGGAAATCTAGGTGACTTGGATGAGTACATGGAGAGCCCCGGCGTACGGGACTTAAAAGAGGAATCACAAAACCCACCATTATCTCAGAAACTGGCTTCAAGACCAGACCCAGCAGCCCTGTATGTGCAAGCTATAAGGTCTGCAAGGACTTACTATGAAGATAAACATGTCTATCCCTACACATTCCAGGGTGGCTATTACCTCCGCAACAAAATGTACAAAGAAGCATTTAATGCTTGGGCTTGTGCTGGAGATGTTATAAGACAGTGAGTTGTTTATTTGATTTGAAACTTTATTGTACACAGAAAACGGTTCAAAAAGAGGAATAAATGTCATTTATGGCACTGTTTTCCAGTAAATGACTTTTCTTATCCAATCTGACTGTTTTTAATTTTTCTTATAGCTATAACTACTCCCGGGATGATGAAGAAATATATAAGGAGTTTTCTGAAATTGCTAATGAGCAAATACCTCAATTAATGAAACTAGAGAGTTCTGGACATTCAGCAAGAACAATACTAAAAGATCCAGAATGTTTTGCATCGCTGTTGAGGTTTGTAAAATAAGTTTTCATAATTCCAAGATTGGCAGGGAGTGTAACTGCTTTGATCTTGGCTGCAAGTCCACATTTAGCGCTCCTTAGCGCTTCCTGCACAGGAAGCCGCCACCGCGCTGTCGCCGCACCCCTACACTAGATACGCACCGCGTAGAGCACACCAACGCGCCGCTCCCGAGCCGTCAAAGCATAATTTTAACGCTCTACTGTTGTTAGTATACAGGGCGGTGCCGGCGCGGCAGCGAGCTTTACACGGCGCGTATCCACAGTATAAAATCGCGGCGACGGCGCGACAGCAGCGGCATCGTGTGCAGGAGCGCTCATGCCTCAAATGAGTTCCTATGACAATAGCACCAATACTATAACAAATATAGTCTAACTAACTAAAGTCTCCAATTTCATACACTATTTTAAGTAAATAATATTTTGCCTTGTGATTACAGATTCTATGACGGTATTTGTAAATGGGAAGAAGGAAGTCAAACACCCATACTTCATATCGGCTGGGCCAGACCACTGGTGAGCACAATATCCAAATTCGACGCCGAAGTTAGGGCTCAGGTGAACATTGTATGCAGTCCGGACGTGGACGAACCTAAAGAAGGCCACAACGGGGCGTCGTCGACGAAAGATAAAGGCGGAGAGAACGGGAACGACAAATGGAATGACAAGGCGGATAATGCAGAATTGAGTGTCAGGGAGCAGTTAACGGCGGCCGTGAACAGCCGGCCCCGCGTGACGCTGTACAGCCACAAGATGGCCGCGTTGAAGCCGCTGCTGCTGGCGGAGCGGCTGAACACGCACGCGCTGCAGCTGCAGCTGACGGCGCAGAGCCAGCTGCAGCGGCCGGCCGCGCCCGCCAAGCGCCGCGACGACGACTCGCCGCCCGCGCCCACCGCCCGCGGCAAGCGCGCGCGCCGCGAACGCTGACTCTAAGTGAACACCTGTTCCCTGTGCGACATTAAACACGCTTTTGATCAGACTGAACGATACAAACTTAACTTTAGCTTCGATATGTTCCGGTATTGTTGTGAGGGCTGTCCACGCTGTTCGGTTTTGGGCTCCTGAGCTCCGCGCCGTCCGGGCTTACCCTAGGTATTGCTACAATGTTCCGCCGTCGGAATGCAGCACTGGCGCAAACATTTGAAATGTCAACTGACATCTGTTGTGGAGGGTATATAAACGGAAAGCATGAACGATCTTTTTAATGCTTTTAATTTATTATGTAATGGACTCTAATAAACAATTTATATTATTTTTGTGTTCTAAAGTGTAATACATTAAAAGCATTGAAAAACTGAATTTGAGCGCGCATCGAATGTCGAGCGAGTTGTTGTGTGAACAACTCGCTTTGAACCCGATAGCGTCTTGAAACCTGCTACGGGAATACTTGTCTCCACGGAATCCATGAAAAAACAATAGAACTAAAATCCTATGTTCTAGCACAACTATATCAAATAAACACTCGACATTTGCAGAAATAAACTTCCCAGAGATGTTTTGTTGTTATAAAAAAAAGATACAAAATGGCGGATTGTTTACCGTTTGTTCTGGTAGCGCCCTCTGCTCGGCGTTTCGTGTAGTACTCCTTATTGCTTGACTCCGCTCCGCCTAAACACTTGGCCCGAAAGGTTCGGAGTTTAATAGGCGACGGCCCGAAAATGTGTGGACAGCCCTAACGCTCACTTCTTTCTTCAAAAGCATGTACCTATTTGTATTTTGAACAAGGCCCTAGCAGGCAAGTGAAATAGCACTTCCAAGAAGTGTATAATAATAATATAAAAATTATAATGTATAACAGTATTTGAGTATAATGCATTTATTATTATTAGACTGTAGCAATGATATGTGATGTTAATGTGTGATGTAAATGTAGTTTGTAGAGATTCCAGATTATCCGTTGTAAATAGTGTAACTTTATTGTTTTATCAGTGTATTCAAATTTTACATGTTACAGTATGTTAACAGTTTTCCTTACAACAATTATAACCACATTGCTGGACATTCTTGTTATATGCACAGTAACTATTTGTATTTATACAGGATGTTACACTCTGTATAATTCATTATAAACAATAATTATTTAAGTTAGTTTTACGTTTTAGTATGTATCTATTTATAAATGCGGCATTTTACAGCAGGCATTATTATTGTGCCTACCCATTTATGTATTTGATTTGTTGAAAGGAAAATATTTTATAAAGGAATCCAAATAGGTCGCTAGCAATTGAGTTAGGATTCTGCCGTTTAGAAAACTTCCGGAATATTCTGTGCGTGTCCGAACTACACCGTACCTACATGAACAAACACATGAAAATACCACATTATGGTAATCGCTTTGTTCTCAAACAAAAGTGGTTAGCTTCTGAGCCCCGATTACGGTAACTTTTAACGTCTACAATCCAGACACGCTTCATCGATTCTGCGATACGATTGGTCAAAACAGCTGACGTACGCTGTTTACGCTGGCGTACGTCAGCTGTCTTGACCAATCGTATTGCAGAATCAGAAACGCGTCTGGATTGGAGACGTTAAAAATTACCGTAATCGGGGCTCTGGACGTCCTGCGCGGGCTAAACACACAGCCGTGCCTAACTAAACTTTAAATGACAATTGAGTGATAACTTTAAAATAGCTTTAAGATCATATACTGAACCGTCTTATCAGAACGTATGAAGAAAGTAATAACTTTATATCTCTTTGGCTGTCTTATCAACGCAGGATGTACGTAGAAATGTAGATATATCAGGAAGTTTGATAACTATAAAAATAAAATTGTATCAATGTGATGTGTTGTGTTGTGTAGTTAAAGGTAGAATGCTTAGTAAACTTTTTTTACTTTGTTAATAAAATACGATAATTTAAGTGATAGAAACTGCAATTGTTTCTTACTTTTTACAATTTTGTCCTTTGACTATAATATAGTACCTATTTAGAAATTATTTATACATACAAAATATAATGTAAATGTATTAAGACATGTTGATCACTTACAAGAGTTTACGGTTAACTTATGTAGATACGTTATCTACATAAAAAACTTAAATGCATTTATGAAATGTCTTGAATGGAAGTAATTTTAGCTATCTAAGAATGCCTATTAGTTGTTACAACAACTGACGCTATGCCGTAGTGGCAATCCCAGCAGTCAGTAGACCCAGGCCGCACAACCTAGAACTTGCTATGTTGCGGTATTAAACTGCATTGGTTCGTTATCTTTGCAGAATAGAGGTAACTCCTCTACCTGACCTGGGGCCTGCCGAGCTTTTGTAAATAGCCCACCGTGCTTTGTTAAAGTGAAATAATAATATGTTTAAACATAATGAAATAAATGTATGTTGCTACTTCTAAAACGTTTTCGTGGCCCCTTTAAAAAAGGTCGAGTATAGTTGCTAAGCAAAGCATGCATGTTACCAAGAAATCGTCCTACAATCTAGTTCTAGGCACAAAGTGATATGCACTTGGTTGTGTGGCTGGGTCCCTATGACATGCGTTTTTTTAGCGGTGTGTAAATACGACCACGATACTCGGCTGCAGCGTTCGCATGCATGCGCGATCTAAATCATTGTATTTATTAATTATTTTACTTTTCGTTGTCGTTACAATTTAATAGCTGTAATGTTTTCTATTGATTATCTTTTTTGACAGTGTGTAGAGACTGTACTGGGCCCGATTCTGAGTGAACCGCTCTCTATTGACCTAAACCTGAATCTTCAAATTATAGGTATATATTTTAGTTAAAAAGTGGATAGTGTCAAAATAAAATTAAAATAGAAAAACATGTTTTTCACATCTAATAAAATGTAATAATTATTTATCTCATTACAAAGAAAATAAAGAAATAATTACTATATTAAATGCAAGATTTTTTTAAATATTTAATTGGTAGGATGTATTTCTTTTGTAAAAGAGCATTCTCATTTATCAACAGCAAATCACTAATTTGTATGTAATAATGTATTATTATTTTCTTTACTTATTAGCTAGTCCAGGCACAGTCATGACTGCAGAGATGCTAACTGAGATTGACACTTTCAAATTTTAATTGTAATTAAAATAACCGCAGGATCGGTCACACTGTCTACGCTGCAGGCACTGCACTGTTTAGTCTTTGAGCATAATGCCTTCTTCATTAATATAAATAAGTAGTAGGAATAGGAAATATTTTTCTGTTTACAAGTTGAATATACACACACCGGCAGATTTAGCGGAACGCAAAAAAAAGTATGAAAATAAGGAAAATTACTACTGATCTATGAAATATTTATTATACAAAATAAAGAGATAATTAAAATAAAATAAAATAACATATATTTCTTAAATATTTAGTCGTTTTTATTTAATAAAAAATCATCGAAACGAAATTTCAATTTTTCAGTTTTGAACAAAAATTAGAAATTGTGGCCAGATTAAAAATTAGGGTAGCTTATCACTAACCAAATGAATTAATTAATGATGGGTATTACCCCCTCTTGCTCTGATGATGGTTTCCATTCATCTGAGCATGCTGCAGTTAATGTTATGAAGGGTATTTTGGGGCAATGTCTGCCATTCCTCTAGTAACGCGTTTCTCAACACCACCAGTGGTATTCTGAGTTTAACACATCTTTTAAGAAAGTCCAAGACATGCTCTATAGGATTCTTGTCTAGGGATCTTGCCAGCCACTGCATCATGGGTATATCCAAATGGTTTAGATGTGCCTGTACTGAGCGAGCACTGTGAAAACGAACATTATCGTGAATTAAACTAAAGGAGTCCACAATAAATGGAGTAAATGGCACATCATGTTCTTCTAAAATGTTCCTAGTGTACCATTCAGAAGTCGTATTTCCTCCATCACCCACCACTAACTCCGTGCGAGCTCCCAAACAAATCCTTCCCCACACCAGAATTAAGCTACCTCCATAAACCACGATATTTTCAAAATTAAGACTAAATGTTACGTTCTCTTTGTGTCTCCATATTCGCTATCTTCCATCGATCTGGTTTAAGAGAGCTCTGCACTCATAAGTGAAGAGATCATGCCTCCAGTCGTTCAAGACCCAATCACGATATTCACGTGAAAAGTTCAATATGTTTTTTCGGTGCTGTGTCACAAGTTGGAGCTTTCTCGGGTATGCACGACCCTATACCAACTTCAGTAAATCTCCTGTGAACTGTGGGCTCAGTCACTCTTACTCCTCGAGTGTCTTTAAGGTTATTTCTGGCTTGAACAGCAGGTAACCGCGACTTTCTGAAAACTCGAAGTTGTAAAAAACGGTCATCCCGTCGCGAAGTACGCCTTTTTCTGACTTGAACCCTCCTCCTAACGACAGAAATGATCAATCTGTACCGTTGGTTACTGCCATGGGTGGTCGATACTGATCAACGACGTCTTACGGCAGCCGATTTGTATGCATGGCCGTTACTTCTCATTTCATCTGCCTTAATGATTTCTGACGGTGCTAAGCTGGGCATAATAAACCCTTATAAGTAACTGAATGCTTACACAACAAAATTCTCAGAAAAAAAACATCTTTCACGTAAAAGAAATCCAAATTAGCAAAAGCTTCATTCAATTCAAAACACTCAACGAAACTGTTGATGGGGTAATTTAAACAAAATAATTAAAAAAATATACTGTTGGCAATTATTTTTTTCATATTTAGAATAAAATTAAAAAATAATGTCATAATTAGGCATTTTTTTCCTAAAATAATGATGATATTGATGCTTTTTTTTCCGTTCCTCTAAATCTGCCGGTGTGTGTAATAAAATCGAGAAAGTATTATTATAAAAATGTGTTTTTCTTATTAATATTATTTTATAATATTCTTTGCCTTTTTCATAAAAATCTTTCGACATAAAAACTGTTACATTTTATCTATTTTATTCCCTGCCCGTATTAGACGAGCAGGTGATCGCCAGACCTACGTCATTTTTTATGGGCTATATTTCACCGGGACACCATAGATAGCGGCGCAACCAGTCGCCGCTACCAACAAAATGTATACAGCCATAGAGAAAAGTAATACTTATACAGCTTTGTGCAACCAAACGGACACAGGTGAGTAACTCTATAGTAGGGAATTTAGTGCAAGAACCCCTCCACTTTGGTATAGAAGGCTCATTTTTGCAACAGTGGTTCTTTGGGTGCTCCTGAGTGGATTTCCGTCGGTAGACATCGGGAGCCCCCCCTGTGGTAGCAGGGGGAGGGGGGGCAAGTTTCCTTCCGCCACGCTTCACTTTAAGGCCCATATCTTCAAAACTATGGGTATTAGGGCAAGTGTGGTATCATTTTCGGATAATTAAAGGATGGCGAATTCATTTCTAGAACAAGCTTTTTGCCTTTTCATACAAAAAATAGAAATATTGAGTAAAATTCACAAAAACCAAAAAGTATTTTTTTAAATAAACGTCGTTAACTTTTAAACCAATGAAGATAATCTAATAAAAAAAATATGACCTGAAAGCTACATTTATCAGGATTATAAAAATATAACATTGAATGGTACTTTTTTCGCAAAAAGTGGGTGAAAAAAATTTTTTCTTCAGGACACAGCGGGCGAATTTTATTGCGCATCGGAAAAAAATATTTATTTTATCCATGAATTCATAATACACTCTGAGGCACAATTAACCGCCCACTTACATTTTCCGATGTAACTGCCACAATTAATTATGGATTGTTTTTTTTCTTGGCTATTTTGTAGATTGGATGATAACAAAAGAAAAAAAAACTTTCAATCAGATATTGCTTTAATTTTTAATACGTAATGAAAAAAAGTTTGAAATTACCAAATAATGAAGAAAAATAACGGTGATGATAAACAATCTAAAACTTTTAGTTGGTATTAAAAACAAAAAGTTAATAATGAGTACTGCCTCCTCTGGCTCTTATGACTTCTTCCAGTCGATTTGGAACACCATCCATTATGTCTTGAATATCTGACTGCGGTATATTCTCCCACTCTTCGACCACAGCAATCTTCAGCTCATTAATCGAAGTAGGAGCCGGAACCCGACTTCGTACTCGCTTTTTAAGATTGTCCCAAACGTGTTCAATGGGGTTTAGGTCCGGGCTTCGTGCCGGCCATGGTAATCGGGCTATACCCACGGTATCAAGATACTCCGTAACGACTCTAGCAACGTGCGCACGTGCATTAAAAGAAAATCGTCTCCAATAAATGGGGCAAAAGGGATGACATGAGGTTCTAAGACCTCTTCCACGTACCTCTGAGCGTTTACGCTGCCTCTTTCAAACACAACCAACTCTGTACGAGCCTCATAAGTAATACCACCCCATACCATGACTGAGCCACCTTGATAGCCCACTGTTTCCACAACAGCACACTGTGCAAACCTCTCACCGGGGCGTCGGTACACACGCCGCTGGCGTCCATCGGGACCTCTTAGAGCTACTCTGTACTCATCAGAGAAGAGGACGTTCTTCCATTGGTCCATGGTCCAGTTACGGTATTGTTGAGCAAATCGAAGTCTTACCCTCCGGTGCTCTGTGGTCAATGCTGGGACTCGACCTGGCCGGAATCCAGTCAAATTACGTTCTGCAAGCCTTCTTCTTATGGTCCTAACGCTAACACTTACATTTCGTACTTCATATAGGCGGTTACGGGCTTCGGGAGCTGTAGTGAAGCGATTTCTTAAAACGTTGGACACGATGAAGCGGTCATCTCGTTCAGAGGTGCACCTCCTACGACCTTGTCCTGGTCTTCTGGTGTAAGATACAGTTTCTCTGTATCGTCGGACGGCATCACGTATCGTAGTTCGAGGATATGACAGCATACGGCCTATACGACGTTGGCTGTATCCAGCATCTGAAAGCGCCACCGCTCTAGCTGCACCGGCTGCATCCAATGGCATTTTACTGAGTAAAAGGCAACTGACACACTCTCACGCACCTCAAGAACTAAGAAATGTGTCTAAAAACTTTACACGCAATACTTAATGTCCGCGCAAAACAATCAGTCGGCAAGTCAATTTTTGACTAAAATCAATAAAACAGACTCACACATGAGGGTATCTTTAAAAACGTGGTAGAAACTGTCTTAATTCATCAGAAACTATCCACTTAATAAATTGTCATTCAACTTCATGAGCGTTTAGTTAAGTATTGTAAACAAAGTTAGGCCGCTTTAGTTGGGTGGGCGGTTAATTGTGCCTCAGAGTGTATTTGGTTCATAAGCAAGCAAGGATTATTATTTTAGAATTTATTTAGAGTTGCTGGCACATCAATCTACCATAATTTGTATTTTTTCGTCAATTGATTTTGAACTCTATGTGTGAGACATAAGGTTGAAAATAGCTTAAATACATTTTAATATTGAAAATATCATAAGAAGAAACAAGAAGAAAGCACTAAATAAAGAACTTTAATTTGTCTAAACGTCTTAATGATTATTATTATTTTAATTAACACTTTTATTTCTACATACTATTGTACCAGTGATTTAACGGAAAGGTAAGTGTGAGGAAAATGAGGTTTCACAATCATAGTACGGGAGATATTTTTAGCACAAAGGTTACGGCTGTGACCGTTTTAGTTGTTTTTTTCAGACAGCACCAGCTTGTGCACTACTTCTTGCACTTACATCTCACCATTTCCAGGCAAGCCTCGGCAGCTACGGGCAAACCGGTCCATGTAGGCTCTATCTTGCTATCGGCTCTGGTCCACCCCCAACCAGTCGGGTAAAGGGAAGACTGAGTCGGTTGCTTGCAACTAATCCTATACGCGAACCCCTTGGATTGATCTAATAAGTAAGTGGATAGATCTTGAACAAGGGACGACTAGAAAAGAGGACCAAAATCCCAACAGAACAGCCTAATCTGGTTTACTGACAGCTCAAAGATGCAGTAGCGGCGTAGGGGGGGGCGGGCCGCCCCGGGTGCCAAGCATCAGAGGGTGACACATGTCGCACAGATTAGTACTCACTGGCGGATCTGCATAGCAAGTCTGAGGTCTATGTCACTGTCTTTCAATCTTGGAATCGGTAGGTAACCCCAAAATCGTGGGGGTTACCAGGGGGTGCCTTATAGGACTTACACCGCCACTGCAAAGATGGCCTTGGGAAAGGGAACGGGCGTCTACTGTAAACAGTGTAAACACTTCGAACATAGTGAACGCTTAAAGAGGTTTGCTACAGTGTTTCAAGCTGAATTCTACGCTATAATATGTGTGCACTAGCCTATATATAATGGGGGGTAGAAGTTGCTCGCGTCCGTAGGAAACACCACCTTTTCCGAGGCCCACCCTACACGTGCCCCCCGGGTGGTGCCAAATGAGCGACAACGCCGAACAACAGGCGGCGGTTAAATAACCTGACCATCTGGTGCACCATAAACCAAGGAGGACTAAATCCCTCCTAAAAGCATGGCCATGTCACCTTGGGAAAGCGACATGTGTAATCCTCCCATCCCCCTCCACTCCCCCCACACCTCAATAATCCTCACTCCTCCCCATCAACCCACTCCTCTCCAGTCTCCCACCCACCACACCCTACATAGCCGAACCGTGGCGGCGCATAACCACACCGGGCCCGCAAAGCCCTGGGGCACTAAATACCCCCTAAAAGCTCGCACCACACTTTCACCATGGGCAGGTGGCAGTGTGCGTTACTATCTTCCGCCCGCACACCTTATGATGGCAGACTCGAAAAATGTATTGCCCCAGGAGGGTACCACCGAAGGTGGAGAATCCCTCACCGGACCCAATCCGGTCTGTCCCACGTACTCTGGGGGGGACAAAGAATGCCACAAGCCAGGATCAAGCCTGGACTTAACATGCCTAGCAGAGGCGATCCCATCCACCGCGCCGGTCGACACCCTGTCGCCCTGGAACGTGGTGATGCACAAGCGGCCCAAGAAGGGCGATAAGAAGAAGCAGCAGGAGCAGCAACAACAACAACAGCAACGACAGGCAGGCAAACCGGCTCGCGTTCGTCCCAGCAGGCGAGCGAGACAGAAAGCCCGCCAGTCGCTAAACTCAAGAACACCCCACGTGGCGGAAACGCAGCGTGAGAATCTGCCGTCCACCTCCAAGGTGTTGACCGATTCGCAGGGCACCACGAATCATAATCCTCCACCCCCACCACCGCCACCACCACCACCACCACCACCACCATCATCACTACCTCCTCCTCCCCCACCCCCACCTACGTTACCCAGTCAGGCGAAGGGTAAGGCTCCGGGAGGTTATCACGGTCGGCGGACTGCAGCGACGGCAACCCCTGCGCTTGAAAAGGCGCAACCTGGGAAGTGTGAACGTGCTTCAGCGAAGCGCGCCCGCCTGGACGAAACCAGGTCCCCCAGGGGGGAAGCCAAGCGTGCAAAAACCGACGTGAGGCCAAAGCGGACGATGAGCTACGCGGATGCGAGTCAATCGCATCTGCAGATAGCGGTGACCACCGTCCCGCCGAGGGACCTCACTATGAGCCAAGCGGAGCGGATCCGTATTGCTATCGATGATAGAATCACGGATACTGCTCTAACCCCAGGCATGCGTGCTCCGTCTTTGCGCGGTCGTCCCTATCTTTATGAGGGGGCTTTCGCGTTTTGGTGCGAGGATGCAAGGTCCCGCGAATGGCTGGAGAACCAGGTGAAATCCATTCCCTCACCTATCCCGGACACAACCCTGACAGTTGTAAAGCTGTCAGAAGTAAGGAGGAGGCTGAGAGCGGGACTTCTCCTACACAGCCACATTACCGACCCGGTGACGCTGCAAAAGGTCATCAGCAACCAAAACCCTTGGTACAAGGTGGACACCTGGCAGTGCATCAGCGCCTCGGTGACAGAGGGAGCAGAAGTAGCGGAGGAAGGTCCGTCATCTAGGTACAAAGCTGTGTACCTGGTCCTGGGGATCCCTGAGGACCAAAAACAGACCATCCTCGACAGAGACCGTCGGGTATCACACCTGTCTGGTGGTGGCTACATCAAATTCTTCAGTAGCAAGGAGGAAGAATCGGAGGCCACCACCACAACCACAGCAGCGACGAAGGAGTCGTCGACCCCAGAGCCTTCCACCTCAGCTCCCCATCAGGGTCAGAGCGAGTTGGAGACAGCCTCGCCACTAAAGACGGAAGGAGGGACCAGTGAAGACGAAGATGGCCTCCTTAACAGTCCTTAAATCCACCATCGACGTCATACAAACCAACCTCCAGCACAAACAAATAGCGGCGGCGTCACTACGCAGGGTGCTGGAGGTAAATAACAATAGGACCGTCGCCCTGATCCAAGAGCCCTGGATCAGAAACAACAAAATCTGCGGCCTAAACAACACAGGAGGTAAGTTACTAGTAAACACCTCCATTGATAAACCAAGAACGTGTATTTACATGCCGAACACGTTAAGCTGTACCATGTTAAATCAGTTCTGTTCCAGAGATGTCACCGCAGTGAAAACCGTGACAGAACAACAAACCCTAGTGCTAGCCTCAGTGTATATGCCAAGTGAGGATGCAGTTCCCTCACAAGAACTCACCGCACTGGTACAACACTGTAGAGAGCAGGCCTGGGGCTTGATCATCTCCGCAGACTGCAACGCACACCACCCGCTGTGGGGAAGTACGGATTCAAACAAAAGGGGTGAGTTACTAACTGAATATTTATTCCAATCGAACCTGAATATTATGAACAAAGGAGCTGAACCCACCTTCGTAAGTTCAAGGTACCAAACTATAATAGATCTGACGCTGGCAACACATGAGGCGGCGGAACTGATTGAAGGCTGGCATGTGTCAAACGAGCCATCCTTTGCGGACCACCGACGCATATGTTACCAAATAAAAATGAAACTAACAGACCCTGTTCCATATCGTAACCCCCGTAAAACCGATATAACAAGGTACACTAAAATACTAACCAAAACACTAAACGATACACAAATGACAGATGTAACACTTAGCACTAACAATATAGAGCTAAACATACAAAACCTCACAACTGCTCTAACGAAAAGCTACGAAGAGTCATGCCCAGAAGTTACTCCCAAAGTTGCGAACAAAGGTTCCTGGTGGGGGCCGGAACTTGAACGCCTTCGGAAAAAACTCAGGACACTTTTCAACCGAGCGAAAAACACCAGAACCAATGAAGACTGGAACAAATACAAAGAAGCACAGAAGCACTACAAGAAGCGGATCAGATTCCGTAGTAGAGAACACTGGCGCAATTTCTGTAGTAGCATAAACTCAACAAGCCAGGCTGCTAGGATTAAGAAAATCCTATCAAAAGGTGATCTCAATCTCCTGGGCTTCCTAAAGAAGGAAGACGGCACCTACACGAACACGGAAGATGAAACAAGCACAATGCTGCTAAAAACACACTTTCCGGGTTGTAAGATCACATCGATCGCAAGGTGGCAGGATGAACAACAAAGCACACCGACAAACGAAGAGTGGAAAATCGCCAATAGTATAGCAACAGCGGATAAAGTAAATTGGGCGCTAAATAGCTTTCAACCCTTTAAATCCGCAGGACTGGACGGAATCTTCCCAGCGCTATTACAATGGCAAACAGCCCAAATACTAAAGTACCTAGTACAGATATACCGGGCATGCATAGCTTTTAAATACATACCCAAGCCATGGAGGGAAGCAAAAGTAATCTTTTTACCGAAACCGGGAAAAGAAGACTACACACAGGCAAAATCCTTCAGACCAATTAGTCTAACATCGTTCCTACTAAAAGGACTGGAAAGATTGGTAGACCGGCATCTCAGGGATGGCGTGCTGAAAAGCAAACCACTACACCCCCAACAACACGCCTACAGGAAAGGCAGATCAACAGAGTCGGCTCTACACATGGTAGTACATAAAATAGAGTCGGCCATCACAAACAAAGCGTCAACCCTTGCTGTCTTCATAGACATAGAAGGAGCGTTTGATAAAACTATGCACAACAGCATAAACCACGCCCTGGAACAATTCAACGTAGAACCAACCGTAAGAAGCTGGGTCACGGAACTAGTTAGTAAAAGGGCGGTTCAGGTGGTGGCGAACACGACTACCAGAGCAGAGGTTGTCAGAGGATGCCCTCAAGGAGGCGTCCTATCGCCACTACTATGGAACATGGTAGTGGACAGTCTGTTAAGGAAACTAAATGACAGAGGGTACACAGCCATTGGATATGCAGATGACATCACCATACTGTTAAACGGAGGGGCTGAAAACGTGCTATGTGAAATAATGCGTTCAGCCCTAAACATTGTTGAAAACTGGTGCAACGACCACCAGCTGTCAGTAAACCCAAACAAAACTGAACTAATCCTTTTCACTAACAAAAGGAAACTACCAGAGCTCCAGCTACCAGAACTCTTTAAAACAAAACTCTCCCTCTCAACACAAGTGAAGTATCTGGGCATCACCTTTGACCACAAATTGAACTGGGCGAGTCACATTGAAAACAAGACAAAGAAGGCCTGTATAGCATTTTATCAGTGTAAAAGACTCATTGGTAGCAGATGGGGTCTTAACCCTAAGATAACACTTTGGCTCTACACATCAGTTATCAGGCCCTCTGTCACTTATGGATCAGTTGTCTGGTGGCCCAGAACAAAACTATCCACAGTAAGATCAAAACTCCAAAGCCTGCAACGTCTAGCAAGCATAGCGGCCACTGGTTGCATGAGAACCACACCATCGGCATCACTTGAGTACCTTCTGAATCTTAGACCCTTAGATCTCATCATTCAGGAGGAAGCGCAAGCAGCCGCTCTAAGACTTAAAGGAAACGGCCTATGGAAGCAAAACAAGGAGACAGGACACTCTGCGATCCTGCAGAAAACCATAAAAGAAATACCTCTCACTGAGGCACCCATCGACAGGATACCCTGTGAACACATTTTCGACCGAAGATATAATATCCAACTTACAGCGGAGACGCGAGATTACTCTGGAATCAATGAAGTTAGGATATACACGGACGGCTCCATAACTCAAACGGGTACAGGAACTGGTGTCTTCTCGAATGATCTTAATATAAGAATATCAACAACATTAGATAAACACAATACAATTTTCCAAGCAGAATGCATTGGAATTACCAAAGCAGCACAGGCGGTAACAGCCAGAGACATCCGAGGTCTAAACATAAGAATTATCTCGGATAGTGCATCCGTACTGCAAGCGCTAAAAAGCAACACAATAACAACGGCCCTTATATTGGAATGCCATGAAGCGCTCCAAGACATTGCAGCTGTAAATGGAGTTACCCTGCAATGGATCAAAGGGCACAGTAACTCTTTAGGCAACGACGCAGCGGATGAACTGGCAAAAAGAGGTTCGGACACAACAGTATTTGGCCCGGAACCAATACTGCCGATACCACAAGCACAGATCAGGAACTGGCTGCGTTCCAAAACAGAAGAAAAACACCACACAGAATGGAAAAATAGCGAAGGATGCAGGCAAACAAAAGATGCGGTTCCGGACGTATCGAAAAAGTTCTCCCGCAGCCTCATCAGACTAAACAGGGACAGCATCCGCAAGGTCTTAAGTGTCATAACCGGACACTGTATGCTAAACAAGCACCTATACAATATAGGTGTCACAGACAGCCCACTATGCAGGGGGTGCATGGAGGCAGAGGAAACACCGCAGCATGTGCTCATGGAGTGCAGTAGCGTGGAAGAACAACGGGCTCAATTTCTTCGATCACCGTCGTCGCTACAGGAAGCCTGCAGCAGCCTGGACGGGCTGCTCGCCTTCTGGGGGGATCTGGGGTGGTTGGAGTAGGAAGATAAACCACAAATCGCGCACAATGGCCCTATCATGAGGCTAAGTGCGGTAATCGATTGCCCTGCAAAACTAACTAACTAACTATGTGTGCACTAAAGAACAGGGGTGTAAAAAACGCAACATTTACATCCTGATCCACAGCCAGGCAGCACTCAAACAAAAAGCCATCGTCTCAGTGAAGGTTGAGTCTAGAATTATTCTAGATGCAATCTTAAAGATGAACAAACTCGGAAAGCATAAAAGTGTCCCTGATGTGGGATACCTGGACATACACGGATCAAATGCAATGGGAGAGCCGACAGTCTAGCGAAACTAGGGTCAGATGCGATACCTATTGGGTCAGAACTGATACTTACCTTTATCTAACGGCATACCTCATGGCCATATTCCAAGAAGCACAGTGCTGAATGGGAAATCTCCGATATAAGATAAGCCTCTCCAAATCATTCCTAAAGGGAAACACAGGGTCATGGAGAAAACTCATTAAGCGGAAATGAAAGGTACCTAAGCCCAAGCAATTACTGGTACGCAAACTGGGCATTATGGAACGAACCAAATGTCCCACAAAATGGGTCTAACAACAGAAGACAGCTCTCGAGCATGTGGAATACATGTGGGGTCCATGAATCAATACTGTAAGGATGGGTCTGCTTGGGTCAGCATAACCGGCATCAGAAGGCTTAGAAGGCTTTCACTCAGACGCTTAATTCACCTAATGAATAGGATTTTTTTGGATGATAGGGAATAAAAAAATGGAGCATATGGATCCTAATGGGTCGCTGTGGACTACGCTTAGACCTAGCTTAGCTTAGGCCCTACATAAGATAACCCAGACAGCAGCAGCAGCTTTGTATCAGCCTTGGCTACTGGCAGTATATCAAGGGATTCGCGTATAGGATCAGGTGCAAGCAACCGACTCGAGTCTTCCCTTTACCCGACTGGTTGGGGGTGGCCCAGAGTCGATAGCAAGATGGAGCCTACATGGACCGGTTTGCCCGTAGCTGCCGAGGCTTGCCTGGAAATGGTGAGATGTAAGTGCAAGAAGTAGTGCAGAAACTGGTGCTGTCTGAAAAAAACAACTAAAACGGTCACAGCCGTAACCTTTGTGCTAAAAATATCTCCCGTACTATGATTGTGAAACCTCATTTTCCTCACACTTACCTTTCCGTTAAATCACTGGTACAATAGTATGTAGAAATAAAAGTGTTAATTAAAATAATAATAATCATTAAGACGTTTAGACAAATTAAAGTTCTTTATTTAGTGCTTTCTTCTTATGATATTTTCAATATTAAAATGTATTTAAGCTATTTTCAACCTTATGTCTCACACATAGAGTTCAAAATCAATTGACGAAAAAATACAAATTATAGTAGATTGATGTGCCAGCAACTCTAAATAAATTTTAAAATAATAATCCTTGCTTGTTTATGAACCAAATAGTATGAATTCATGGATAAAATAAATATTTTTTTCCGATGCGCAACAAAATTCGCCCGCTGTGTCCTGAAGAAAAAATTTTTTTCACCCACTTTTTGCGAAAAAAGTACCATACCAGGGGGTGCCATAGGACTTGTGACGGGGGGGGGGGGGGGGGTGATCGCCCCGGGTACCAACCCATGCTACGCCGCCACTGTCCCGGTGAAATATAGCCCTAAAAGCAGCTGAAAGTTTGTCAGCGTATGCCAAAGAGCATAAAAGAGGCGTATGCTCCCAATAAAGAAAGGATAGAATGTTGGAGAATCATAAAGTTTAGGTCATCGTGACTTTGTCAGCTATCCTAAAAAACTGGCAAGGAGTTGGTTGGAACTGTCAAAGCTGTCTGGCTCATACTCTCTAATCTGTGGTCTGGCTGATGAGGAAACTACTTCTAATTATTGCCTTAATATTTTAAATAAAAAACAGCTTTTATGGTATTTTAAAAGATAACCGTAAGCGGTATAATCTATATATATAAAAATGAAACCCGTTTCGCGTTGTCACGGCATCACGTGTGAACGGCTGAACCGATTTCGATAATTCTTTTTTTTAAATGTTTGTGGAAGTCCAAGGATGGTTCTTACGGAAAAAAATATTAAGAAAATCTCTACGCTAAGGCGGTACGAAGTTCGCCGGGTCAGCTAGTTTATTCCTATATCCGTAACCGAATCCATAACCGAAACTACATATCCATAAAACATCCCTAAATTATGACTAAAAAAAATTAAAACTGAATACTTGGCTGTATGGCGTAATGCCCTTGCCTTTTCCTGAAAAAAAAAAAAGCAATATGTCAACATAATGTAAGTCATCTGTCATTTTTTGTAATTATTATTACTTACACCAGCAGACCAGTGTTGCCAGAAGGTTACTTTTGTAACCTTTTAGGTTACTTTTGAACTGCATTGGTTACTTTTAGGTTACACTAATGAAAAGGTTACTTTTAGGTGATTTTTCAGAAATTGTAGAATTAACTTTTACAGGTTATTCAGTAAAAATATTAATAGTGACAATTTAAAAATTATGTCATAAACTGCATTTAAACATGAATTTGATTTATTATTTGTTAAAGACAATGAGTTTTAGCAAATGTTTTTTTGATAATAAAACGCAAATCCATGAAACGGTTTTATACGACCGGTCACTTTTCGGTCTTCATGGAATGGTCAAAATTTCGAATTTAGGTAAACATGAACCATCCATGAACAACCTTACACAATCGCTCCGCACCCCCCCCCCCCCCCCCCGTATGAAGGTTACTTTTTATTCAAAAAGGTTTCATTTTTTTATATTTCTGGTAATTTCTGACAAGACCCGACTGGCAACACTGCAGCAGACATACTCTCTAATCTGCTAATCTGTGACTTACACTAGTGAATTAATTTGTGTTTCGACACAAGTTTCGATGTGATTGCATTTCTTGCATTTTTTCATGCTATAAGGCAAGCCCAGCATTACAAACAAACCAAAAATTGATATCAATTACTTTATTAATGCATTACATTCACGCCTCAGAGGTACATATTACATAAAATAAATGATCCCACAATTTAGTACAGCGACGCATAATTTAAATTCTCCTGTTGCTTTTATTTATTATGAATCGAAAGAGAAACGTCAATTATATAAAACCAGAGGATCCTGAGTTTTTAAAAGTACTAAAAAGACAAGCTGGTTATGATGACAGGAACCACAAGTTTGATGAACTTCAAAATGCCGAAGACGATTTTGCAGAGGACGATGAAAGCGAGAAACCTCAAGTCATTGTTCTAAAGAAAGGGGATCTTACTGCAGAAGAAGCTGAAGTGGAACAGAAAAAGCTCGAGATCCTAGAATCCAACACTAAAGCAGACCTAACTCAGCGAATAATTTTTAAAACTAAGCAGAAGTCAAGTACAGATAAAGAAACAAATAAAAGAAAATCTAGTAACGCTAAACAAAAAGAATCTAAGAGGTCTCGCCAACTGTTGTCCTTTGATAATGATGACGAAGAAGATTAATCTATTTCAATTACAATCAAGCTTATTGGTATAGTAACATTATCGATCGAAAACAAATACTTACTAAAATTAACAATGGATCATGATGCAGAACACATTGTTGCATTAATGTGGTGACAATTTCAGAAAAGGCCAGTTTTTTAATCAGTTGTCAAAGAAGAGAAAAAAGGAAATAATGGTTTTTGAAATAAAATCAAAGTGACCTGAATATAATGTTTTATTTTAAAAAACAAAGTTATTCTTACTTTGTGTACCTAAATGATATTGGGTTATAAAAAGTTAGAATATTCCTGACAGTAGTTTTTCAAATATTTATTACTTACATCTAGCTATTAAAGATTTGAAGAAGAAACTATCCCCACTCACTAACTTAATTAACATCAACGTCATCAACCAACTAAAAATGTTGGCTACAATTTCCAAATTATAATTTAATGAATTCATGAATGCCATACTTACCTTCCAAAGAATTTACAGTTTAATACAAGACTGATCTAATCAAAAATCTGTTTAAAAAGCTAAATTATACTGACAGCTTCATAAATATAATTAATAATATTTACACGTTTTTTTTATGCAAGACAAGGCAGGTATTTGATCGCAATTGCACCTGATGTTAAGTGAGATGCAGTCTAGGATGGTACATAACTGCCCTGTAAGTGCCTATTCACTCTCGCAAACTTAAGTTATAATGGAACTTTTTACATTATCATCAAAGCTAATCCTTTTTTTCAATTTTCCTCTGGAGCCTACCGATGTATTTATAATATCACTCCTCTGGTAGGTCATTACCATATCAGGGTCACTTTCATATTCCATCAGTTTTCTTAGTAAAAACTTTCGTTCTTCTTTTACGATTAAAATACTTTCCTGGATTTTAGCGACTTCGTCACATAAAGCTGCATTTTCCTGAAATATTACATAAATATTATTTTAAATATTCACTCAATTTCTTAAAATTACAATACTTTAATACCTATCCCCCTGAAAATTGTTTTTGTCTTCTGCAAATTTCTCAAATATTTTAATAGTCAATTTTATTATTATGTTTATACTCATAATACTTCATAGACCTGCTTACTTACAAAACATAATTTGCTACATACTTTATAAACACATTAATAGCTAATGAATATTGATGGGGGTTGAAAGTAATTCAATACATTATAAGATTAATTATTGTCTCACAAGTTCAAAATAATATCTAAATCAGTAATAAATTATTGTAAGATTGTGTTACATTTAGTTTTATCCCAGGAAAATTTTTAATTGTTATTAAATTTTATGTACCAGTAGCAAGCTTTTAATCCTGATTTTTATGTATTTATACTTTCGTCTATATCTTTTGTTCTGCTTCTCCAACTGAACATTACTCATTATTGGCATTTAATTATTTTTATCAAACAAAATTACGCGATAAATAAACTCGATCAACCAAATTCGACTATTTGAAAATATGACATTGACATTTTTTTTCTTTTCATTATGGGTAAGGACGTATAGGAATGTATCGAATGGATCGTATAAGCTTCGTACTGTAGTCGTAATGCATAAAGTAAAAAGCAGTTTTAACCCTATATTGATAGATGGTTTCGACAGTCTAGTCACGAGACTCACAAGTCTAGCTAAAATGAAATATTAATTATAGCCTGACCAGGAACATAAAAACCCTCGCCATGTTGCGGAAAACTAATGGTACTAATTTCTTTTAATGGCAACAGTAACTGAAAACTTCATTGACATGTCACCTTGCATGTCAGTCTATTGCTGTCAAAGTGTAAACAAACTTTATTTTAAATGTGCGCAATTGATTTTGTAAATGAAATTGCTAAAATCTTTTTATAGTCGTGAAAGAAAAGTGGTTCACAATGTGTTAAAGTATTTGTCGAAGAGAAATACCAAGGGTTCGGACAATATTTTCATTGAATAATGTTTCCAACAAAGGTTGTCAAATTGACTGACATGTTTATCGTATAGTACAGTCCACTATGAAAATTAGCTGTGGTTTGTTTCAACTACCTATTTTAAAGTTTTTTGTCACTTTCTAAGTGTTGAATTTTATGGAATTGGGAAAGAAGTACCGAGTTTGAAGCGTTCATGAGCAGACATTGCAGTTTAATATTCAAGTTCTGAATTTGATTATTGATGAATACTAAAATAAATCCTACTAGCTCGATTGATGGTGTCATTTAATTTATTTAAACCAGGTTACCTATAATAATATTTTTTCGTTAATTTATGAAAATATTAAATTAGCCCGTAATCCTGATACATAAAGTTAGCCTATTAATTTAACACAGGTACGACTGTACTCAGTGTTGCACTATCAAATGCAATTGAAGCGCCTCTATGCCAGGGTTTTTATGTTCCTGGTCAGGCTATAATAAGAATATTTATTAATTACAATACTAACGGTAATTAAAATATCTCTGTACTTGTTTAAAAACATTTAAAGTTGCGTATGCACAATAATCTTAAAATTAGTTATTCGATGAATAAAATAATAACATCAATTTAATATAGGAACAAAAATTAAACATGAAAGCTCTTCTTGAGCGTACCAAACAAAATTAATTGCAGCAAAGTTATATAATAGCTATTATATTCTGTGATAATAGTGAGTGAATAATAATATTATGTAATGGATGGATTCAAATAAGTAGGTATCGTTTTATTTTTGGGTAGTTGCTAAAGCCTATAGGCACGGACTATTGGAGTTGTATTTAATAAAAATGCATATTGCATACCAAGGTAAGCTTTGGTCCAGAGCTCGCACCCTCTCCCTGAATAATTCCAGGCTACGACCTTATGCCTCTGCCAAATGGTTCTTCAGAATTAGTAGACAAATAGAATATGCCTCTCATATTCCAATCCGCAGCTTCACCCATGAAACCCACATGCGGGCAGGCTTTTTCCAGGTCGCTTCGCCAATTATTACATCGGTACGCAGGGAAGGCTTTAGGATTTATAATGGATTCAGCGAAGTAAATATGCGCTCTGCCATGACTACAAGCATCTGTAAAAGAAAAGAAAAGTTCTGGGACCGCATTGGTGAGTTTTTAATCCAATGCAATAGTAAATCACTTTGGAGTCTTGTTAATAGGTTGGAATTTCATTATCTAAAAAGTTAAGAAGCTTGCATTCTATAGGCCAAGGGCTGAACATCACCAAATTATTTTTTCCCGAATAATTTTAAATTCGATTAGTTATAACATTTTAAGTATACTTACTATTTTATAAGTAGGTATTAAAATATGACGCAACGTACCCCAGTGAAATATATTTTGAATGTTGCATCCCGGTTGGGGTGCCTTTCCATTATTTGGATAAAAATCAGCTTGACCAATTGCATCCCAAAAGCCAAGTACTCCTCCACACGTATGAATCACATCTACAAACTTTGCATCCGCATAGTCCAGCCTTGTTTTTTGATTTTGTATATTTTCAAACATTGGTAATGCTGGATCAAGGCCTGCAATTAAATTTTTAAAATAGAAATAAAAATACCTGCCTAGCTAGAGCTAATTAAGCGGGTCAACTGTTAAAGGAAATATAGGAAAATGTACCTACGTAGCATAATTAAATTAATACCAACCTGTGACTCGGCCAATTTTGATTTCCGACTCATAACCTGCAATTCCCATTACGTGTGCGCCTAGACTATGTCCAATTAGATGCATTTGATCACCGGAAATGTTAAACCTCCTGTGCATTGAATTCAGAAATTGAGCTATTTTGCGGCCAACAGCTTTTGTTTGACTTGCAGCCGACATGTAATAATAGTTCATTGAGTATCCACTCCAGTCCACAGCAATAACGTTGACGTTGGTGCGTGCAATGAAATACGAATTTTTTATGTTCATCACAGCGCTTTTGTCGGCATTTGACATCCATCCGTGGGTTATAACTTTTAATGGGGCATTGTTAAAAAGGACACCCATTGCGTCATCTGTGAGCATTGCCGATTCATCCAAAACAATATAATTGTCAGGGTCTTTCCTGAAAATTTAATACACACAATAATTCAAATTTAAACAGTGCTAAAATCTATTGATTTGCGCGACTTGATGGTACCTAAGTAATTAATTTATAATAACATATTTAAAGTACGAGTTAAACTTACATGCTGTAAAGTCTAAACTCTATATCCTGTTCCGTTTTCATCGAAGAATATGAAAATGTTGATAAATTAACAAAATGTGGTATACCATCTCCATCCGGAAAATAGATCCAGTCTTTACCATATTCCCCCGTAATGGCGGCTATATGACCTAGAAATTTTATTAACAAATTGATAAATGGATTATTATTATAACTAACTAGCGGCCGCCCGCGACATCGTACGTGTGGACCCCGTTTTTTACCCCCTTAGGATTGAAGTTTCGAGTTTTTTTAGGGTTTTCCCGGAAATTATTCGAACTTTTCTCGCCGTAAAAACCAACTGTGGACTTCAATGAACATTAAAAACAAAGAATTGGTAAAAATTTTCCAGGCGCTTACCAACACATTTTGGGATTCATTTTTATACTATACAGGGTGTTAGGTAAATGGGTATATGAGCCGACACTAGCCCATGTATACATGGTCATATAAATGGTATGGTGAGTTAGAAATTTGATTTCATCATTTTAATTTTTTTAATTTTCATACAAATCGGATTTTATGAAATTTATTTTGTATGAAAATTAAAAAAAATAAAATGATGATATCAAATTTCTGACTTCACTATACCATTTATATGACCATGTTAACATGGGCTAGTGTCGGCTCATATACCCATTTACCTAACACCCTGTAGATACTACATTATTATTTTTAGCAATAGTGCTCGGGTCAGCATCATGACAATGTAAATGTATTATTGACTTAGTTAAAGTTACCTACTTACTTTGCAACTCAGCTTAAGAAAATATTATCTAAAATTAAATTTACTTAGGTATAAAATTAAATAATTTAATTTTAATAAAAATAATATTTTAATATCTTACCGATCCAGGAATTAATAAAACAAAATATTACGAAGTTTAGTTGTAGGACTTTTGCTTGAAGATAATTCATTTTTAATGTGTTATTGATTTGAATTTATTATGTAAGTACCTACAGTACAATTGAGAAACTTCCAAACTGAAATGGAATTGGTACTTACCTTCCTTTCAGTCCTTTATTTTATGTCAATGGCAAATTAGATAGTGCCATTCGTATTGCATTAACGATAAAGTTAATTGCCAATTAAACCGTTTTAATTAACCACCCTAATTTATTAAAAGTGCCTTTAGTATCAAATTGAGATAGGTGCGTATTATGACATGCAATAGACTTAAGGTCTACCAATTTTAGATGTAGGACGAAACTGTTTGCAAGATAGTGGTTTTATTAATATTCTTTTCAAGACTGGCCTAGTTACGTTACATTTATTTCGCGATGAATTGGAAAGGTCTTATTTAGAATCAATGTAACGTTCTGTGGAAAAAAAAACAGCAAATAAAAAGTTTTGTCCGAAGTTTTTTAAGTTTTTGACAACACACGTCTCACGGGGGTGATCATGGAATAAAATAAAAGGAACATTAAAATAATTAATTTTATTTAATTTTGTCAAAAAAAGTTAAAATTTTTGTCACTTAGGTAAAATATAATTTAATCTTATTTTATAATCTTAAAACATAAATTATTGTTAGTTTGAATAGTTACTTCAGTAAAATATTAGAAAATAAGTAAGTAAATGCACAACATACTTAGATTTCTAACTCCTACTACTTACATGTTGCAAAGAGTCCCTGGTTATTAATAATTTATTACCAATGCATTAAATTTTAATAGAGTTTTATACAATTTTAATTGAATTTAATATTCAGTAGTAAAGTAGGCACACGCATTTTATTCTTTTTGGCAATGATAACAAGCACAAGATAATGCTGATTTAAACACTAAATTTCTCTCTCCGTCCAAACAAAGAACTTTAACCGGAACCTGAAAAGAGTAAATGAAAATTATTGTTACTTTACTGTTAAAATATTAAAGAAGAAATCGTACTTACTTTAAATTTTTAACTATTGCACCGAAACATCGTACTTTTGAAGCATTGCAAGGCTCTTATTACAACTATGAGGATAATACAGATCGATCGATCTGTGCTTTAAAAATTATTTTTACGATGTTTCGGTGTGCAATAGTTAAAAACGTAAAGTAATTTAACTCATGTGACTTTTGTAACTTACATCTTCAGCTTCCATAATATTGCAGCATTGTCCTAACGACGTGACTGGATGCCGCTTGTACCCCAGCATGATGCTCGGCAGCGACCACGACTCGCAGAAGCCGCGGCAGGCGTTTGTCGTGATTTTAAACTCGACGCAGTCTGGTATGCTGATATTCCTCGTATGACCTAATCAAAATATTATGTAATTAAGGCGTAGTATCATTGTTATATTCAGAAGACACACTATTAATAAGGTTAGGTCAGGTATTCGGTCTGCCTGCCCAGACCAAGTAAACATCCTATTCAAAGGATTTTGATTTATCTTTAGGAATCAAACACTACTTAAGTAATTACATAAAAATTAAAGGGTGGTGACTCGATGAACAATGGTTAACTGGTAGAGAATAAGTACCTACTGGCATTAATCCCGCTATTTGTACAACTTTACGCTACGTGCAATTAAAATTTATACATCCTTCAGTCAAGATTACACATTACCTATACGATGACATCCGGGTTTTCTCCACGCGTCAGCGGCTAACGTACCACTAAGAGACAAAAACAATATTAAAACTTTTAGACACATTTTCAGTAAACTTTGCGAGACGTTCAAGAAAAATTGTGCTTTACAGTCTGATCAACTGCTAGCTTTTATACCAAGACGGACGTCATGGTACAAGTCGATCAGATGTGGTCAAGTTTAGGCAAGTTTCAGAGCAATTTTCAATTGCATGCCTGGATTAATTTAAAAAGAAACTTTATTATTAGATGTGATGATGTGCATAGCTGCGCATATTACCTAAGTCCTAAGAGGGTACCTAATTAAGTTTTCTATTAAATAAAACACTGAAAATGATGGTGACCGTCTCTTCCACTGCTTCTTCTTGGTCTCACAGCAATGTCATCAGAATTCAGTGCAGTCTCGGTATGTTTGGGAGGTTTCCTCAAAAGGGCCTTTGTACAGATTTTGTGTTAGAATTTCATTCTGGATAAGGGTTTGCTAGCTCTGATCATGTAAATTTATTCAGTTAAATGACATAAAGTTTCCACCTCATAACTTTATTTATTTGGACGTTAGTCTAAATTAATGAGGTGGCAGGCAGTTGAAAAGGACCGTGAAATTATGAAGTGTTAGTGATAAACAAACAGGTCAAGTGAGAATGAGACTCAGAATATGGCTGTAGAGTTGTTGTACTGCAACACAACACAACCCAGGATGTCAGACCGTATCATTATCCTGGTTGTAGCAGTGCAGTGGGAAGAATGTCAATTTAGAATATGTTTTTGTTTTAAGAATTTACTTAGTAAGACTGGTCGATCATTACAAATATGGTGGTGCCTGTATACAAATTGCATCATGATTGCATATTTAGTAAGATATGTATTGAGTAAGTATTGACGAATCACTTAAAAGCATTAATTTTTTACTCTTCTAACAATTTGGTCACAACGGGAGTCAAACCCGCTACCGCTAAAACCGAAAGAGCAAATTATGCCATGTAATTAAATACGTCATAAAAATAAATTCGAAGAACATGCAAAAACTAACGTAATCAACATTAAACAAGAGACTCATAAATATCGAAAGGTTTAATTTATGAATACTAGTGAACAACAAAAATAAAATAAATAAAGCGAGCGACGCCGCATGTGCGCAACCCTTTATAATAGTCATGCACCTAACAACGATACGATCACGATACGATGAACAACTATCAATTTAATTGATTTTTTCTCTTTTTAACTATATAAGTGAAAAAGAGAGGTACCTATAAAAGCCGTCATGTCAGTTTAATCATATCGATTTCGTTTTCATCAGTTTTCATACATAGACCAACTTTATCGATTAAAAAGATAAAAAATACTAGAAATTCATAAAATAATTTAGCTTTTTCTGAATTTTGTGTTAGAAATAATTCCTTAGCGAAAATTTATAGTTTCGATAGTAGTAAAGTATGCTAAGTTATTTTTCACATGTCATGCTCTAAGTTTGTGAGAAAACAGCTAAATACTGCGGCATAGACAAGGATTTGTATGTATGCTTTTTGAAGCTTCACGAAAACAACGGACTAGTATGTATGGAAGTGCGTTAGACTGATTGCGCCGCAAATTATTTACTCGGGTATGTAATTTCTCATAAATCGAATACCAAAATGAACGTAGGGGTTGTTTTAAAAAACTCTATTTACATTTAGTGCTTTCTGATTTCTGCGAGTTACCTGTAGAAGTCTCTGACAAACGTACGGGGTGTGTGTTCTATATACCCCTTTCTTGCTTAATTTTTGCAAATGTTTTTCAATCAAATTGATACATTAACGCTAGTGATTGCAAAACATCATCAATCGTGTTTGTGATACGCCAATTTGTCCTTGAAAAATTGCGGCTTATTTTGTTAATATTTTAGAGGTTATATCACAAAAATTTTGTGTATTACATTTATCTCTATCATTCCTAATAATAATTAATTTATTTTTCAGTGTCGCATATGGTGAGGAATGAATGTGAATAAATCAATATAAGTTTGGCTTTATACAAGGGGAACAAATTTAAATAAGTTGTACCAAAATCAGAATGGCAACTTTAGAGCAACAAGCATCTAAACTTTTGGATTTTAACCAAAAACTCGACATCACTTTGCTGGATAATATTGTCGGATGTTTGTATTCATCTGTGGGTGAGCAGCAGCGGATAGCACAGGACATTCTTACTGCTCTAAAGGAACATCCCGATGCTTGGACACGAGTTGATACAATTTTGGAGTTTTCTCAAAATCAAGAAACTAAGTACTATGCTTTACAAATTTTGGAACAGGTGATACAAACCAGATGGAAAGTTTTACCCAGAAACCAGTGTGAGGGAATTAAAAAATACATTGTGGGTCTTATCATCAAAAATTCATCTGATCCAGTCACTATGGAGAATAACAAAGTGTATCTGAAAAAGCTTAACATGATTCTTATTCAAGTGTTAAAAAGGGAATGGCCACACAACTGGCAAACCTTCATAAGTGACATAGTGGGTGCGTCCAAGACCAACGAGAGCCTTTGTCAAAACAATATGGTCATTTTGAAACTACTCAGTGAAGAAGTGTTTGTTTTTAGCACAGGACAACTTACACAGACAAAAGCAAAACATCTCAAAGATACTATGTGTTCTGAGTTTAATCAAATATTTCAACTATGTCAATTTGTACTTGAAAATTCACAAAATGCAACATTGGTAGATGCAACACTTCACACATTGTTAAGATTTCTGAACTGGATTCCTTTGGGTTACATATTCGAAATGAAGTTAATTAGCACTTTAATTTTTAAGTTTTTGAATGTGCCAATGTTCCGAAATGTAACATTGAGCTGTCTGACAGAAATAGCTGGTGTAACCGTCAGTAATTATGAAGACCAGTTTGTAGCACTGTTAGTGCAGACAATGGAGCAGCTGGAAGTGATGCTGCCGCTGTCAACCAACATCCGAGAAGCTTATGCTGCTGGTAGAGATCAAGAACAAGTGTTCATTCAAAACTTAACTCTTTTTCTCTGCACATACTTGAAAGAGCATGGTCTGCTTATTGAAAAAAGAGGTCTAACTACAACTCTCATGAATGCTCTTCGATATCTAGTCTTGATATCAGAAGTAGAAGAAGTTGAGATCTTTAAAATTTGTCTGGAGTTTTGGAATGCTTTAGCAGCAGACCTTTATAAAATCAGCCCCCATTCGTCCAGTTTGTACAGCTTAGGCAAAAGTGTCGGTGGAAGAGCTCTGTATGCTGATGTCTTAAGTAGTGTACGCTACATCATGATCTCTCGAATGGCAAAACCAGAAGAAGTGCTTGTGGTTGAAAATGAAAATGGAGAAGTTGTAAGAGAATTCATGAAAGATACTGATTCAATAAATCTCTACAAAAACATGAGGGAAACACTTGTATATTTGACTCACTTGGATTACCAGGACACTGAACGCATCATGACTGAAAAGCTGCAGAACCAAGTGAATGGTACAGAATGGTCATGGAAAAATCTTAACACTCTTTGCTGGGCAATTGGGTCTATCTCAGGAGCTATGATGGAAGAAGATGAAAAACGCTTTTTGGTGGTTGTCATCAAAGAACTTTTGGGCTTGTGTGAACAGAAAAAAGGCAAAGACAACAAAGCTATCATAGCTAGCAACATTATGTATGTTGTAGGACAGTATCCACGTTTCCTAAGAGCCCACTGGAAGTTTTTAAAAACTGTTGTGAATAAACTTTTTGAATTCATGCATGAGACCCATGATGGTGTCCAGGATATGGCTTGTGACACCTTCATTAAAATTGCCTTGAAATGTCGCCGGCACTTTGTAACAACTCAGGTTGGTGAAGCTTGTCCATTTATTGAAGAAATTTTAAGCACAATCAGTTCTATAATTTGTGATCTTCAAACCTTGCAAGTACACACTTTTTATGAAGCTGTAGGATACATGATTAGTGCACAAGTTGACCAAGTAGCCCAGGAACAACTCATTGAGAAATATATGCTTCTTCCAAACCAAGTTTGGGATGATATAATATCACAAGCATCACATAATGTAGACATCTTAAAAGATCCCGAGGCAGTAAAGCAGCTTGTGAGTATTCTTAAAACCAATGTCCGTGCGTGCCGAGCTTTGGGTCACCCTTATGTGGTGCAGCTCGGTAGAATATACTTGGACATGCTTAATGTTTACAAGGTGATGTCAGAAAACATAAGTCAAGCTATAGCCCTCAATGGAGTTGTTGTCACCAAACAACCTCTAATCAAGAATATGAGAATAATAAAGAAAGAAACCCTGAAATTGATCGCCAGTTGGGTATCCCGTTCTACAGATTGTAGTATGGTTTTAGAAAATTTCATACCTCCACTTCTTGATGCAGTTCTTCTGGATTATCAAAGGACCACAGTCCCAGATGCTCGAGAACCTGAAGTATTATCTTGCATGGCTGCAATCGTGTATAAACTTGGTGGGTTCATCACTTCAGAAGTTCCCAAAATTTTTGATGCTGTCTTTGAGTGTACTCTCGAAATGATAAACAAAGATTTTGAAGAATACCCAGAGCATAGAACAGAATTTTTCTTGTTGTTACAAGCAGTCAACACACATTGTTTTAAGGCATTCCTCAGCATACCACCAGCACAATTTAAGTTGGTGCTGGATTCCATAATTTGGGCATTTAAGCATACAATGCGAAACGTCGCCGACACCGGCCTTCAGATACTGTTCGGTTTGCTACAGAATATGGAACTGCATCCTCAAGCAGCACAGAGTTTTTACCAAACATACTTGTGTGACATTTTGGAACATGTATTCAGTGTGGTGACCGACACATCCCACGGTGCCGGCCTCACCATGCATGCGACCATCTTGGCTTACATCTTCTCTCTGGTAGAAGCTGGTCGTGTTACAGTGCCTCTTGGTCCAACCCCGGATAACGTTCTATACATTCAGGTTTGTTATTTATGTAACCATATACTCTTTGTTTATTCTTATCATTGTTTGAAGTATTGATGAAATTGATAACTGTGAACTATTTCTGCTTTCAGGAGTATGTGGCAAATCTTTTGAAAATAGCATTCCCTCACTTAACAGACAATCAGATCAAAATAACTGTCCAAGGACTGTTCAACTTGAACCATGATATTCCTGCTTTCAAAGATCACCTGAGAGATTTCTTAGTACAGATAAGAGTAAGTACTAAACTATAATCAATTTAACTACTAATTATGGCTACAATGGCCAGAAATATAATTTTGTAGACAAAGTAACAAAGGTCAAATAAAAAATATCGGCGTCATCGACATTCAATATTATATGTTGTATAATAAAAGTCAAAGTAGGAATAATATTAGTGAGATATAGCACACTACCCTATTAGGTCCTCCACATGCCATTGGATCTTTTTACTCAAACATAAAATCTTAATCGAGTGTCAATAGAGGGCGTGCGGGCGTCACTACAGCCACTCCATTATGACAGTTGTTTTTTTTAAAGATTATTGGCAATTTGTTATTGCACAAATTACTAATAGTCTCGATAGCCCCGTCGTATTAATCTAAATAATGCTTGTGTCACGAGTGAGCTCACCACAATAGTCGAGCGTCGGCGGGGACCGAGCCCGCGTTCCCCGTATCACGAGTCGGCCGATCCCTTCACCGTTCGGCTATCGTGGCTTTAGAGTAGGCGCACACCGTTGATTTTTAGTTGGCCGATAGTTGTGCCCGACTTTAATTTGTATGAAGAATCGGCCAAATCGAATCGGCGTAGTGTGCGCACTCCCATACATGCCCGTACTGATCAACTGCCCGACTAAACTATCGGCCGACGAAAAATCAACGGTGTGCGCCTACTCTTAAATGTAGTATGGCCAAGCACTGAATATAACGGCGCCGCTTGCAGGAGTACACGGGTGAGGACGACAGCGACCTGTACCTGGAGGAGCGTCTGCTGGCGCTGCGCCAGGCGCAGGAGCTCAAGCGGCGCGTGCAGCTGTCCGTGCCCGGCATCATCAACCCGCACGAGCTGCCCGAGGAGATGCAGGACTAGCGCGCCCCGGCGGGTAACGGTTCACTTTAGATAACTCAGTTAGCGACAGGGAATTAATAAACTATTATTAATTTTACAATGTGACATAACGTGTTTTGTTTACCTATTTTAAGTGAATATACGAAGCTAACAATGCTTTTTTTTTCGTTTTCTTCGCATGGGTTATCACTTTGTTGGTTTGTGATTTAACGGTTATTTATGATATTCACGGTTAGATAGTTGACAATAAAACTCTGAACTACAAGGTTAATCTTTATTCAAAATTTATGGTGAGAACATTCTGTCTACTTACTATACAGCACTATAGTATCCAATTATAAAATTAACGCAATTCATTATGGTTATTAAAAAGATATGACATTCAGTCAAAATTTTGGTATTTATGTATTTATTTTCAATCAATCGGAATGTAATATAAGTAACTATACCTACTTTGTTATAAGTATGAAAACAATATAATAATTTATGATTTATTGACTATAACTTGGAGACTTGAAACATTTTAATTCAAGTAACTAAACATCTTTGAAGTTGATTTTTATCCTCACAAACGTCTCTATATGCATCCAAAATTTTATTGGTACATGAAAATGTATCACTGATGTACATAAAAGTATTGCTTCAAAAACCTGAGCAAAACTCGAATTATATTTCTGGTCACCATTCGGTTGCTATTTATTTTGTATTATGACGTATTAAATTAAAAAAAAAGTAATTATTTTCAAGAATACATTATTCTAATTACATACAGTCAATCTGAGAAACTGCCCATCTCATTATACATGGGCTCGAAATACAATCGCGAAATAAGTAGGTACTTTTTCGCTTTGATTTTTTTTTAATTCAAACATGCTTTGTGAACAACGAATCAAAAGGTACAAAGCTTATTTAATTTAAAATAAATTAAATCAAAATGAAAAAACCTAAATCCGCATTTATATTTTGATCTCCTTTATACTGATGGGCAATGTTACCCAGTTGTCTCCACATTTACAGCTCAAAATAAAAAAATACGTCGTAACACTCATTTTGTTGTGATTGTGATCTAGAGCCAACCCATTCATATAGTTTCAATTCAAAAGTACATTCAGAAGAATTTTGGGTGCAAACCACTATCTAAAATCTAAATCGATTGAATGGAAACAATATTCTAAAATGAGTTTTAGTGATTTTACATTCCTAGATTACTGAACTTTTATTGATATTAAAAATTTTCCCAACTCACATAGCTTTTTAAAGCCGAAAAACGATTCATCTAACTAAAAGATACAAATACTTGAGGAATACTTTGGATTCAATAATGATCATGAGTCTTATTTCGTGGACTGATCATGTTTCTCGACTTGGCGTACTTAAGTAACAAGAATAGGCAAAATTACCTGTGACCATGATTGCTATCTCGTAATATTAATAAAAAAGGTGAAACGAAGTATAGTTGATTGTTGTGAAAAGTTCAACGCTATTTGACTTAATAAAGGCATTGAACAGCTAAACATGAATGTTAATTAAATAGAAATTATTTCTACTCTTTACCTGAAATAAGTTCAATTAAAGGGTGTAAGTTGAATCTAAGTGGACTGTTACCGTTACCTAGCGTTAGTATAGTAGGTCTGTTACTTGTGCCTATAAAATAGTACCTTATTATGTCAGATTGTACAGTGGATCGCATGGAACAATGCAAGGTGATGAATGCAAGTGAAAAGATTTCACAATGCAAATCTTTTCAGTGAAGGTATATTTTGCAAGCACAAGCTAGTGTTAGGACTTAATAATATAAGGCAGTAATGCATCAATTTACATTGCTAGTTGAGGAATAGAATATTTCTATGTTTTTAAGTAATATTCAAAAGTAGGTAATGAAATCTCTGTGATGGAAAACAAGTGTCGGATGTTCTTAATGTGCGCTATGGAATCTGTATTATGAGTAGGTTCTAGGAAAACTTTATAAAGTGAATTGCTGTTAGTAACATTTTATGTTTATTTTTTAATGTTATCTGAACTAATACGTGATGTTTTGGAAATCTAAGCAATCATGTAGATTTCCGAATGCATTTTGGGTCCGATTATTGTCAAGTCTTTCAATTTTGTGTTTGAAATAAACCAATAAATATAAAAAGTGTTTTAATATGGATTGAAATAGTTGATATGGAGGTAAATACTTAGAAGTTGTATATTCATAAGCTAAAAACTCGACTGTTATTTGCACTAAAGCATAATACAATTAAATAGGGAGTTTTAAGGAATAGATAGCAAAACTTTATCCAGATTACGATCATCCAGATGTGTGAACTAGTTGTCTCATACTGCTTATTGTTATTAATATGCTATAGCATTGCTAGTGATATATCCTGTACCAAAGAGCATAAAAGAGTAAGAGACGGCACTCCATAGATATTTTTTGAGCTCACGCACACATATGCATTTTAGAGAACGACCCGCAAATCTTTACCAACCGCACAAACTACAGGCGGAGCTACCAACATAATGCCTTATTTTCTGACAGTATTAGTGACGTTCGTAATAACTTATCGATTATCGATACTTTGCTAGGGTTGTAATTGCATATCGATATCTAGTATAGGAACCTTCAATATTTTAATGATTACTATTTTTATTTTATACTATGTGTAAGTAAAACGAAGTTTTGTAACGTAAATTATTTATTTCGAAATAAAATAGGTATATTACAATAAGTATTGAACATGACATAGCAGTTGTAGGCATGAGGAATTATTGAAAATTATAACAAAGTACAGAAATGATAATTTTGTAAACTTTTATTTTCACAACTTTTCTAAGAAAAAATAGGATTTTTATTTATAAACATCTTTAATTTTCTTATCAGCTGATCGAACCTCAGCCTCAAGATTACTTTTCAATGCTTTGTTGCTGTGCTTTTTTACTTTTGTCAGCAAAATTGTTTTCACTTTTTATGAAGCTGTCATTAATGATTTTACAACTTTTTCTTAGAAAAAGGTAACTTAATATTTTAAACATCTTATCATAAATTTCTTTATTATGTTGTTGACATTTAAACCAACTAAAATTACAATTTGTACTCAACATTAAGAAAATGAATTTTCCAACATTTTCCATATATATCTGGTCGGCAATATGGTCATGATAAAATTGTTTAGCTTCATTTACGGTGGTACATAATTGAATTGTTGGATAAACGAGACTTTTTTTATCATGCCACCATTCGCGAAGAGATATATATGCATACAAATCATTGTCAACAGGAGTTTTCACGCTCAAACACTCTTCACAAATTAAACAAGAACTGTTCTGTAATAGTTTGGCAGCTAAATACCCGCTTACATATACTACTGGTTGGTTTTCAAGGCTACACAAATTTTCAATGGGCTGTTCTAAGTTTTCAGGGTCCGGGATAGACAACACAGGATAAAATTCAGTGTCTGTGGAATCTTGAACATTAATTTTTATTTCTGTTGTTTTTAAATTAGTTTTTAAAATGTCTTTATATTCCAGCATATGTTTATTGTTGTCTGCTTCATAATTAGCACTTCTGCTATGAGGCACTTTCAGCCCAGTAACCATGCTTGTTTTAAGCGCTGCAGTAAAGTGCGTGATAGTGGGATTTCTATTGGTTACACTGTGTTGCCTAATGATTCCAAATAAGTTTTCCAGAGAGTCTTGGTTAAACTGTCTAAGGTTCATATATTTAAACCCTTCATTCTTTAACTTTTCCCAAATATCGTTTAAGGATTTGATAGATATTTGATATCCCTTTACGCATTTAACATTTTTTAGTATCGTGTTTTCTGCTGTTATAAATTTTATGGTTTTTAACTTATCAGTATAAAAGGTCCAAGACTCAATGTGATTACTTGATGTGGAAACATTTTCCCGGATCCCTTTCTTTACGTCATTTAAAGATGATGGACCATTTGTACAATCAAATAGTTTATCTAACTGTTCAATCACAAATGCTGTATCATTGCAATCAGAAACTTCTTTCCATGCCATCATTTTTAAAATAGCTGCCACGGTATTACTCAGAGCATGCGCAGCATACTTCACCCTCATCTTAGTTTTGAATGTTGGATTTACAATGGTACTATTCAGTTTTTTAAAATTTAAAAAATTTCTGTTGTGTTCTTCTGCAACTACCAAATGCCTCCATTGTGCAATTTTTCCATCGAAAGACATATTTCCACTTTTAAAGAAATTGTTTCGTAATGATTTGAACAAGTGAGGGATGTCATAGATTATAAAAATTTTGTCATTATTTACAGAGAAAAAGTTGCTATCTATGCCTTGTCCACAGTTTCTTTTTAACATGTTAAGAGCTCCTATATTTGTAGATCCCTGATCACAAACTGTTGTTAGAACCATAAATCCGATTTCTTTTAATTTTTTGATGATGTCCGATATAATTTTTGCCAGTTTTGCTGTTGATATTGTGCCTTCCACAAAATAGTGCGCAATATATTGTTTGTATTTATGTTTAGCACCCTGTATCATAAACACTAACGCATGGTCTGCAATTTTCTTTTCTCGTCCCATGTTCTCGCCCTCTCCATAATCCACGTAGCCATCCACTTTATCAGCAATTTCGTTATAAATTATCCGTTTCTTTAACGCCATCTCGTCAAATATTAACGAGCAATATTTATTTTCCTTTGGCATACTTGATGCTTTTGCCTCTAACATATCAATTATATTTTTATTTATACCAGGCTCCATTGGTATATTTTTTAAAATCCTTTGGAGCGTTTTAGTGATTGGTAGCGTAAACAGCTTTTGCATATAGCGGTATGCTTTAGGGGACCGTTTAAATATAGCCAAAGCATATATTTTGTTGGCTAAAGTCCACCTTTTTCCTTGTGACTTTTTTTTGTTATTCTGCACTACATCCTTTACTAACGATGTCAGCACTTCCGAATCTAACTTGTCTAAATTCACTCTTGACTTCGCTATATTCCTTATTGTTTTTTTTGCATTTTGTAACTGTCGCCAAAGCCTCTTCTCTTTAATTGTAAATGTTGATGAAGTGTCTGTAATAAAAAAATTTCCATTAGTGAAAAAAACAACATTAAAGCAAATTGAATTGAATATTGGTTAATTAATCAGCAATTTTACTTAGTTTTTTAAATTAGGTATGTTTTATCTTACCTTTCATTTCAATGTTTTTCTTAGGTCTTTTATAACCGTGGACTAATATTTCTGCCTGTGCATCTTGATGGAAAATGTTTTTATCATCTGAAATATTATAAATATGCAAATAAGTTTAAAATTTATTTTGTTGTTTTATGAAACATATTATTTCCAAATCAATCAATCATTATCAAGTTTTAAAAAAATGCAAAGACAGGATAATGATAGCTCTTCTCATAAAATATGAAGCGTGGGCCCACCTTCAATAACAATGACATAATATTAAATTAAAGGCATTTAGAGGTTTTAATGTTCTGCATTCTGGATGCGGTCTGCGGGTATGTCAAGACAATCTGTAAGTGGTCGTGATAAGGCAATCAGTCACGTGTGCTTTGCGTTCTTTGTTCGTATCCGCACGGTCAAATCGCATTAATATAAAATGTACAGAAACCTAGAATGTTGTACATATAAGTTCATTTTGACCTGACTGCAGACTGCAGAACGCATCCAGGGTGGCATTCTTTAGTTTGAGGGAAGGCATATTTTAGAAGGTAAATAATTAGTTTGTACACTTACCATGAGTAATGGGTTTATAGGTCATATGTTCTGGTGCATTGGAAGTAGAAGGAAGAGGTTCAAAAGTTGTTTTTGCAGAAATACCAGAATCTGGTATATCCACAGCTCCCAAACATGTTGAATTTAGTTGTTTGGTTGTAGTTGTAAGGGGAACTGAAAGCAGATAATGAAATGTGAATTGGGTAATAAAATGTCATGTTCTTACCCAACTTTAGGGTACAATCAGTCTAGTACATGTCTTGCTCACATTAAAAATTACTAGCTTATAAATATTATTAAACTAGCTGACCTGGCTAATTAATGTAGATTGCCTAAAATTTTTCAAATTGGTCCGGTACTTTTTTTGAAGAATTTGTATTACACAAATTACTAAAGTCCCTCTAACTCAACACACATTCTAAGCTAAATTGTGTTACGAGTGGGTTTACTACAATATTCAAGCTGTGGGGTTCTAACCCGCACTTTAGGCTATCTTGGCTTCGAGTTACGGAGCCGATCAAATACAAACAAACAATTAAATATTTCCTTTTTATATTATTAGTATAATTTTAGATAAACATACCTCGTTCAACTGGATTTGACTTCTTTGGAATGCAATATGAATGATCATAAAGAACTGTAACAAAGTATAGATATAATTAATAATTGAAATTATATATTATTTATTGATAAGCATACAACACATGTTTGTGGTTACAAAGAAAGAACCTTGTTAAATTGCATTCGGTTGGTTTGTTTTGGAAACCAAAGAAAATTAATTAAGACATCTAAATAATTCAGAAAAATTGATAGATAGTAAATTAAATTTAAAAAAAATAATTGAAGTCATCATCATACCTGTCTTGAGGTTTTCTTTATTGGAGTCTTTTACATGAAGAGGAAACTCTGTCAAAACTTCATCTGGCAAGATGGGATTGCTCAATTCCAGTGTTGGAATAGCTGAGTTCTTCAGCCGAGTTCCTTTGGCATTGAAGGATTCAGGAGTGAAGTGCCCACCACAAACAAACTTCAGTTGGTGTAACTTTTCAATAGGTACATATGCTAAGTCTTCTATGCCAGCATTTTTAACCCACATTCGACAACTGAAATAAGAAATACCTATTAGAAAAGAAAAAGAATAACAAACTGAAATTTATTCATCAACTAATTTCTCTTAGTATTGTTATGCAATTCATTTACAGAGTACGAAACAAAATACTGAAATTAAAAATTGGTTATGGTTATTTACTGTATGATTAAAAATATTAATCCCAGCCTTTAAGTTTACACAATCAGTAAAATTATCTTGTAATAAATGAGTGTTATTAGAAACTTACCGGTCAGAATCCAGAGGAAACCTACTCAAAAGTAAGGGTGATCCACCACGACTTCGCCTCTTATTACAAATAACGCACTTCTTGTTGTTTCTACTCTCCATTATCAGTAGAAGCCTAAAATGAAATAGGTATTAATTAAACAAAGCCTATAATTTCTCTCCAACCAGTGTCAATGCCCTGGTTCATGCATTTACCAGTTTTGAAAGTACATTTACATTTTCATCACATAGGGTTGTTTTTAATGAAAAATAGATTTGTAATAGATCTAATATTTCAAGTAAGTAGATAACATACCCATTAAACAGAAAAGTAAATAAGAGTTTAAACTTCTGTAGAAGTTGAAACACAGCTTATTTAAAAGAGTCTCTATCTCACAAAAAACATAACACTGAACAGCAAACTTTATCACGCCCGATACGGAGGAACATAATCAACTCAACGTAAACGACAGAAAAGTTTATTTACAGTAATATTGCACCAAATCTGAGAAAATAACTTCACACGAATCAATTCGCCGGTTTAAAACTCAAACTCAATTGACAGACATTTTTTTTCATTTGTCAAACTAACAATACTACCAACATAAGGACACTAACAATTATTTTTAGTATGGTGGTATTGATCCGCGGGTTCCCCTGCTATAGTGAAATCAATCCAAAATGCACTTTATTACTTAAGGGATAAGGTTGTATATCAATTGCTACATATAGAGACTAGTTTTTGTATGAGAAGTGTCTACCCACTGTCCTGTACCTTTCTAGTAGTGTGTACCTGTACAGTTCACTCACACACCAAATTGATTCCTCCCCTCTTCTGTATACAGTGTGAGTCACGTTAAAGTGTACATATGAAAATATATGAAACTAGACCTATTTTTATCGACAAAAAAGAGGTCAAAATTTTTTTGAGATTTTTTTAAAAATTTTTATAGAATTTTTTTTCTTCCAATTACTTATTGTAAAGAAAACGTAATAACTTTTAAACTAAGCGGTATATCCTGATAAAATAAAAACAGTAATAATGCTAAAAAACAGGCAATACTAAAAAAATACATAAAATACACAAAAAATGCCAACAAATAATAAAAAATGACACTTTTTGAAAAAAATCTGCTTTTAAATTCGTGTTTTTTTGGTTATTTGATAAATTTCTCCAAAAAATGCCCCTATAACCGGTAGTTTTTATTACTTTTTATTATTCTCTATCGTATTACCTTCGTAAAACCAAAAATCGCATGTCTCTATCCCTATCACAACATTTGCTATGATCGTTTGAACAAAGGCCTGCCACAACATTATTCTCCGCTACAGGTAGAGACAATTTTAATTTTAACTAAAATGCTTATTTTACTTCTAAATCTTTTATTTTTATTTGAAATATAACTTGTCTTTATCAAATTTACAAATCTAGAGCCATTTTCAGTTTCGTTGTTAGCGAAACTTTGAATGGCGCGCCCGGAGAGGCTTAGTTCAAACGATCATTGCAAACGTTGTGATAGGGATAGAGACATGCGATTTTTGGTTTCACGAAGGTAATACGATAGAGAATAATAAAAAGTAATAAAAACTAGCGGTTATAGGGGCATTTTTTGGTGAAATTTATCAAATAACCAAAAAAACACGAATTTAAAAGCAGATTTTTTTCAAAAAGTGTCATTTTTTATTATTTGTTGGCATTTTTTGTATACTTTATGTATTTTTTTAGTATTGCCTGTTACTTAGCATTATTACTGTTTATATTTTATCAGGATATACCGCTTAGTTTAAAAGTTATTACGTTTTCTTTACAATAAGTAATTGGAAGAAAAAAAATTCTATAAAAAATTAAAAAAAAATCTCAAAAAAATTTTGACCTATTTTTTGTCGATAAAAATAGGTCTAGTTTCATCTATTTTCATATGTACACTTTAACGTGACTCACACTGTATAAGCTGAGCCCCGATTACGGTAACTTTTAACGTCTACAATCCAGACACGCTTCATCGATTCTGCGATACGATTGGTCAAAACAGCTGACGTACGCTGTAGAACGACCAATCGTATCGCAGAATCGAGAAGCGTGGCTGGATTGGAAACGTTAAAAGTTACCGTAATCGGGACTCTGGACTCTCCGCGACAGTAAAGAAGCGCGTAAGTATTGAAGGTTCTTCGTGAGCCGAGCTCCTCGACGTGGCCTTTTCATTATTTTTTCCAGATAATGTTGCTATCTATTACGCACACCGGCACCGTACACATCACATGAAACACAAAACAAAATAAAAAAAAAAAATATTCGGCAAAATATCAGCTGTCTTATTGTAATTAGGTAGCGATCTCTTCCAGACAACACAAGGAGAGGAGTTAGTGGACTTCAAAAAAGTGGATTGAGGTGAATAATATTAATTAATACAAGTAAAAATATTTGTTCCACGACTACTGGCTAAGGGTCAATTTATTTATACTTTTGCACATAAAACTGTACAGTGGCGGACTTAATGCCAGGTGGCATTCTCTGCCAGTCAACCACAGGTCGAGTAGAGAGACTAAGGCGGTGCAATAAATATGACGGTTTAGTAAAATATACACATAGAATTAGATAAAATAAGTAACATAAGAATACATCCCAACTAATATTATAAATGCGAAAGTAACTCTGTCTGTCTGTCTGTCTGTTACGCTTTCCCGCTTAAACCTCGCAACCGATTTTGATGAAATTTGGCATAGAGATAGTTTGAATCCCGGGAAAGAACATAGGATAGTTTTTATCCCGGTTTTTGAAACAGGGACGCGCGCGATAAAGTTTTTCTGTGACAGACAAAATTCCACGCGGGCGAAGCCGCGGGCGGAAAGCTAGTATTAATATAATAGGCATACACATAGATATACGAAATAATAATATTGGCGTACACATAATAGTACATGTCAGAGATAAAAAAAAAGTTTTTAGTCCTTAAAAATACATTGCGCAGAGCCTTTTTAAATGTAAATTTGGAGGTTGCTTTTTGCAAACTCGCCGGAAGGCCGTTCCAGAGCCGTACTGCTGAGACAGGTGTGCCGAGGGGTGAGGGGTGTGGGACAAGCTGAAGAGTCTCGACTAGAGCGAAGATTTATATTGTGAGTAGAATGAAGGTACTGGAACCTCTCTTTTAGAGCCCATTTATCCGATGTGTGCTAGTGATACTTATTGGTGATATTATACTGGCTGGGTGCCACCCAGTGGGAGGGGAGAGATATACAGCAACATTGTTTTCATTTGCCGTGTCATTTGTTCATGGATTTGAAAGGTTATGCATACTTATCTACGCATAAATCTGTTTTATAATCAAAAGTACTGCAATTTTTTATCGATAAAGTTCTTGATGTAATTTTTAATTTCTTTATTGTTCTGTTGGCTATACATACTATTGTCTGTCTGGTGAAGATCCTAGGCACAAGTCCAGAACTAGCCAAATACTACCTACCTACTTCGACAAATTGCAAGCACAGCAAGTAATTACATACTTCGTTACTGTAACCGCCCGCTTACCTCTGTAGCCGGAGCACGAATAAATTTCGTTCTCGTTATGATTTCTACGGTTCACGTTTATTTTGTAGGTATTAGCTTTTGCCCGCGTCTTCACCCGCGTGAACTTTAGTTCGTCACAGATCGTCATAAATTATAGCTTATGTTATTCTGCGTTAATTATAAAGAATAATACTATAGTAGTTACATGACATGACATCTTTCGCATTTATAATATTAGTAACTAGGATGAAAAACAATAGCGCACCGCGCCGCGCCGCGCTACGGTTGTTTAAGGAATACGATGAGAGTTATTCGTGCTGAGGGTACTGATCATGATTTGCACCAACTGCCAACTGCTAGCAACAAAACTGAGGATTGAATCTTTATGAAATTCCAAGTGGAGAAGCATGCGTCTAGCGTCTGCAAATTATGTAGACCACAGAAAGTAATCACTATGATCTCTGCGGACAACAGCAGTCGCCTGTGCCTGTGCTTAAGTCTACTTCTAAGTTTGTAATTTTGCATTGAAACCCACCTATTAGGTACTACATACCGCCGAATTGTGCCGCCGAATAGAATGAAATGCTTGATGTGCGGTCGCGTATTATAGTAGCTCGTGGAACCCCTCAGTACCCCTAACTACTTAACAGTACCCCAATAAATTAGTGACTATCAATTTTTATAAAGATAAGCAATACGGCAGCTAGAACTTATTTTAATCTGTACTTTTTTATCTGTTGAAATTTTTTTAATCTGTGTGTTGAGCTCTATAGTCTATGGCTGTCTGTTCTGTCATGTCATGTCACAAAATTTTCATTTCGGCAGCAGTTCATTTTTATCAGCAGATAATACTATCAGTCATTGTGCTAATGGTTCTCAAATCTTTTAAAACTTCATAGAAATAATTGAAGCAAGTTTTAAAAATGGCGAACGTTAACGAGGAAGCCAATGATGAAAATAATAGCTTAGTACCAAGTGACAATAATGCTACTGAACCAACTGATGAAAATGTCGATGTAAGTTTTTAATAAAATGTGTAATGTGCAGAATTAGATTAAGGTTAATTTACATATTTTTAGTTTGTCTTACAACTAATTCTATAAGTTGGTAGCCTCGTCCTATATTTTGCAATCTTTGTACTTATCAAAGGCTGTCTGGGTCGACCTTGTTATTTATAACTAACCTTTTTTCCAGATCAATGCTCAAATCGATGAGCAACGGCAGCGAATGCAGCCAACAAAGCTTGAATCATTTTTCGCAATAACTAAATCACTTATTATTAGAGCATTAGTAGTGTACTTCATTACTTCAATGTTTCGCCAGCCTGCAGCACCGAAACCTGATATCAACAATCCTACAGGAAGCCCGCGCGTCCCTGCGATTAACATGTTTGCAAATGGGACAGTGTTAGACATGTATTGTTATATTTCAGAAAATACTTTTTTGAACAATTTTGAAGATGGCAATTTGATATGGAAACAAACAGGACTTGTGTATGGTGATTGGTATGGAGGTCCAAATAACGATGGCACATTTACATATTCAACAGATATTACCCCATCGGAGTCTCTAAAAAATAATGGCTCAATCTATTTGCATGTGTTTGTGGTTCAGTCTGGAAAGTCACCTGACCCTAAAAATAAAGAAAAATATGCTGGCCCTTATGTGTCATATGGCAAAAAAATGTTAAATAAATATAAAAAGCTGAGATATCAAAAAACACATAACTTATTGACAGGACAGACTGAAAAATCCGAAGAAGAAATTAAAAAAGCAGAGACCTTGAAAGAAGAAATAGTTTCTCATTGGCATCCTAATTTAACAATCAACATTGTGACTGACCAAACTAATTGGGTGCAAGGGACTGTACCACCACCACTCGATGAATTCATTTTCTTTTTGCCTGATGGCAAACAGTACAAACCTGCAGTTTTTCTAAATGATTATTGGAACATGATGAGAGACTATACACCAATCAATAAAACTACAACCAGCTTGAAGTTGGAATTGACATTTCAGCCACTGAGTCTTTTCAAATGGCAGTTATATACAGCACAAGCTATGAGGGATAAATTGAGCATGTTCTCGGCCTTGGGAGCAGAGGAGCAAGATGAGGAACAAGACACTGTGAAGGAACTCCTTTTGGACACATCACCTTATCTTCTGGGCTTGACAATATCCGTATCCATTCTTCATTCTATTTTTGAACTTTTAGCATTCAAAAATGATATTCAATTCTGGAATAACAGACAGTCACTGGAAGGATTATCTGTGAGATCTGTATTTTTTAATGTTTTCCAATCATTGGTTGTACTTTTGTATGTGTTAGACAATGAGACAAATGTGATGGTCAGAATATCCTGTTTCATAGGTCTAATAATTGAACTGTGGAAGATTAATAAAGTAATGGATGTAAAAGTAAATAGAGAAGAGCGTATATTTGGAATACCTAAATTGACCTTTACTGACAAAGGCTCCTATGTTGAATCTAGTACTAAACAGTATGATATGTTGGCTTTCCGCTACTTGAGCTGGGCTTGTTTCCCCCTTTTAATAGGGTATGGAGTGTATTCTTTACTGTACAATGAACATAAAGGGTGGTACTCATTTATTCTGAATATGATGTATGGATATTTACTCACTTTTGGGTTTATTATGATGACTCCACAACTGTTCATAAACTATAAACTGAAATCTGTTGCTCATCTGCCATGGAGAATGATGACATATAAATTCCTCAACACATTTATTGATGACATATTTGCTTTTGTTATTAAAATGCCAACAATGTATCGCTTGGGATGTTTTAGAGATGGTAAATCATTTGACCTTTATTGTGTTATAACTTATTTTTTATTAAGTGTGTAAACTCAGCTGATTTGTGTTATTTATTTACAGATATTGTTTTCTTCATATTCTTATACCAACGCTGGATCTATAAGGTAGACCACAAGAGAGTCAATGAATTTGGGTTCTCTGGTGAGATGGAAGAACAGCAAAAGCTTGCAAAGAATGGTACACCAGCTATTACAGAATCAGAGCAGCAACCTGCGGATAAGAAAAATGACTAAAACTATAGTAAAATTACCCATAGTTAATATTATAACTATTTACATAAAGATACTATAGAATACCCTTTCATGTAATTTAACATGCCATCCCATTAAAATGTATGGATTGTTTATAGGACAGAAAGGTATTTTATAGTTTCAATAATAATTGTGTTTGTGTAGTTAGCAGAAATAGTATTTGTCATAAAAATAGCTATAAAAGTATTATCGCAAATATATCTAGTGTAATTAAGACAAAAATGTTTGATATTTAAAAATTCTTAAACAAATTCCTTGTGTACCAAAAGATCACTCAGAAACAGGCTAGCATAATTATTGAGTCCTGAATTCTTAAACATTAAAACAGCCTTGAATCACCAAAGCATAAAATAAAACAATCTATTTTGCAGTTTATTAATAAGGGCTTTAAAATACACCACCCACTGTTTTGGCTACTTTACTATTACAATAGCTTTTGCATTTATCGGTTATAATAGCATTAAATATTACATTAAAATCAATCAATTTCACATTAAACTGATTTTATCAACATACGTCATGCATGATTTAATCATTTTTGTGGGTTGGGTTGGTGTATAACGACATGAATTGAATAATTTCGAATAATTAGGTACCTTAATTTTGACTATGTAATAGTGTCAAGGATAATTACATGGGATATGTTTTGGGTTAAGTTGTTATTATCTATTCTAAAATTTTATTAGTGCAATACACAGTACAATAAAATATATTGCTCCTGTCTCATAAGATGATAAAATAAAATTAAGGATTAATACTCTTTTTATATGAGTGCTCATTGATCTAATTTAAAATATTTTACCTAGGTGATTTGTATTTAATTATCTTTTTAAATTATAAAAACTAAGGTACCAACATGTTTGTGATTTTATGCTCATAATAATAATTTATTATGCTTCTTTACATTACAAGTAATTATACATTTATTTTAGTGAGAAATCCATATGTACCAAAAACATTAACAGCACTGACAATATGCCTCATTGAAATTGTGAAGAGATTAGACCCATTTCGTACTAATCAACATAGGTATGATGAGAACCACGCAAGTCGTAGGTACCTATGTATGTTTTTCACAATAGTATTTCAGATTGGGAATTTTTTAATGTTCTAAAATACGTCTCTACGTTGACTTATGGAAAAGGGTGAAACTTTTTGATCTCGATACTTCTAAATCTCCCAATGTAAGCGTTATGTTCAGATGAATCATAGCAGAGCGTAGATAGACAGACTCAAACTAATGGAAATATTATTATACCTATTCTATTTCTGCTTTAATTATGTAAACATTAATTTTTATAGCCACTTTTAAGTTCTTGGTTGGGAGGGGGATCTCGCACGTAAATAGGCATGTACCTACGTGACAACGGATGTTATAGTTTAACATAATTAATTACTTAATTGTGATTAATTGACTTGTTGCGGACTCCGCGTCCGCATAGGTTTGAACAAAAATACGCTCTGCTTTGAGCTCCTTGTAATTTTCGCCCTCTAAGCAATTGTATATCGTTAATCGATAAGTTTTCGTTATTTTTATCTATCTGTTATATGGAATGATTGATAATAACGTCCTATATTTATTTACATTTTTATAGCTATATGCTTTATTGTCACCAGACTCGGGATTTTGTTCAATTAGTAATTATTTCGGTTGTGACAATCTGTACCTATGTATGTGCTACACTGGTTGAGAGATCTCTGATTACAGCCCGCGACATATTAATGTATGAAGCACAATGTTTAACTTAGTTCCGTAATATATAAATGTGTAATAAATTTGTTGTTTCCATGTTTTATATTTTTATTTTCTACACAAATGATGTCAAAACTAATCTGGGTCAATCTGGGTGCAAATTATAAAACAATATTAAATTTAATCGATATATATTTGAAATCAACTTAAATCCTAATTACAAGAATTTTGAGACACAGTATGAAGATCCAGCTTTGTTGAAATAGTCGTTATAATGATGGCCGATTCTCATGAGTCAAATTAAAACAACAATATCTATAAGTTGGCCCTAGAGCTGCAGTTGTACTAATCAGTTTAAAATACTTAACCAGGCCTAGTTATTGATAAGTACTATTCACAGCATGAGGTTCAAATTGATGTAGGTCTATTAAGGGGCCTCCTCACTTTGAGAGGACTATAAAGTTTATGTTGATTTTTTTTTTACAAATTTTTAATAAGGCACGAACACCTAATAAATACTGTTGGCTGGGAAATTCATACAACTTATTACTACTTCATTTGTACAGGGTTACTTTGACATACATACAATTTACACCACACTAGATCGACTCATGTTCTTATCAGAGTTATCAGCATATTTCTTCTGCAAACAGACAATAGTACATTTTAAATTGTGTACACTGAACAAAAACAAGCGAATCTAAATTAATAAAATAATTACACACTATCACAGATTCTCTGTTTAATGGAATAGATTGTATGTATAGCCTGACCAGGAACATAAAAACCCTCGCCATGTTGCGGAAAACTAATGGTACTAATTTCTTTTAATGGCAACAGTAACTGAAAACTTCATTGACATGTCACCTTGCATGTCAGTCTATTGCTGTCAAAGTGTAAACAAAGTTTATTTTAAATGTGCGCAATTGGTTTTATGAATTAAATTGCTAAAATATTTTTATAGTCGTGAAAGAAAAGTGGTTCACTATGTGTTAAAGTATTTGTCGAAGAGAAATACTAAGGGTTTGGACAATATTTTCATTGAATAATGTTTCCGACAAAGGTTGTCAAATTGACTGACATGTTTATCGTATAGTACAGTCCACTATGAAAATTAGCTGTGGTTTGTTTCAACTATAGCCTGACCAGGAACATAAAAACCCTCGCCATGTTGCGGAAAACTAATGGTACTAATTTCTTTTAATGGCAACAGTAACTGAAAACTTCATTGACATGTCACCTTGCATGTCAGTCTATTGCTGTCAAAGTATAAACAAACTTTATTTTAAATGTGCGCAATTGATTTTGTGAATTAAATTGCTAAAATCTTTTTATAGTCGTGAAAGAAAAGTGGTTCACAATGTGTTAAAGTATTTGTCGAAGAGAAATACTAAGGGTTCGGACAATATTTTCATTGAATAATGTTTTCGACAAAGGTTGTCAAATTGACTGACATGTTTATCGTATAGTACAGTCCACTATGAAAATTAGCTGTGGTTTTTTTCAACTACCTATTTTAAAGTTTTTTGTCACTTTCTAAGTGTTGAATTTTATGGAATTGGGAAAGAAGTACCGAGTTTGAAGTGTTCATGAGCAGACATTGCAGTTGAATATTCAAGTTCTGAATTTGATTATTGATGAATAATAAAATAAATCCTACTAACTCGATTGATGGTTTCATTTAATTTATTTAAACCAGGTTACCTATAATAATATTTTTTCGTTAATTTATGAAAATATCAAATTAGCCCGTAATCCTGAATTGTGATACATAAAGTTAGCCTATTAATTTAACACAGGTACGACTGTACTCAGTGTTGCACTATCAAATGCAATTGACGCGCCTCTATGCCAGGGTTTTTATGTTCCTGGTCAGGCTATACCTATTTTAAATTTTTTTGTCACTTTCTAAGTGTTGAATTTTATGGGATTGGGAAAGAAGTACCGAGTTTGAAGCGAATGAGCAGACATTGCAGTTGAATATTCAAGTTCTGAATTTGATTATTGATGAATAATAAAATAAATCCTACTAGCTCGATTGATGGTTTCATTTATTTATTTAAATCAGGTTACCTATAATAATATTTTTTCGTTAATTTATGAAAATATCAAATTAGCCCGTAATCCTGAATCCTGATACATAAAGTTAGCCTATTAATTTAACACAGGTACGACTGTACTCAGTGTTGCACTATCAAATGCAATTGACGCGCCTCTATGCCAGGGTTTTTATGTTCCTGGTCAGGCTATATTATGTTTTAGCTAGCAAACTAATTTAAAAATTTGATAAAATTTGATTTTTATATAAAACAGTTGGCATACCGTCAAGTAAAACTGGAAAAAGTGAGTATTTTTTATGCTAAGTAAAGAAACACATTTCTATACCTTTTTTAAAACTTATATTTCCAAATTTAACACGACCCGCGTGTAGACAAATCTGTGGACGTGAACCAACAACTGGATACCTTGAAGCTCAGGTATTTCGCTTTTGTTAAAATCTAAAATTAATTAAGAAGTATTTTTAACAGAGGAGAGTTTTATAATAAAAGCTTTGTGGACAGTAGGCCTTACTTTTTACCAAAAACTGCTCAGAACTGCCAAAAAAATTCACTGAGTGTAACGCAATATTAGTCGGTCACGTGGCTCTGACTACAGAGGCGGATTATCAGTAAGGGCAGCCGGGCGCCCAGTGGCCGCGCGCGCCGCAGCGGTAGCAGCGTCCGTAGCCGCCGTAGTAGGCCCCGGGGATTCCCCCACCACCACCATTACGGCCCGCCCTCCGCTCTGCGGAACAAAAGAACGTGTGACAATAATGTATATTACTAATACATAATTATAAATGTGAAAGTATGTGAGTATGAATTGATGATTGTTCGGTCCCCTTACACCGCGCGGGAGCTGAGCTAGGGCCGTGTTGACGCTGCGCGGGCACTGGAAAGACCACGATGCTCGAAAGATGCGAAACCACTGAATCGTCTTAGATGAGATTTGATATAACTGAGGCGCGTCATGGCCCCCCGGCGTCGTACCTGCACTATCTGGTAGAGGCGCGCCGGGCCGCGCGTGGCCCCCGGCAGCGGCGTGAGCGAGCTCGGCGGCAGGCGCACGGTGGCCCCCGGCACCGGCGTCCGCTGCGGCGCGTCATGCCCCCCGGTGTCGTACCTGCACTATCTGGTAGAGGCGCGCCGGGCCGCGCGTGGCCCCCGGCAGCGGCGTGAGCGAGCTCGGCGGCAGGCGCACGGTGGCCCCCGGCACCGGCGTCCGCTGCGGCGCGTCATGCCCCCCGGTGTCGTACCTGCACTATCTGGTAGAGGCGCGCCGGGCCGCGCGTGGCCCCCGGCAGCGGCGTGAGCGAGCTCGGCGGCAGGCGCACGGTGGCCCCCGGCACCGGGGTCAGCGCGCTCGGCGCCAGGCGCACCACCGGCGGCCTCTCCGGCGCGTTCATCGGAATCATCGCCATCGCCGTCAGATCCACTGTCTGTATCGGACCAGATGGCGTGATACGTGTCACTGCTGATGAAAAAATAATGAATAATTAATTAAAATCATTATGTTAGGTATGGTTTAAAAGAATTTGAAGTGAAGACAGATTGAAGGATACATTGACTTAGAAGAAAAAGATATTGATAAAACTTACTAAAATCATGATCAGTTTTACCTTTATTCTTCCTGAATAAATAAAGAACACATTAGAGATGAAACGGATATCCGGTAACTATCCGGTAGGCCGGATATCCGGCCTAAATTTACTATCCGGCCGGATACCGGATATTAAAAAACTACGACAATTTCCTATTTTAATAAAATGAAATACATTAATCTTTGAGGTAAACATCAATAAAATGTCATATAATAATGGCGTCTTTTATTTAAAGTCCAAAAAGTTACAAAAAGCCATATTAAGGCCTTTAAAAAAACTAATTTCTTTTTCTGGCCTATTCACTCTAATGACGAATACATAAACTTTAAAAATACCTGTTAAATCGAAATATTGCCAAATAAAACAGGCGATCTTTTTTCACTGATGATGATCTGATGCAATTCAGTCAGATTATGCAGCAAGTAAACTACTTAATTTAATTTTCGCTATTCAATCACACACTCACGATGGCAACCGAATTCGCCCGAATTGATCTGCCCCCTAGACAAGTGGCAAAATCTGACATTCTATTCGGACTGATTCGATTTTCGAAAAGTGTGACTAGTCTAGCCTACTAATAGACCCACTGATCGCATTCGAAGCACCTGTGCGACGCTAAACTCGTCACGATATGCAACGAGACAATGAGCCAACTATCCGGCCGCCGGATATCCGGCTATCCGGCCTAGCAGCTGGCCGGATATCCGGTATCCGGTATCCGGCCAAACAACTATCCGTTTCATCTCTAGAACACATGCACAAAACATATTATTTACTCCTGATTCTCGAGCATAATTTCTATTCTACTTGAGCAAAGATTCACAGTATGCTAATTTGTCACAATTCATGTCAAAGGGCATTAAGCGCAAGATTACAAACTTAATTTTAAATGAGGAGATTATACTTGAGTATCAAATAAACAATAAACATACAGGGTTAGTCACAAACGCAGTACCCACATTAATAAAGTTAAACTTACGTAATCAGATTGTGATCTCTCTTACATAGCCTTTAAGAGCTAATTGTAATTATGTGAAATACTAACTAGTCCTCGTAGTATTCCTCCTCCTCCCCCTCCTCGTACTCGGAGGCGCTGTCGTAGTCGGATTCGTCAAAGCCGAAACTTCCGCTGCAAGCAAAAAACATCAATTGTGGACATTAAAACACTAGCTCGAAGGTTGAATTTTCTAACACTATGAAAATGATCAATAAGCGTTTATGAAGACCAGACATTCGTGCATGCATGAATATTTAAAGGTTTTTTGAATTATGATTTATCGAGTCGAGGTTGGCTGATATCGCGTGCAAATAACCTAAATCTATGTAAGGCTGAGTTGCACCACCTGACTGGCCGTAACTATAATGATAACTGGTGTTTTTTTATGGAATTTGACAGATTTTTGACGATTGCAAAGTTAAAGGAAGTTGGTGCAACCCAGCCTTAGTACCTCAAAGTTAGTATGGATAAACCGTAAGTGGTTTTCGTAAAGTTAATCAATACCTATGTCAATACACATTAGAACACACACACAATACACAGTCAAGTGTAATTAATAGTTCTTGTCAGTAAAATATTTTTGTAGTAAGTGTTAATGATTAAAATACAATTTGAATTGACTACCCTGAGAAATACACAATCTAAATATCCTGCCGTTGCGAGAGCCCGGGCCGGGTCAATTAAGATTCGGAGCATCCTCATTGCGAATTATACGATAATTATTATAATGATATAGCGACTACTTAGACTGGCATACTTTTTGGCTGCCGTTTGGTTCACAAGTGACATAATTACAATTTATTTATGTTGGAATAACGAAACAAAGTTACAATTAATTTAAAGTTACATTATTGTTATGATTGCTATGCTATGTTGCGTCACTTGTTAAGGTTTGGCCATACCAACGCGTGCAGTCTGCGTGCTCGATGGCGATCAGATGTGTACAATTTGTATCGATGAGGTCACGTCAATGCGTCATTGTTTGCGGCGATCTATGCACCAGTGATTGCCATCGCTATCGCCGACGGGAGCTGCACATGTTTGGCCGAAGCTTTAGTATTCGTTCAGATTGAATTCCGACAATACGTCCAGGCCCGCCTCCTCGCACCGCGACTAATGCCCGTCTTCACTATCAATCACAAATAACATTAATTTTGTTTACATAGGGGTCACTTAAAAATTAGGGATTGATGGTGAAAACGGGCATAAGACTCCCGACTCCCCGCAGACTGCAGACGTTTAGTCGGCCGATAGTTAGGCCCGATTTTAATTTGTATGAGGAATTGGCCGATTGGCGCACTTTCTACCTAACTATCGGCCGACAAAAAGTCGGTGGTCTGCGCCTAGGCTTAAGATGACAAAACAAGAAAGCATACCGACTGGTCCTCACGCTCTGCTGTCGTGCTAGTGCGGACTCGAGTTCTGTGAACAATACAGCTTCATAAAGCTACTCTATACATTCATTTATTTGGCAAACTTAAATCTGAAAAGTATAAAATATGAAACATATTCTAAGCCCATTAACTCAATTAATTCATTGTATTTTTTTTTTCCTATTCTTCATTTAATTTATTTTCAAATACCTAACATTTATTCTTTGTCAATAGCCTAAAAATATGCAGATTTTTTATGAAGCTGCCTTGTTCACAAAAAATATGAAACTTGATACAATGAAACTTATTTTAATGATGAAAAATTTGTAATATTTAAAGATCTTACCTTCTCTTGATTTAAGCATTTCCTGTCTTTTTGTTTTCATTTCTTCTGTTAAATTTTGTACCATTTTTTCAATAAACGAATCTAAAACTAAGCTTTTGCATTCAGAAGTTATATTTGTCCTGGAACAAAAAAAAATTAATATCTCTTATGGTGCTGTTATGGCGCAATTATTTTATATACTGGAAAGAATTATTTTATAAGTCCAAAAATATAAAAAAGTATGTAATAAGTGGGCTAGGATTTCATTTATTTTGTAAATTAACAACACAACATCAAATACAATGAAAGAGATCAAACATGTAAATGCTAGAATACTGTTGTTTAAGAATAGGTATTATTATTATGAAGAAAAATGCCACTTTTGCCTTTTGCCCACTGTACCTGCAAATAGGACCGTCAATTTGCTGAAGGTCGCGGGAAGCACCGAGGACCAATCGTTGTGGAAATCCGCGTGGGACAATGCGGCAGTGGACGACATTATGCTGAAACGAACCTGCAGATAGGGCAGTCCCTCTTCTTCTTCTTCCACATGGTGATGCAGTATTTGCAGAAGGTGTGTGAGCAGCTGAGTGTGGTGGCTGCCACGAACAGTTCTGCGCAGATGCTGCACTGTAATTCGCTTTCCATCAGCTCCCCCACCTCTGCCAATGTGCTGTGCTTCGTGGAACTAGCCCCTGCTGACTCTGACGTCCCCAGACTCTCTAGCAGATTCTTCTTCTCGCTTTCTACTGATTCCAACTGGCTTTTCACCTATGAGGAAGCATGATTTAGCTACCAACTTTTCAACATCAGGTTTGTAAGTTCCATTTAACCCCTGTTGTGATGGATATCTTTACAGTAAAATGATTCCGAATTTTTTTTGGTTAAATAAAATTTGGTATTTTCAAAGCAATTGCTGTCATCAGGAGTTCTGAATTATGATGACAGGGTTATGAAAAACAAACAAGATAATATGGTCCAAGAGATGCCAGTATAAAAATAAAATTCACTTACTTTTTCTAGTTGTTCTTGTAATGAACTGATCACTTCGCTGGACTGGTCTGCTTGTTTTTGAATTCTATCAGCAGCCAATGCTGCTAATTCTGTCTCCCTTTCTTGAACGCGAGCCTATAAGAAATTTTATTTTTATGAGAAATTATTTAAAACATGTAATATTTTTGCAGTTTTTCTATTAGGTAACTATTATTACATAATATTTACCTTCAGTTCCTCAATTGATTTTTCAGCACTACATTCTGCTTCAGTTAATTTTTTTTGGATTTCTTTCCTCTCTTGCATCTACAAAAAATAGCAAATAAAAATTACTTCAAGCCCTTGCTTGAAGGTTCAAAGGATCTGAGCACAAAATCTTTGTGCTCTGATTGGGAGGTTTAGTCTGAATATAGTAAAAAAAGAGGCAGAACTCACCAGTTGTTCTCTCTTGACTTTCTCTTCGTCTGTGAGTTTCTTCCTCTGTTCCACTTGCTCGCTGAGCATTTGTTCAGCCTTCTGTCTATTCTCCTCAGCTTGCTGCACTTTCAGTTCCAAGTTTTTCCGGATGTCTGCTAGCTCTTGTTCTAATTCTTTCTCTCTTTTTTGTTTCAACTCTTCAAGTTCTTTTAATTCCTGAACACATCATTTTGATATTAAGTTAACATAAAAATGAAGCAATTATCTATATCTATACTATATTATAAATGCGAAAGTAACTCTGTCTGTCTGTCTTGTTTTCACGCCTAAACCACTGAACCGATTCTGATGACATTTGGCATATAGATAGTTTCGAGTCCCGGGAAAGGACATAGGATAGTTTTTATCTCGGTTTTTTAAAGTTTTTTTGTGACAGACAAAATTCCATGCGGGAAAGCTAGTTGAAAAATAAATCTTACTTTCAATCATTTCGAAGCAATAGTCAGAGACAGTGTTAAATTAAAGCTGACATTAATGTAGTTTCCTAATTTTACAAGACAGATGGTGTCAGAATTTTATTAAAAGCAAAAATTTTTTGTTTAATAATTTTTTTAAGAATATTTTAAGCATGTCTAAATAATATTATAAGCTTATCTCATCAAGAAAACTCAATACCTTCTCTTTTGCTAATTTTATTTGTTCTACTTCATTTTTGAGCATTTGTTCCAATTCATCCTTTTCCTTTAGCCTGATCTCTTCCTGTTCTTTCATCTTGGCTTTCAGTTTGTCCAACATTTCTTGCTTCGATGAACTCTCTCTGTTGAGTTCCGATAGGAACTCCTCTCGTTCCTTTAGAAGCTTTTCTTTAAGGTTGTTATTCTCTTGAAGTAGCTCAGATTCTGTTTCATTGTGCTTTTGAATTTGATCCTGAAAGAAAAGTTATTATAGGCACTTCATTGTTAAGCTTGTTAGTGCAACAAGTTAAATTATTTACCTGTAATTCTGAAATCTTTCCTTCCATTTCTTCTTTTATAGACGCAATTTGAACATTTTTTTCCGCTATTAATATTTTCTTTTGATTTTCTACATCATTCTTTTCACCTATTAAGTTTTCAATTTGACCAGCATAGTTATCGTCCAGCTGTTTAATTCTCCTCTCCATAACCAATTCCAGCTGTTCCTTCAATATTCTGGATGTTTCTTGCATACTTTTTGCATTTTGAATTTTGTTTTCGATATGTTTAATTTCATAACTTTGAGATTGTTCAAATGTAAATTTCACATCATTTATTATGTCTTCACCATCAGGCTTTTCTAATTTTATCCGTTTTCTCGGTATTTCAAATATATCTGATTGATTAACAAACTGGTACACAAATTCCTCAGAAGGCTCCAAAACAATAATATCTTCATGGTTAAGTTTTAATTGCTTGCCTTTGCCCAACTTGTTTCCATTTATTGTGATGCCGAATGAACTATTATCTTCAATTAACCAGTCTGTATCTTCCTTTTTAAAAATGCAGTGATTTCGAGATATTGATATAAAGGGCACGACAGCTGAGTTATTCAATCCACGGCCTAGTGTAAACTGAAAGTAACTCTTAGTAATTAAAGTTTATCCAAGGGAATTTGTCTAAATTCTAAAAGAAAGTATTAATACTCACGTTGTTACAGGTTAGTACAATTTCTTTGAGTTTTTCAAATTCCGGTTTCAAAGGTTTTTTAGTAATTAATACAGGTTTGTTATCATCCATTGTCGCGAATCCACAATTATTATTAACTTATTCAAAAAGTCGTCTTTTGCGATGCTAAACTGTGCTAAACACATCACAATACAAAACAACCATTCAATCAATCAACAAAAATCACTGACAAAAATTCGAATCGGTTGACAATTGACATAATAAATCATAGACCTGTGTCATAGACACAGATATGTCATAGACTATTTCCTTCCTCATCGTATAACTTTAATGCTTAGAGCGCATTGCGTAACTTTTAGCCAGAAGCCTCCTTCTGGCGCAGTCGGGTAAAATAGGGTCTATTCTTAACCTGAATGTCTCCAACTTCCTCATTGGCCCTAGAGCAATTCCAAGTATACCATCAATAAAAGCCTAATTAGAGTCATCAAACCTCTCAGTCAATATAGGTTATTAGGTACTCAATACACAAATCAACCGGCTCCTAGTCTAAAATTCTTATAATCGAAATTAAATGATTTAAACTACAAATAAAAATGATTCAAACGCTACTAGTTTTTAGGTTCAAATTCGACTGCTCTAGTAGACGCACGGAACGGCAACATCGCAGTCGACCCACATTATTTGAATTATTTGGCGGGAAAATAGTTTTTGGCTTTTAATTCTGAAACTAATGCCCGTTTTCACCATCAATCCCTTAGGCGTTTGCTAACTAAATATCACTTTAGTTAAACGGTCGCCTAAACTCCCCACTAACTTAAGTTCGTTTTCACCATACTATAGTAAACCTAAGTAGGGACCCTTTTGTCAGGTGGCGTTTCTTCGTGCGCCTAGGGACGTTTGAAAAACCGGTACTTTCCGATAAAATATTTTATTGGGAATATCTTACGTATTTTACAGAAACAAATGAAATTAAAGTAAAACTAAGAAAAATTTGACCGAAACTGGTGTTTTTGTATTTTTTAGTTATTAAATAAAGACAAAAAAAAGATGTTTGGGTGTATTCATGTAGTTCCTTTGCCTTAAAAAAAGTAAGTGTCAAGATGATTGCCGCGCAAATTGAAATATTTTGTTTCTTGTTACGGCGGGAAACTTCGAAGTGGAAAGACGCGCTTCCGAAAGTTTTAAATTAATTAAACTAAATCTGTTAGATTTTTGTTGTTAGGAAAGTTTATTAAGACGATGGGGAGGGGTAGCAAAAAAAGGAAAAAAGTGGAGGTCACCGGTTTGGATCCGGGCGATCGCAGCAACGGCGATACCAGTTCATCAGATTCCGAGGTGGAGGATGGTCAGGGAAGTGTCCTTGTTCCGTATTATGTTACTGACTACACCAGGTTATACCCAGAGGACTCTGCAGCTTTTGAATTCGTAGTCTTCATAGAGTCATCTGATAGCCAGAGGCCCATTGGTAACAGAGATTTATTATCTCTTTCCAACGTTCTGAGAAGGTACAATAAAGGCGTTAAGTATTTGAAAGCACTCAACAAGTACAAAATAGGAGTCTACTTTGAAAAGCCAGGTCTAGCCAATGCACTACTGAATAATAAAACCTTTTTAAGTGATAATCAGTTCAAAGCCAGCATTCCAGCTTCATCCACCGAAACCACGGGGATAATTCGAAATGTGCCTATAAAGTACAATAACAAAAAAATCTTTACCATGTTGAGCAGTAGTAAGAAGATTATCAGCGTTCGCAGATTCTTCCGCAAAGACACCACAACTGAAGGTTTCTCCCGTCAGCCCACAGGGACAGTCGCCATCACTTTTGCGGCCACGACCCTGCCAGACTTCGTGGAGCTGGGCGGCTGGAGGCACAGCATCTCCCAGTACATCCCTCCAGTTAAGCAATGTTACCGCTGCCAGAGGTATGGTCACATTTCCAAGTATTGTAAGAACGAGGAACGGTGCTCAATTTGCAGTAATGGACACAATTATAAAGATTGTCCAACTCCTAAAGAAAATGCAGTATGCTCTCATTGCAAAGGAAACCATGTTAGTATTTCAGCACAATGTCCAATAAAACAAAAGAAAATACAAGAAAATAGAGTGAAATTTGTTAAAGCTCCCACTTATGCAGACATATCTAGTAAACAAACCTTTCCAGAATTGAGAACAAATAATAAATACTTACCAAAGCCTGAAAACAACTTAATGTCTATATTGAACTCTGATGCAACGGTAATGAATCTTTTAATAGAGTCAATAGTTAAAATTATAACATTAAATAAAAGCAACAACACAACTATTTCATCCAAAAACATTTTAGATATTCTTACAGACACTTTCAGTAAAAATTTTAATTCATCAAATTCGAAGAGCAAATAAATATAGTTCAATGGAATGCTCAGAGCTTTCTGTGCAATCGTAATTTATTTACTAAGTTTATTTATGATAATTGTATAGATATTGCTGTAATATCTGAGACTTGGCTAAAGCCTATTCACAAATTTAAGGTAAAAGGTTATAAAATAGAGCGAAATGACTGTGGAAATGATCATAATGGAGTAGCCATTCTGATTCATGAAAGAATTCAATATTGTAGACTTCAAACTTATTTTGATAACTCATTACAAAATTTAGCAGTTCAAATCACAATCAATATTAAATCATACACAATAGTTTCAGTTTATTGTCCTACTAATAGTTCACCTAGATTTCATATAAAGAAATTTTCAGATTTAATTGTAAGTTTGCCAAAGCCAGTTATTGTAGCTGGAGATTTTAACGCCCATCATACCATATGAGGCTGTAACACTGTAGACAGTCGAGGACGAGATATTTTAGATAGTTTAGATGATTGTGATTTAGTTTTATTAAATGATAAACAGGTTACGACTGTGGGAACACATGTCTGGAGACCGAACGGACTCGACTTGACTATGGTGAGCCCCTGTTTAGCTTTATGCTGTGACTGGAAAGTGCACGATGATCCACTTGGTAGTTATCATTTACCCACAATAACCTCAATACAACTATTAACAACTGCATCGCAACCACGTCTAACATACATGCCAGCAGGTACTGATATCCCTGATCATCCTAATCTTAAACTAGTTAATTGGAAACATTACTCAAAGTTAGTCAATGAAATGTTGTATGATTTTACAGTGTCTAATAGCAATGTTTTGGAATTGTACAACAACTTTTGTGACATCATCAAGTCAGCTGTAAATATGTCAATGCCAAACTCAAATAAAAAAAGTCAATCTCAACGTTTCGTTCCACACAGATCGTCAGTTAAAAAATCTAAACGTCTTTCGGTTCCTTGGTGGAATGATCGCTGTGCTAGTGCTGTACAAAACTCGAAAGAAGCTTACGTGCAATTCAAAAATGACCCTACTCTTGAAAATTATATACATTTTAAAAAATTACAAGCCCTAAAAAAGCGTGTTATTAATACAGAGAAAATTGAGAGTTGGAAAGAATTTTGTTCAAATTTAAGTAGATTTACTCCCATATCTCTTATTTGGAATACTTTACGTAAATTTAATAAAAGTAATAATTGCAAGTTTTCGCAGAATGATTCTTGTCCGCTTTGGGTTCATGATTTTCTTACGAAATACACTCCAGACCATGCAGAATCGCCACCATTAGATTTCACTAATTGTACAGCAAGTAATGCAAATTCTTATCTGTTAAGCATGTTTACGTTTACTGAGCTTATATCAGCGATCAAATCACGAAAGGACACCGCTTGCGGCTTGGATTTTATCTCTTATAAAATGTTAAAAAAATTAAATAAAGAAAACCTATTAAAATTTCTATTTATCATTAATAGTTTGTGGAAGGAAAATCTGATTCCAGGTCAATGGAAGACTGACTGCTTAGTTCCCATATTAAAACCGAATAAAGATAAAAATAGTCCAGACTCATATCGTCCGATAGCTTTAACATCGTGTGTAGGTAAAATTTTTGAACAATTGATAAAACAGCGTCTGGAGTTTTACATAGAAAGTAATAATTTGCTTCCAAGCAATCAATTTGGGTTCAGACGTGGGCGTTCCGCTCGTGAAAGTTTAGGTTGTTTATACACAGACATACAAAAGGCTTTAAAAGAAAATAACTATCTAATCTGCGTTTTCTTTGATATTGTCGGTGCCTTTAACAATGTCAATCTTACTGTGTTATCCTCGATTCTCTCTTCATTAGGTCTTCCAACTAAAATTGTGGCCTGGTTACATAATTTTTTAAATAATCGCTTAGTACATGTTAAACTTAATAATAAATTATATGGTCCAAGACTCTCTTTCAAAGGAGTTTGTCAAGGAGGTATTTTGAGCCCGTTGTTGTATATTATATACATTCATAGGCTAAATGAAATTTTGGGACCTGATCCCCAAATATGTAATTTACAATTTGCAGATGATTTAGCAATATATACTCAAGGCCCAAATTTGTCCACGTTAACAAGCAAAATAAATGTACTACTTAATAAACTGCATAATTATCTATCGTATTTGAATTTAGATGTTAATGCAAATAAAAGTAAAGTTGTTGTTTTTAAGAAACGCTGCATACATTTATTAAGTTCGGGTATTAAATATAACCATCAAGAACTACCACTGGAATCAGGTGCAAAATTCTTAGGTGTTACTTTCCAACAAAACTTCTCTTGGAAACCCTATGTTGATTGCCTTATAGAAAGATCTCTACGTGCTACAAATATTCTTAAATCTCTTACTGGAACCAATTGGGGTGCAGATCCTAAAATACTTTTATTATTATATAAATCTTTGGTAAGAAGCCATTTTGAATATGCATTTTTTTGTTTTGCCTCTGATAAGAAACTTGTAGAGAAACTTGAAAAAATCCAAAATAAGAATTTGCGACTTATATTAGGAGCAATGAACACCTCACCAATTAATTCAATGCAAATCGAGTGCAACTTACCTCCTTTATTCATTAGATTTGATTATCTTAGACAAACGTTTTTGATGAGATTGTTGTCTGTAAATAATAGTTTATTAACGACTAAGTTATTACAAATTAATTTTCCTTCTTATTTGAGTACTGTGCTATCGGATATCAGAAGGTTAAAAGATGATAATAATGTACATACTAGCGATTTATTACCGTGTTATGGAGGTGAATATGACAGTAAGTTTTGTTTTATAAATGTAATAATTAATAAAAAACTTTCTTGTAAATATGTTGTAAATAATGAACTTAATTCTTGGGAAGGCTATAGACAAATATACACTGATGGTTCAAAAACCGAAGATAAGGTTTCTATGGCATTTTATGACTTAAATGTCAAGATTGGTCATGGGATAAAATTACCATCTGCAGCAAGTATTTATACTGCCGAGGCATGCGCAGTGCTGGCTGCTCTGGAGTACATTGAGCATTCAAACATTGAAAAATGGATAATAGTTTCCGACAGCATGAGTGTTTTAGAAGCTTTGTCGAACCCGTGTCATAACGCAAAAACAAACTATATTATTTTTCAAATAAAAGAAAAATATCACAAACTATGTAACATGGGCAGAGATATTATTTTTTTCTGGACACCTTCACATGTGGGCGTGGTGGGCAATGAAGAGGCAGACACTTTAGCTAAGCTTATAACAAACACATCAGATGTAGTACCTGTTAAAAAGATCAAAATATCATATACAGACTGTTCAACCCTTTTAAAAGAACTAATGAAGAAAAAATGGCTAGACCACTGGCAAGAAAGTATTCAAACTAAAGGAAAATGGTACCACCAGATTAACCATGGAATAGGAAAGCCCTGGTTTACAAAAGGAACCTATAAGAACAGAAAGTTTTATTCTTACATATCAAGATTAAGAATTGGACATGGCCGTTTTAATGAACATCTCCACCGGATGAACATGATCACCTCCCCATCATGCTCATTCTGCAATCAAGCTAATCAATCCCTCCATCACATATTCTTCGAGTGTTCTATATTTTCACTCCAAAGACTCATTTTGATAGAAGACTTATTACAAGTTTATAAAGAACCAGAAGTCATCCCGCGCTCTCTACCTGATCTTCTCAAAAATGAAAACTGTTTCGTAGCATTATACAAGTTCTTAGTTACCACTAAAGAAGAAATTTGAAGAAATTCAAAGCCGAAGTTGAAGGGAAAAAAATAATATTGAAGGGAAATTACTCAGTCGGCTTCAAAATGAAAATGTTTCCTCTCTCTCGCGCCGTCTCCGTGAATACAAACTGAAGACTTGGCTGTATGGCGAATGCCTTTGCCTTTTCCTGCAAGAGGAAAGAACGAAACCAAAAAAAAATGTTTCTTGTTACTTTGCTCAGCTCTGCGTACGTAGTTTTGTGTTTTAAAATAATTAAACAAAACGATGGCTGAAAAAAGAAAACGAGGGCAAAACTTTACCCTCGAGGAAAAAGATAAATTAATAAAAATTTTAGTTGCCCACAAAGATACAATTTTAAACAAAAAAACAGATGGTTCATCAAACGACGCCAAAACTAAGGCTTGGATAACTGTAACCAACATTTTCAATTCGACTGGAACGGTATACAGGTGAATATTAGTAACTTGTTTTTATTTTATTGGCCATAAATAAATATTTAACGACAATAGGTACTATCGGGGACTCGGACGCCTTGACACCTTAAGGGCCTAAATTGTTTGCACACACACGCTGGATTAAGCTACGCCTCCATTCATTCATGTTTCGGGTCTAAGCAGCGTCGGCGCACCACTGTAGATGTTTGCCCTTGCAAACCAAGCTCTATGTAAAGCGTTTAGGATTGAGTATTGCTTAGCTTACCCGCATCCGTAGCGCTCGTTTGGCAACGTCGCATTTTAGTAAATTTGAAACCCAATAAAGAATCGCTACAAAATATTATATGGGGCTTCGTGTAAAAATTGAACTAGCGATTGCCCGCTCGGGTCACAAAATTGCTATCGCACATGCCGAGGTAACTGTGCAATTTCCTGAGAAAAAAGTAGCCCTTTCTATAATTATTGTTGATATTAAGATTGTAAATCTCATGATATAAGTTTAGCTAGTTAAGGCGAGAAATGCAAAATCATACAGTCACTTTCGAATTTTACTTGTTTAATAGGTATTTAATTTATTCGGAACTTATAATTTATAAACTATATGTTATCGAATTAATTAGGAAATAGTTAAGGAATATTTGTGGCTTAAAAACAATTATTGTAAGATCTGGCTACATAATAACTTTCTTAAATCCTTGAATGTAAATAAAAACCTATAATAGGTTTCTATTTATTTTTAATACATTAGCAACTATTGTTTTCCGTTTAAAAGAAACACTTATCTACGTTATTACAATTTAATACAATTATTGTAACTAGGTAGCAATGATCCAGGTAATTGGTTATTATAAATATTATAATATTAAGTTAGTTTTATTTCAAATTAATTTTTTTATTGCACATTAAGTGTCTTTACACAAGGTTTTAAATCAATAAAAATTAAACTTCAAACTAAATAATACTTAAACAGTTAACAATGTATAGATAGATAAGTTTGTAATTAAATATAAGAATTAAGAATTATTTTGAGAGGCCATGATTCAGTCATCGCGCGGAGGTCAATAAAAAGGCAATCAAACAGTTACTAGCACGGGTCAACACAAAACAAAATCAATCGGTTAGGGATCACAAAACTTCACAAAAAACAAAGGAGAGAATATGTCGACAGTTCGCCAAAGCAAAAAGCAGACAGACCTCGTATAAAAATACAATATTAAAAAAATACATATTATCTGTTTGTTTGTAACCAAATTCTATTATTAAAATTCTAAAGCTGAGTTGCACCATCTTACTTTAACTTTGACAAACGTCAAAAATCTGTTAAACTCCATACAAAAAGCACCGGTTACCGTTATAGCTACGGTCAAAGTTAGGTGGTGCAACTCAGCCTAAAACTAAGAAAGATTGAAGAAAAAGAAACATTTCGTTTTAAACCTTAACCGTATGACAATAAAGTGCACAATGGTATTTCGTATTGCAACCTAAGCCCTGATTGTCTCTTATTGGTCGTAGTAAAAATATAGTAAAATGCGTAACCAATTAGAGACGGGGTGAGCACGTGACCGGAGCGATGCGCTTACGCTAAAATTTCTACAAAGTGGTCAGGCGGAAGAGTCCCCGATAGTACGTAAATGTCTTGAAAATTATCGTTCAAATGTCCTATCGATTTATATTGCAGGAATAAAGAATCCCTTATGAAAGTTTGGGAAAAATTAAAATCAGAGAGCAAACTCTATTATAAGAATAATAAACAGAATTGTATAAAGACCGGTGGAGGACCATCAGTAATAAAAATTGATCCAGTACTTGAGCAAGTATGTGCCATTCTTGGCAGAGGCTGTACTGGCATATTAGGTGTCGCAGATTGTGATGGTGATGAGGAGAGCAGTGTGATGTCTCTTCCAAAAGTATTTTGTATCCAAGATGCACCCATAGAACAATATCAGATTGAGAATGAAATACAAGATTACCCTATAGAGACTATTATAGAAATCCCATCCGAAGAAGTCAAACTTGTAAGTATTGTGAAAAATCTAAACGATAAAATAACGGTTATTCTTTAAAGTCTAATGCTGCGTTTACACTGCGCGGAAATTAGCCAAGTCAAGTCAAAAAACAGAGGAGTGGGGATGAAATACATTCATTTTTCATCCCCACTCCTCTGTTTTTTTGACTTGACTCGGCTAATTTCCGCATAGTGTAAAAGCAGCATCGAGCTGCTGGCTGACAGGGTGACATTAACGTAAATAATGTCAATGTCAGTCTAGAATTTAGAATTAGAAACGTCAGACTAATAGAAGAAGAAAATGAGGCAATTTATTGTGAATGAAAGTAATGTATCCAGTGTTTTATATATGAGAATAGATCTACCGGCCTCTAACAGTATAATATTGCATTTCATAACTCTTATTACCTACTGGTTACGTGTGCTTTCTCTTCTCGTAGATCCCTGCAAGGATTTCTCTTCCAAAAAGTTAATGGTACCTATCTAACAGTATCTAACTAAAAACTTGTCCGCAGCAACTTCTTAATTTTTCCTTTTATTACAGCAAAATACCTACTTCTTTTTAGAAATATCAATTTGTTAAAGTTCAATAATTTTACATTTCATAAAATTTGCCTTTTCCAGATATCTGAATCTACATCAAAAGAAGATAGTCAACTGAATACATTTAAAGAATTAAATAAAGCACCATTGTGGTCTAGGCGACGTCCACAACTATCACAAAAAAATGAAAGGACTGAAGCTGTGTCTTCTCTTTGTGCAAGCTTTCAAGAAGTAAATAAAAAGAAAGAAAACATTGAAAATTTAAAAGTACAGCTTCTGCAAAATGAAATTTAAAAATTACAACTGGAAACAGCCAAAATGGAGTTAGAAATAAAAACTGAATGTTTAGCACAAATAAGAGGTAATTTAATTTATATTAAAACGTTACATATTTTCAAAGTAATTAGTTATTTGGTTTCTTTGAAACCCATATATGGGGTCATTGACTGTCACTGGTATAAGGGGAATTCTTCCAGCTTCAATGAGGGATTCTAAGTTAGGAATAGATCCATCGTTTAAAGGTTCTTGTTCTTTCCGTAGGATGCATATATTGTGCAAAATACAGCATGCTATGATGACATTGACGGCGGTGGGTAGTTTTAGTCGTATACCAACTGCTAAGACTGGAAATCTTCGTTTTAGAACTCCATACTGTCTTTCTACCACATTTCTAGTTTTTATTTGAGCCTCATTGTATTTTTGTTGTGCTGGAGTTGATGGGTTTAAATAAGGGGTAAGAAGGTGGCTCTGAAAAATTAATGGATTATTTTAATTACTCATACTTGCTTTTTTTACAAATAAATAAATTACACAATTGGTAAAGAATTGCCTCTGAGCCTAATGTATCTAAAAAAAGTAATTAATAGGTATTGTAAGTAAATAATAAAAAAGTATTCTTTTATTTTACAGGTGGAGGTTCAACTTCATAAGTGGGAAGAGTAAATTTTGTCGACTTATAAATTTAAATATTTTTATTAAAACACAAAATTAATTAATGCTTTTTATTTTTACCTTCAGAGGATATCCACTGTCTCCTAATAAATATGCCCCACTATAAATACCCCTTTCGAATTTCCTGAATATATTACTAGTCTGATAAATTGTTGAATCATGCGTTGATCCTGGCCAACGAGCTACAATATCTGTTACCAATAGATCAGGGTCACTTATAGTTTGAACATTGATTGACATGTATGATTTCCGGTTGCGAAATAACTCAGCATCATCTCCACCTAAAATCATTATAATCAGGCACCATTATTTAGTACATAGTTATGTTAGATTTTGAAATCTATACTAATATTATAAATGCGAAAGTATCTCTGTCTGTCTGTCTCTCTTTCACGCCTAAACCACTGAACCGATTTTGATGAAATTTGGCATAGAGATAGTTTGAGTCCCGGGAAAGGACATAGGATAGTTTTTATCCCGGTTTTTGAAACAGGAACGCGCGTGTTAGTTTTTTTGTGACAGACAAAATTCCACGCGGGCGAAGTCGCGGGCGGAAAGCTAGTATGGAATAACAATTAAAATGATAACATAGGTACCTGGTGATTGTATCTTTATATGTGTACAGTCTATACAGCCTATCACATTAGGAAAGCGAGCAATCCTATAAAATTTTTCTTTCACATAGGCTTGTTCTTCGTGTGTATTAGGAAGCTTGATAAATTCATGACGTAATGTAACTATGGCTTCAGAGACTCTTTTCACTATCCTACTACATGTCGCAACACTTATGCCACCCATGTCTGCCACTGCAATTAAATGGTTCCCAGTGGCATAGAATCTTAATGCACACAATAGTTGGCAAATTGGTGATACGGATTTATTTCTGAAAAGAAATTAAGTATGTGATTAATTACATTTTGAATGTGTTAAGTAGGTAAGTTAATTACATAATACACCCTCTTAAAAAGCCGTATAATTACTACTACGCGACTCCGAGTCGCGACGACAGCTAATATATGAAAAAACATAACCCTCCTTCTGGCGCAGTCGGGTAATGACGCGCGCCCGCGTTTTGTGGCCGCGTCTGTCGCTTAGGTACATAATGTAGGTCTTAAATAGAAAACATAATATCTATACATACCTGTTAGTTGGATACTCTAACAGATGTTCAATTTTTGCCAATACAAATAAAACACTCTGTTTTGAAAGCCGATATCTAGTAAAAAAATCTTTTTCGTCGTATTTTGAGAAAAAATCGGGTCTTTCTCGAAACATACGTGGTCGGCTTAATAAATTTGATTGAAAAAGTGTTTCCACGGTTTCGATAGCTTCAATAGCTTCAAAAAAATCATTTATTTCAGACATTTCCGAAGTTTCCAATTTGCCGTTTGCCGCGTAATTGACATTAAAACTGTCATCTAACACTAGGGGGCCGGAAATCCGGCCCCTGTTTTAAAGTGATCTCTTAAGGTCCAAGGTGTCCCTTATGTGTTGGTGAAAACGAAATTCCTGTTAGGCATTACCTAATATTTCATAGGCGTCGCTTAAAAATTAGGGATTGATGGTGAAAACGGGCATAAGAGGCCTAGAGATTTGAAATTATGTCTCGTGTGTACTTTAATTATAACGAATTATTTGATCTTTAAAACGCAACTCTAACTTATACGGTTTTAATAATCCACCGTGTGTTACGTGTCACCAGCTTACACATACATATCGGTTCGTAGTTCGAAAACGGTTCGAGATAAAGCTTTGAAAGATTTGAAGTCGGGTTTTTTTATTCGACTTTAATTTATGAGATATAAAACATTGATGTAGCTTAAATATTTACGAAGATACAGATGTGTAAGCTGGAGACACGGTACTCCAGCTCGCACATAGTTTTTTGATCGTGGTTTTAACAGTATTTGAGCTAAAGTCTTGAAAATTGGAAAGCCTACTATTTGGATTCGACTGTAATTTTTGAGGTATAATACATTATCGTAGCATAAATATTTACGAAGATACAGATGTGTCAGCTGGGGACACGTGTCCTCAGCTTACACACAGAAAACAACTCATAGTTATGAAGTTCTAATGGCTCTAATTGAATGACTGAGAGGTTTGATGACTCTATTAGGCTTTTATTGATGGTATACTTGGAATTGCTCTAGGGCCAATGAGGAAGTTGGAGACATTCAGGTCTATTCTTACTAGCGCTAGCTAGAGCTATTTTCGGCCAAACGCCCCTTGTAAGGCAGTCCATAGGGCTTTCTCCTTAGCTGTATAAAATCCGTAGCCCATTCTTTTCAACACTCTTTGCAGGTATCAACTGAGAAATTTTTGTCAATCAAGTCTCCATTGCACCGTGACTTCTCCAGCTCGAGCACGGCGATTTTTTTTGTCAATTTCCTTAAGAATTCTGTTTTCTGTTTCACTGGTGATACGGGGTCGGCCAGTTTTCTTCAAGGAAGAAGTATTTCTATTATTTTTATAGTGCTGAATGATAGATTGCACTGTAGATCTGGGCAGTGTCAAGTCTTTCGAGATTTGGTAACTTGATTTGCCCATTTCAATCCCACAAACTACTTCTTTACCCACTGGTTTGCCACGCACGACCCATTTTTACTTGAAAACTGAAGAAATTAATAGAACTTTTCAGAAATTTATACTATCCCACTTGTAAAAATGACTCAGAATTACTTTTCCAAACGTAAACTTTTAAAATTGAATTTAAAAAAGGGTAAAAAATATTTAACTCAATGATAGACAAACTCTTTTGCATCGACTAACAACTATATGAACTATTTTGCTTACGATTTGCTCGACTTAAAAGCACGGTATCTCTTAACTTAAAAGGCTGAAACAGTTTATTGCTTCAACATTAAATAGTGCATAAGTAACCGAACATGAGATGGTAGAATAGTTTTTATGTTTACGTAACTGGACAAAAATAATTAATTAAGAAAAAATCTTTCTCCATGTTTTTCGTACTAGACGAACTATTTTGCATCGGGGCTCGTAATAGACCCACTGATCGCGTTCGAAGCACCTGTGCTATACTATACTCGTCACGACATGCAACGAGACAATGGGCCAACTATCCGGCCGCCGGATATCCGGCTATCCGGCCTAGCTGCAGGCCGGATATCCGGTATCCGGTATCCGGCCAAACAACTATCCGTTTCATCTCTAATATAAAACAACACAAATTAGGTACGTGACTTTACGCGAGACGATTATAGGATAAGATAGGATATTTTGTCGATTTTTTGTAAAGTAAATTAGGTTAAGCCTAGAGAGATAGTACGCGTAAGACAAGTGCCGCAACTTGAGTGGACTATCTGGCTCACTTGACACCCCCTCCTCTTGGAATGGGAGGGGGCTTAATTTTTTAAATTTATTTTTTACACAGTTATTTTGTCGATAAAATTGACATCACAACATCGCGGCATCGCCTTAAATTATCGCTAGCCCTATCCCAAACACACTGTATACTCGTAGCTATGGAGGAATTAACTTTGGAGTAAGCATATTTTCTTGAAATCATAAAGTCGAAGTATCAAAACATACCCACAGCCGAACATAGAACCTCCTCCTTTTTTGAAGTCGGTTAAAAAAGACAATTCATTTGTACGAAATGAAATTCGTTAGTCATACTTACTTTATTCGAGCGTGCAGATAGCGAGCGTAGATTTCCTTCCTGTAGCAAAAACCTTTCAATTTCGCAGGGCACTTTCCGCAGAATAAAGCAGAAGACGGAGGCTGCGACGGAATGAAGAGGCAACGAGAGTGAAAGCATATTTCGTGGCGGATAAAACGAATAGATAGAGGTCTTTAATATAAACGAAGCAGACTTTAGTACTCTCGAAAAATGCAAGCGTAGCGGGCGGGTACACACTGAATTTTTAAAGCGTGGGGTTCGAGCTTGTCGGTTGCCGCGGCTCTACGCCTTAAAACTTTCCGCTACTTTGCTCCTTACTTTTATGGGCGTTTTTTATTATTTCGCCCCTCGTTCTAATTCCGTCGAAATTATCGGAATTACTTTCATTGAAATTGTTGAGCGAGATTCCACAGCATTTTCTGAAAGTTTTGTCTTTTGGGGTTCCGTTCTTTTATGGTAAGTGAACAAACAAATTATGGTTTAATAAATGGTGAATGGTTTTTAAAGGTCTAGCCGAGAGAAATTTTAAAACAACGAAAAATTATAAAATATGCTGAATCGTAGATTTGTAGTGCTCGTAGATTAACACATGGAACTACGAGTGCTACGAGCAAGTTCGTAGCGTCCCTCCTACGCGGCGCATGAACGCCTACTTACATTTTAACATTAAAGGTGTAGGCTGCATATTTATTTTAAGAATAAGAATAAGAATAAGAATGTCTTTATTTGCTTCAAACATGGTATAAGGATGTTGGTTTTTACAATGTGCTCATGTTTAGCCTTTTAAAAATAGCATGCAAATCATTTTCATAAAATGTCATTTCAATAAAATATTTTATATCAAATTACATTAAAGAGAGATTTATTCTATTACATTCATTGTCAAACAATGAAGAATGTTCACTAATTTTGTTTTTTAGCTTTTTGTATTCTCTGTTAAAAATAAAAAATACACGTGAAAGAATTATTTCAATACGTCAATTAGTTTCCAAGATATTGAATTTTAAAAGTGCGGGCGGCGGCCGGCCCGCTATTTTATGCGCGTGACGTCATATTACAGTGACTGGCTCATATTTGTATGGGTGGAATCTTGCAAGCTGAATTAAGACCCACTTCCAGGCAACCGATTAAGCTGAAATTTCGCAAACACATGTGATTTGGATGACCATGCAATATTATGATGACATGGAGCTGATCTGATGATGGAGCTGGAAGGTGGCCATAGGAACTCTATAATAAAACGACTTAAATGCATCGAGTTTGGGCTCGTTCGTTTTGTATTGATGAGTATTTTAATTCTATATAGTAATCGGGGTCTAATGATGGAGCTGGAAGGTAATTCACAATAAAACGACACAATCGCATCAAGTTTGGGTTTGGTTCAATTTTAATTTCTGTGATGGGTCTGGGTGTTAATATGTAGGTATAATAAGTTTGTATTTACAAAAAAAAAATTATTTAAGTATGTTTATATCCGTTTTCTAGTGAGCGGACGCTGTGAATGTACGTCAAACGGGGTCACGTGACCGTCGGCGGGACTCAATATTTAAGCGAACTTTGAATGCCTATAAAATCATAACTACTGGGTATTTTTGAATGAAATAAAAACTAATGTATTTGTAAATGTAAAAGCTTAACTGTAACATAGGTTTCAAGTGATTTTGCATACCTAGTAACATTCTCAATTTATGTCAAATTCTATCTACTTTATATTATACCGACTTTAAAAAAGGAGAACGTTTTCAATTTTATAGTAATTTTGCTGTATGCTTGCTTATACCTACCTACATTATTCTTTTAAACTTTTTAAAAGAATAAAATACTGGAATAATTACAGATTCAGTCCCTCTAGATTAAAATTTGCAATCGTGGGCGATGGGAGTGAGTTTTTTTTGGAAATAAGTATAGCGCCTATCACAGAGTTATTACAAAACGTATAAAATGGACGATCAACATAATAAAAGCGCGAGAGATTTTAAGCTGTAATAACTCTCGCAAAGCGGGAGAAGGGAGCACAAGGAATACTAAAATAAAATCACATCGGTGAACAATGGAAAATGTTTGTAACTACAAAAACAACGTGCAAAAAATATCGTAGTATTTATAAAGAATGTAAATTATCGACGGTGACTCTATCTAAAGCAATTACCGGGTTGAGGTTCCATATCTGGTCAAAAAAGCAAATGAGTTGTGTCATCAGCCTCAGCAGCGCGCTTGGGCCCTCAATATATCAACGTGGACAGCACGAAAATTGGACTGGACCCTTGTTAATGTCCCGCACTTAGGCCCATCCCTGCCCGCTTCTGATTATTTATTTAAGACCTATTGATACCTACTCGTATTCTCACCCGGGCATAAGTAACGAGGTGATGTACCTACCAAGTACCAATACCATCGGTTGCTAACGTATGTTGAAACTATGCTGACAAGTGTTTAATTGAAAGGTTAATTTAATTTGTAGTTTGGGATCACTCACTAATATATAAACATTTTGTTTGTTGTAATTTTGACTCTTGTAACTTTAATTTTGGGCAACCCAAATATGCTTCCCGGTATAATTGAGAGAGAAGAGTTTCGAACTTGTCCTAGGTTTAATTGCATTTTCAAATAGAGCCACACTGTTTAGGCGCTATGTAATGTAGGTAATTTACAAAACCATAACAAGGAAACATTTTTCGTAAGTAATAACAATTTCGCATTGACGTCATTTGACTGAAACGAAATAACAATTTCAAAAAAGGTTTAGAATGATTTAATATGTAATATATTTTTACTATTTTCATATCAGATTCGACTCGTACTTTATGATTCACAAATAGTTCTTACTGGCTATTCTTGTTACCTACCTTATATTAGTAAGGTAGCGACTACCTATACCTACTCATAGAGACCATTCTATGACGTCCACCCACAATAGGACACCCTACGTAACGACGGCCGCGATTAGTCCATAGTACATTAAGTACTTATTATAACAATAATCTACTCGTAATAATAAGACCGAGCTAATACAGCGAGGGTCCGTGGTAAAGGTCACACGACCGCGTCGTTCCGTAGGATTCAAAACAAGCAACAATACACAACTTTGGTGGTAACCCAACGCATATTAGTGACACTATAATAATGCAAATATTTGTTTAATTCCATTTACATACACCAAGTGTTTTCCCACTAAATAAAAAGAAAATAAGCATCACCAAATTCACGCTCACCTGATAAGTCTCTGATTCTCTGATTGAATTATTAATCATTTATTTATCAAATTAAGTTGGCTTATCTGTTTTTTTCACATTACATAAGGGGTACGAAAAAAAGGATAAAATAATGTTGAAATAGGTACCTATATCTTTTATTCCACGATGCCTTCTGAAATGGCTTTATATTCAATCGAATTTTATCCCCTATTTCACAAAAATGGGTCTTCTCGGAAAAAGGACATTTCAAACAGCCGAATACAAAATTATAAGACATTTATAGTTGTTTGTTACTAACAAGAGAATTTGGCAAACGAATTTGTACCTAATGATCAATTAAAAATATAGTTGACGAAAAGCTAGGCGTTTTCTTGCGCGTTTCCTTTACGCGTATCCTCGACGTACTTTTCTGGTAACTCCGAAAGCTGGTAGATCGATGCCCGCCCAGGCCAGCCTTCGCTAGGGAGGGAGCTCAGTGAATAGATCTGCGCACACACCTGTCCGTGAGCTCTTTATCTGATCTTATTAAAGCGGGCAGGAAGCCTCTATTCCGAGCACGTAGACAATTATTCGACTAAAGTGTGCGGGCTTGAATCACTAACCTCAGCCAACGGCCAACTTTTACAATAAATCCATCGCGGCCTCGACACTTAATCAGTCCTTCGATAAAAGCTTTAATCGGGAGTTAGAGCATCTACTTGCGGCGCTGATGTTACGCCGCGTTGCTGAACTAAATTAAATTAAACCCCCCGCGGCCTCTACAAACTTTTGTGGAATTCTGCTTTCAATCAGACCTTATTTGTGCAGTGCTCAATATATTGGTATTATTATGCCCCTTGTTCTGTGAACGGAAAATCAAGAGAGCTGAAAATAGAATAACGAAAAGTAACGTAGGTATGTTCTACTCCTGAAAGTACCCGAACTGTCGTACTTTTTTTTAACTAAAATAGGGAAAAATGTATTTAAATCAAACAAATTTTAAATCTCTAGGTTCAATGCCGAGGCTTATCTATGTTTCTCAGAATCAGGTAGGTCTAAAAGAAGGAGTTGTATGTTGTTCTAATCAGACTTTTGGCTTAACTGCTAATATATTTGCTTTTCTGCGTTTTCACTTACGTTGATCTTTATTAGACAGGTAGATCTGGGGATTCATTGAGAGGCCAAATATCAGAGAATAGGATATTGATGGGCTCACAGCGGCACATCCGTTGCTCAAGCCAATTCTACCGCAGTTAATTTCACTTAGCTAAGATCATTTGTTCTCTTCCCTAGATTTTATTTATCCCATGAGCTTAGCTAGGAGAATTTACGATAGTTCAAAGCAATAAGGTTTGCTTAATACGGTAATGTTTTTATCGAAGAGAAAAGCAAGCTAATTAATACAAAATAAGTATATTTCCTACCTAATTGATACAAAATAAGTAGGATTAAAAACAAAAATGTTTTACTAGGTATTACCCATAGATAAATCAGATAAATGGAAGCTATATATTTAAAGTAAAACAAATAATTTGCAACTGGAACAAGTTTGGGATTCCGCAAGTTTCACTATCGCAGTCTATTTTTGAGTTGGGAAGTTTTATGGGGAACCTTGTCCGTTGCACATTGTTTACGAACAAAGCGAGATCTCGTTCAGTTCTCGATCAGAGCTCGAATCGAGTCCGCCGTCCGCCTCCAACTTATCCGTCTTTGTTCCGCCAACTATTGGTGCTTGGTGCATGAAAGCACAAAAAGAAGGACTCCCTGCTGCCTACAAGCGAACCAAAGCTGATCGAATTACGTATTCGTTGATTCGTGTGAGAGGTTTGTAGGACAGTGTTAATAATAATCTATTTGTTATAGTTATAGCATATTATGCTTTTACGCGATATAAATAAACTGTCTTCTATCTACCAATTTCTTACAAAAAAATAATTCATTTATTTTCTGTAAGTAGGCTCTCAAAGAGTTGATACTTTACACATCCCAGCTCTACCACTGCTTCGAGACACTAATAATAGGTAGTGCTGAAAAGAAGCATAACATCATATTTAGGTTATACAATGACGAGACTAATCCTTTGGGTAAATGTTACACTATAAACCGCTAAGTCCTTCTTTATACGTCCATGGCATAATGAAACTTTCCGCGTCCGTCTCGCATTGCAGGTACAGACACAGTGCTGTGAGAGGCTTAAGTTGTCCTCGAATTTGTTACGAATAGCACGGGCTTTATATTATTGTGATGATATTACCTCTGAAAAGTAGGGAAGACCGGTGTAAGAAATAAATTAGAATCTATTTTTGTTCGAGACATAAACATGTAAAATTGTTTGCAAAGAAAAAGCCGTAAAAGTAAACCTGAAACTATTTTCTGAAAGTAAAAGCGTATGTTATAGCTAGATACTAAAACATCGAAGTCACTTTCTTGGAAATTATTGCCAATCATGCTAATTTAATATTACAGTATATTATTAATATTATGTAATAATTTAGGTATATGAAACTTAATAGTTCAATAGGTTAGATGACAAAATTTCAATTAATTGTCCGTCAGACAGATAATTAGAAAATATTAGACTAACATTTTTTATTTTCTTTCATAATCAAATAATAACAGTCCTACATCGAGTTGAAATGGTGCGTTACGTCACGCTTGAGTAGATTTTTTACTCAAAAGTGACGTCACGCGACATTTCAACTCAATATAATACTGTAACTATTCGATTATGAAAAAAATAAAAAATATGGTGTCCGAATTTTTTTTATTATCTGTCTGACAGACTAAATAGAATTTCGATTTCTTTATCCAGTCATATCATCCCTCATACGTAACTTAATTTGTGCTTCATTTTTAACTATATTATCCCCAAATTTTCATTTTAACTCAGGTAAGTAGACACCTATCTACTTGTTTTCTCCAGGCGCAAACATTAATGATATAGCTAATTAATTAACACAGCTGAATATAATTTCTCACTTCGACTAATTTCAAAGATCAGGAAGCCTATTAAGGTCATTACATGCGTAGCACGTTTAGTAAACTGTTTAGTCTAAAGTTTACACGCTTAATCATTATGTCATCAGGCTCGAAGTGGTTGGAATATCTACTCGTATGCTATGTATACCTTGATACGAGTATAAAGTATAAACAGATATTGGGTTATCTCATAATGTACGACACATAATAGGTAAGCACTAATTACTTAAAACTACACAAATAAAATAGATTTCTGAAAAAATAATGGACTTGTTGAGGAACGCAAATGCCATGTTTTATGTAGAGCATGTTTGGTTTGATCCCTTGGGGCACTTCATTTGATGATGAGTATTTGACAGCCAATTAGGAATTTACCTGTCAGATAAATTGTAATATTTTGATTTCATTGGTGTCAAATACCTACCTAAAAACCTGGCAGAATGCTACTAGTAAACTTGTTAGATGTCGTGAGGTGCGTCAGACAACTGAATCTGAAACCAGAAACTTTCAGGAACCATCACTGCACTGGCCCTTGATATGGGGACACAAATCATCTTTTATCATAATTTCAAACAATGAAGAAGAGGTCGATAGGTACTAACAAAGCTTTTATGGAAAGTTCCGTATTTGTTTTCCTGAGAGAAAGACACTTTCATGTGAGCAGATGAGAGACGTGATTCAATTTGCATGGTATGATGGACGGATTACTCGCGTGAGCACTCCCGTCCTTTTGCCGGGACAAATAGCATATGGCTGCGATGAACCACTTCTGAGGACCTATTTTTTAGTACAATACTAAACTGCTTATTACATTGTAGGTATATTGTTATCGTTTATCGTTAAAATAATATTATGTAATTATATTAGCTTTAATATTATAATAAAGCTATTATTATAGATAGTCCTGAAATAAATCACCGTTTAGAATTACTCATCTACAGGGTGTCCCAAAAACAATGGATAACCCTGTAACCATCGATAGGCCTCGCCATGGTCTCCCTAACGTCCAATTTTGACCCCAGTAAAAATATCACCGTTTTCAAGATTTTTAAGTTTTTGTGCATTTTTAGAAAATTGCCACCTGCGATTACTTTTTCTCATGCCATTTCTACAAATGAGGATACTTTTCAATCTAGTTTTTTTCCTTATCACAAGGGATAGTTGGGCTATCAAAAGAAAAGATTAAAGTTCAACAAACTAGTTTAAAAGTATGAAAATTTTAAGAAATTGCAGAGAAGAAGGAAAAATTAATTCATTGTCTTGCACTTTTGATCAGCCGTCGTGTAAAAAAAATGTAGGAAGACCATCGTGCCCATTACCTTAAAAACTTCCTTGGTTAATTGAGATTCTAAAAAGGTATCACAAGCCTATGTATTCTGTATTATTTTTATCTTATGGCTACTTGAATAGCAACTAGTATGAAAACTGCAAAACAGAGTTTTTCTCGTAATAGTTAAACTAGGACTGCATAGTGGCATTAAATACAAATGGATAATTTTTAGCGTAGGAATTTTAATAAAGCAACATTTTATCATCATCATCATCATCATTTCAGCCATAGGACGTCCACTGCCAGTAGCGGCGTAAGGGGGGGGCGGTGGGGGCGGTCCGCCCCGGGTGCCAAGCATCAGGGGGTGACACAAGTCACGCAGATTAGTACTCACTGGCGGATCTGCATGGCAAGTTATGTCATGATACGGGGGGGGGAGGGCGATTGTCTTTCAATCTTCGAATCGGTAGGTAAACAAAAAATCCCGGGGGGTACCAGGGGGTGCCTTAGGACTTATGACGGGGGGATGGGGGGGTGATCGCCCCGGGTACCAACGCATGCTACGCCGCCACTGTCCACTGCTGAACATAGGCCTGTACCCCAATGATTTTCATAATGACCGCTTGGTAGCGGCCTGCATCCAGCACCTTCCTGCTTACCTTTATGAGGTCGTCGGTCCACTTTGTAGGTGGACGTCCTACGATGCGCTTTCCGGTACGTAGCCTCCACTTTAACCCTGCTGCCTCAGTTCTGCAACCTACTGTGCCCTGCCCATTGCCACTTCAGCTTGCTGATCCGTCGAGCTATGTCAGCGACTTTAGTTCGTTTACGGATCTCCTAAATTCTGATACGGTTTCGTGAAGAAACCCGAGCATAGCCCCTTCCATAGCACGCTGTCCAAAAAATCCACGTTTCCGAGCCGTGTATTATCACGGGTATCTGTCTATAGGCACATTTATAAAGTTTAAAACAAAAATTAAGTAATCACAAAAACGCAGAACGGACGGCCAATGGGGCAACAGGGTTCAAGTGGAGGCTACGTACCGGAAAGCGCATCGTAGGACGTCTACCTACAAAGTGGACCGACGACCTCATAAAGGTAAGCAGGAAGGTGCTGGATGCAGGCCGCTACCAAGCGGTCATTATGAAAATCATTGGGGTACAGGCCTATGTTCAGCAGTGGACGTCCTATGGCTGAAATGATGATGATGATGATGATAAAATATTGATTTATTAAAATTCCTACGCTAAAAATTATCCATTTGTATTTAATGCCACTATGCAGTCCTAGTTTAACTATTACGAGAAAAACTCTGTTTTGCAGTTTTCATACTAGTTGCTATTCAAGTAGCCATAAGATAAAAATAATACAGAATACATAGGCTTGTGATACCTTTTTAGAATCTCAATTAACCAAGGAAGTTTTTAAGGTAATGGGCACGATGGTCTTCCTACATTTTTTTTACACGACGGCTGATCAAAAGTGCAAGACAATGAATTAATTTTTCCTTCTTCTCTGCAATTTCTTAAAATTTTCATACTTTTAAACTAGTTTGTTGAACTTTAATCTTTTCTTTTGATAGCCCAACTATCCCTTGTGATAAGGAAAAAAACTAGATTGAAAAGTATCCTCATTTGTAGAAATGGCATAAGAAAAAGTAATCGCAGGTGGCAATTTTCTAAAAATGCACAAAAACTTAAAAATCTTGAAAACGGTGATATTTTTATTGGGGTCAAAATTGGACGTTAGGGAGACCATGGCGAGGCCTATCGATGGTTACAGGGTTATCCATTGTTTTTGGGACACCCTGTATTTGTAATGAAGAAACCTTACTTTTATTTACCAAGAACTTTTTGGAGTCAGACGATTGATAAATTTTTTTGTTTTAGTATAGGTAGGTAAATTCAATGTATTTTTAGCAAAGTTCTTATGTAGGGACATATCAATATGCGCGTTTCATAAATTACGGTGCCTAATTTCTGTTTCAGAGGAAAATTCGGATGAAATAATGTTTATTAAGAGTTCCACAGAAGCGGACCCAGTAGTTAGACGAAGTTACGACCTTTGCGGTGTCGTCGCATAATATATTCCGAATAAAGTCAGTAAGTATGTGAGAATGAAGCAATTATGAAATTTGTGAAAGTAAACAGCAACAACAACAGCAGGTACATTCTATAGATCCCGTTATAATTAATTCTATAAACAGCAGATGCTGCGGCTTTTAATTAACGATGATATTATGAATTTTGAAGTTGACGACTTAATACATTCTACATATATTAATTACACACACATTGGATATCCTTATTTCCTTATAGCAAAGAGGCCATTTTGGTATGATAAATAATCAAAAATTTCGTCAAAATAATAAATAATCTTTTACAGGTACTTTGTGTTAATATGTATTCACATAATATTAACGGATTTCCTATAGGTACAATACATAATTACCTATTCTAAACCTACAAAAGCAAGACAATGTAATCCGTCAACGAGCGCTGATTTATTGATTACTTGCGCTGATTTAAGGACAATACCTGTAAGCAATTAAAGTGTCCATAATAGATTACCTACACCAGTCTTCACAAAGCTGTTACGACAAAGTCTCAAATTGATCCGAATTACGATGACTTATGGTGATAGGCATCCCGTATAAAATGAATAAAATCGTCGTGCAAGGCAGTAAGTATTATCAATTCAATAACGGTCGTGGGTGCGGAACGAATTGTCGCAGCGGATACCTAAAGCATAAGTTAATTACACTAATGAACAAGGGAAGAAGGTGCGCTCAAAAAATCCACCCCAAGATCACTCCAAAGTCTTTAGTACGATGTTTATCGCGCGGTTCATTAGCGCCTAGACTTCGCGCCGGGTTTACATGGAGCTGGTTTTAAGCTAGGTAATCCTCACAGTCGACAGCATATCAAGACTAAACCTTCGTTCCATTTCAATTAAAACCCAGAAATTAGTACTCACAGCGTGACTTTTCGGCTGTGTTGCTACTTACTACAGCCGTGGGCACAAGCAAACTAAACTAGCTGGAGGTTCAGCTGTAGTAACACAGCCGAAACGTAAAGCTGTGAGTACTAATGTACCTACTCGTAACTCATAAATATATCACTTTGAGACCCGTTGTTTATTTATTTTAAATATCAAGACTGATGCAAAACAATAGCCATAAAACCACCTACTCCATATTATAAGATGCCACTGAGCTCAGCTTGATAATCAATCATCAGCTTCCTTGAAATTGATGAAAGCACTTCGCAGATATTATGATAAATGAAATAATTAACCAGACCAGCGAGCTTAAGATTAATAATAGCAGAAGAAAGGGATTACATTTTAGGTTACTGCTATGAAATTACGTTTTCACCGTTGTCAACTAGGTACCTAACAGTTTGTATGAAGCGGTGAAAAATAGAAATATCGTCTAATTTTGTAACTTTTGAGTAGGCAGGTAACAAGGTAACATTGTATGGTAAAACTGGATATAAATGATCAGTGGGCCGGCGGCGGCATGTGGGCCGCACCGCTGAATAGAGTAGCTCCTTCATTAGTAGACGGGCGCGGGGTGGTGGGGAGTCAACTATGGACCACATTTTTTGTCTCGACCAAAGAAGTTTCTATATAAATTATCTCAAGAATTACATTTCAACAACCACATTTTGCGAATAGCTGTGTCAGAGTCGTAACGTATACCGAAAACTTTTTTGATGGTCCTTTGGCGTAGTCTTGCAGTGAAACTCCACGAGTAAAACAGGTTTCGCGTCAGAATTTAGATGAATTCAATTGAAGTCAAATGAGTTTGAAATTCACGCGCGTGTGTGTCGGAAAACATTTCCAGGGAAAATCAATTAACTACAGCCTCAAAGTTAAAGATGCAGGGAATCACAACTTCGAAGCTTTGTCTTCTTGTCTGATTACAACTTATGGAAATAAATTTTCAAGTACCTAAGTATTATGAAATAAAAAACACGATTAAAGTACTAAAATACCTAAAACAATGGAATCAATCAATGTTGAGTCTCTCTAAATCTAAAGTGAAAATTTTCAAAGCGATTTACGTTTAACATAATATTGTTTACTTTTATACACTACATTCATTAAAGGCTTTAATTTATTTTGAGAACATCCACTATGGCGTCTTAGGATTTATTGTGGAATTTGACTAGCCCAATTTGTGAGAATTGCAGCGTTTTGTAGGCTTGGCGAAATTCAACGGGTGAAAGCAATAAATTAATCACTGGATCCCCTCAGGAATATTTTGTTACCAAATAATAATTTTGCAGTAAAATATTGCTCAGAGAAATCGGCTGGAGAAAAATTCTTGGCTTGAGCTAGGTGCTTACCTATGAAATTACCATTTTGTGTAGAAATATTTAAGAAGACTCAATTTTCAGTATAAATATTTATATGCATTTTTCTTGGGAATGAGGGAATTTCGTAATACTAATGAGATAGGTTTAATATCAATATCAAGTTCCCGAAATATTCACCTTTTCCAAGAAAAGGTTTTGGTAATCAACCTTTATAACGAAGTACAACACTCAAAAAATTAAGTACCTACCTTTATTAAATTGGAGGCTATATTAGACATCACTGAGCGGGCGAAGAGGATGTAACATTTCGACGATGTGTCATCAAATTAGCAACTGTATTACTGTAATATCGCACTTGGAAATAAAATAAGGCATCGCGTTTATTAAAATAATCGGATTTCGGGGGCGCACGCTTCGACGGTCTTGCCCCGTAATTTGAGGAGATTCGGTGCGCTCGCTCTCTTACTTGAATTACTTTTGCAGGATGCGCGAATCGAGCATGACCCAACTTTTTGTTTTGCAGACAGAAGCCAAATTGAGATCTAGATTCAATTTAAAAAGTAATAAAACGATTCAAAATCATTGGGTATATTTGCTGTGTGTAATTGAAGACGACGCAGAATGTCTACTCCAGAATAACGTTTAGATATAAATACAAGCAGGTATCATCTCTATTCATCTCTTACGTTCAGATAGAAATCCATAAAAGAATGAGAGAGACGAGTATAATCGAGCATATCAGAATCGTAACTCGAAGTAGGACGCCAAGACCCGCACCCCACAAGTTGAATTAGTTTCGTAGAGGATGCGCGGATGGCGCGTGGCTGCGGAGAGGGAGGCTACACTCGCTCCACCATTCTCGAATTAATTAAAATAATTCGTTGAAACTGTCACGAATCCTTTCGGTGCTTGTTAGTACGCTTATGTAGGTCTGAAAACATTAAATTCCAGAACCTCATGAGGATTGTCCTTAATTCCTCACGTCACAGTTTCGTTTTATGTTTATTCGTCTTGGTATTTTCATGAATTCACCGCATGTTTAGAGTAACTTCAACGCCGCAGTTCTCATGTTTGTAGTAAAAAAATATGTTATTTTTAGAAAAACTTGTGAAAATGTTGGTGCAGGATTGCGGGGTCACGCATGACACATTTAGGAGCGCTACTAACTAGAGCGAGCGCCTGAACGCGACACGACTGGATAATACGCGGTTATTTGCCATGCGAAAACTTTGCATAGCTCCAGGTAAACAAAGACTATGTTATTATTTTATAAATGCTTGCATTATAAAACGATGCGATGTCTTTATTAAAATAATTTAATTCTTATTATGACGAATGTGTATATTTTTATAACTTGTTTTGTGAACGAAATAACAAAACTTTTTTGTTACCATCTAATAGATAGGTAATAATTTGCTTTTCACCTTAATTCATCATACCTGACAAAGTGCCTATAATTAAAACTGGTTGGACCTATGTCCAACTTTCTTCTCTTCCTTTTCTTCGGTGGCTCCAACTCTCAAATTATCTAGCTGCATGAGATGGTTTCCCACTAATCTGTTTATCGGATTCGGGGCCAGCACCTTCAACCAGGAGCCAACCTTCGCGAAAGACCTCTATGGAAAATTAAGAAAAAACTCTATGTTGTCTTGGAACGTCTGTCAACGAAGTCAATGTGAAAAATCCGCTGAATATTTGCTGAAGATATTGAAATAATCAAAACCGCAAGAAATATCGACGGGTCGACCCTCGAAGCCTGGTCTCCGTCTCCTGATCCGCAGGTTGGTGGTTTCCGTTTTATGCAGCTGTATTTTTGAGTTGTTTGGAGTCACCAGCCGACCCCCGCATCATCTTTCTTCCCCGCAATTTTTATTCCTGGTGTGGCTATTTACACGCCACACCATTTGTTGGTCCTTCGAGCCGGATATTCCAGCTTATTTATTTTTCAAATAATTAACCCGCATAATTTAAATTTATTTTCGTTTCAAATAACGTGACGTTCATACACCGCCGGCCATATTTTTTTGCAATTTGTTTATTTTCGCACTAATTTTTTCATAGTATTTTGCTGTTTTGTCATCATGGCAAATACGAAATTAAATTCGAAATTAAAATTATTGCTTTCCAAACAAGAATCAATATTCGAAAGAATAAATACTTTATTCAATTCATCGAAGAATATTTCCAATTTTGATTCAAGATTGAATCAGAAGTTTTTAGAGGAATCAGAAAGCATTTCTGAATTACATGAAAAGTTTGAACACATACTGGATGAAATAAACGAAATTCAACTTGAAATTAACCCCAATTTTACTGTAACTTATAGTTCACTCAGCGCGTTTGAAGATATATATTCAAGCGTTAAATACGCGCGCAATAAGTTGTTATTGTCGTCGCCTTCTAGTAATACGCAAAATGGTTCCTTTCATATTAAACTGCCACCAATCGAACTGCCTTCGTTCGACGGCAAGGCTGAAAATTGGCCTATTTTTTATGAAATCTTCCGCACTAACGTACATTCTAATAAACAGCTGACGGATTCACAACGTGTGCAATATTTGATGAGTAAATTGACACACAGCGCCCTAAAAATGACCGCAGGTATCGTTCCTACCGGCGCACAGTGGTCAATTTTAAGAATTTAGGGGTACTTAATTATATTATATAGAATATCATGCTTAAACGTTAAATACTTTTATTTTATATATAATTTAGGTATGTGAAAGTCATCCCTCAATGATTACGACTTCTGGTTCTTGTAACAAATTTAGAACTTGTGCTGACAAGGTGTTTTTATTATTCACGGCAACATAGCAGTTTCTTTAGCATATTCTCCGAATTTGACACTATTTATTTTGTAACCAGAGATAAGGGTTTTTAAGATGATTAACCTCTCAATTAGATCTCTATCAATTCCGGTAATATTTGACGACATACTTACCCGGATTAGCAAAGAAGCATCTAGCAGTATTGCCATCATTGCTGTTCCCGAACCCAGGCTTAGGAACATCAACTAGCAAACCAAGTTGCTCCTTGAATTGAGTTTGAATGTGTACCTACTTTTCTTTCTGCTACAATTTTCTTGTTTATTTCTTATTGTATTTTTTACGAAATATGTAACAGACACTCATAAAATCCTATGTAAGCATGTGAAGGTGATATTTCGAAATTGTTTACTGTTTTGAGCTGATTTTAGCCACAATCTTGAAGTAATTGTACAAAAATTATGAATTGCATATTGAAATTTTTTTTGGTTTGTTATGTTCAATTTTGATACTCCAATAGAGTCTAAAATAAATTTGAACAATAAATATTTGTTATTCTTGGACATCGGCTTCATCGGAGGATTTTTTAATAATAATTCAAATAATTCTGTTTTTGATAGCATTTCCATTGCCTAAAAAATTTAAAAAATCCAATGAAACTGCAAATTTCTGCAAATAAAATTGATATTTTTAAATAGGTAACACTTCAGCCTATGACCAAATAACAAAAGTTTTTATTTCTAATTAGTTCCTAAAAACGTATGTTCCTTTTTGTCTGCTAAATATGTATAAAAACAGTAGTCAAATTCCCTATTTATTTATGATATGAAAATCTGCCCGATTTTAAATTGTTAATATGAAAATAGAATGTACTGACCTTCACTAATTATCACCATTTTTTACTAAACTCACTATTGGATAGGTATTTAGCAAATAACAAAAGAAAACTCGCACAAATCCGTCTATCTTAAAATGGAAATACTACAACACACAGATTATTAACTTTAAATTAATGAATCTTAGGAACCGATAAGGGTACACTGATGATATTTCTTTATAATGTAAACAACTAACCCTAAAATAGAAATAACGTTTATTTTTCGGATTACCTTCACATTGATAAAGTTGAATTTTCTACCGCTAAAGTTTGAAAATTGACCACAGTGCGGCGATACTTATAATATCTTGTGGGATAGTCTCGTCAAAAAGTACCAAGATAAGCGTAGTCTAGGTGTTCACTACGTCAATAACATCCTGGACATTAAAACATGTGTAGGTACCGCTGCGAGTCTTAATCCATTTGTTGAGAAGTTATCTTCATCTATTGCAGCTCTCAAACAATTAGATATTGAAAACTTAGCAGATTTTATTATTTTGCAATGTAGTTTGAGGAAAATTGATTCTCAAACGCTTCAGAGTTTCGAGATTTCTGTAGGTGATAAAGAAATACCTACGTGTGATCAGTTCATATCTTTTATTCAAGACCGCGTTAAAATATTAGAGAGAACTCGCAATAATAGTAGTTCCAACACTACCGCTGCCTCTGAGCCCCGTAAAAATAATTATTATAATAATAATCGGGACGCGCCGCAAAATAATAACACTTATAAATCTTTCGTTTCTAATAACGATCCGCATCCGCGAACTCAAACGACCAGTCAGTGTATTCTATGCAAAGCTGACCATAGGTTGTATTCTTGTTCTCAATTTCGAGACAATTTTAACCCGCAAAAACGCTTCGAATTTATAAAATCTAAGGGCGGTTGCGTTAACTGTCTTAGTGTTTCTCATACTGCAAGTAAATGCAATTCACAACACACTTGCAATAACTGTGGCAAGCGACATCATTCGCTACTTCATTTTGACGTGCCCGCACCGCGAAAATATTCGCCCGCCCGCTACCTCTGCCGCGTCACAAACAATGTCGGCCGTAAACACCGCGCCACAGTGCACAGAGAAGTGCAGTAGTACTACTCCAACTCAACGAAATATGAATGATGCTTCTATTACTCTCACTTCGGAGGTGAGACCGAGTTCTACCATATTATTATCCACCGCTCAAGTATTTGCATCGCACCGCGCTAATAAAAATAAACAGATTGTACGCTGTTTGATAGACAATGGTTCACAAAATCATTTGATAACTTTAGATTGTTGTAATAAATTGAACTTGCCCGTTAATAAATTGCATGACTCTTACCTGCAAGGCGTTGGCAAGTCTTCGAGACCTGTTCATGGTTTTACTTATTTTGATATCGAATCTCGTACTGATCCGAATAATAAATATCATATTTACGCTCTTGTGATCGACTGCATCACAGATCGTCTTCCCGCGAATTATGTTGATATAACAGAGGATATGACTTACCTCAATAACTTACCGCTTGCTGATTTATCCTGGAACATTCCTAGTGAAATTGATGTAGTATTGGGTGTTCAATTATTCCCTTTTATTTATTTGGGGAATAAGGTGGAATCAGGTTCACGCGCGCCTACTGCTATACTTACTAGTTTTGGCTATGTGCTTATGGGTGACGTACCGGCTCGCTCTAGTCAATTGCCGACGCACTCAACTGCATTTTTTACCGCACTTCCGCACACGGAAATTGAATCAAGTTTACATAAATTCTTTGAATTAGAAGAGGTTCCTTCTAAAAGCTTTCTTAGCCCAGATGAGGCAGAATGCGAAAATATTTTTACCTCCTCGGTGATTTACCAGGATAAACACTTTAGTGTCGACTTACCGTTCTGCAAAGACCCATCTGTATTGGGAGATTCCCGTTCCGTAGCTTATAGACGTTTTCAAATGCTTGAACGAAAGTTTGACAAAGTGGATGGCTTACGTCAAAACTATAATAAAACCATAAATGAATATATTCAACAAGGTTATTTATCTGAAGCCCCCGAGGCAGACTCAGATGAGGGTTACTACATTCCGCACCACGCTGTATTTAAAGCTGGAAAGGACAGCGCTCGCGCCGTGTTGGACGCCAGCTGTAAAACTCAATCTGGTTTGTCACTTAACGATATTCTTTACGTTGGGCCGAACTTACAGTCTGACCTATTCTTACTGCTAATAGACTTCAGAATATTTCCTGTTGCAGTCACTGCTGATGTAAAACAAATGTTTCTTCGCGTAAGTGTGAATGAACACCATCGCAAATATTTGAAAATTCTCTTCCGTTTCGATCCTCAAGAACCTATACGCACTTATCAATTTAGTAGTCTACCCTTTGGACTCAAACCAAGTCCTTATATAGCTATGCGTACGATACGCAAGTTAGCGCACGACCATAGCGACCGCTTCCCTGATGCTGCTAAAGTAGTAAATACTCAATTTTTCATGGACGACTTTGTCTATTCGTTACCCGATGTACCGACCGCAATTAATTTATCCCGCGATTTAATTGATTTGTTCAAGTTAGGGTCCTTTGATCTTATCAAATGGACAAGTAATTCTCCCGCACTGCTTGAGGCTCTTCCAGACTCACACCGCTCACCTGTCAGTTTCTCTGATACAGGTAATAATAATTTTAAAATACTGGGATTGTCCTGGGAACCTGCTGATGACAATTTTTCCTTCACTACTGTCGCAGTCGATAGTAAATGTACAAAACGCAGTATTCTTTCTCTGGTTGCTCGCTTATTTGACGTTCTCGGCTTAGTTGCTCCCGTCGTCCTGTTTGCCAAGATTTTGGTTAAGGAACTTTGGTTAAGCAAGATAGACTGGGATGAAGTGCCTCCGGAATCCATTCAAAATCGTTTTGCTGCTTTCCTATTGGATTTGCCCACTCTTTCGACCATGAGTATTCCGCGTCATATAGGTGTTAACTTGGATTGCGCAGTAAACATTGTTGCTTTCTGCGATGCTAGTCTCAATGGCTATGGTTCCTGTATTTATTTACACATAACTGACCCTGCAGGCAATATTGTTGTCAGGCTTCTATGTGCTAAATCTAAAGTCTCACCAAGTAAAATCCAAACGCTAGCACGCTTGGAACTCGTCGCTGCTTTACTTCTTTCGAAACTTGTGCGAGTAGTCCGAGAGAGAATATCCGAGCGCATTCCAATTGTAGGAATCTATGCTTTTTCTGACTCCACGATAGCACTTTCTTGGATACATTCGTCTCCTCATAGATGGTCTATTTTCGTTAGTAACAGAGTAGCCAAAATCCAAGAAAATTTACCGCCTCATTGTTTTCATCACGTGTCGGGCAAAGAGAACCCCAGTGACTGTATATCTAGAGGGATGTTACCTTCTCAGCTAATTTCTTATTCATTATGGTGGGATGGTCCAGTCTGGCTTCAAAGACCTGTCAATGAATGGCCTATCGATATATTTACTCCATTAGAGAGTGAAACTCTGCCAGAGTTTAAAGATAAAAGCAATACGCTTATTGTTGCTGCTCCTTCTGAGCCTTCTTTAATTGATGAAATATCGAACCACGTTAATTCCTGGAATAAGCTTCTAAACACGTTTTATTATATTCTGAAATTCACAAAAAGGTTGCCGAGTAATGAGCTCGTAGCCAATAGAAATGCGTCGGAGATTTTTATACTCAAAAGCATTCAGAGCGTTCATTTTAACAAAGAAATTGAATTGTTAAAGGCTGGTGAGTTGCCTTCGAAGCATCTCCGTGGCTTATCACTTTTCTTAGACCCTTACGGTGTAATTCGCATTGGAGGAAGACTGTCTAAATCAGACCTTCCCTATGAAGCCAAACATCCTGCGCTTCTACCCAAACGTGACCGCGTCGTTGAACTTCTTATCGATCATTATCATACCGCTAATTGTCATACTGGACCTGGATTGCTCATGTCTATTCTTCGTCAACGCTATTGGATATTAAATGCCAGATCTATTATACGCGCCCGCTGTAGACAATGTAATGTTTGTTTCCGCTTGAACCCGCAGCATCCATCTCCCAAAATGGCAGATTTACCCGCATTTCGCATTCAAGATGCTAAAGCTTTCGTACATACTGGTACTGATTTTGCAGGTCCTATTAGCTTCATTCCCACTAGACGAAGGGGACAACATTCTCAAAAGGCATACATATGTCTTTTTATTTGTCTAGTTACGAAAGCTATTCATATAGAATTAGTTTCTAATCTTAGCACAGATGCGTTCCTTTCCGCCTTTAAAAGATTTATATCTCGCCGCGGTCCAGTATCTGTTATGTATTCAGATAATGGCACCAATTTCGTCGGTGCTAAAGCCCAGCTCGACGAAATATATAACGTATTAAATAATACTGAATTTCAAGATGAGATTAAGCGAATGCTAATTGATCATCACATAGAGTGGAAAATGATCCCTCCCCGCGCCCCACACTTTGGTGGTATATGGGAATCGAATATAAAAAGTATAAAAACGCATATGTACCGTGTTGTAGGTAAACAACTTTTTACTTATGAAGAACTTCTAACAGTTCTTGTGCAAATTGAATGCATTTTAAATTCTCGACCGCTTGTAGCGATATCAGCTGATCCACATCCGGACGTCTTGACAACAGCACATTTTTTAATGTCCACTCCTTTGCGTTACTTGCCTTCAACAGAACTGAAAGATGAAAAATTAACTTTAACCAACCGCAAGAAACTTTTAGACCAGCTTGTTTTATCATATTGGAATAAATGGCGCCTCGAATATTTGCACACGCTGCAAGTTCGTCAGAAATGGTGCACACCTGAACGTTCAATCGAACTAGGTACGGTTGTAATAATAGGCAATGATAATGTACCGCCTTTGCATTGGGTACTTGGTGTAATTACCGAAGTTTTTCCCGGTTCCGATGGTGTGGTCAGAGTCGCTTCTGTTAGAACCAGTACTGGTGTCTATAAGCGCCCAGTAACTAAATTATATCCGTTACCTACACAATAACAACTTATAACGCATTTATTTATTACATTAACTATTATTTTATTTCTTGGATATTATTCGCATTATTATTATGCATTAATTTAAATACTTTAAAGCTCTTCGATGTGAGGACTTTATACATTTTGTTTTCTTTAGGGAATTGATTCTTATACGGTTTCCTGGATGTATTTTGAAGTTTTTGTTTATACTTAGCAAATTGCAATAATACGTCATGTTCCCCCTTTTCTTTCTTTTCTTATTAAAATTTCTTTATTGAAGTCCTAATGAACTTCAAGGCGGGGAGCATGGTTGGGCCTATGTCCAACTTTCTTCTCTTCCTTTTCTTCGGTGGCTCCAACTCTCAAATTATCTAGCTGCATGAGATGGTTTCCCACTAATCTGTTTATCGGATTCGGGGCCAGCACCTTCAACCAGGAGCCAACCTTCGCGAAAGACCTCTATGGAAAATTAAGAAAAAACTCTATGTTGTCTTGGAACGTCTGTCAACGAAGTCAATGTGAAAAATCCGCTGAATATTTGCTGAAGATATTGAAATAATCAAAACCGCAAGAAATATCGACGGGTCGACCCTCGAAGCCTGGTCTCCGTCTCCTGATCCGCAGGTTGGTGGTTTCCGTTTTATGCAGCTGTATTTTTGAGTTGTTTGGAGTCACCAGCCGACCCCCGCATCATCTTTCTTCCCCGCAATTTTTATTCCTGGTGTGGCTATTTACACGCCACACCAAAAACCATGATTGTATGTATTTAATACGGTTTTAGATATTTCCTTAATGCTTTGACCTTTAGCTTGTCCTATCTATATTATGCACTTCACCTAGCTCTAGCAGGATGTTGAATTTTAGGAAAGCTCGAGCTAATAATTCAATAAATGGGACGCCTGCATATTGCAAATAAGATCAGGTCTATAAAATTAACACTTCCCATAGTTCCCATGGAAGTGGCGAGGTGCGAGCACACCTCGTGGCCTGTTAACATGTTATTTATTATATATAAAGACGGTGTATATCTGTAACATTTACAGTGTGGGAACACGCACCGAACATTCCGAACAGGATATGTAGTGTACAGGAATTTGGTTACGCGATAGTGGTGTAAAGACCACATGGCAAAATGAATAGGTAAACCATTTATAATATTTCAAGTTGAATAGCGTGAAACAATATAACATCGTTGTTTACATTACGCTTTACAACTTAACTTTATTTTCTTTTAAAATAATGTAGGCCTACTTAATGTGCGTATCTCATCTTAAATGGAAAACCACCATTGAGTTTTAAATACTCACTATGTATGTATGAAACCACGCCGATGCTAAGTATAAAATTGACTTTCAAGATGGCAAAGGCGTTGTATTTACACTGCATCCAACAAACCGAATATCTTGCTGCGAATAGAAGCCGGTTTTAATGTAATTTAGACCGTGCTTCAGGTAAGAAAGCGCGAATACCGGCTTGTATACAAGACTATGTGACGTAGGACAAGGAAAATGAAGTCTCGGAAACGGGGTAGTAAATAAGACGATATCGCACCACGGGTTGGTCGGCCCTGTATCACGGGAACTCAAACAGGGCTACCTGTCCCGGAACTAAGTCAGGGATATACTTTATTACCAACAATCTCCCTTATCTGATGAAGTCGTAATTCGATAGCGTACTCGCAAGTTTATTCGCTTAAATTTTAAGGTGACTTTATATTTTATTTATTGTCTATCCAAGTTAGCGCCTTTTAATTAATTTTCTTGTAAAGGATGTAACGGAAAACCTTAATCCGTGAATTTGAATTCGATGGCAATGGTTTAATTTCCAGGAAGCTCTACTGTAGCTGATAAATTGTTATAATTTATTCTATTCAGCAGTTTGGATAGAACGCACTTTTACATAATACAACACCTTAATCGGTAAAGACTTACTGAATAATTATTTACTAATATTGGAGTTCTTTTAATTTAATAATGCTTTTGAATAGACTACGCCGAATATAATTTTCGAATATATTAAATGGTTTATGTTATTTCAAAGGGAAAATGCATAGATTAAGTTAGAAGCATTTAACACTTTCTTAAACCAACTTATGAGCTGTTGGTTGCCATTGACAAATCTTAATTTATTAAGGCCAATACAATACAAGCTATGTGCAAGTTTCTCGTGCGCCTGAATATTTGACGGTATAATTTTTACCTAAATGAAAATTAAATGTCAAACAATACAAAGCACTGTGTTAATTCGGGTTAATATGTACTAACACGTGCAAGTACACATAGCAAAACAGTGTTAGCAGCCCTGCAAGCGGTATCGCAAGCCCCGGCTCGGTCGTCCGGCGTTTTTGCGCCGGAACCGTGTATGAGTTACAGAGGCAGTAGTGTCCGCTACGCCTGCATTCTATGTTTTAACCTATGCTGTCCTTTACGCCGTTTTGGATGATGCATCGCCGCAGAGCTACACGACCTGGACGTGTCATGCCAGTTCGGAAACTACTGGTATCTTATATAAGTTGTTATCTGCATGAAATAAGTAGGAATGAAATGAGGCGATTTGATTTAGTCTAAAACCTACACAGAAGTCCAACCATTACCATTGATAGATGGTAAAATATGACTGCAGCTGCAATTATAGATATTTATTTATATTTACGTGAACTATGAAATCCGGCTCGACTTGGCACATATTTTTTAACTTAAAAATTCAAAGTAAATTGTACCACATATGTAATTAGTAGATATCGAGACATTCACACATAGTAATTATTCATTAATTATTATTATTACGATGATAATTATGTGCAACAATGGAATGAAATGGAACATTATTTCGAGCGATTGATTTTGATTAGGTACTTACACATAAGTAGCAAGGCATATTGTGTAGCCCGACGAATCGACACAGGGGCGGGTGGGTCCAGATTAAACAATCTAAAATTATTTTAACACTGCAATAAAACCTGTAAAATTGTTTTAAGTAGGCTCCCCCAATTTTACGTATTTTTAATCCCGCAGAAGCAACTTTTTTATTGGAATCAAGCCTCTGAACTCTCAATTGGGCCTTTAACTGGACATTGTAGCATCTATAAATGAAATGCCGGCACAGTTTACAGGCACTGTTTTCGATTCAAGCAAAAATATTGAAAACCAAATCTCTACAACTCCATAGAGTTTTATCAGGTAACTTGGTTTAGAGGTAAAATATCTCGTGGAACGGCATGTGGGTAGATTGAAAAGTTATACCTATGTCATAGTCAAAGCTGTCTATTTGCTTTCCGTCGTTACAAAATTTATGTATTTTTTAGTTTTCTGTTGTGTCATTTGTCCATGAATACTTTACAAAAAAACCTAATTCGAATACTTCGAAAATTGTGTCTTCAGGATTTAACGAGGGTGAAAGTTAGAGAAATTGATTTAGAATTAAAACGCATCCCCCCTCCCTGCTCCCTGGTCCGCCCCAGACTCCGTCGTATTACTGCGGTTAATTACCTGTCGATTGACTGTACAAAGGCTTGTGAAATGAAATGAATTGCCCGTGTGATTAGATTAGTGTTTAAAGTAGTACTCGGATATTGTCACAGGTTGCTTACATAACTAGAAGTCTAGATTTTAAACAACATTTTAGCAATTTTTTTTTATAAAAGTAAGTGATTAGAGAAGTTTAATTGTTTTCGTTTAGAGTGTAAAAAATGACATTTAAGATTTTGGTTAAATTTTTTCAGTTGGAGTAAATAATTAAGATATAAAGGAACACAAAATTCACACTGGCGAAGGTGCAGTCAATAGCTAGAAATAAAAATAAAAACAAGCGGTGATTAACTAAACACAAACAAGAGGATAACAAATGAAACTACGCGGTTAATCTCATTGAAATCTTCGCTTGTGTAACCCATAAACTATTACTTAACATAGCGACTGCATGTTGCCTCAAGGGAATGGGGTATAGTAGAAGTACCGTACTAGAGATTCCTCGCGGGGAGCCGCGGGCTGCTCCTGTTTTATTATCTTCCACCAAAAGCTTGGCTACATTTTTCCTGCATGAAAAACGATCTCTCAGAAAACTCAGTGATTTATGCGGATGATCGTCGCTAGTCCATTAAAATTAACAAAAAGATAACCACGTTAAGAAGTATTTCATGCGTTGCAGATTTATGAAGCGGATCTTTATTTGCGGAGTAAATACGACTCCCGACACAATTAGCAGAGCAAACAAAGACTGAACGGAGAGAGAAGACGTCTAATTCCTTCCACAATGTATTTGGATAAGCCCAAACGAGTTTTATGGGAAATTATGGCTGGAGAATATATCCCGCTATAAAAGTTAAACAAAACCTATTGTGGAAACCGCAAGAGCAGTTTCAACAGATTTCGGGTGTTTGTTACGCTGGGACTTGTGTATAAAAGGGTATCTATATACTACGTGTAATTAAAATAACGCAAAAGCTCACAAACCCCTTCAGATTTTTATAAATCTACATAATTTATGCAGCAAATATTTGTAAGGTAAAATTTTATGTAATTATTGTTGAATATCTTTGATATTACCTCTTGCAGTTACTAGTCTCGTACGTATACTTTTTCTGTGCTCTTCTTACAAATCACCTAAGCGTAACTTTCGCTAGGAGCTTGCAGTGAACTTTTAGATTCGGCAACTTGTTTATTTTATTTTCGGTAAAATTTGTGCAAAGAGTTTTAGTCATCGATCCTAAAAAGTTTATCCTAGATTTTGTGGAAGGAAGTAATTACAAATAAGTGTTAGAATCTTTGTTCATCATAACTTATATGCAAGTACTTGTTATCGCAACTAGCTTTTGTACTTACTAGTAAACCAATGTATTCTGTGATAGAGCCACGCTCCAGACAAGTAGACGCCGAGGTTCCCAAGTGAACACACCAAGTTTCGACATTTTGCTCGCTACAAGTACTCGTAGATATAACATAGTAAACATCTATCAGACGGATGCATGGGGAATGCTGTTTGTGTAAATTTGTGGCGGAAAAAGTCGTGTCCGGATTAAGTTGCGCATCGTACATTATGGGAACATCCGCATTATATTTCACTTGGCGGCATGAGTTATGTGCTGTTGGTCTGCAGCAGCGTAAACTTGCTTTGAATCAGGCTATGGTAAATTCCTTTCGTAGATGCCACAGATTTTTCAGCGGTTTATGTGGTAATTAGACTGCCTGTGCCACATACATACGCGGGGAATTTAAATGAAAATATTTCTTTGTGCCCCTTTTGTGTTAATACATTAACATCATATACGAGTACGTACGGGTTTTATTATGTTTACATATCAAACAAAGTTGCATAACACCATAGAGTCATGACGTAGACTTGTAGAGAACTAAGCTTTGTGTTGACGTGTATAATGTAACACCTACATCCTAGCGACGAATGCAGATAATTAGTGCAACTAAAAGACCTAAGTCCTATTGGCCCGCAGTGAATAAATAGCAGCTACAGAGGAGAACCGGCTAAAGAGAGCAATCACATGGTCGCACTTGCTTATTTTGTTGAAACTGCGCTCCTGTTCTCAATTGCAACAAATGTATTTTCTCGCACTGGCAAACGGCCAGTAGCTGATATTACCCCTGAACCCGTTGATAAGTTAATACGGTTCGTACACTTCGCGTGTTGTCGGTAACATCCAAATTCCCTTTTCCGTAAGCAAACACTGTCACTGACTTCTGTAGTCCTATTGCTAGGGGATTAAAGATCAAATTGGAAAAGTACAAGATTCAATGTCGTTATATTACACAGTTTATGTGATTTCCGTGTAAGAATTGAACAATTCTTTGACTAAAAAAAAGCTTACTGACACAGTATTTTAACAAATTTTTGTGTTGGAGCAAAAATTGTATTAATTTTGCAATGTGAGTGTTGACCAATTTCAATAAATACCTACGTTTTTAATAAATTTTTATTAACTTTCGGTGCATTTTTATACGTACTTTTATATCTGCAGTGCGTTGGGCCTTGATTATTATATAATATTTACTCGCCTGAAAGTTTCGGATGCAAAGCCTATTCACTGCATCTCCTGAATAGTTAAGATCTACAGCTTTACCTCTAAGCTAATGGAACCTAAAACCGAACCAGTGAAGGATTATGTACTCTCGGGGATAGCTAACTTAGGTACTTGGAGCTTGCTATTAATTGAATCAGATGAAAACAAGGGGAGTTTTTTTATTCTATAGGCTATGTTAGGTATACAATTGCAATGAACTATTTTTAGGTACATAAATTTGTTGTTAAGACGTGAATAAAGTATTCTTAAGAACGTACTTACAAACTTATTATGAAAAGTTAAAAATCAGTATAAAAAGTTGGCACTGTCACAAATGTGTTGGCTGCAAAGCTTTACCTTAACTCGTCGGGAGTCAAGTCACATTCGGGCCGTGCGTGATACGGTGCAATACGAGCGACCATACTTATTACATCTTAATACCGCGTAACCTCTGCTTGTTTACGACTTTTTTGCTTCAGTGGATTTTTGCCCTGTACAAAAATACAGGGTGTAATACCTCGCTTGAAACTTCAGACGAAGTGGGTTGATGATTGAATGAAACATCTCACTAAGAGATGAGCGACAGTCTGCGACGTTGATTAACTGAACTGTTCCGAGGGGTGCGGGCAGCAGGGATAACATTATTAGGGATTAAGAAATTTCCATATTCAAATCGTTTTTGAATCACTAACAATATTCAGGAAGTTCTGCTAATAGTTCTCGCTAAGGCTTACAAAGTTTTCGTAAATATTATTTGAACGTCTTGCGTGAAAACAAATTGGAATCCTTTATACCTACGAGCTCGAATACCTACTGTTAGGCAAAATACATAATGTCGAAAACTACATATTTGACCTATGAAGCTGAAATTTCAGGTATGTAACTTACCTGCGAGAGAATTTTGGAGATGACAGATAAGGGTATCAGATAAGGGTATTTCTATATAGAGCATAAATAAAAACACATATTTAGAATTTCCTCTTCTGAAGATGATTAGAGTTTTCCTCTGAAAATAATATTTTTGTCATAGGTTTAATAAAGATTTACGTTAAGATAAGAAACCAATGTTCTACGAGTATTTATGTAACTTTTTTGTATTATGGCCCTTATTTTTTTAAGGGTGACAAAAATGTAATTAAATTATGGTAGCGGTATTCGCCTTAATAGTCTTTAGGTACCGTACAATACTATCAATTTAAGGTATCGCCGGGAATCGCTATTCCTAGAATAACTGTTAGGGAATGTTCTTTATATGTATAGAGCAATATGTATAATATGTATTATACTCGTACATATAGCTCTCTGCCGGTATAAGAATTTTCCTAATTGTCTCAATAGTACCAGAGAAATATTCAATATGAAGAAAAAGAATGTATCTTTGTACAATACATTTACCTTCTTCATAAATATTAGTACTTACAAAATATCGCTCTTTTACGATAACAGGTAGAAAATATTGTATAGCGATATTGAGGTCAAACGCAAACTTAGTCTCATAATAAGGACGATGGCCATCTTGCTTGCGAGTAAAAAGTTAAAGTGAACAAGATAAAAGTGTGTGAATTAAATCTGCTTCAAAGGTATATTTACATTTAGTAAACCTTTCGAAAAAAAGGAGTAGGTAAGCAAGAATAAAATAATAATATCAGGACTTAATAAGTACGAGTATAATAAAACGCAATGATAAATGTCATTATAATTTGCGATCGTACCTAATCGCAGAAGACAATAAAGAAGAAGAAATATTTAAAACAATAGAATCCTTTATCTGAAAACAAAGAGGAAAATATTTAGTGAAACACAGTTTGTAACGGATTTGAACCAAATCAAATATCTTTCACGCGACATGGAGCGAACGTAGTGTAGAGTGCATCACATGCATTTTACCGACGATTCTATTGACAATGCTATGGATCAAAGAGATTCATGGACAACGTACGTGTTAAATCGTACTCCTTTTTTATCAGCGAACTGTACTAACTCAATAGCATATGTGAGCGATGCTGGAGTAGTTCATTCTTGTTGTGGGAAATTGACTAACGTTATCGGTATTCGGAAAACTGTCGACGTTCTTTAAAGCTTTAATTGTGCAATGTGAATAACTTTATTGCATTCACTTTATTTGAAAGATTTAGTGCAATCATAGTGTGAGTGCACGCACAGTCAGTTAGTGTCTGTAAGTTAATTATTAAAAATGATTATCATGTAGTACATAAAACCAGATTTCGGAAAATGGTATATTTGTTAGGTTAGCTTGGGAATTGTTGGCCAGTGTATTATGTCTAAAAGAATATTCATTTATTTACCAGCAAATGTGTTACATATACACTCTGGTATGTTTTAGTATAAGTACTTACATTTGAAACGTGCTTACTTAGCTGGAGCTTTACCGAGATACGTTTATTGCCAATGCAGAATCCCCGATGGACACACAAAGACTTTTAGAAATGAACAAGTCGCGGACTGAAGCTAGTTCTTACCTACTTATAGTATTATCTCAGAAGATGGTGTTCTTAAAACTCCTTGGACAATTCCGAAATTTTCCCTCGGATTTGTTTAGTAAGTTAATTGTGGTGATTTAGGTTACGGCAGTGGCGCCGGTGAGCACAAAGGATGGCCCGATAACATCTCCGAGTGACACTTAAGTACGCTGGAATATTGCAGCTTCTAATTCTCGCAGATAGGAACACTGAATTATTTCATTAAATGCTCTATAAATTGTGCGTTTAATGTTTTGAGACACATGTGTTATAAAAGTATTAGGTAAATGTTTTACCGCATAATACGACTTTGTCTTTTACTTTTACTTAATTAGTGACTCTACTTAGTTGTGGCTGTTAGGCTGTGGGGTCAACCTTAACGTGTTACGATTTTGAAAATCCAAAGTACGTACCTATTCTAAATAATAAATAAATTCTAACTATAACAACAATTAAGTAACATCATCTTTACTTATGGTTAACATCATCATCATTTCAGCCACAGTACGTCCACTGCTGAACATAGGCCTCCCTTGAGGGAGGAAGGTTGACCTTTACTTAATTATGGTTTAGGAATTAATTATTGACTAACTATTGCGTAGTATGTTTTTTCTATGGTAATAATATGTAGCAGATAATGATTTATAGTAGGTGGAGTCAAATAAATAAGTTTGTTAGAAAGTGATTTGTCAAATATAAGTACAGGCTTACTAATCCAGAATATCCAAATATAAAGACCACCGTCTGCGCATTTGTAAAGGTATGTGGTTTAATATATTCTCTGTTTCTAGACCTGTAAAAGTGAGTACTGGAACTTACGCTGAAAGCTTCCATTCAATGAAAAATTCCTTTGCTAGAATGTTCCATAAACAACTTTCAAAGCTTTCAGTGGAACAAGCATTATTCACAAGAAAGTCATGCTCGTGTCGTGATCGAGATACTTAACGAAAAAATGCTTGACAATTTTCGGCTATTTTGAACATAATATTGGTGTTTTGGTGTAAGGGTACTCGTATTTTATTAAGTTCATGTTAAAGATATTGGAACCACAGTTTTCTGAAGTTTTATTTTTTCGCTATTGCATTTTTAAGTTATTCTTGGTACTTAAGTCAGTATCTTTATAGCCTGTAAATTCATAGTCAAAGGCTAGCAATACCAAAAGTAAACCTTTGTCCAGTCAGACCGGTCACGGTCCAGCAGTGATTACTTTTCGCGAAGCAAGGTGACGCAGCCGTCAGCTTTACGCAAGTAACGCAACGCAACTCAGCATTTTGAAACTGAATGGTAAAACTATGATAAAACTAATGAAGCGATAAATAACTACGCGGCTTAACTAAAGCCAAACATACTGTTCTTTATAACATCCATACTAATATTGCAAATGAGAAAGTAACTCCTCCCCCGTTTCATTTCAACCTATCCTAAAAAAGCTTATGCTCAAACAAAAATTTGATGATGAATAAAAGAGAAGGTATTTGTAAAGGCGCGGGTGAGATAGTAATCAATAATTAACCTATTTATTGTTGTACTAAAGCAGCGAGATAGATATTGTTTTCACAAAGCAAATAGATAATACACACGCAATCAACGCGATACGAGT